>NC_044281.2:55774433-56395145 GCF_004027225.2 Strigops habroptila | reverse complement strand
TCAGAAGGAAAGAGAACGTATTTTGTGCCAAGAAGCAGGTGGCTGGAGGAAGTTCTAAGAGAGCCCTGTGATCCTGTATCATCAGCTGTGCCTGTGTTTCCTCCTTGGTGCAGTGAAGCCTTATGAAGTAGCACAGCAGGGGTGGTGTCTGGTGTTTATGTGCTTATGCATGTAGCCAGCTATGAATTTTTAAGACTGCAGAATGAAGTTCATTTCGCAGTAATGAAGATTTTATCTGAAGTAACAAGGAACACCAACTCAATGTTTCAATTCAGAGGGATGACACAGATAAAGTAAGCCTGCAAGTAACAAAAGAGATAAACACGAGTAGGTCAAACCTGTTCTGTTAACACTGTGAGATACAAACTTAGGAGAAAGGAAGTGAAAAAGTGCAAAGTGCTTATCAGCACAGTGTATAACATCTCATGCATAGAAAACCACAGCCCTTACTGTTTTCCATTGGCTCCAAGAAAGCTGGAGAAGTACCAGCACTGGAGAAGAAGTTGCAAGGTACATCTTATATGGTTGTGCAAACTGGGTCAAATATTGCAAAGGATTATAAGCAGTGTGCTAGACAAGGTGATAGCCCTTCCACAATTACTCCACCTGCTATTTCTGGTTATTTATTTCATTGTTGCTTCTTGCAATGTCTTTCGCCTACCAGAATCCTTCAGAACCCCATATCTTCTCTGGGTGGGAAATACTTCTTGTTGAATGTTGTTAGTGTGCCAGTTAGTGCAGATTATGTTTTACAACTGACCAGTCAAACCACAAATGTTCTTTTCCTAATCTAAAGATAGTTCCTTCCTCCACCCCAAAATGTACACTTGAATCCCTAGCAGCCCATCAACCCTGGTAGATGGCAGGAGTTGTAATCAGATTGCTTTCAAGGCAAACAACAGCTCCTTGTCTCAGGTTGTCCAGCAAAGACAAATTTACAATCAGCAGACTACATACTGCCAGATAAAAACACAAGAGCTATTAAGGATTATATAAGATGCTCATTGGATGTGTCTAACAGATTAACACAGTTGTTTAGAGCAGGTGTTTTGTTAATTGTGGCGTATTCAGAACTGCACACTGTGCTTGGAATGACCCTTAAGTGGCCACCTCACACCAGTGGGATGAGAATACTCAGTAGTGCACTGAGCTGTAAAATAAAGTAGGGAAGGAGGCTGATGGTGGCCCAAGACCTACTCATCTGTATTTGTCACTGGTGTTGTCAGGGCAGCCTTTTTAGATATGTCCCAAATCTTTGATTCCATTTTAATCTTTCTATATTGTTTTGTTACTTACTACTTTGCAAAATGAGCTAAGTTGCTTTTAAGGAAACTTGTAAAATATTTTTGAACCAAGCTATATAAGCCCCAAAAATAAGTTGTGTGGGTTGGAAATGAGAAGCTCTTTGTTCATTTATTCATTGTTTTTTTTTTTTTTCTAAAGGTAAATAATGCTACATTTGAAGCAAATATCTCCCTACACACACTCATCACATGTAGCAGCTCTTAGTCTCTCAGTAAAAGAGACTTAAGTCTGCTGCAATATGTAGTTCACGATTTCAGTTATACGGGATAGCAGAAGAAATGATGCTGAGACAGTTACTAGCAGGGTGGCACACATTGACTCGTACAGCGAGAGTTACTTTTAAGGAAAAATTAAACCTGAAGGGGCTGGTGATGAACTCGACTCCTGTTGCAGCACATGGCTTCCAGGGCAGGTGCCACTGGCTGACTTGCTCTGCCTGGGGCAGGCATCCCACTGGCTGCCCCAGGGTGGCCACAAACTGAGGTCAGGTCTCAGCCCTGCAGGCAGCAACCACAGAGCTGCCTGAGAGACCCTCTGGGAAAAGGAGGCTGCAAGAGCACAGAGGCAAGGCTCTTAGCAGTGCAAAGACTGAGGAACAGCAAGGCACCAAAAATCACAGGATAACTGCAGTTTAACTCATGAATTAAAAATGATTTCAACAAACAGGCTGCCTGAGAAAACTAAGTTCACAAAGGAAGAAAGCCCTTTCCTTTTGTCTTTTTCTACCCAGAATACTTTGATATGTTTCTTTCTGAATTGTGTTTTCAGACCAGTTTTCCTTTTAAAAATAAATAAAATGGAAATAAAAAAAAATTTAAATGCCTGGAATTGAATATTTATTCAGTCTCCATTTTTTCCCCCATTTGTTTACTTTGTTGGCTGACAAACAAAGAAATCCATTTTTCACGCAGCTCTAGTACAATATTAATCATCATGAGTACAAACAGCAGAGTCTAAGCCCATGTCTATTCATACTGTGTTATGCTGCTTCATGCTTCTGCATACTGAGTATTACCTACTCCAGAAGTAAAGAAAATGAGACTGTGTGTGATTGAATGTGTGAATAAGGCTGGAAGTTTCAGGTCAGTTAGCTACTCTTGGGATCTCAGATATTAATGTTGTTATTTTGGCCTGAAGAGATAATAGCAGCAGTTCTCTTTTAAATACATAAACCTTACTCCTTTTTTTCCCCCTCTGTTTTCTCTCACAGGTTTACAAACGTGACTTTGTGCGGCTGAAAGTGCACTGTAAGGTAAAGGAAGAGATACAGATTATAACATGGCAACACATGGAAAATGCAAACCAGCTTTGATGTCCAGGCACAGAAAGGTTTACAGTTCAGAGGGTGTATAAAGCAAGAAGAAAAATATACTGCCCCTTCCTTACTAGGCTTCATTATGAGTATCAGGAAGGCTTTTCACCACAGTTCTGAGTAAGAACATCTTCAGGGCGGGAGAAAAGCCAGTAGGATTTAGCTTTTGAGCTGCAAGATCTGCTTTTCTACAAACATAGGCCGCTCTATCCTTAAGCACTAAATTGTAAGCTAGCAAAGTGAACGTGTTCAGGTTTCATTATGTCATGTGTTCATGAAAATGTTCAAATTTAGTATCTTTAATTACTAGTTGTCAGCAGTTTGTTGCCTTTTCCCAGGAATCCCAAGAAGATGGTGTCATAGTTTAACCCTAGTCAGCAACCAAGTACCACACAGCCACTGGCTCACTCCAACTCCCCCGTGCCCTTTCCAACGGGATGGGGAGGAGAACTGGAAGAAGGTAAAACCCACAGGTTGAGATAAGTACGGTTTAATAATTGAAGTAAAATTGAAGAATAAGAATAGCAACAATAATAATAGGGAAAAAAGAGACAGGAATAAAACTCAAGACAGACAAATCATGCACAATACAATTACTCACTACCCACTGACTGATACCCAGCCTGACCTGAGCAGCAATCAGTCCCTTCTGGGTGACTCCCCCCAGTTTATATACTGGGCGTGACGTGCTGTGGTATGAAATATCCCTGTGGCTAGTTTAGTTCAGGTGTCCTGTCTCTTCTCCCAGCTTCTTGTGTGCCTCCTCACTGGCAATGAGAGACTGAAAAGTCCTTGATCAGGGTAAGTGCTGCTGAGCAATAAATAAAACATTGGTGTGTTATCAACATTGCTTTCACACTAAATCCAAAATGCAGCATTGTATCAGCTACTGGGAAAAAAAATTATCCTAGCCAAAACCGAGACAAATGGGTAAGGGGTCAATGAAGAAAAATCTGTAGTCAAAGAAATGGCCTCACTTTACTACCCCATTTCTGCAGGCCATCTCAAACTTTGGGATAACTTTCATTACTGAAAGCAGAATCTAAGATATAGACCATATAAAGACAAAAACTTTAGAATCACTTGTCACCTTGAAACTTCCTTCCAAGGTATTTGTACAGCAATGCAAGGACAGTGGAAGCTGCAGGTATTTGCTCAGGTCCTCTGATGTTCATAGCACTAGAATACAGAACAATAAGATGAGTAGAAGGACTTCTTCAGGCTTGTTATATCCAGTGCTTTGGTAAGATACATGTTTGCGATCATGGACAGCAATAGATAAATTGATGAATAAATAGATGTCTGTTAGAAAAATGGATGATAGGCACACATCCATAAAAAGTAAGAGCGATGTGGCCACACAGGAAGTTGCCACCTGTTCTGTGGTAACTACCAGTGTTTGCACTTCTTATGAGTAGCTAATCCAGAGAAAATTGGTCGACAATGAAAGAAGCTTAAACTAAGTCCTGCCTAGATTGTACATCTGAATAAAACATGATTGCAAAGTATCAAAGAAATTCTGCACTTTTCTGGGTCGATATATACTTCTTGCTGGCTTTAAATAGGCTTAGGTAAGTAATAAATTTATGACAAATTTGCTCAAGAAAAACTCTTCAACCTTTCAAGCAAAATATTCATAGCGTTGCGATAAGCTCCAGTTGAAATCAAGCACACCAAGAGTTAAAGGAAAGGCAAGGAATATGTATCATGGTTGAGAGCCCACCTTGTAATCTGAAGGGAAGCTGAACTGATAATAAACCAAGTATTTTGGCACATTAAAAAAAATTAAAAGAAGGAATTCCACTGTAAAGAAAAAAACCAGTCATTTTAGAAGCTGAAACAAAGCAATACTTAAGCACACTGGAATAACAAATTTTTCTCAAAATTTGTGTCTCTTTTAGACCTAAGCAGCAACAATGCTTTATTGTAAAGGGGCAGTGTAAAGGTGTTAATTAGCTACAGTGATGTCTCAGAGCTGCATTAGTGCAGCAGTTTATACTTACATATACAATGACCAGTAGCTAGTATGTGGAGACTGATGCTAGGAATAGATTAATACTAAGAGCAGTGGTTGTTTAAGAAAGCTTTCTGCTACCAAAATGTGAAACATTTCTGCTAATGTTATTTCTTTCTCTTCCAATAATCCAGAGGATTTGAGGCTCTGCCTTGTGCAATGGTATATGCATAAGGCCCACTGGCTGATAAGGAGTCTCAAGAGGCATTGTGCCTAAGGCTGTGGTTCAGTGATATAGTAAATTCAGTTTTCAATCTCCTAACATAACTTCAAAAATGTCACAGCTATGTGAACTGGTATCAGCCACGCTCCTAGTTCAAGTTTGTTTAAAAATACTTGGATGGATGAACTTGTTGCATCAGACTTCACACTGCATCAGATTCTGCCTGCTTGCAGCACTTTAACATTAATTGCTAGAGCAGGAACATAACACCAAAGGCAGGTATTCTGGCTAAGGATACAGTTTCACATAACAGAGCCCTCATAGTATCAGGAGGCTGCTGTTAATGATTCTGCTCCTCCATCTCCTGTCAGCAGCTGACTCCCACTGTCATGTATGACATTAGTGTAGGACCACTATTTCCAGTACAAAGAAGCATGGGGGAAATGCACAGGATTGAGGGGCAGAGCAGTGAAATATATTCTGGCAACAGCCTGCAGTAGCATCAATGAAACTGTAACGTGGAACCACACCCTAAACTCAGCAAAAGGGCTGTAACATATGTATGCTTGAATCAAATTTAAAATGCTGTGCTGGTGGATCCAGGACGTTCAGTATTGATGGCTGCAGAACCATGGCAAAGGCACCTCAGTGAGCCAGAGTGCTTCCAGTGCACCTTGCTTGCTGCTGGCAGGGAGTCTTCATCAGTGCCTTGTCTAGCAAGTAATTACTGCCGTGACTCTGCACTTTCTTAATTTCTCTGGTGACAGTGACTTCCACTGTCCATCCAGATGAAATTCTGCTGGAGAAGGAGTAAGTGATCACCACTGTATAAGTCAGAATCTGCTTCAAGAATCTACCTAAGCTGCTCCAGAAAGTTTTTATTAAGAACATGAACTTTTCAGCTCCCCAGTCTATGTGTTAAAGCATGGCCCAGAAGGTGGGGTTTTTTGTTCCACAATTACAATAACTCCTCTTTAGCATCACATTGCTCAGGCATCTTCAATTCCTCTAGAAGGAATTTATTAGTTTCTGAAGCCATGGCACTTATTCACAAATATCATCCTGGTCTCTTGAATGCAGACAAAAATAAATAAATAGACCAGACTTCCTCCAGGATTTTCCCCCCCTTTTTCTTCCCCCACCTTTCTTGACATTTATAAAATGTTATAAAACTTTCTGCCAGGAAAAGTATAAAATACATTTACAGTATAGTGGTTTTGTTGATACAAAAACATTGTTGCGGTAGCAATATAGCAATAGGCTTGTAAATCTCCTCTGTGTATTTGGAGTTCATTAAATTTAGTGAAGTGACAGTTTACCACTCGGCAAAATACAGGATTTTCAAGGGAAGATGCAACACATGCAGTTTCCAGGCCTGTTTCTTACAGCAAGTCAGTCGTCAGACTAAATTGTAAGTGGAGATTGATGGGTATTGTTGGGAATATCATATTTGTCAGGGAAGTACTGGGTCATCAGTCTTGTATTTTTCAGCAAGGGCACTTGTTAGACAGTATCAGTTACAGTCCCTTCATCAGTGATTATTTTGGCTAGTATGCCAGCTCTGTGCTCTTTTACACATGTTGTGAAGATCTAAGCATTCTGCCTAAGGTTAACCAGCTGCCAAGTGATCTTTTGTCTGTAACTCTTGATATGACATCAGCAGTTTCCCTGTGTCCTTTGCACTGGACGTTATTCACTGTTGCTCGCTAGCAGCAAAATTCATGTTTTGAAAGGATTATTTCCAAGCAGTAGTTTCCAGTGAACCATTGACTTGATATTTGAAATTCATAGTGAGTCCTTGGTTGCTTCAGACATCCTGTATTTGACTCGTTATTAAAGATCAACTGTTCTAAATTACAAAGAAGAGAAATAGTATGAGATGAGCTGTGACAAAGCAAAAAGACTCAAGAACATTTCTACTTCTGTGCAGTTATACGCGCAAGTAATTAAACATTAGTATTAACAATTTGTCACTCATATGGGAGTTGCCCATTTGACTCCTATGAAGGACTCCTATCAAGGAGCTGTAAGTGTAGAGCTACAGCTCTCTAAATCTTAGAGAGTTTACCTCTCTAAGATTTTGTATCTAAAGGCAGAATTTGACTTCAAGACTCTGGAGTTTAGTTAATTT
Organism: Strigops habroptila; assembly: GCF_004027225.2. Lineage (NCBI taxonomy): Eukaryota > Metazoa > Chordata > Aves > Psittaciformes > Psittacidae > Strigops > Strigops habroptila. The sequence continues at coordinate 56,388,220 of NC_044281.2, read as the reverse complement.
CATTTTTTCCAAAGGAAGTAGAGGTTGGTGGGGAAAGATGCTGTACTAGACCTTGGTCTGAAAACCCTGTCTGTGAGGTTGTGGTTGCACAACTTGGCCACGTGGTCAAAGGTCAGCTCCAAAGGCTAAACCAGAAGACTGGGCAGAGCATAGGACTATTTTGAGCATAGAGTTGAGGTAGTACTGTCTACACTGTTTATGGGTTCATATAGCCTCCTTTGCAGCCCAGGTGGTATATGCTTGCAGCTGTCTGCAAAAGGCAATGTCAAATGACCATTGTAGCCAGTGAGTCCTGCTGGTGTACATGGGAATTCTGGAGCATTTTCTTCATCATGTGATATTACTCTTCTGGAGCATTTTCTTCATCATGTGATATTACTCTCTTGACAACATCTCTAGAAAGAATCTGAGCTTCTGTCAAGAGGTGTCAGTGTAAGCAGGAGGTGTGTAAAACCTCTAAAAATCAGCAAGGATCTTTGTCTGTGAAACTACAGAAAGAAGCAGGAGCTTTTGTTGTTAATGTTGCAATCATCTGGGCATGCTCTCTACTTTCAGTTTCTCTTACTTTCTTGGTTCCACAAAGACCTATAGTATTTGTTTCTGGGTTTTGTATTAACACATCAGTTTTATGTTTAATTTTGTTTCGGAGTGACTCAAAGTAAAGCAAATACTAGCAATAAAAACAAAAAAACAAAATTGCATCACTTAAAAAGAGGCAGTGTAGACTAAGTTTTCAAATTAATGTTCAGACATAAGCACCATTTTAAAGTAATTACATTTTAAAACCCTACAAGAAAATCCTTTTCCTCCTTCCCCAAATGAATATTCTGCAAAGTTGTCTCCTTCATGAAATTTCAAAGTCACCAAATGCGTGGCTATTTAAAAGAACATGCTTTCCATCTGTGTCTGAGGAAGAGTGCACTGGGAGGGTATCATTCAGATAAATAGGATGAGCCAAATCCTGAGATTACTAAAGTGGCATTGTTAATTGTCAAGATGGTGCTGAATAGACAGATGCACTTAATTGTTGTGTTTGTGCTCCATTGAATCATTGTCTCTTTGTGTTGTTTTTAATTTACTTTCTACTGTAACTCATGAAACTTATATTACTGCCATTAAGGTGAATTTTTTGAAGCTGCATATGCTCATTGGTTTGCCGATTCCCTCTCTTGAAATTAGATTGATGTAGTGTTATATATTCATTCCAATCTAATGACTTTTCCAGAGCCCCAGAGTAAAGAAAATGGGTTTCATTAATTTCCCTAATAGCATCACTGAAAGACATGTAATGTGCAAAGTTAAAACTTCTTTTGTTTTTAATCTCTTAATGATCTCTTTTCCCTTTGTTCAGACTATCCTTAGTTTTACAAAAATATAGAGGAATGTAAATGTCTCTTGGTGGATTTGTCAGAGAAGCGAGACTTCAACCATTTTGGTGGAAATGTTTCATGGCATCTTTATGTTCTCTACTGATGTTTATTCCACTATTCAGTCCATTTATTGCTCCATAAATTGCAATGTGTATGGTTTCTTTAATTTTTTTCCTATCCCAAGGAAAATGAAGACCAAGTTGCTCAGCTGCATCCTATTTGGCATCCTGAATTTGTGACTTGTGTCTGGATAAAAGTCTAGAAGTACTATTACAATAATAGGAATTATTTTTGTTGCAGTGAAAGCAAGATCTTGACATGTTTCATTTCTCCTGACCTAACTTCACAGATGGTGAACCTAATTATTTGACACACAAAGATTTTATTAAATGTTCTGTTTACTGAAAAGGTGTTCTCATTATTACAGTTATAGTCTGACTGGGACAGCACGAAAAGGGATAAAGACCTGCAGAACACGCTGTCTGAACCTAGGTGTGAAGCAGCACCAGAAATGAGGTGTTTTCATGGTTTAATTGCAGGATGAGAAATTAACACTTTGTTTTGAAGTGCCCTAATCTTAATCCATCAGAGGAGTTCATTCAGTTGAAAGGTGAGGTTAACAATTTATTATAAGCTTCATCAGTGTCAGGGCCAATAGTCTATGATTATTTCATGTACCTTTCTTTGTACAAACTTAGACTTACATTTTGGAAAATGAATGAAAACTAGGTGATAAATCACTGTCCAGTGTTGTAAAAGTTTCCCTTGCTTATTTGCATCACTATTGGGGTTTCATCCCAGAAAAAGAGGAACCTTACCTCATGTCTTGCAATGTAATTGTAAAGTTTTCTTGAGTCCCACTTTATGTACATCTCAGGGTTACGTACATCTACATCATGCCGCAGAGTGAGATACTGTGATCTCCACACTGGCTCAAATCAACATATTTGGAAGTACTAAATGACTGCCCTTAAATACTAGGTTTGCAGACTCAATGTCTTCATTGTATTCAATGTATTCAATGTAAAGTATGGACTTACACTGACATAGTTGGAATATGAATTAATATTTATTGACTCAGGAGCATTAGGGTGCAACACAGAACCACATCAGGGTACAAGCCAAATGCCGGCTGTTGGTGATGTTGCCAGCACTGCAGAAACTGTTAATGTTGAGCATTGTAGACAAAGGACCCCTGTTTTCTCTGTGGTATAATCTTCAATGACAACAGAAACCAAAATGCCTCTTGTCTCTTGTTTTACACCTGGACCAAAGACAATAAGTCTGGCTTAGTCAGGAGATGCAACGGGCATTTCATGTAGACAGTTCTAATCCCAGTACTTCACTGGCAACTCTACGTTTGACCATCATCAGACTATTCTGAAGTTAAGAATGAGTCCAAGCTTTGTCATTAAGCACTAATGTGAGATAGTTGCCCACCTGAAGAGTCAGCAAAAAGGCATTAGAGGACAAATAGTGAGCCATCAGTGTTCGTGCATTACACATCAGATTTTATGGTGGGAAGAGGGAAAAGTGAGTGGTTATTCACCTCCTAGGAGATATTCCTGACTCTTTATTTTGGCTCTATTATTGTATCCAAAGCTATCTGAAAAGTTTCTCATCAACTGAGCATGCTTCAATGGCCAATTCATATAATTTCCTAGCAAAGGATTTTCTGATGGTGTTCTACTAATTTTCAACTTCCAAATTTTAGCACAACTTTTTTATGGCATTTAGCCAATCCTTTTCAGTGTAAATTCACTCGTTTGGAAAAGTGATAAGCACCAATTTACCTATTTTTCCTATTATCTACTAGGTAAATTATGTACTACAGAAGCTTCCTTGACATGTTTGCTGGTCAACTCCTGCATGTTCCAAATTTGACAGAAGAGTCAGCTCATTAGTGCACTGTCTGTGCTTGTGTAGGAAGAATATCATCCTATTTTAGCATGATGTGTCTGACATTTTCTTTCAAATGATATAATACAGCATGAAAACTGATCTCGAACTTGCTCTGCTCTCCAAGTTTAATGAAAAACTGTAATTATACCATCCTGAATCCATACCTGTTGTGCATTTTGTTAGAAGTTCCACAAGTCTGCATTGCACACTAATGAATTTTTCAGTTATGACCTAACAGAAATGAAGTTTGGGATGGTTTCTCAACAGAAAGACAAGCAGAAACTCAATTCTGAATAGTTTGGTTCATACTCATGAATTATCATGGAAACTTCACAGTGGAAGGTAAATCTCACTGTATGAGATTTACCTGTACTGCATTCCTTCAACTTACCTGGTTATGTCATATTGTGATCTGTGATGATCCAGGCAATGTTTCTCTTCACCTAATGCTATGGAGTTCTCCATGTATTTCTCTGCAACAGTTTTGACCAATTTTCTTACTGCCATATGACTACATGTTCAAACACTTTAGACTTATTGATTCCTATATCCATTGGAATAAATGTCATAATATCCACTTTTTGAGGGTCCCAAAAATAAGAGACATCCACAAGAACAAAGTTGTATCTAATGGGATGTGAAGTAACTGGTCTTTGAGAAACTGTTTTGGAGCAGTGACGAAAGGTTCCTGCTTAGCAGTAGTGCAAGATGTCCAACACCTGCACAAATCTCAGTCAGTTCCTTCAGTGTTTTGCTATGGAAGGTATTTCCTACTGGTCCACAGAAGCAGTGAGTGATGTTGTGTCTTACTCAAAAGCAGTGAGTCCATACTGGCCATGTTATCAAGGTACAGCAAGAGAATGAACTTGAACACCACCTCCTTCCTTCTGCTTCATGAGGAGAATTAACTGCCTTATGAAGGTGACAGCTTAGCTATTGTAATTTTACACAAATGTGGTACCAAAATTACAACCATGCCCAATACTTTTCATGGGAAATTCAAATAAGTACTGTCTTGTATATGTCTGAGTTCTATATGTCTGTCCTTATTCATGTGTCTATAAACTTTTTGGACTATTTAACCATCAGTTAGATGCAAAGATTTTACTGCTCTTTGTTGCTCGTATAGATCATATATTCAGCATCTTGTCATTGAGTTGTAAGGACACTTCAAAGTGGCATAATTACCAGAAGTTCTTCTACCATAGTACAAGCCTTCTTAAAAATTTAAAAAGATGATAGCAAAAGTAAAAACAACACTTTTTTTTTCTTCTAGATTTTTTTTTTGACTGAAGACACACTTGAAAGTGTCTAATAGTATTTGATAAAAATTCTGTATTATTTCAGATAGTGATCCCTCTCAGATCTGCAGGAATAGAATTCTAAAGTTTTAATGTCTGTGTTTTGGCTTTATTTACCACATATGTAATTTAATATAAATAGATCACATTACGATACACCATATTCCTATGATCTGGCTACTGAATTAAACAGTCCTTAGGGTGTTTATGATGCCTTTCCTTTCTAGCAAAACAAGATGGCTCAGAACTGCAATATTCAGTCATTGTTTTGAGTGTGGATTTGGAGAATTTTCGGGGGATGAGGTATTTGCGCTTGGATATCTAGTTTGTCAGAACTTCACAATAAAATGGAAGAGGTCCTTTCATTCTGTACTTGAACACTTCTTTCAGCCACCAAGATTTTGGATCTACCTCCATTAGAACTAGCATAATGAAAATTGCTGAACGGAACAGGGTAGCATGGTTTTCATGAAGTCTTTCTGAAAGCACAACACAAAAGGTAAGAATGTGGGCATAGCTGTACTTCTGTCCTCTTTTTGATCTTTCCAAATGAGCTGATCTCAAAAGTTGCCTGCACCTTTTTCCTTGCTTATCTGAGAGTGGAATCTTGTGATGGGGACTTTGCCACCTGAGTAGAGCAGTTTCTCGCTCTCTGTTTCTCATTTCTAGGGTTTTCTTTGTTTATTTTCAGAATTAAACCAGCTGTCAGGAATAGCTGTCTTAAAACAAAAGCATTTTAAGAGTTGGAATAAAGCATTAGAAGGTGTTATTTAAAATTGCAAGAAGCCATCGGTCATATTAGTTAGCAACATGCGGCATAAATGCCACTAAACCTTACAACAAAGTTATTTTTCCTAAAGTTTCTGGACAGGTTCATTGCTCTCTTTCTGATATAAAAAAGAATTGAGTCAGCTATCATTCCTGTTGTCTGACCAAGTCTATCTCACTTGTTTGTTTCACGAGATCACAGAATGATGAATCATTAAGAGATATGAGGCCTGTGTTTAGAAGCTGCAGATTCATTTACAATAATTTAATCACTTCAGATCACTTCCTAGAACATTGATCTGCTGGTTGATATTCAAGGATCACCTGCTACATGCTCAGGAGTGTTGTGTCCTGACTCGAAGGAAGTGCGGCAGGAGGGCCTGGAGACCTCTATGGATGGATAAGGAGCTGCTGAGGAAACTTAGAGGGAAAAAAGGCACTTATAGAAGGTGGAAGCGAAGACAGGCTGCCTGGGAAGAATACAGGAACGTTGTCTGAGAAGCTAGAGTCCAGGTTAGGAAAGCTGAGGCCCAGTTAGAATTAAATCTGGCAAGGGATGTGAAAGATAACAGGAAAGGCTAGGTACATAGTAAATAAAAGACAGACTACGGACAACGTGGGCCCTCTCCGGAAGCTATCAGGAGAACTGGCTACCCTGGATTTGGAGAAGGCTGAGGTTCTTAATGACTTCTTTGCCTCAGTCTTCACTAGCAAATGCTCTGACCACACCGCCCAGGTCTTGGAAGTCAGATGCAGGGACTGTGAGAATGAAGACCTTAAGCCCGCTGTAGGAGAGCATCAGGTTCGAGACCATCTTAAGAACCTGAACGTGCACAAGTCCATGGGACCTCATGAAATTCATGTGTGGGTCTTGAAGGAGCTGCCGAATGAAGTTGCTAAGCCACTGTCCATCATGATTTGAAAAATCCTGGCAGTCAGGTAAAGTTCCCGATGACTGGAAGAAGGGTAATATAACCCCCATTTTCAAGAAGAGGAAGGTGGAAGACCCAGGGAGCTACAGACCGGTCAGCCTCACCTCTGTGCCTGGCAAAATCTTGGAGCAGATTCTCCTGGAAAGCGTGCTAAGGCACAAGAAAAACAACAAGGTGGTTGGTGACTGCCAACATGGTTTTACTAAGGGGAAATCCTGCCTGACCAATTTGGTGGCCTTCTATGAAGGGGCTACAGAACTGATGGACAGCGGAAGAGCATCTACCTGGGTTTGTGCAAAGCGTTCAACACTGTCCCACACGACATCCTTGTCTCTAAATTGGAGAGACATCAATTTGATAGATGGACCACTCAGTGGATAAAGAACTGGCTCAACGGCCACACGCAAAGAGTTGTGGTAAACGGCTCGATGTTCATTTGGAAAACAGTGGTGTCCCTCAGGGATCGGTGTTGGGACCGGTCCTGTTCAACATCTTTGTTGGCAGCACAGACAGTGGGATTGAGCGCGCCCTCAGCAAGTTTGCCGACGACACCAAGCTGTGTGGTTTGGCTGATACGCTGGAGGGAAGGGATGCCATCCAGAGGGACCTTGACACGCTTGTGAGGTGGGCCGATGCCAACCTTATGAAGTTTAACCAAGCCAAGTGCAAGGTCCTACACCTGGGTCGGGGTAATCCCAGACACACCTACAGGTTGGGCAGAGAAGAGATTCAGAGCAGCCCTGCGGAGAAGGACTTGGGGGTGTTGGTTGATGAGAAACTGAACATGAGCCGGCTTCAGTGTGCGCTTGCAGCCCAGAAAGCCAGCCGTATCCTGGGCTCCATCAAAAGAAGCGTGACCAGCAGGTCAAAGGAGGTGATCCTGCCTCTCTACTCTGCTCTCATGAGACGTCACTGGGGGTATTGTACACAGTTCTGGTGTCCTCAGCATAAGATGGACATGGAGCTGTTGGAGCAAGTCCAGAGGAGGGACACGAGGATGTTAAGGGGGCTGGAGCACCTCCCATATAAAGACAGGCTGAGAAAGTTGGGGCTGTTCAGCCTGGAGAAGAGAAGGCTGTGTGGAGACCTCATAGCAGCCTTCCAGTATCTGAAGGGGGCCTGTAAGGATGCTGGGGAGGGACTCTTCCTTAGGGACTGTAGTGGTAGGACAAGGGGTAATGGGTTCAAACTTAAACAGGGGAAGTTTAGATTAGATATAAGGAAGAAGTTCTTTACAGTGAGGATGGTGAAGCACTGGAATGGGTTGCCCAGGGAGGTTGTGAATGCTCCATCCCTGGCGGTGTTCAAGGCCAGGTTGGACAGAGCCTTGGGCGGCTTGGTTTAGTGTGAGGTATCCCTGCGTGTGGCAGGGGGGTTGGAACTAGATGATCTTAAGGTCCTTTCCAACCCTAACTATTCTATGATTCTATGATATTCAGTTTCACAAGAATGTATTCTTAGTTAGAAGCTAAGTTCGGTCACTTTCCTCTGAAGTTGCAGAGTAAGAAAAAAGCAGTTCTCAGTTGCTTGTTTCTCTCAGCTGTTGGTGAAAAACAAGCAGTATACAAGAGTTTTTCACTATAAGTATATTGGGCCACAGTTGACTGGCTTCAATGGAGGCTTCAACTGTTATCAAAGGGTAAGTACTTTACTTGGAGGTTTCATTTTTTGCTGCCAGCAAAGGGCAGCGCATTTACAATCAGTCATATCTGCACTTACACTACTGCACCTGTCTCTGTTGAAACACAGCAAGGAAAAATAGCCATGGACTCAACTGCTAATCTTTGTCACTGATCACATCGGCTGGTAGTGCTACAAAAATACTGATATGGGCTGCAGGTTTAATATCTCAAGAAAGGATTCCCTGCAGAGATGTGTCAGCTTTATCAACCCTAATTTAGATAGTAGCTGAACCATCTGTACTTGATTTGTGTAGACACAGAAGAATAAAAATCAGTTAGCAGGCAGTTTACTCACACCCCATTTCTCAGCTGCATTGGCTGAATGAAGTGACTGCAACCTTATAACCAAGAAGAGACATAATTTCTTTTATGAACCCAGATTCATATGCACTGTATTTTAATCTCAGCCCCATAGTACTTAGGCTCACAAGATTACTAAAACGAATAAAAGTCATTGGATTATAAAAGGAGATAGAAAAGTTTAATGATCTGAATTACATTTTATATGAGACTTTCGTTTTTCAATAAACCTTCAGAAAACAAGTCTGTCTGTTAGAGGAAGGAATCTATTACTGCAGTGCAGGAGGTTTCAATAACTTCAGCCATTCACAAAGGATTATTGAGACATTTATGACTGAGGGAAAATGTTCTCCATCAAAATAAACTGAGATACTTTTTCCAAGATGCTAGTCCAAGCAACTGCTTCTGGGGTCAGGAAACTTGCTTGGGAAGTGTTGTGCTTTAGCAGGGTCTCAGCAGTTCTCAGTGATGTGCAATTATGTGAAATGTTTGGAGTTGGACCTGATACAAATAACTCTGTACATCACCCCTGTTTCCCGTGCTGCATTTTTGTTCCTTTTCTTCATAAATCCCATCATATCTTTGGCCTTTGTACCCCCATCCTTTACAGACCTACTTTGGTATAAAAGAAAGGTCTCAAAGTTCACCTCTTAATCCTACATGAATCCGGTTTTGAACCTTTTCTGGTTTCAGCTCAGAGTGGAATATATGCATTTCAGTCATTGTGCTCTGGATTTTCTGTAGAATTTTTTTCATTATCCTGTGACTGTCTAATGTAAAATAATTGTTGCTATTCAGAGCAGAGGCAGTGTGCTCTCTCCCAGTTCTAAATGTTTCTAGCATAGCTCCCTGACCACAAGCTAGAAGCTTTTTCCTTCTTTTTTCCCTCTAAGGTTTGTGGGTTATTTAGCTGAACTGTACTATGAATCCAATGTAGATGGCAGCGCCACAAGAGCAGCTTTGATTCACAATCTTAAATTGCTACAGGATGGGCAGAATAGCTCCCAACAGCCCATCTCATAGCGCCTGTGCTTTCAGGGACTCCAGGAAGTTCTGTAGATAAAATTGTTGGAGCTGAGAAGAGTTCAACACCCAGAGGAACCTACTCTTTCTCTGTGGCTAAGTAGCATTCTCAGTAAAGGAAATCTTAGGTAAGGATAGAAATACATCCTAGACATCTAAGTGCCTTAGATGAAAGCCTATCTGTCTTTGAACATGTTTCTTCCCTTTTGAAATGGATTTGAGGTAAAGAAGATGTGCAGCAGACTCTCTTTACTCTTCCTCTAAACTTTGTGTATGAATTCAGACCCATTCACCACTGTATCTTGCTCTTCAGACAATAAAGTTTAGATACCTCTGCATACATAGGTGCAAAATTAATTAATTAGGATCAGGATGGATGTACTGGCTGCTGGGTGAAAAACTGGCTGGATGGCTGAGTCCAAAAGGTGGTGGTGAATGGAGTTAAAACCAGTTGGTGTCCAGTCTAGTGGTGTTCCCCAGGGCTCAGTACTGGGGCCAGTTCTGTTTAATATCTTTATCAATGATCTGGATAAGGGAATCGAGTGCACCCTCACTAATTTGCAAATGATTCCAAGTTGGGCAGGAGTGTTGATCTGCTAGAGGGTAGGAAGGCTCTGCAGAGGGATCTGGAGAAGACAGATTAATGGGCCAAGGCCAATTGCATGAGGTTCAATGGGGCTAAGTGCCAGATCCCGCACTGGGCCACAACAACCCCATGCAAGGTTACAGGCTTGGGGAAGAGTGGCTGGAAAGCTGCCCAGAGGAAAAGGATCTGGGGGTGCTGATTGGCAGCTGCTGAACATGAGCCAGCTTGTGCCCTGGTGGCCAAGAAGGCCAACAGCATCCTGGCTTGTATCAGTGTGGACAGCAGGACTAGGTAAGTGATCGTCCCTATGTATTCACCATTGGTGAGACTGCACCGTGAATCCTGTGCTCAGTTGTGGGGCCCTCAGTACAAGAGAGACCTTGAGGTGCTGGAGCTTGTCCAAAGAAGGGCAACAAAGCTGGTGAAGGGTCTAGAGCACAAGTTTCATGAGAAGCAGCTGAGGGAACTGGGGTTGCTCATGCTGGAGAAAAGGAGGCTCAAGGGAGACCTTGTTGCTCACTACAACTACCTGAATGGGGGGCTGTAGCAACTCTTCTCCCAAGTAACAAGTGATAGGACAAAAGGAGATGGCCTCAAGGTGTGTCAGGGGAGGTTTAGGTTGGATATTAGGAAAACTTTCTTCACCAAAGGGTTGTCAAGCATTGGAACAGGCTGCCTAGGGAAATGGTTCAGTCACCATCCCTGGACGTGTTCAAAAGATATCAGATGTGGTGTTTAGGGACCTGCTTTACTGGTGGACTTGGCAGTGTTAGGTTAATTGTTGGACTCGATGGTCTTAAAGGTATTTTCCAACCTAAACAATTCTATAATTGTACGATTCTTCTCTATTCATGAGTTGCAGTCTCTCATGGGTTAAACATGATGTGCTTCAACCAGTTTATCTCTTATTTGCGTTGCTTGGCTTAGTTTACAAAGGGCCACAAGCTAAAACACTTTAAGGGAGATTTAAACTTGTTCAAGTGCACTAAATGTGAGAGTTTGCACTGCTTTAATGTGATTGTTCTAGTTTTAAGTCTCTTATACAGCACTTGTGTATATCCAAGTTCTTGAGCTCTGCAAAGACATGACATTAGAAAAGTGAATGCTATTCCTTCTAATTATTTGAGGACTCAATCAATATACAGGGTATGCTTAAAGATCTTGTTTGTTTGCTAAGAATGTCCAGACAACATCATGTATTTTACCAAGATAAAAGGAGAAAAGAGGGAATGTCTTAAAATTTAGCATTTGAAAAGCAGCCAGCCTGTATGTTTAGGTAACAGTTAACAAAGCTTAAATGAGCTCAGGTCACTCTATTGGATGATGGTGCAAAGCATCTTAATGGATTTTGGCAGCATGAAGGTGTTCTGCTGAGACAATTTATGCGTTCCACTGTGAAATAGACACTGCAAATTAAAAATCTGAGCCTACTTCTGTAAAAATTAATGGGAATTTTGTCACTGACTTCAAAGGGAGCAGGGTCAGAAATCCAATTTCTTGCCATGTTGACTCTACCTTCATTAGTGGCAGAGGGTGAAGGAGGGGAGCAGAGGGATGACTTTTTATTTGGATCTTACCAAATTTGCTTTTCCCTTAATCGTCTTCCTTTAATTTTTAAAATATCATTTACTTCTGAAGCATACCTCAAAATGAGAAGCACATGTAGGGTATATGACATATAGACAGTTACCTTTCTAGGTGGAGACTGAATTAGCCTGCCATCTTGTATAATTTTTAGTTCCTCTGCTTCTTTTATTTAAAAGTTATTTATAATCAGTGTCAGCTAGAAGAGAAAAGTAGAACAGGACATTAAATGCCCAGTCTGTTTACTTAAACATCATATATTCACTTTCTCTAGAGAACCAATAAACACCTTGTCTCTGTCTTTACTCAATTACTATTTCTGGGACACTGACACAAAAGGAATCTTTGAAAACAGAAAATAATATTTTCTTGTAAATGTGACCTTACATCAGGACTAAATGGAAAAAAAAAAACCCCAAACAACAAAACAAAACAAAACAAAATGAAAGAAAACAAAAACAAATCAAAAAAACCCCACCAAAAAGCTCAAGAAAGATCAGATCAATGTTGTGGCTGGATTAGGAACATCAGTTGATAATTAATTTAGCTTCTTGTTCCAGTTGGTTGTAGGCATCTGGTTTGTAGACTTCAGGGCTGGGTCAGGTCACCAGTGTGGTTTTAGCTTCATATCATAGCCAAGAAAATGTCTATAAGTATATGTCATAGGCTTGCAGAATGACACTTGGCACTTAATTAATTCTTACATTTATTTTCCTGGCTTAATCATTTGACTTTGTCTCAGTTGTTAGACTTAATAAAAGATTGTAACAGTGAACCACATCCAAGTATGTGCCTCCTCTGGCATTTTTCTGTTTAAAGCACTTGCCCATTCCATTCTTGGGCAATCAAAAACTCTCCTTGGCCAAGTGTACTCAGCAGCTTGTCCTTGTTATCTCAGCATGGTAAGATTTATCCCACAGAGGAGGCACCACAGCCCTACCATCTTACAAGACGTGTTCAAAAAGTCGCAGTTACAAAGAAGAAAGGGCAACCTTATCAGAAAAATGAGATTCTGTATTTTTACTTGCTCTAGTTTTCACAGCAGAGAATCAGCTTGGAAACAAAGGACTCAGCCTATTTAGGAAAAAAAAAATCTTTTTTTTAATGTTACTTTATCTTCTTATTCATTACACTGTTTTTTCTCTCTCTTCCTTCTTGTGGATTTTATAATCGTAAATAATGGAACTCTCTGAAGCCTGGACAATATGATATCACCTTTATGCCAGGCATAATCTAACACAAAAGTTAGACTCTTCATAGGAAATGGCAGCTTAGGGGTTTTAATGAGGGAATGAGACATTAGATGGTGATAGAGCACCAGTTACAGGAAGGAAAAATTACATTCAAAGAGTTACCAAAACCAGCACTTTTCAACAGATTCAGAAATATACTGTGAAGTGTGACGCACTCAGGTGCTTGATGGAATAACATCTCATTTTTCATGATGCACTGGAAAGCACAGCCCCCTGGTTTTGAAGCTTTTTATGAAAGAAAGGATCAATGCTTTTGATGAAAATTCCCCCTTCTGGGACTGCAAACTGTTGCATGTGATTAAAAATAATTCACCTAAGAGTTTCACACAGAGAGGAAAAGCTTGTGAGGGAATGTAACTGCCTTTGGCACAGACCTTGGCTGCTTTCACTTGGACACAGACCTTCAATGATGACTGTTCTACTTTATCACATGAATGTCCTTTTTCACAGCAAAGGAACTTCTGTCTTTCCCTGGGGCTATTGCAGACCCAAGGTATTTGCCCTGCCTTGTGCAGTCATGAGGTTTAGCGACACACCACGCAGCAGTGCCTAAAATCTAGCAAAATCTGTGCAGAGCACTTGTCTCAACAAAATATATTTCTGCTGAAATACACATTCAAAGCCAAGAAATTTTATGGAGAGAGCAGTTCTGATGGAGCTTCTGAAGGAAGGGAGCCTAAAATAACCTGAATTTAAAATCTCCCCACTTCCAACTGAAAATGGAGTTTTCAATCCAATGCCCTTTGGGGAATACACTGAAGAGTGGACAAAGAGCAGCAAAAAACGAATTTAGAAGCATCGAAGTTGTCATGAAATGAAACCTTTTTCCTCTATCTATTCTTCCTGTAGCATTGATTTCATCTTGGCCTTGCTTTTTCTGTGTCTATTTACATGGGCCTGTTGTTAACAATTCTGACCTCTAATATACTTGAGAGGTCATGAATAGACCAGCCTCTACACCCCTGTTCAGTCCCAGTGTGTAAGTCTTCACAGGTGGGGAAAAAAATCTGACTGGTATTTTTCCTCCTCTCTATTAGAGCTTGAGTCACTTTTTTTCATCATTGAATAGATTATTTCCTGTCTAAAGGGCTTTTCTAGCTTAGGTGATGTTGCCCTATGAAAAATTGGTTTTGCATCCTCAAGTTCATAAAGTCCTGGACCTGTCTGCAAAGTCTTTGCTTCTTACTCTAAGAGACCACAGCTGAGTGGTCTATAGCATGACATGGGTAATACTCTCGTCAGTCAACGTGCTGTCGATCAGATCCTTGTTTCATTACTTTGGCTTTGTCCTTGTGGCAAGAGACATTCATCTTCCTTTACAATCAAATTTTGTAGTGCCAAAGTTCATGCCGCCTTCTTCAGTTTTCATGTTCCTTCTTATGCAAAAGTCCCTTTCAAGTGAGGCCCACACAGTAGCCGGCACATCTCTCTCAAACTTAGAATGGTACTTTCTGGTAAATGCAAGCTGAATGTTCTCATCAGCTTTGCTGTTCACTGATGCTTAAAATGAAAGAATTGCATAGGATGATTGCTTTCCTCTATTGCTTTTCAATTTTATTCTGTTTCACATTTCACACTTGAAGATTGTGTCCTTACTTTTCTTCCCTGAAAGGGAAAATCCCCTCATTTCTCTCAATATTGGAAACCCTTTCTTCAGCATTCAAATAGACCAATACACAGAGAGGTCGATTCTTTAGGTCTTGGAAGTACCATGTTATTTAGTGCAATCACGTGCATCCTGAAGACAGTATGAAATATGTTACTCATTTCTAAATTAGAGAGACCAGTAATATCTAGAGATCAGTGTTTTTCAGAAATAGACAAATGCCCATGTCGCCTCCCCTGGTTAGTTTAGACATTATGTTTCCTCTTCCTCAAAAAAAAAAAAAAAAAAAAAAAAAAGTGATATTGAACTTTTATCCTTATATTATACAGAATTATGAACAAGTTTCGGATACCTGAGTCCTGGAGTATGATTGGAATATTATTCCTTAATAAACCTGTTGTATAGCATCGGCTCCTGGATCTGTGTAGACTGTGTGGAAGCTTTGCAAAAGATTGGCTTCCTTGAGGTGAACTTCATCACAGTAGGGTCTTTTTCCTGACCCAAAACAACTACTTTAGTTCACATCCACAGCTGCTGTGGTTGTTGCACCGCCACAAACTATGACAACATAGCTACTCAGCACTCTGCAATGCTATTGTCTGCCCAAACAACCCAGCAGAAAAGGCACATGTTGAAGACATATGCTGGTTTTCTGTGCTCTTATTCCTCATCATGATATAGTAGTGAGGCCTATTATGAAGGACATCTGAAAAGATATTGCTGGAAAACTGGTGGAAACAACCAGTTTCATATACTAGTACTGTTTTTCTAATAGTTTCAAGTCAGGATCAGCTTAGGTTGAGACCAGAGATGCAAACATAAAAAAACTCGGAACTCCATTATTCATCCTAGAAGCCAACGGTCCTTCAGCATGTATGGGCAGTAGCAATCTGTGGATCTTATGGGCTGTTTGCATGATTATATGTGGATCATATGGGCTGTTTAATCTGAGGGTAGTTAGTCACTGGAGAAGGTTGCCCAGAGAAATAGGAGCTGCCCCATGCCTGGAGATGTTCAAGGCCAAGTTGGACAGGGCTTTGAGCAACCCAGTTTAGTGGAAGGTGTCTCTGCCTGTGGTGGGGGTTTGGAACTAGATGATCTTTAAGGTCCCTTCCAACCCAAACCATTCTGTGATTCTATGATTCCATACTTACCCTGAAAGATACTCACTTTAATATGTCTCCTTCTACCCTATCATTCATTCTGTCTAGATGGTTTCTTGCTTGCCTGAAGACTGTCAGGGAAAGCTCAGTGTATACCATAACCTACCAGGTATATTTGAGAGTAAGGTTGCTGCACACACTGAAAAATCTGTTTCCTATGTCACTGTCTATGTTTGCATATTTGCTATCATCTGTCACATTTATCAGAGTGGACCTGAGATAGGCCTTCTGAGTCTCCAGGCTCCAGATCATAAACAGACTCACGATACAACAGAGGTTTTCCATTTACTGCACAAAATGGAAACTCATTAACCAAAGGAAAGGCTCATCACAGTTAATAATAACTGTGGCAAAGAAAAATGGTGTCCATATCATAAAAATAATGCAAATACAAAGATAATAGGATCATCAAAGATGGTACACATGGGAAAACTGCTCTTCCTCACCTACTGTGTGATGGATCTCTTCTCTGCAGTATATATTACTCATTATGATATCAGTTTCAACTTTTCAAGTCCCCTGGGGGTAAGGGGAGGGCATACAGAAAAATATACTGAGTCTTCAACCTAAAAAATCCTATACTATGGTCCAGTCAAATGGACTGGAAAGGAGCATGATTATTGTGCTAGTGACCTTAGGCTATTCACTTCTTTCTTTTGAATGTTTGCCTACCCAAAAAATGAGTAGAAAGATCCTTGCTTAATTAAGCTCTCCTGATAAACATCACTGAATAGGAACTGTTTTTCACAATTAAATGAACACCTCACATCAGAGAGAGACCCCAGCCAGGTAGCATCCCACAGATTTTTTCTTTCTCCATAGCAAAACTGAAGAGATACCATAAAATGGTGTCATCTCTACAGCAGAGGTAAAAGTGAAATGAAGTCTGGAGTTTTAAAATTTCAAAAAGACCATTACAACTGAAGTAGATGGCAGTTTCCATCTGATCACAAAGAAATAATCAAAATGCTCTTAACTTTTAATCTTATTTACCCCACACTTTTCTTGTTGGTTTAATCCACAACATTTTGGAACCATGAGCACTTGCACATTCTGAAATAATGTAAATTATTCAAAACTAAAGATCTATGGTCCATTTCTTGTTGACTGTCTGTGATCAGCAGATCAGCATAATCAGTCATGATTGGCTCTTTTTCATTTTGTTATTCTAATTGCAATCCCTCTTCACATGCAATTGTATAGTAAAAAGCATGCAGCACTTTGACATAGCCATGCCTGGGAAGATATTGTTTAATAAAACATAACTAAGCATGTCAGAATTTAAACTTTTGGGTCAACTGATATTTCAGTTGATCAAACCAAAATAATTACTTTGTCCACCTCTAAATTCTATATATTTTTTGGTTCTTGTCTTCCTTCTTCTTATCATTTTGAATTCGAGCAGATTTTAAAACAATATTGCTTCAAAACATTTAGTTTGGAAAATGTCAAAATGAATTTTCTAGTTAAAACCAAACATATTTAAATGCATTCTGACTCAGATTTTTAGCCATACTTCAGCATGGATTCACAATAACCTCAGACAACTGAAACTTCTTTTTTCTGCAAGGAACAGCTCTAGTCACAAGTACAAATGTCCTGCTGTGACTTTGCCAGCACTTCTTGTTTCAGTCTTGGCTGCAATGAAGTAGTGCATGGGGGTAAAGAAAAACAGAACCAGTTTTGTGGTCCTTTGAAAAGCTTCATTTTGAAAGTGTTGCATGGCACAATAAAAATTTTTTTATTCAGTCTGATGCTGTGACAGTCTATAGCTGTGATTTCTGTTTCAGCTGTCCCTTTTCATATCGTGTTCATTCTGGCAGTATCTTTCATATACTTTTTTTTTCTATGCCCAAACATTCCCTTCCTTTTCAGTGAAAAAAATGCTAGTAATTCTTCTTCCCCCATCAGTGTCTTAATGTGAAGTATCAAATAAAAAACTGAAAAGCCATCACCTAGATTAAATTATTATTAAATATGGATTATGTGAGACAAAACCCTTTATCAAGACACAGTGTGAAAATAGTGGCATTATTTTAGCAGGGCAAAGCCCATATTTCATGGCTACAGTTCATCTCTGGGTCCCATAGAATTTCTTTTTTTGTTCTAAAGTGTTTGCGATCTTTGTGTGTTTGCACACCCCTCTAAGCAAGAGTCACTGTACAAAAATACTTTTGCTTCTCACAGAGTCATGTCAAAAAGAACCACTGATGTCTTATCATCATGTCAGACACTCAGTGTTTATGGAGAATCTTCTACTGTGCAACAGCCTTCATGGTTCTTACGTGCCAAGCAAAGAAGTTAATACATGTTGGTTGCTATGTGCTGAAGGCAGAAAGAAATGAAGGAAGGCAGAAAGAAATGGAGGAAGGCAGAAAGAAATGGAGGCATTTTAGCAGTGCATCCCATCAGGTTGGCAGAGCAGTGGGCAGATTCCAAAATTAACCTTTAAAGCAGTGTCCAGAAAGATTTGTTGCTTCTACTATTGCAATCTTGTCATTGATGTTGCCAGAATATCCTACACGTTTTACTCTCACCTGACACTTTACACGTTGTTTTCTCTGTCTGACCCAGGGATATGAATTCTTCTGCTTTTCATCTCTGAAATTCAACCAGATTTCTTTGTTGTATTCAGATGTCAGTGTGGATAAAAATCCATTCCTTCCAAAATGCATTATTTGACTAGCAGAAGAAAATCACTGTTTATTTTGTTAAAGCTCCTACTACCACCAATACTACTGTGGAATCCACGTTTCACATATACACTGGGAAAGAAGACAAAATTCTTTGCTGTCATGGTTTAACTGCAGCCGGCAACTAAGTGCCATGCAGCCACTCACTCACTCCTCCCCTGTGGGATGGGGAAGAGAATCAGAAGAGTAAAAATGAGAAATCTGTGAGTTGAGATAAAGACAGTTTAATAAGTAAAGCAAAAGCCCTGTGCACATGCAAAGCAAAACAGGGCATTCATTCACCACTTCCTATCGGCAGGCAGGTGTTCAGCCATCCCCAGGAAAGCAGGGCTCCTACACATGTAACGGTTATTTAGGAAGATAAACATCATCACTCTGAATGTCCCTCCCTCTCTCTGCTTTTTCCCCAGCTTTATATGCTGAGCATGATGCCACATGGTATGGAATATCCCTTGGGTCAGTTGTGGTCAGCTGTCCTGGCTGTTTCACCTCCCAAATTCTTGTGCACCCCCACCCCAGCCTACTGCTGGTGGGTGGAGTGGGGTGAGAGGCAGAAAAGGCCTTGACCCTGTGTAGGAACTGCTCAGCAATAAGGAAAACATCCCTGAATTATCAATCAACGCTGTTTCCAGCACAAATCTAAAACACAGCCCCGTATCAGCTACTATGGAAAACAAATAACTCTACCCTAGCACGCTTGCAAGAACGTGCTTCTTGAAGTCTTTCTCCCAAGTGTTCTCCCCCCTAAAGTTTTCCCTCCAGGCAACTGTAAGATAAGAGACTCTATTGCAGAAAAACACTGTAGGAAATTCTTAGATATAATTATCCAAACTGTGTCCCAACACATTCAAATAACAAGTCATAAGTTATTCTTCCTAACTCATGCTATGTGTTTCCCAGTTAGCCACTGAAATTGTTTATACAATGCTACTGGCACAAAAATTTACCATCAAACAAAAGTGAATGCATAGCCAGTTTTATAGACTTATTTGTGGATTGTTCAGTCTATATTAAGGTCCGCCAATAAGCTTCGGGTTTTACAGGAAATAAATACATCATCAGAAAAAATTAGCATGTACCTCTGCCCTGAACATATCATAGCATTAAAAAAAAAAACCAAACCAAACAAACAAACAAAAAAAAAAACCTCCAAAGCAACAAAACCCCCAAACAACCAAATAGAGAAGAATTAATTTCTATTCACAAGGTTTGAGTGAATTCCAAACAGAATTGATAGTAAGTTTTCCATATCTCAATGGAGCTGGAGAAGATCAATGCATGGGCTCTACACTTATAATGGCAATGACATTACACTTGCTTTGAACAAAATAAGGAAAAGAATTGAATCCTGAAGTCTCAGTAAGGCATGATGAGTTGTGGATTAAGTTCAGACTTGAATTAAGTTTAATATACTGGCATTACATTACTTCTTTGTCTTGGTACACTGAAAACATGTTAATACGTTTCAAACAAGGTACAATGGAGTCCTGACTCTACCAGACAGATCAGGTGGATCCAGCTGGACATTGTCCTTACAATAAGGCCTACAAAGAAGACCAAAAAGATATCTGAACAGGTGCTCCTGCTACTACAATAGGAAGGAGAGGAGTGGAGACAGACTGCTGCCAGCGGAAGCAGTTGCTCCCTAATACATCATAATGACATCTAGCATTTATAAGGCCTATTTTGTTTCAGTTCTTTGTCTTGGTCACAGTGAGAGAGGACAGGCAAAATACTGGAAATGTCTTGCATTGCTGTGACAGCTTGAAAAAAGATTATACTTATTCTGCAGGCTACTGCTGGGGCAGACATTCATAAAGTTGATGAGGAGAGAGAAGATTTTGTGATACTTCACACCAAAAAAAAAAAAAGAAGAAAAACCCCACCTGAATTCTAGAAGAGTCTACCTAGACTTTAGCAAAGCCTTTGACACCATTTCCCACAGCATTCTCCTGGAGAAACTGGCTGCTTATGGCTTGAGCAGGTGTACTCCTCACTGGGTAAAGAACTGACTGGATGGCTGAGTCCAAAAAGTGGTGGTGAATGGAGTTAAAACCAGTTGGTAGCCAGTCACAAATGGTGTTCCCCAGAGCTCAGTACTGGGGCCGATTCTGGTTTATATCTTTATCAATGATCTGGATAAGGGAATCGAGTGCACCCTCACTAATTTGCAAATGATTCCAAGTTGGGCAGGAGTGTTGATCTGCTAGAGGGTAGGAAGGCTCTGCAGAGGGATCTGGAGAAGACAGATTAATGGGCCAAGGCCAATTGCATGAGGTTCAATGGGGCTAAGTGCCAGATCCCGCACTGGGCCACAACAACCCCATGCAAGGTTACAGGCTTGGGGAAGAGTGGCTGGAAAGCTGCCCAGAGGAAAAGGATCTGGGGGTGCTGATTGGCAGCTGCTGAACATGAGCCAGCTTGTGCCCTGGTGGCCAAGAAGGCCAACAGCATCCTGGCTTGTATCAGTGTGGACAGCAGGACTAGGTAAGTGATCGTCCCTATGTATTCACCATTGGTGAGACTGCACCGTGAATCCTGTGCTCAGTTGTGGGGCCCTCAGTACAAGAGAGACCTTGAGGTGCTGGAGCTTGTCCAAAGAAGGGCAACAAAGCTGGTGAAGGGTCTAGAGCACAAGTTTCATGAGAAGCAGCTGAGGGAACTGGGGTTGCTCATGCTGGAGAAAAGGAGGCTCAAGGGAGACCTTGTTGCTCACTACAACTACCTGAATGGGGGGCTGTAGCAACTCTTCTCCCAAGTAACAAGTGATAGGACAAAAGGAGATGGCCTCAAGGTGTGTCAGGGGAGGTTTAGGTTGGATATTAGGAAAACTTTCTTCACCAAAGGGTTGTCAAGCATTGGAACAGGCTGCCTAGGGAAATGGTTCAGTCACCATCCCTGGACGTGTTCAAAAGATATCAGATGTGGTGTTTAGGGACCTGCTTTACTGGTGGACTTGGCAGTGTTAGGTTAATTGTTGGACTCAACCAGAAAAGTCTTCCAACCTAAACAATTCTACGCTTCTATAAAAGCTGCATATCTCCACAGAAAAGGTTTCCCTTTGCTTTCGTTTCTCAATATTATTTTCAAGCTTTTTGCGATACTAATTCACCAAGAAGTGAACACTACAAAGATCTAGCATCAGCTTTGATGTAATATATTGTTAACTCAGCCCATATTTTATGCAGAAAACCTCAGAGGTTGACAGAACAACTCTGTGTCATTCTCAAATTTCCATGGATACAGTATCCTGAGGTGTGCAGTAGGCCCATCAGATATTTAGGGCTGGTTGCTTAACCTTTGAATCTAGGCATCATGCTGGTACAAAAAGGAAAGGCAATAATTACCAGAATTAGAAAAAATAATGGAAGTTTATTAATGAATCATCTTTCCCCTTAAGCTGTACTGTAGCAAGAAGTAATCACAATAATAATGAACGGTGTTGTTACTGGACCACATTATGAACACCAGTAATTTTATACCAAGCTTTTACTGTCAGGGGAATGGTTCATTAACCACAAAGAACACTTTGCATTAGGGATTCAGTTTATCTGGCCAATTTAGACATTGTTTAAGTATTTTTTAATTAAAATTGGGATTCTGCATTTTGGAATGGTGTGCAGGTTCAAAGGAATTATAAGCACAATTACTGCTAGATGAAAGTTGAACACTGGTCAATCTGTTAAGCAGCCACTCTGGCCTACCCTTCAGTTTCGGTTCCAATTAGTAGTGACGTGGATGAGAAATGGGATAGAAGGATAAAGCCTTTTCATAACATAGAAAGTTTTTTTATTTGGCAAGGGGTAAATAAAGGAAATTCCCTGGACAGCGGGTTATAGACAGGCAAGGAAGAATTTTGCTTGTAACCTTAATATCAAAAACTGATTTCTTTTGCTCAAGCCAGCTGTATTTCAAATTATTTACTGCAGTAAATATCCTTTAGGGGATGAAACTGAAGCTGGGAAAAAAATTTCACTTATATTGTTCGCAATATTTCATTCCATTACAGGATAATATAAAATTAATGAAAAATGCCTTTAGTCTGGAGAGGAGCCCTAGCCTCCCAAGCACCACGTAGGAAAGGTCCCAGTGCTGTATCTTAAGGAGTTACCACCAGATTAAACCCCCAGTCAGTGTAAATATCTCATCATTTCATGGACTTCTATGTCTCAACACCTGCTGAGGATCTGTTTAAACAGAAGTGTGGGGTTCACACAGTTTTAGATCTCATTTAAAATGAGAAGCAAGCATAATCCATGACTGTAGGTACTTTTTCCTGTAAATAAACCAAACTGTACATTAGGATCTGCCATCAGATCCTTTATGAAATACTAATTGAAGTTCATTAAGATCAGATAGAAGTGGGTTTGCTGTGAGCGTTTACACTGCTTTCACTCACCTGGCAGCCAAATTGGGCTCCAAGTGCCAGCATCACTTTCAAGATGGATGCAGCTGGGGAACCTCATGCAACTCATGTCTTGTGGTGGGGACACTGGAAGGATATCAGCTGTGTCTGCATGAACTGGGGATTCTGGTGCAAGCAATGCCTGCCAAACCGCGTCCTTAGAAGCTGCAAAAATCCGGATTAAAAAGTATCTTTATAGCTAGAAAGAGTCAGACCTTCAGGCTATAACAAACTGTATGTGGATGAAGGGTAGATTGATGGCCGCTGTAACATTAAAAAATTAGACATCAGAAAGGCACTTTAATGTACCTAAACCTATCATCCTTCTAAGCACTGCTGAAGCACATGCTTCAGAAATTGAAATTAAACATGTGCTTCAATTTCCAGTCCTGAAAAGGACTAGTTTTTAAACATGGGGTTTAGAGAGGGAGATTTGTGTTGTGGCAAACTTGCCTTTCTAATTTGCCAGACAAAACTGTTGAGTTCATCAGCTATGAAGCTGATTTACACCAAAGCTATCTAATTCATTTTTTTCCTTTTGAGATTAATCTCTTCCAAATGTGCTAAATAATGAAATGAAATAAAATGAAACATATTCGTCATGCCTAAATGTATGGTTTCTCACATCCTAATGGAATATTGTTGAAGAATTACAATAGACAGAAATAGTTCAAATATACTTGTTAAGAAGTCATAACAAACAGGTAAAGAAAGACCACAGGGACTCCACTAGGCCAGTTTCTCTTTGATTTGTTCATTTTAATTCGCCTGTTTTCTTCAAACTATTCCCTTTTCTTTCTTCCCTAAAGAAGTAATTGAGATGTCTTTTGAAGATTCTAATGACTCCTGAAGTGATATTTTTTTGTAATTTATTTCATGTGTGTGTACCTCCGCAGGAGACAGCTGTCTTCTAAATGGGAGATAAGAATTTTTTGAGATCTCTGATGGCTAAAGAAGGGGTAGGATGGGGATGGTTATGTAGGGGAGTTGTGAAGGAGAGGAAATTCTGATGGTTCTCCTGTTTACTGAATGTATTTAAAATGCCTTTCCTTTCAGGGAAGGGGAGAGGAAACGGCACTTCCCCTCGGCCTCACTGCACTCAGTGACTGGTGGCTTGGATAATGGAACAGGGAAGTAAGTGCTCATCCCACCCGAGTGCATTACCACCTAGCTTTAGTTTTGATGTCACTAAAACCATACACACACTCAAGTTAAATGGGATATCCCCTTTCTTGAAAATGTTTAGTAGAGTAAACACATCCAAAGACTTCCTTTCTGAGATGTTCTGTAGACCTGGTCTGCTTTCCCATTTGCTCTAACATCAGAGTTCTCTAGACTGTCTGCTTCATCAAGGACTCTAAAATTACTCTTAGAGGTAGGGCTTCAAACAACACATCTCTCAGCTCCTAATTACATAAACACATCTATAATTTCTTTCCAGAAGTAGTTTTCTCTGAGTTTTTCTAGAGTGTCCTGTTCTTAATGTCTTCTGCTCAGTGTCCATCAAATGCTCACTATTTGCAGTACTCTGTTAGTGGCCCTGGAAATCAGGCTCAGGTCTCCACTTGTCTCTACAGAGAGCTGCCTCTAATTCCCATTTAGTCTGTGTAACAGGCAGCAAACTTTGCCTCTGCTATCAAGAAGAGAGCTCTTCTGTCTAACAAACAACATATGACAAGCTCCCAAACCTGAGAGAGAAAAATTGACATCTAAAATAAGGTGTCTATGTTTAACAGCAGGGTTAATAACAGAACAAGTTGCATAACACAGTAGTAAACAGTTACAGATAGTTATATGATGCAGACTGATATACACAAAGAAAACCGGAAATTTTAAAAGCATGGTCTGGAGCCCAGAACAGAAGAGACTGTAGCATGAGATGGTGAAAGACAATCCAGAGTCAGGAGGATAAAGTCTTCCACTGGAGCATGAGGAAAAGGTGGTAAAAAAGAAATAAAGATGTTGAAACAGAATCAGATGTTCTGATTTTTTCAAAGCCTTTCATGGCAATTTTCAAACTGGTATGAGGAATGCCAATCAGATGTGGGCACCTAATTCAATTTATATTCTTTTAAAGTTCCCAGAATGCAGATCTATCCAAATTAAGAGCCAGAAAAAGAGGTGGTGGGGGCTGGAAAAAGAAACACAAAAGCTTAAAAAGATTGATATTTCTTTTCACTCATCTTCTTCTGTATGATGAATTGAATTTCTGTTGGTAACTAGGCACTTTTGCAGATGCTTATTTAATGTCATGCAGGGGAGAGGCAATAGGTGTGGGCAAGGGAGGTGAGTCATACTTTGCTCAAGTGGGAACCTGCTGTGATGTTCATAATGCACTGAATTAAGTTCAGAAATATGAAAGTTTCTTTTTCTCTTGTTCCTACACCTTTTCTTTTCTCCAGTCTGACAGACACCCAAATTCATGACAGCTTCTTAATGTTCATTTGTACCATTGATAATTAGGCCTGAATACAAGTCTAATCCTGAAAGATGATAAATTGTTCTTCATTTTTACATGAATACAGTAAAAAAATTATTGTTGCATGTGCAGTTGCATGGTGCAGAGGCAAGAACTCCTCTCTGCATTGAACTGGGAACTTCGCCACCTCTCCCAGCAGTGGTCCAAACTGGCTGCGGCGTATGTTGCAACAGTTTCCAGATTTAAAGGTGCGAGGACAGTCATCTGGCTGGTACTCTACTGGAACATCTTTTTCTGACAATCTGAGTAAAAACCAGACTCTTTGGGGTTTAAATGTAACACCACATGATCTGACATTATAAGACTAGAAGCTGTCTGAAGACATTGCCATCTGGGGTGTAGAAAATAGGAGATGTTCATGTTCGAGGTAAAAAAGCTCTGACTGACTTATGGAAGAGGCGTGATTTGTTTCCTCTCTTTCATTATAATGATTCATAAGCAGATTCAAATATCATTTGTAAGGTTCAAACTGAAGTCACTTAAGCAAGGGGGGAGAGAGGGTTGATGACAGGGATGAAAGGCCTTTCTCTTTTAAGACCATACTGTGAGTCCCTTGTGAATATAAGCTGTCATTCAAATAAAAACTAAAAGCTGCTGTCTGGGATGTTTTATGGGGGCACCACCAGGCCTTAAGTTTCACTTTCTCCCTTATTTATTTATTTTCTCTGTGAGCCAGTTGTCCATGCAGAACATGACAGTTAATTACGCCTCTTTGTTTCCCCCTGACAAACAAAGCACAAGTAATGCCAGCAGGGATTAAACTGTTTGCTTTTGGTTTACAAGGAATTAAAGCATGTGTGCAGTAAATTTTCCCATAAAGGTCTTTCCTAAAGCCGTAGACTGGGGAAATAATATTAGCAGCTAACACTGTGGACTCAAAGCTCAGTTCAACAACCTTTAAATAAATGTCCAATATATTTTCCCCTCCAGATGGGCTTTACTCAACGTGTGTCTACATGGGTCTTAGCAGGCCAATGTGAGTGTGCACAGCCTGTGCACCCTGACAGCCAAACATCCACAGCCAGTCTTGACAGCCCTAGGTGGATTCATTAGCGTGGTCGGAGTGCTGCACTAGCCACAGCTCACGTTGTTTCCAGGTCAGAACCTATTTACACCTGCCCGGCTCTGACTGCAAGCAGAACAGTGCACACATCAGAGTGTTCTGAATTTGGGATGTTTCGGTGATGGGTGTGCTCCCCATAACTCTACCCCTTGCTTGTCTTGGCTGATTTACCTCCTATCCAAATGCTCTTTTCTAGTCTTTGTAACAAGACCTGTTATGTTCAGAAGTACCAGGTCTCTGTGAGAAGGCTGAGGAGTTACTAATGGGCAGATTATTAACCTGTCTGCAGCTGATTCAAATCTGTCAGATGCTGTTGACCAGAGGAGGTACTGTAGATCAATCTGATAGTATTAAACAGTATCTTACCTAGACTCTAATTAAATAAGGCTGATAGGAAGTTTGTTTCTTATGATGGCTATTTTGAGGCAAGTCTGCTTCAGTCCTTTTGTGCAAGGCTTAGGCTGTCTGAGACATGGGATATCACTGCTGAGTCAGGTCTCTTGACAGTTTTAAGAAGAGGATCCAAGGTCTAACCAGGCCTGGGTGCTGGGAGCACCTCCATCCAAGCAAAGCAGGTGCAGCTCCAGCACGAAGCTGCTCTGAACAAGCTACAGTGGCCTTTTTCACAAACAAAGAGGAAGCCCGTCTAACCTGTGGAAGCCCATCTACCCTGTGTGGGGTCCTCAACAGGAACATCCCCAGAGAAGGGGAGAGTGAAGGTACCAGAGAGAACTCAGCCAAAGTCACAAGCATGACAGCTTAAAGTTAATGAAAAGTCGTGCTTCAAGTGACAGGGACCAGGAAGTGGGATGAAAGAGGATTGAGAAAGTGGGGTATGTGGTGGGTTTTCTAAATAAAGTGCTTGAGCTGTAAATGGGGTAGTTCTGTCCTTCTGTACATGTGTTTGATAAGAGTTTGCACAGAGAAGTCCATCTAACTCCTAATACAAACTGCAGCACGGAAAAGGAATCTCATCATTTTTAGTGCTAATTATAGAGCTTAGCACTTCCAATCAACCACTCACCCAAAACCAACCTCTGTGCTGCCTATTTATTTTTAGCCACTGCACAATTAACACTCTATTAAATATTACACCTGCAGTGCCTCTTCCTTTCAATATGTTGCTGGCTTTTCCAGTCTCCCTGCACTTTAAATGTGTGCTCTGGAATTTCTTTTTCTCTCTTTTTTAAAAATGACTTCAAGTTTTCAATCACAGTTACTGACAACAGTCTGAAGCTAAAGACTACTCTTTGTTTTCAAAATATGAGTGAAATTCTTCAGCATACATAATTACTTAGCCAACGTGCAAGAAAAGGGCAAGCATACAATGGTATTTTGCCTTGTATGTTTTCCCAGGCTCCAGATAGCTATGGATTATGTATTTCTTGAGCTAGAATCTGTATCCCTTCCGGATTTTTCTTCAGTAAAATACATGTAATATTTTTTGGAACTGAGTCTTCATTTTCCACAAAAAATCTAAAGCAGTAGCAATCTTCCCCTGTGCTGATACCTTCATGTGGCTCTTCTGTGGTTAATCCTAGAGAGGAGTAGTGTAGGGATTTGGACAGAACTACCCCAAGCAGGTGTAATATTTAATAGAGTGTTAATTGTGCAGTGGCTAAAAATAAATAGGCAGCACAGAGGTTGGTTTTGGGTGAGTGGTTGATTGGAAGTGCTAAGCTCTATAATTAGCACTAAAAATGATGAGATTCCTTTTCCGTGCTGCAGTTTGTATTAGGAGTTAGATGGACTTCTCTGTGCAAACTCTTATCAAACACATGTACAGAAGGACAAGAAGCCACAGGCTGTGGTTTCTGGTAATCTACCTACTATTTACTCTAGTGTCTAAGAATATAAACCACCCCCTAACCTCAAAACCTCATATGTTACGTTCAATGTGAACTGAACTTCTGTTTAATGACAAACTGAATTATTTCAAGCAGAAGAGTAAAAGCACATTAATTCATTCATTCGTTCATTCACTTACTAGCACTTTAATAGTTAACATTGGAAAGTCTTTTTAGTGTAAGAGAAGAGTTTTGACAGTGTATATTAACATATGAACTATGAGACTCACACCTGAGGATTACCATGTGGTGTATCTTATCTCAAACTGCGATTCAGGTTTAAAGCAGAACAAACTACACTAAATTAAGCCCTTCTTCTATATGCTTACGAAGTATTCATAATCTACATCATGTGTTCATTAATCCCAATCATTCAATGAATGTTTTATGTAACAGCAAATGCTGCAACTCCATGGATTGTTCAAAAGTTCCATTTTGTGACTATTACTCTGAATGTCTTCTGTCCTAATTTCTTATTCATAGTTTTTGGTTAGCTGCCTAAAATGATAAGATAATATTGGTGTTTCATGGCCATCTATAAACTGCACCAGGATTTGACAAGGTGATTTTTTTTAAATTCCATTTCATTACATATCTGCAATTGAATAGATTTGCATAGATGTTCTTAACTCCTTGCCTATTACGCTGCGGAAAACAAAACTTCATTGCCATGAGTATTTTGGCAGAGCAAATAAAAAGGCACAAAAACTACGGTTGCAGCAACCATTTAAGTGGATGCATTAGATAAAGCAGTAAGTACCATTAAAACTTCGGTTGTGTTCGGAGCAATGTCTCTGTATTAGCTAGTTTTGTCAGATTTCTACTATGATTTTGTCTCTTGCAGGGTTTAGCATTAATTAAGGAATGACGCTAGAGAAAAAAACAAATAAAAGCTAGGAAAAAAAAGGCACAAGCAGCTTTTTTTTTTCTTAGACTAGTGTGTTCATTCGGAAATACAGATATATATATACAGACATGACACACACAAACATACGTGAACAGCCTGCTACAAAGTTTTTTTCTAAATCCACCACCCTTGGTTTTGTTTAGATTCAGGCATGTTTGGTTTAGCTTTCCCTGTACCATTGTACCAAGTCTTTCTGTTATGGATAGGCAAATAATACATATATATACGCGTATTTACACATAGATTTCTTTATAAAAGATGACATCTGGGTAAAAATTTTGGCCATTATGGTAGCTCTGATATATGTGTACATTTACAACAATTAGTATTGTTATTAATATTGTTATTAATTAACAATTGATATTGTTGTTAAGGTGCTGATCCTGGAGAAAACCACTAGTCATTTTTGAAGTTACTCCGTTAAGTAAGTAGTCACTTTTTGGCTGGGGTAAGGGATTCAAAAGACTAGGTCTTAAATTTGTGTTCTTTAATATTTATGTTGTTGATATTACTATTGAAAGATACTCAAGTATAATGCAACTACTTGTTATATTTCTACAAGAAGACATTTGTATATATTTGTGTTTTCATCCAGGAATAAATGCAGGATTACCCATCTCAGCTTCATAACAAACCTACAGAAGGTATGTGCTGCATCCTCTTGTTGCTGTGAGAATACATTTCTGCTTGCCTGAACTTATGTTTTCTCATCTGCTAAAGCATCAGGATGTTAATGCTGAATATTGGTTGTGAAATATTTCCCTGTAAGCACAAAAGAGTAAGTACTTTCAACTGTTTGCACTTGAACATGCCTGTCTAATCCCCACAAATTAAGTGAAGCTGATAAAATAGAGTGGAATGGCCATCTATTGGAAACACAGCCCACTGAAAAGGTCAGAAACTTAACAGCAGATTTCTATAATTCACGGGAGGCCAAAACATTAAAAGTTACTGCCTTGTTCATGGAACAAAGATTGTGTCAAGAAAATAAAATAGTAAAATATTTGTCTATTCTCATAAGAGTGTTCATCAAAAGATAAGGAAATAGCTTTGAAGATCATTCATCTAATGCTAGGAAGACTTTTTAGCTGTACAATCCACCAGAGAAGTGTCCAGTTGCTGCATTTTTGAAAGCACATCTAAATCCTAAAGGATTAAAAGGAACATAGCATTTCTTTATTAGCAGTCACAGAGCTCTAGGGTCTTGCTGTGCAAAGCACTGGAGAAACACAGTATCTGCAAACCATGTCTGCTTTGGAGGGTGTCCCAGGTTAGGATGAGATGCAGCAGGAAGAAATGATGAGTCCATTTAAGCGGGGCATCTTGGATGCGTGACTTGCCTCCTGAGGAGCGTCCACCTCCACTGCACTTGGACCACAGTGAGGTTCTATCACAGCCCCCACATGTCCTGGCCTGCTCTGGAAGGACACCAAGGGACACAGCAGGCTGGGAGTTGTACATCTGTCCTTGCCTGGATGCCCAGAGTGTCAGTGTCTTCCTCCAAGCCCTGCCAAGAAGCTGTGGCTTATCATGATGGATGGCATTTTCAGCACAGCCACTGCTGTGGCTTTTCACTAGAGGTCTCAGTGTCGTGTTAAGCTGAGCTCTGTAGAAGGTAATGAGGCCCCTTAATGAGAGCGCAGTTTGGGAAGGCAAGGTACCCTAGCTTCATGGCAATAACTACACCACCTCAGAAAGGAACAAAACTTCTTGCCTTTAAATACATTGACCTGCACTCATTTGCATCTGCTGTGTAAATCCTTTTCCAACAGACCACCTCCTGCTGCTGTCTCTGACCCTTCTAGCACTTTTCAGATACTTTCCATCAGAAAAATTACAAATCTTGCCGAAGGGATGACTGGGCATTTTTTTCAGGTTCAGAGCCCAAAACATGTTCCGCTTGCCTGTGGAATATTGTGGCAGCAAAACACTTCTAGCAATCATATGGGTGACTTCTCCACTATCTGCGCATGTCCCAAGGGATAATAGCAACTCCTCTGAAAGAAATCTGTCCACTATCAAACTTTCTTGCTATACAAAAGTATTTGGGAAACTGCGCGTAAGTAACTGTCCCATTACCCACATACTAGTCATGTGGAATACTGACTTTAACAGTATTGAACAAATTCAAGTGTGGAAAAGCACACATAGCTTATTTGCTTAAATCCTTCCTTTAACTTCAAATTTGAGAACTTCAATATGATGTCAGAGTTTTATAAGCCTTACTCTGACTTGCTTTTACACTAAACAAATAGGCTATGAGTCTACCAGGCAGACCTAGATTTGCTGTAAGATGGCCAAGAATTGCTTAGAACTGGGAAAGTGATTTGATTCCTCCAGCAATGCCCTTCACTGCTTCCTTCAAGATGTACATCTTTAGGAAGGATCCTAAAGAGGATCCAGACACTTCACAACTAGAGAGTCACCATTTTAGCTAACAGCCTTCCAGTTTGTTTATTGACTTAATTCTAATGGCGGTAAGGTTCCTATCATCAAAATACATTTATTAACCCTTCTCTATGGAATCCTTTTTATGTTTTAAAATGTATTCAGATAGTCTTTGCATGGTCAATTGTGTTATTTCAGCTGCTTTTTTTTCTAATGTATATGAGTTTATATCATTTTTTTCCCAATGTATAATAAACTTTCTAATTGGTAATGCATAGCGCATAAAGCAAAAATTATTTGATTTGTGAAAAAGACATTCTATCATGGGGTTTTTTTTAATTGCTTCTTTGTTATTTATATCTTGAAATATTATCCATTAATAACTTTTGAGCTATTAATACCAAATTTGTATCCATTAGAAAACTGAGCTGAAAAAACAAGAAGACAACATTTGAAAAAAAATGCTTATTATGTTGGATAAGGTCCAAAAATACGGCAATAGTATGGCATACACATATAAAATAGGATTCGTTTGACCAATTCGTATATATATTTCTATATAATATCTACTACATATATAAATTTTAAGATCTTATTATAACCATTTACATTTATATTTATGTATGTAGCATAGAAGTCGAATTTATATATAAATATCTGTGAATTCGCTGAAAAAATACCTATTCTTTCTTTATACTGATGTGTTTATTGAACACCATACATATATGTATGTTGCTAAACTGCTAAGATTAAAGAATCTTTTATCAGCTCTCAGGTCATAATACAATCATAAATATATCTAGACAAATTTGAACTGAAACGTGATTTTCAACAAAACATGTTGATAATGGGAAGAAACTCTGGATTTTATTTTTTTTTTCCCAAAACTTAAATATTGCCATTTTTATTTACAGGTTATTTTAACATTTCTGAGGACTTTTTCCCCCCATTTCTGAATGAAAAGAACTCTGATTTTTGTGTTCTTTGTGGAGGGGGATTTTTTCCCCAAATGGTTCCAACAGTACAATTAACAGTTTAAAGTTTAGCTGAACAGTTCTTGGTTTGACTGCTTTTCCAAAGGTTTCGTATGTTCTGATTTCCACAGATCAATAACCCACACACTACAATACACAAGGCTTCCTTTTAGGATTTTAAAGCTGCCCACATCTCTTAATCATAAAATTCTTCCTGGACTGTGTTTCTCTGCATCTGGCATCACAGTCAATTGTGATGAGAAAGTTAGTTTCTCAAAGAGGATAATGAAAGATTAATATTACAAGTGGGAGTCAAAACTGCGGTTGTAGAATGTGTTCTTTGGCAGCCTGTAAATAAAATACTAAGAAGTAGCAACAAAATTGTGTCTTCTCATTTATGGGAAGTATCTAACCTACTACCAAGGTATACTCGCCAGTAATTTTCTTTCAGCTTACAATCTCTACATGATTTCAGTATCATCTGTCCATTGCATGAGAGAGATTTATGTTCCATTTCTGTCAGCATTTCTAAAGGGAAGGTAATCAGATATAAATCAGTGGTGCTCCATAAGATACCAAATGTTGGATCACATAAGATTGAATATTTAAAAACCAAAACACTTGCATGTTTCCATATACATAAATGAGGAAACAAAGAAGGTGGAATGAAATGTAAAACTTGGTGGCAGTTGCTGCGTAAGGTGGTCTTGTGGGGTTTATTTTACTTCCCTTTTATTTTGTTCTGCTAAAGCTGGAAGACTCATTAAAGAAAGAAAAAAAAAAGAAAAACTGATGTAAAAGATAACAGATGACAAAAAAAAAAAAACACAGCTGACAGATAGATACAAAGATTTCAGCCATGTACACATTTCAAAGACTATCCTTTAAAAATGTATAAAAAGACATCAAACAAAAGCTACATAGATAATTCAAAAAGCCAAAACTAATATCATTTGAAATTTCACACGGAAAGGCCATTTCTATCTAAGACTTAAACTTACCTGTTACAATTAGTGCAAGCCTTGCCCTCAAATTAGAGCAAAGAGGTATGCCCTATATTAAGTATATTTTAGAATATAACCTCAATTATAGATTGCATGCATCTATGACAGTATAAGAAGAACTAAAATTAGACATGCTATATCACATGAATAAGTGACAAGAAAATTTTAGCCGTAGCAATTAATTATACCTCTTACCAAGCTTTTTCTCCTCAAAGTAAGTTAGTAATTAATCCTTGTAAGCAAAGCTAGTTGATGGACATGTTATAAATAAATTCTCTAAAAGTGCATTATCATCTTTTTTCAATAATTTCTTGCTGATATAGCCTACTTTATGGAAGAGAATATGATTCAAAAGTATAGTTCAAATTGTGTTCATTCTTTATGAGGTCCGACTCATAACATGGAAGTTGTTTTTTTTAATTCCAGATGACCAATAGGAATCTCCACTGACTTAGGTGGTCTTCAGAAAATATCCTTAGTTGTTGGTCTGGTTTCCAAGTGTATGAACAGAAGTTAGTATTTGACTAGACCAGTCACATTTGAAAGCTGTTATTATTTACATTCGAAAATGGAAAGTTGAAAGTATTCACAGCTTGCCCAAATTTTCAGAGGAATATGGTGTTTGGCCCAGCATCTCTGACTGCCATGATTGTCATCTTAGCTGACATAAAAAGGGTTTTGTCATTATAAAATAAATTTGTTTCACCATATTGATACTTGTTAGTATGATGTTCCCTTCTCTGTGAAATTATGAGAGTTATGTTAGATTGAGAAGTGTCTGGTCCTGGACCTCAAGTGTAAATCTGTTGCCTAATTGATCATGACCTCATTACATCTTTTGCAGAATGATTTTCTTTGCCTACATGAGGTTATAACAGCTGCTTAAAGGATATTAATGGGTTAGCAACCATGATTTAAATCCTTTTTGTTCCTGTAGTCTGGAGAAAAGAGCAGTAGGATTAATAAAGGCAGTTGTCTTTTTAGCATTGTCACTTCCCCAATACAACTTGGTAATGATTAATTGGTCAGATTTTGCACCAAGAACTAAGGATGCATAAATACCATCAGGTGAAATATTTCCGACTTACTACTTATTCATACAAAAAAGAGTATCAATGAAGAATACTGGGGAGGAGATGACGAAAGTTTAAAAAAACCCCAAAACTTACCTAGTTCGTTCTCAAACTGTATTTTGAGAGTAAGAACATAGCTGCAAATACGTTTTAAAATAATTTCCCATGTATTCTGCCATATTTTGCTTTGTCTTTTAATTTCCAGTTCTTTGTTCGCCCACCAAACCTATCCAAATCTAGTCATGTGCATTACCATCCACAGAAGGTGATTCCTTAGCCATTGTGCTTCCACATGGTAGATGTGATGTGGCAGAAAGGTCCCCAGCTCTGCTTCATCCCCTGCCTTTGTTCTTAAGGTGGAAAGTGGGCACATAGCGGCTGGAATCCCAAAGCATGAGCCGGAAGAGCTTGTGCCCATGTTTGGGAAAGGTAATGTGCTGCAGCAGATACAGAACTGGGGTGTGTTCAAGGGTCTCTCTCTTGTCTTGTCTTTCTTGCTTCGACTCCCTGAGTTTACCCCTCTCTGAACCCATGAATCCAAGGCTAGGAGTGGGTTAAATGGGGTTGTAGGAGGGGCTAAATTTGTGCCAATTTTAAGGTCTCTGGGAGGGTGATCACTCTCCTGTCCCATATTTGTGTGATTTGGTAATCTCATAAGTGCCACTGCAATACAAAAAGGGGGAGAGAAGGGCTTGGGGATCACTGTGTTAGCTGTCATATACCTTGTCATTTCTGAGCAGGACCACAAGGAAAGTGACAACTGCCCAGGCTTCCAGAAGAGGTTTAAGTCAGTGGTGTATACTGATTTCCACTAGTTGACAATACACCAAACTTAGTTCTTCTCTGACAAACAGGACCGTGTAACTGTTGGTCACAGAAAACATTTCCATGTCAGAATGGGATGTTACTACAAAAAAACTGTGTTAAAAAACACCAAAAAAACCCATTTTGAGAATTAAAAAAATATAGGCCCAGAAGTATTTTCAAGACATTCACAAACCTCTTTTCGTGAGGGTGGTCTCTGCTGGCCAGCCACACAATAACATATGGCTACAAACCACCCTCTGACCACTATTTCAGCCATAAATTAGACCCATAGCCTATGCTGTCAAGGTGTCCCTGCATCTGAAAGAATGGACAAGAGCAAATCCAGTGTTGTCTCCCCTTTGTGAGGCTTAGAAGATTGCCCCATTGGATCCTGGTAAATGAATTTTAGCTACAAGGCTTCATTATTGTTTGAAAATAGCTTGCAAGACAAGCAGACTTTCTGAAGAAAAAGTCATAGATATGTAATTATAATGCAAGTTAATCCTCTCCTTATCATACAAAATAAAGTGCTTTTGTGAAACACTGTATCCATGTTCTGAAGACTATTATGTTTACTGGGTGAAAAAAACAAATCTCCTGGAGAAAAAGCTGTGTCTTTGACTTAAGATACATGATCAATAACCTTGCAAGGCATTCAGGCTACATATTCACTAAGGAGCTGCTTTAATCAAACATATCCATGTCTCTTTTAGGATAAATCCCCATTGTCAACTACACTAAAACAGTATTTTCAGCTCTTGTTTTCGTAATGTTAGTACTACATGACAGTTCTGTGTCATCTGACAACCCTAATCCACCTCAAGGTTAGAATCTATTTTGTATTTCAAATCTCCAAAATCTCTGACCACTTAGTTTAAGTAGGATTAACATAAGCACCAGAAACCACAGAGAAGCAGCGAAAGCCAAGATTACACTTTGATCTGCTCAAGTAGGCATTTGCTGAACTCCCGCAATACAACAAGCAGCAGAGTAGGAAAGCACAAGCCTCAGAGCAAAGCTTTGTGATGGATGTGCATCGGTAGAAAATTACCAGGCACATAATGTGCTTCACTAAAATGTTTTACTCAGAAAGTTAGAAGAAAAATACCAAAACTGTTCTTATCAATGAAGCAGAAGCAGATTTTGCTTCAACACAATCATTAGTCCACTGAACAGACTAAAATCACTCGGGAAAATGTTCCTCATGATGTTGGAATTTAAATCAAAAGTTCTTCCTGGCCCTGTACATACACTGTTATGCATTTGTCTCTTTATAAGTGCAATCTTTAGCAATTAATATTATTAGAAAACTCAGCTGTCAAAGTTGTGTAAGCTGTGTCTGCTGCATACCAAACCTAGAGAGCCTGATCCTGCATTTCTGATGCAGGATTGTTTATGATTAATTAATGAAATGATTTAATGGAATTGCTCATATTCATTTTCTGTTTCCTGCACTTAGAATTTATTTTATAGGACAGCTTTTGCAGTTCTGTGCTCATGTGGGTGCAGTGCAAAAGGAGCTCTGCCCACTGATTAGTCAAGAAAGTACATTAAATGTCTTTTTACAATTCTTCGTAAGACAAATATAAAAAGAAACAAGTATCTTAAATACTGAAATGAGATTCAAAACAAGTTTTAAAATGAGAATTTCTTCCTGTTGAATTGTAGCCTTGTATAATCAATCACATTTTAATAATCGTTCACCATTTGTATATTTTTTCTTTAACAGTCTGATTTTCAAATGGAAGCTTTCCACTGAAGAAGGAAAGCTGATATTAATCTCATATTTAAAACCACAGTGTGAGTGTTGTACGTATTCTGAATAAGAGCTTTTGCAAAGCATTTTACAGAACACTGACTTGTTGCCTTATGCTAGAACAGCATCAGCATCATAGTTCTGAAAAATCATAGGTTTGCATTCATTATTCTTTTTCATGTTTTTACACCTTCAGAATAATGGTGTCATATTTCTCATTCCCTGAACTAACTAATATTCTTCATTTTTTTTTTTTTTTGGGGGGGGGTGGGGAAGCAGGTGTTGCTGCTGCATTAACATTGTGTTCTGGTTTCTGAGTTTCAAGCAATATTAATGAGAGAAATAAAAGTTTTTGAAACAAATGAAGATCCATTAAAAAAAAAAAAAAAAAGAAAAAATTCTTTCCTCTCCCTCTCTTCTCCTCTCCTCCACTCTCTGTTGTCTTTTCCATCAGCTTTATGTTGCTCCTGGCCAATTTGGGAATGGGTAGTGGAGTAGAACACTAGCAGAAATGATGGGGTGATACATTCAGATGGATATAGGGACAAAGTAAAATATATAGTAGAGAAATTGCAAACTGAAGGTTTTTTTAAGTTGGCATCAAAAGGCACTTGTCTATGCTGTCTTTCACAGATAGGCATCATTCAGCACTGCTGAGCTTAAGCGGCTGAACTTTAGCCTGTGTTCAGCTCACAATTGCTCTTTTAAAGATACAAGCCATGTCATTCTGTGACCTACAGAACAGTGTCAGGTCTAGCTGCAGAAGACCTTGCAGATGTAGTAGGAAGGTTGCTTCTTGGAATTACTCCGCAAACCCACTGGACTGCAGTTATTCATGACTGAACTGCTGGCTTCTGTCCTAAGGCAATATAGGTAGGCAGAAGATGCTTTCCCATCTGTGCTGTTAATGAACATTGGGAGTGTTCAATGTATCTCTGAAGGGACATTAAACCCTTGGCAGTCCCTCACACCCAAGCAGGGAGTGGGTCTCAAGGCAGCTGAATCCTTCTGGCAGCCAGTTCCCATCTGTCCCTGTTCAAATATGATGGATCACCTGCAGTCAGGTCACCTGGAGAGGGATCATTTAGGGACATGAGGTGGCAGCAAGGAGGCACCATTCTTCAGTGCCTCCTGAAACAGCTAAGTGATACACCATTGCCAACAGCCTGGGTATGAACTGCGCAGCCAACAGCACTTGAAGGAGCTACACCCTCTTCCCTTGTGTTAGTCTATTGAATGTGCAGCCACCCACACGTCCTACCAAAGCAATCCCGCATTTTTCCGGTATTCCCAATCTTCCCAGGGTACTACCTATCTGCAGACAGCCACAACGAAGGTTGCCCAGGAAGCCAGTGCCCCTCCTGCCATGGAACTGGATCTGTTTGCTCCACCATGGGACTCAGTCCCTCTCACTGGTCTGGTGAAATAGTCATCCTGGCCTCAATAAGGCAATTCATTATTTTTAATGCTGTAATTCCGTGGGACTGCTTATGAAGAGGGCAAGATAGGAAACTGTGAGGGATGATGGCATTCTGCAATACAATAAAAAGGGATTACTTTTCTTAATAAAAAGGGCTTTTCCACGTCTTGCAAGCCCAAACCACTCAGCTCTCCTTTCGGTACTGAAAATCCACTTTTTTCTTTTTTTTTTTAAGCTCATATGCACTAAAATGCTCAGCTGAGTCTCCCTGTGTCTTTTCCTCTCCAAGAAATCTGGTAATGTGTCCCAAAATATGATGTCATTGGAAAATCGCCTTTGCTCTACAGCTCTTACCTGACTTCTAGGGGTGTAAGGGGTGAAAGCTAGATTGACTCAGACCTGGTTTTATTTAGAAATTCATGTGTGTTACAACAAACAACTCTATTTCCTGGAGCCATGTTGATGACAAATTACTATTTTTATATAATTTATAGGTCTTTTCAGGAAAAAAAAAAAGTCTGAATATGTAGTTCAGATCCATCAAATATTCCCCTTCACTCAAATAGTGCTTTTTAAATCAAACCATTTCACACGTAGGACAAATCTGAGCCTTTTAAAGAGGAAGTAGGATCTACTGAAGTGTTGTTTTTTTTGTGCATGCTAGGAATTCAAACATGGGGTTTGCACACCAGAAAAAAAGGATCCTAGCTACTGGGTTATTGCTTTTCTCAGACTTTCCTACCGGAGAATGTCTCTCTGTGTAACTAATTTAATACTTAGTGGGAGAAAAATGGTAGTCTTATGATTTTCCATGTAATTGTGATTTGGGGCTGTGGCAGCAGGAAGGCAGGGAGGTTGATATTAATTAAATTTTAATTAATAAAATTCAAGATAGTATAGGTCCAGCTTCTTCTTTCATTTACTTTGGTGTAGAGCTAGACTACTAATATGAAATAGCTTGTGCCAGTGTAATGGTTCATGTCATGGTGAGAAGAATGCATTCCATAGAATATTGTCTGGGGGAACAGAGATAATTCTCCAAAAATATCCAGGAGGAAAATATCTTCTGTGCCCATTTTCACTTTTCAGTGTATGATGTTGTTCATACATTAATCTGTGTGGTTTTCTGTTCAGTCTGGCAGATCAATATGTCTGAATGTCTCAATAAAAGTTGTTTCTGCAGCTAATCTACTAATTTAAGAAGACAAAATGCATGCTATGAATTCCTTTCTTTCCTTCTATACTCAGAGATAACAAAATGCAGTAAGTAACATATGATCTGAATGAAAACCATTTACCTATGGATGCAGCATGAAGTAGAGGCTTGGGAAGAGCTCACATCACCTACCTTAGATTGCTACTGTAAAACCAATAGACTTATTAGCTAGCCAAAGTTTCTTGTTTTGCCCGCTAGCCAAAGCGGGCAAAACAAACAAGAAAGTAACTCATGTTCTCTGAATCATCATTTGAAAAAAACTAGAGAGGTCTGCTGACCTTCCTAGAGCCTAATTTCCTAGTTGGGATTTAGACTTACTAAGTCTAAAGTTAGGAGGTGTGAATATCCCTGAATATTCTGTCAGCTTTGTATATCCAGCCTTCAAGTTATAATCAATTTTTCTTTCTTTCACTCGATTTTTATTGCTCTACTGAAATTACAGAAGCACCAACCTGGAGTGCATCCAATAGTCATTGATCCTTATGGATAATAAAAACTGACTCAGACCCAACAGGAAAATGGGGTGATCGAAACTTGACAAAGAAACCCTTTCTAATGGGTTTGATAATCCTGTTTTCCTCTCCCTTTTAGGTGATTGAGAATGGAGATACAAAAATATCCACTGCTTGGATCACTCACTTCTGTCGTGGTACCTCACATCATGATCCCTCTTTCCAGTTCATATAGTAAAAATCTTCCCATATTAATTTTCAAAACCTATCCTTGATGTTCCTTTATTCTTTTTCCACATGAATAATCTATGAAGCTATTGATGCCCTGCACTTACATACTTCCATTTATGCTGACCTTGACATCCAACATACATTTTGCTCCTTCATGGGAGAAGTTCCTCAGGTCAAGCCAGTATCTTTGCTTGGGGCATACGCGCTCTTTATAAACCTTTAAATCTCCTCTAAATCTGTACCTATTCCACATTTGAAGACCACTTAACATTAACTACGGGTCTCCTGCTGTGACTTATCATAATAGTTTACAATCACATTCCAGCTGTTGCCTTCCAATTGACACTCAGTTTGTATGTATTTAAGGGGCACAAAGCAATTTTTTCTTACATGTAGAATGTTTTTGACAAAGGTCCTGGACCACAAGTTGGGTACATTTGGTACATGTTTTTCTTTTATGTAGTTTGAAGGAAGCTGTGGGAATTAAAGAAAATTAAAAAACTAGATCTTATTTTGCTTGACCAGTCAACAATTTGCTACTTACAGTGGTGCATTGGAGAATCCGTATCTGTATTCTCCAAAGATTGTCCAAGAAGGTAACCCAGTTGGTCTGGACACAATCCAAAAGTACTCTGAAGTGAACGGCAAGTCTCTCTTGACTTCTTTAAAAACTAACTTTCACCCAGAGAGAGTGAGAGAAAAAAGATACTAGAATGCTTTGCATTTCGTCATTCTGAACTAGCTGGGCTGGAGATACAGAGAGGACAGACAAAACCCATTAAGTATATTGAGGAAGATTCATGGTGTCTAGATTCTTTCTACCCGTTATCATGCTGGCAGTTTCAAAAAGGTGTCAATTTTCTGTGCCAAAATATGGGACTAAAACTACAAATCCTCTTTTGGATTCATGAGAAGAAAAACTATTTATTTGTGATTCATGATGAAAATATACCTTATGTATGAGAATAAAAGTAGCCAGTTTTGTGTTGCATAGGAAATAGCCTTATAAATATCTCTTACATTGAATTGCTTATAGTTCTCATGCTTTATATGCAGGATAAGCCCTGGGTTTGAAGTGTGTTTATTATTTAAAGGCTTGTTTTGATGTATCAAGGTCTCTCCCATTCCTCCTGATCATCCTTTCCTTTGAAGGTTCACTACCTGATTGAAATGAGAATTTCCATCCACTGCATCAAACAAGTAATGATTTCTTCTGAAAGGTTCTGTATTTAATGGCACCATGTATGGCGGGAGCAGGGAAGGGAGGGGAGAATTTTTTTCCCAATCTCCCTGGTCATCTCATTGTGTGTAATTATGTTGAACCTACCATATTACAAATGGCAAGAGTAACCTAACCTTGGTCTTTCTCTAAAAATAAAATTCAAGCCCAGGTAATAAATGGCCTGTATATTAAAGACAAAATGAGAAGCCCAGAGAGGAAAGCAATGCACCCAGTAAGGTCAAATACCTTTATCTC
The DNA here is from genome assembly GCF_004027225.2 of Strigops habroptila. Classification (NCBI taxonomy): domain Eukaryota; kingdom Metazoa; phylum Chordata; class Aves; order Psittaciformes; family Psittacidae; genus Strigops; species Strigops habroptila. The sequence continues at coordinate 56,346,558 of NC_044281.2, read as the reverse complement.
ATCCATCTGTATAGTTCTTCACTATATGAACTTTAAGCCATAAGAAGAGACAAGGAAATACAAATGTTAAAACACATTTTGTATATGAGGATATTTACAGATGAGTACCTTTCCAGTATTAGCTCCGGTATTTAGATGCTTTCCTGGAGATGCTTTATTCTGTTTTCTGTTGTTACTACCTTTAGGTCAGCTTGCTAACGTGCATAAGATTTTCCCCTTCTTAAATTTACAGTCCTTACCTTCAAGTAGCTTAGTATTACTATAAGTTTGACAAATGCACTGGGAAAACAAATATGGTCACCATCTTGGCTACTCTTGGAACAACAGAGTTTTCTAGAATTCAGGTAAACCTCCTTGAGAATAGAACAAATGCTATTGGGGCCAGTCATATACTCTGTAACTATCTTACATTACAGCTACAGAGCAAGTTCAAAATTCACCACTTTCTTTCAAAAAAGAAGGTGCTTTTCTGATCTTGTCTTCTGTCACATAAAAGCATAGCAACATATGGGTACACGTACATTATTTTTATATATACATTCAGTAGTGGTGATGCCCCAGCTGGACTGCTATGCCCATTTTTTGTCCCCACCAGTTCATGCCTGAAATGGAGGAACTGCAGAGGATCCAGCAGAGAGCAACCACGGCAGTGGGACATAGGCTATATGATCTACACAGAAAGGCTGATGGTGCTGGGCTTGATTAGTCTACAAAAGGAAGGCTGAGAGGTGTCTGCTTGAAATCTGTTACTGTGTGAAGGGCAGATACAAGGACAATGGAGCCAAGTGGTGCTGAGTAACACCAGGCAGTATAACAATGGGTAATGACCAAACTATGGTTGAAAAGCTTCAGGGCGGACATAGGAAAAAACACTTGCCCTGGAAAACTAATGCATCTCTGGTGGAACAGGGTGTCTGAACAGGCTGCAATATCACCACCTTTGGAGAATTTCAAAACTCTGAGTGGACAAAACAATGATCCAGTGTTGGCAGTAGTACCACTTCAAGGAATGTGGGCTAGGCAACCTCCAAATGGGCAACTGAACAGGCTTCTATGCCTGGGGAGAAGTTAAAAGAACAGGCGGGAAAAGAAAACAAAAAAGAAACCCCAGGAAAATTTAGTGATGTTATTCAACATATTTCAAGAATACACTCAAATATGGTGGTGATAAGGATAGAACAGAAGAGAAAATTACAATGCTTTTAGATGCTACAGTACATGCACATTAAAATAGTGGCTGCAGACAACATAGCACAAACTTGATTTAGCTTGATCATGGACAAATGTTAGCATTTGTGTCTGAAAATCCTATTTGCTTGCTAGATCTGTGGGTCAAGTTGTATGCAAACCTGATTTGAAGTCCTTGTTCCACCTTTTGGTTAAACAATAAGAGAATACATATTTAGGCAAATTTAGCGCAAGCTCAAAGGCCACAGTAGTGACACTTCAGAATGGCATTGTTTCAGGTTTTTCTTTATTCTGTGTACAAAGATCCAACTGATTTATGTTCATTGATGAGTACTAAGGATGATTCTAATGATAGTCTATATATCTGAAAATAGCATTTTTCTGAATTCACTGTACTGCATTCTTCTGACTTTCATTACACAGTGTTTGATGACATCAGCACATATGTTCTGACCCAGAAGATTTTGTGCTTTACAACTGAAAATTGAGCTAGCACATAACATTGTATCATCTGGTTCATTGGTCTACAGCTCAGACATTCAGCACAATTTGTTTGTGAATAGAAAGGAGATTTGGGAGCCTGACATCTGACATACACACCACATGCCTGACCCAAAATTGCTGAGTCAGTAGAAGAACTGATTTTGATGCAGAATATTTGACAAAGCCTTTGATCTAAAAATTCAATCACTTTTATGATATTGGATGACATTTCCTTTATTGTTATCCCTAAATCCAACATGAAGCACTGTTATATAAACAACATTAAAAAGGTTAATAGGTAGGCACAGCCCTGACTAGTAGACCCAGAAATAAGAGGTTTTGACATCCTGAATTCGCAAGAGATCTCTCCCACTGAAATACACTGAAATGAGCAAACAATGCTCTCAAGCTTCTCTGAACAGCCATGGTTTTGCTTTCAATATCAAAGAACTTGGCTAGGTTCCTTTAAACTCCCTCCTCTGATGTTTTTGCTACCCACCTCAGAGTGATTCCGCATAAGAAAAAATACTAAATCTCGTGCACTGTAATTACCAGTTTCAGCTTTAAATCTTATGATGATTCTTCCCTAAGACCTGATGCCTTGGTATTGTACCAGCACCTATAAGCTCCAGTAAAGCTAGGTCCTGCCTTACTTCAACACCACATATTGTAAGAAGCCATCTCTGCTCTACAGACATTGTAATTCCACAAGACAAGCAAACCATAGGAGGGAAAATGCAAGGAGTATGAGAGGATCTCATCATTGACAGAATGGGTCATAAAGCTAGCCATGTCTTTATTCATTAAACTGCCCTTCACTGATTGTGTAAAAACATCTATACAAGAAATGTAAGACAAACTACTTAGAAAGTTGTAACAAAAGAGTAACAGGACAAGACACAGGGAGGCAAGGGATAAAGCATACTAGTCCAGTCAACAGTATCTTTAAGGGCAGTCATTAAAAGAAAGCAGATCATTAACTGCTGTTTCAGATTGTGTGGTGTTCTTAAAACAATGTACTGTTCTTTACTTCTTTCCTCTAGCCTCGTGTATTATTTCTTTGTTTGTTTAATGACACCAGACATGTACTTAAGAAAATTGCACACCAAGGATCAGATTTATGGCCTAGAATTCTATTTGCATGAAAAAACAACACCAAAGCAGTATTTGACAGGTACGTATCAATTCAATTCCTAAGGGGTGCATTTTGAGTCAATTGTGCGAGGAATTAGGCATGCAGTTACTTACAACATTTATTTAAATCTGTGAGCATTTAGTAGTTCTTCTCAGGAAATAAAATTACAAACAGGCTGACTGGATTCAAGTACATTGCAAGTACAACTTTGCCATCCTGGCCCACCCAAAGCCCTGCCTTTTCAAGCTACAATATCCCAAATTATTTCAGTTAAACTTCATTTTCATCTTGGTTCTGCCAGTTCCAAGTCACTGACAAAAATGATTCCAGATTGTGTAGGAATAGCCCAATCAGCATGAGTTCATTATCAGAAGAATGATACCTGCCTGTTCTTCTGCATGTCATCTTCAACGTGGTGCAGATGTTCACCACGTTGAAGTCCAGAGTCAGAAGTCCACCTAGAGAAAAGTTTGCAAAAGAAAATCTTGCTTGTTACAAAGCCAGAGACACAAAACTCAGAGGATTGAGCATTCCACTGACCATGAGACTTCTTTTCTGTGTTAGCATAATGGATGCAAATGCATTTTGTTGAGAAATCAGCTACGAGGACAAGCTAATTGACTTAAAACTGTTGTAGTGCCTGCCTACTAGAAACAGGAAAAAATCTTGATAAAAATAGGAATGATTTTTTTATACTTACAGTTACAGCGAATTGGGAATTTGCTAGCAAAACAAATGTAAATTTGCCATTACCATCTGCCCTCAAAGTCCTAAAACTTATGAACATTGATGCACTAAGTCTTAAAATACCCACGTTATACAGATACCTATGTATTACCCTGTTTTATAAAGGCATAGCTTTGTGTTGGCCATTTTCATAAGCATGAATTTAATGCTGTGAAACTCCTCTGGGTCAGACTTTTTAGGTGGCCAATTCCTGCATACTAGCTCTGGCACTTGAGCTTCTAAATTACTGTTCAGCAGCACAGGAAACTGCTGCTTTGTAGGTCAAGCTTTTAAAATAATCTTTGAACTGGCTAGCAGAAAGACGTGCTGATAGAAGTGATATGCTCAGAGAAGAAAAAGTGGAAAGTCCTGAAGATGACAGCTGAGATGGAGCAATCTGACCTAATATATTCTCTTCAATGTCTGAGGAAACTAGCTCTTTCTTCATTAGAGAGTGGCTGGGCAAGGAATGAAGCATGTATTCATACAGAGAACACCAGTGCAAAAAAATTATGGAATAATGCACCATAGATAATTTACAAGAAGGAATGCATACAAATAGATAAGGCATCAAATTAAGGCAGGAGATCTAGGCTCTGCCGGACCCAGCCCTCCAAACATGAGTGACACTTTAGTTAAGTTGCTTAAACTGTGCCATTTCTTTCTCTCCTTTTGTCTGCCTTTTCTATCTAGACACTAAGCTTGTTAAAACATGAACTGTATCTTTCGTGCTTACACAATGCATGGAACAATAATGGCCCCATGCTCAGCTGAAACTTTTAGACAGTACCATAATAGAACTAATTATGGTAATGAGATCTATGGAGTACTGTACATGCTGTTTTTTAAAGATAGCCACACTGGGTCAGAGCTGTGAGATTTCTCATGCACACAGTGAATCATATACCTTTCTGCCAGCTTAAATTGCTGCCACACAGGCTGAACAAGAAAAGCTTGCATAGCTAGTGGGTAAGGAGTATGACTTCTCCAGCATCGAAGCACATTGGGAAAATCCTACCAGCAGCAATGGCTAGAGAAATACATTACTTGCAGGTGGAACATACTGATGACAGAAGCTGCCTTTTTATACTTTTTTTTTGTACAGTATTTGGCCATACAATAATAACAGCAAATCACATTAGTAATAATTCTTGTGATAATATTAGCAATATTTTTTGTGATATTGTTAGCATATTAATGACATTGTCTACTTTTCAGTTCAGCATAGATTGAGATGTTCATTTTGTCATCTGGTTTCCTCAAAACTGGAAAAAAAGCCAATTCTTTTTCTGGGTAGCAGCATCCAGTTCTAGCATGTCTATTCATACATGGCTTTTCTAGGTCTTCAGTGCAGTTACGTAGGACAAAGCCTGGTTGATTTTCTGCAAAGGTCTTCCTTGGAACAGGTTAAGGGGACTAAATGGCACAAATCTTGGAGTGTCTTATTTGTCACAAGTTTGGCTATTCTTCCAGTTTAACACACATTAACCAGGGTAAGCCAGGGAGTAATCATGGATAATGGTTCAGGTGCCGTAGTAAAGAGGAAGCTGCATAGATGGAAAGGAATTAGCATAGTTTGAGTGGGGACACAAGAGTCTTTCACACGGCTTCAATCTCAAAAAAGGTGGATGGAGGTCTTCTGTGTTTTGTTTGGATGAATCCAAGAATGTTGACTGTGGAAACAGAGACAAAAGATTCCTTATTGTTCTGCTGTTTGGGGTTTGTTTGTTTGTTTAACAAAAAACAAACTTCAGCAAACCTGATACACAAACACAACCAACCTCACTGCCATAATTGGGACAGTTTCCTGCACATGTGCTAACTCACAGCCAAAATAGCAAATGCAGCACATGCTATGCCTGGTGCATTTTTGAATGAAGTAAAGAAGTCATAGATCAACTTGGTTCTCACTTGGGCTGACTTTTTTTATTGAGGACTTCATGCAGAAAAAGGTGACTATTTTGGCACATTTTCCTCAACCCAGTCTCACCCATGGAGTTACTGGGTTTATTTGTTTTTAAATTAATGCTAATGGATGAAACTGCAGTGTTTGGGTGTGTTTATATCAGTGGAAATCATGCTGCCAATTTTTTTTATTATTAAGATTTTTTTTTACTTTGTATGGGCAGCTATTATTTGTGTTCTATTTAGAATATCATAGACTTTTCTCTTAGCTCTTTTATCTTTCCTGCTTTCTTAATGCATGATGAGTATGTTCGGAAGTGGTAGAAGATTTTCCTTTCTTTCTGAAAGGATATATTGTCCTTCTGCTTGTCACTTCCTTTTGGCCACCCTTCAGTGTCCCCATGACAGAGATGGTGATAGAACTCTTCTATGAGCAGCCTTCACGTGTCTGCCTTGTTACACATTTGAGCTGCAGTCACCACTGAATTTCTTCTGAACTGGTGTTATAAGGCTTTTTTCTACTGGGAGAGGAAACTGCTAACTTTTCTGATTAGACTCTGATAAGAAATTATCCTTTATTCTTTCCAATTTATATAGTTTTTAAAGAAGACCACCTTCTCAGAAGTAATCTCAGTAATAGAAAAATGTGAAAGGTACTTTTTTAATTAATCTTGTCAGAACCTCCAGTCTTGCCAGAAGGGAATATGGTGACACTTGTATTACTGTCATTCTAGTCACAGACAGACTCAAAATATTAAAATGTATAAAATCTTTCTTTGTAAGTCTCACCATGTCCTTGCTTTCCACATTAGCCTGCAGATATGTTGCACTATTCAGCTTTGAGTCTCAAGTTTGCTTTTATGGTGGAAAACATCATAAGTAAGTATGTCTTCCATGCTGTTTTCATCAAACTAAAAGCTAGAGTATATAAAAAGCTCATTTTCAGCCACTGATCATTCACACCTATGAAGAAGTTAACCATTAGCAGTAGCTCTTTGGAGACTCCAGAGTTACTGGGGTTTTCAAATCGTGCCTGTTTGCAATCTCATTTACCAGTTTGGGAACAGAGGAAAATAATAAAATACCTCAGCCTTGTTATGGAAAAATAAACAATTCAGCAATGGAAACCTTGCTTTTGTGAGAGAATTTTGTGAACACTTGAATCAGCACTGTAACCAGTTTTGTATGAAATGGCATTTGAAGGGAGCATTTTCATTAGACCAACTGATGCTGATGTAAAAAATAGAGACCAACTTTGGAGAAGATAAGCTTGTGAAAAGCCTGTTTTGAACAACTTAACCTCTGCTAAGGTTCAGCAATTAGAACTCATAAAATTTGTCTTGTTTTCACTTCCAGTCACATTGAATTGGCTTATTTACTTTTTCCTCTAATTGCTAGCTGACTCCATTGTTCACATAAATAATGTGTGTGGGCCAAACACTCAGGAATTAAGCTCTGAGAAATCATACCAGATACAGTCTTTCTGCTAGTGTTTCTTCTGAACTAAAATCACATCCACTTAAAGAGCTCTACAGGAAAAAAAGAAAAACAACAAAAATGTGTTTTTGCCGGATTAATGACAAATTGACTAATGTGCTCTACCCACTTTATGCCATTCCAATAACATTGAATAGCTGTAAATATGATTTAATGGCATTATTGAAATGCTGTTGAACAACCAGTATGCACCAGTAAATCCGTCCTTTCAAGTATAATAGATTGTATAGGCTCATTACACGTTTCTTACATCCAAATGAGATTAACACATAGTTTTGTTTAAATGTAAGATGAACATACGGTTCAGCTCTGTAACTGTTATTCAAAAAAAGCTGTTTCCACATTTTCTGTTCAAGTGAGAACTACAAGAACAGGCCAGAAGGAATCATAAATCATACATAAATGCATTTTTGTGCACTTCAGAATTCTGCTGATCCACATTCAGCAGCTGTTGCTTCACAAGAAAGTAATAAAATAACCCAGCATTGTAGAGGGATGATGGGATGGACATTCTTCCATGAGATACATTACTTGTGATCCATGATCCATATCTGTGTGCAAATTACCACAAGTTACCACAAAGTAAACTAGGACATGAATTTACCTGCCTTATTTCAAAGGCCACAACACAACCTAACTTGTTCTGAAGTCTCCTCTGTAGAACTGAGAGTAGTTTTATATATTAAGCACATTGCTTTCACACTAATGATCCCTACTTTACTTTTTTATATGAGTTGATATAAAATGTAAACAACATTTTTTACAACCACTAGTTAGTGCAATGTGTGTACAATTAGCAGCCTTTATGAATACCCTTTTATGTATTTATTAAAGAGTCCATAAAAATGCTGAGTCCAATGTATTTAGTATTTTTTCCCCTTCTCTGCATTAAAGCACCTTAGTATGAGTAGGGAAAGAATGACAAGCTGAAATGCTTTGCATCCCAGTCTGTCGTTTAAATTATGCAGGAATTACTAGAAATGAATTGTTGGCACTTCAACAGAGCTCAAGTGTTTCATAAGCCATAACAACACAATGGATTTGGTGATCACTTCAGAATAATCATGACTCTGCTGCTCTTTCTGTAGCTTTAAAAGACCATTCAGATTTTTTTCTTTATTTTAAGCAGTTTGCAAAGCCCAGATTTTCTCTACCGGCGAGCAGTGCTCAACTGCATACCAAACTGAGAGGTGTTTCTCTATTGCTCATCAACTCCTTTATTGATCTCAGCTGAAACATCAGCATTAAACACAGACTTGAAGGGAGCGAGAGACACATTTTTTGAGTAAAAAGATAATTTAATAAAAACTCCACCCATATACCTCCGATCTTTTTCTCCTTGTCCTGGAGGGTAACTGGATGTGATCTTAGGAAGATGTGAACTGCACCATTCTGTTCTCTATGGGTATTATACACAAAGTGATTATATTTCATCTCATCTTTATACCCTAGAAGCTTTGCTCAGTATTTCTCATGCTATCTCTCTGCAGAAGAGAAAATCCTGAAGTCCTCCTAAATAAAATGTAAGTTATCTGTTTATCATCTATCAAAAAATTCTGGGAGAATTCACCTTCCAAGTCACCATCAACATTTTTTAATCCATTTGCTTGCATCGTTTCCATGTACTACTGGCAAATAATGAAGTTATCTGAAATTACAGTTATGATTGAAATTCTATTATCAGGTTAAAAGTAATATCTTTATAATTACAATGAAAATTTGGTGGAACTCTGACAAGCTGAAGGTTTTGGAATTTGGTTAGAGTTGATCAGTGATCAGCGATTATTATCAGAGTTATTCTTCTGAGGATTATAGTCAAAACTTCAAACATATGCCAATAACACTTGTCTGTAAGACTTCACATCTAAAATTAAAATTTCCTTAGATACTGATTTTCTAAAATCTCCCTGAAATATAGGTATATTTGTTTATAAAATCTTAACTTTAAAACTTGCTCCTATCTCTGCCATGAGTACTTGCCAATATCTTTGGCCTTTGGAGATTTTGAGCTCTGGACAGGAACAGAAATATAGTTCTGGCTTATATTTGTATAAGAATCATGCTGTGGGATCCTGAGAAACCACTTCACTACTTTTTGATATCTATGTTGTTAGGTTTTCTTAATGGAGAATATGTACTTTGGGAAAAAGTATTCTGCAGTTTGGTGATAAATCTTCCTCACAAAAGATAGGGTGTGGCCTTCAAGGCTCTTGAATACTATTGACAGTGATTCCCATCATCTGCCCAGTTTGCAATGGTTCACTGGAACGACCCCTGGGAAACCTCTCATTCTCAAGCCTCAGGATAGGCAGCTATGTAATTCATGCACAGCTACCGTAAAATGAGATTGAACAAGGGTATCATTAGGGTTTTGGAACATTGCTATATGAGCTGGGCATCAATCATTACTCTTGAAACTACCTGTCATATCCCTCACACTGGGATTTTGATAGGTTTGAATGTGCCTGCTAGTGTTGGCTCATCAGGTTAGTGATCTGCTATTTTTTGCTGTATTATACTGTCCATCTTTCCTGACTAACTTTGGACCTGAAACTGCATATCATGACACTGAAACACAGAATGTGCTAAACCCTGACCACATTATCTTGCTAGAACAAAGGACTCATGCTGCTAAATTGATAGAGCTTTGCAGTATACCACACTAGCTATGCTAGAGGGAATATGGTCAGTTGAGCAAGCTAAAATAGTTCCATAAAAGGAGCAAAGTAAAACGTGTCAGTTTCAGTGATCTTCTGACGGTCAGGATCTACTTTAAGACTGCCCTCCCGCACTGTTTTCGCTGGTTGCAAATGCATCCCAGCCCCAGAGAAAATGAGTAAGTGGCAGCTTTTAACAGTAGGGGGCATCACTGTAATTCAGTACTAAATCAATGTCCCCGCTCTGGGGGACAAAGCACTGCTGTGCTCCTAATCACACAGCTGAAATCTAAACCCTCTTTTGGCTACTTGTACTCATGAAGATTGTTCCAGGATTTTTTTTTCTGTTTTTCTGGTTTGGTTTGTTTTTTTTCCAGATTGAAAGCGTTTGCCAAATTTGCATACATATAATGTTATTAAGACAGAATTAGAAAATAGTCAGTATGGTTTCACGTTTCAAAACACAGAAATGTAGAAAATAGGCCTAGAAAGGCACTCAGAAGCTGTTCAGTTCACTCCCTTGCCTCAAGTTAGGATAAGCTGTACCGATAAAGCCACAAGTATTTTTTTACTATGAGATACATAAGCCAGAAGACTTATTTACAATTAAAATCTATTAAATTGGCAATAGCTCCTGCACTATGATGGAGAAGAGGATTATTTCATAAAACAGAGAATGAACCTCAAGTAAGACAAATCAACACAGTCTCATTGATTTCAAGCAAGCTCAGCATTGGCTGAGGAACTGATTCATAATTTATAATTCAAAGTATGTAGGCCTTGGTAATCATCTGGATGGAAAGCACTATTTTAATATAAATCCCTATGAATCCATTATCTATTATTTGGCAGATAATGAATTAAGTTCAAACAGAAAAGCATGTTTGACAAAGGAGAAAGAGATGAGAGTTTGTCAGTTGAGGAAAGCAGACTGTTGGAAAGGCTAAAGGGAGGGAACAATGGGTTTTATTAAAATTACGTTACACAGTAAACATTGGTCAAAATCATCTCAGCTATTCATTGAATCACAGAATATTTTGGATTGGAAGGGACCCTTAAGGGTCATCTAATCCAACCCCCCTCCAATGAGCAGGGACATCTTCAACTAGATCAGGTTGCTCAAAGCCCCATCCAACCTGACCTTGAATGGTTCCAGGGATGGGGCATCTATCACGTCTCTGGGTAACCTACTCCAGTGCCTCACCACCCTCACTGCAAAAAATTTCTTCCTATATCTAGTCTGAATCTAACCACTTTTAAAGCCATTGCCCCTTGTCCTATTGCAACAAGCCCTGCTAAAAAGTCTGTCCCCATCTTTCTTATAAGCCCCCTTTAAGTATTGAAATACCGCAATAAGGTCTCCCCAGAGTCTTCCCTTCTCCAGGCTGAACAACCCCAATTCTCTCAGCTTTTTCTCGCATAAGAGGTGCTCCATTCCTCTGATTGTTTTTATGAGCCTCCTCTGGAGGATCTTTCCTGTGCTAAAGACCCTGGAGCTGGACACAGTATTCCTTAAGTATTGTCTATATTCTGATAATACCAAGGTGATTTGGGCAGCACTTTTGGTAGAAACATTGGCAGCTGTTAAGCATTTTGCTGATGCCTGTAGGAAGAATTAACTACCACAATACCAAAGCTACGTGCCAGGAAGCACAGATCCCTGCCCGCTCCCATTTCACATGGTGCTGTGTCTTCGTGTGGCTTTAGCACAAGCTACTACCACTGCTGTCAGAGGATACAGGAGGATCACAGGGACACCTTTTCTTGTATACACAAACAGCAGAACAGAGCTGGAAGCTTAAGCTGCAGCCAACTTCTTGATGAAGGGAAAACCACTCTCCGTGATGGTGGCACCTGAGCAAATTCAGCACAACAGCCACAGATTTCAATCAGTTCTCTTATACTGCAACAGGTGGATTAAAAAAAAAACAACAAAAAACCTTTGCTGCTGCTTTCTCATGTAAGACCTGTACACAAAACATCTGAATATGAGCTACTGCATGACATTCACTTAAAGAAACTTTTGATTCTTCACTCAACATTAACCCTAGCATGAGGATGCTTTTGTCATATCTGTGTTTTGTACATGTTTGCCCTCCAGATCTAGAAGTAGCATCCATGGATCCAGCTTAGAATGCTTGATTATTTCAAAGAAATTCCATTTTGGGATTCAAAGGCTGTTGTACAGTTGTGGGTTTAATCACTTTGTAACTGAATAACTGGTGTTTGACTTTTAAATTGGAAATAGGAATCACCATAGGACCTGGCAGACCAGCAAAAGGCTCTGGAAAATCGTTGATTGTTACTGACTACATAAATTCAAAGTCCTTCTGAAAGAGCTATAATTAAATGTTCTTATAGCTGAGTACATTCTCTTTTTCATTTTTTTATCTGCATTTTTTTATATGCTTCATTTCAATATTGCCTGGGACAATCCATTCCTTTTACTGACACTGATACTTAAGCAACATGCACTGCATTTCAAAAGTCTTTCTCAACCGAGAAGAGAACAAAACATCTCTGTTGCTCTCTTCTTTGCAGTAAGAATTGGAAGGCAGGGCTCTGAACAATATCTGTTAGAAACATTCAGTTCTCAGTTCTGATCCCATTTTACTGTTAGTGATCTGGATTTGGGAAAGTGACAGTTTCACGTGTTTCATTGCTATAGTAACACTAACTTCTTAAAGGAATTTAGAGACACTGTAAGAGATGGTTATGTGGAAAGTGAAATTGTAATTAGATATGAGAAAATTAATCTCTCCATGAAAAAAAAAAAAACAAAACCCGAAAAGAGCAATCTTTTAGAATATGAATTCTAAAATATACTCAATTTTTCTTGCTTTGTAGTGGTCTGATAGTCCCTGCTTGAAGTAAAATGGCCATTGTTCTGGGCCCTTTCATAAGACAGGAAATCTTTGCTTTGAAATCATAAGGTTATACAAAACAGAGTGAAAGTTTTATTATCTGCTTCTTACAAATGAGGAACTGAGGCACAGACAGATTTAGTCTGAACATCAATCTCCTGAGTCGCTTTATTCAGAAGTCCAATAATATTACTGAATAGCAGTGTGAAAAAAATATCATAGACATTTATGCGAAAAGATATAAAAGGAAAGCTCCTGTTCAATTTTTAACTTTTCTTTTAACTCTTTTAAGATGGCTCTTAAAGAGTACTGTTGCTGCTACTGATAACTCGCCCTTCTGGTAATTGCTGGTAAATTCAACTATTCATGAAATAGTACTCAGAGAAGCACCAAGTAGGAGTACAGCTCTCTCCCATCAGTTCTTTAAGTACTTTTATGTGTAATTTGTCTAGACTTGCTCATTTAGATGTTGTCCAATGTCGCCCTCAGTTACAAATAGACTTCAAATTATCATCTTTATGTGAGTCATACACAACTCCTCTTTTTTGCTCAAATACAGACAACTTTTGTCTTTTCTGTTCATTATTACTATTACACTCTCCAACTGTTAAAAGTCAGAAGTTTTGTAGACTTTCAAGAATTCACTTCTCCAATGAACAATTCCTTCAACTTGTCTTAGACGCTTGTCTGAGGTGAATCTTTTTATAATTTCATTTATTTCTCCACTGACTATAAGTTGGCTAGACTGGGAAAGATGTGTTTGGGTAGTTTTCTGAAGGCTGAAGTTAATAGGTCACATCTCACTCCATCTGCTAAGATCAATGGCTCTAATGCTTGAAGTATTAGAATTACTTGTGTCTTGTTCTAATGAAAAAGTTCTGATTTCTTCTCTTCCTACCCAAATTCTCAAATTCCATCTACTGCTGAATGAACACCTAAAGAAACACATTGTTTCAATCTTTCTAAAGACAGAAGAACTTTGTATTCCAACCCCTAGAAGAGCTTTGATGAAAAACAAGGATATGTACAATTTCTACTGCAAACCTGGTTTTGATTTTTTTTTTTTTAATTATTTTTTTTGAAAGTGGCTTGTATCCACAGTTGCAAAGATTTTTAAAAGTTGGAAATAAGAACACCTAAAGAACTGTGAAATCTGGATAGCAAAATAAAGTTTTGTTCAAGATTTATAATTTTACAAAATCCTTACAGCTCGTAAACCAATCTATTGGTATTTTTACTGTCTTACACATCAGCACAAGACACAATAGTGCTTACACTAGACAAACAGCAAGTTACCAAGAAGAAAAGAAAATGAATTTCACACTTTCAGTGTTACAACAGTAAGTTAAAGATAAAATGAGCAAGAGTGAGAAAAGAGTCTTCCTATTCTACTCCAGGTAGATTTTTCAAATAAGAGTGCAACTTAATTAATCTGAAACTTAATGCGGTCATGATAATAAGTTTATCATATTCAGTTTCCACTCTTCAATACAATATGCCTTCTGCAGATAAGTAGGGTAGTATTTATCCTAAATACAACTCAGGTTTATCATTAGAACTGACTGTTTTGCCTTATATCCTTTTCAATCAATTTCATCATGGAGATGCATCAGCTTATAACATCAGTGCCAAAGGATTTTTCTTCTCTCTATTTTATTGACAAATACTTTTTTACAGGAGAGAACTATGGGTGAAATCAATCCACACACATGACAATCCCTCATGTTATGTCAGAAGGATGGGCACCAGCCATTAATCTGTTCTTATAACAGCCAAGGACTATGTAAAATGATTTAGAAAGGAAAAAGAACTGCCAGTGGGACTGTAGAAAGAAGGAGGTCAAGTTCATTTCAAATGAAGAACAAAGCAGACAAAAGACTGGATCTTATCTGACTTGAGTTAGCTGGGTTGAAATTGTTGCAGTTAATTTGACAATTCTAATCAAGAATCCATAGCAATGCATTTATATGACACTTTGACCAAGTTAGTATGTCCTGTCTCAAATACACTCACTGCAGTGAAATCAATTCCAGTTTAAAAGGGTGGTGCAAAATTTGTTTCAGGTTACAGATGTTTCCTTCCTTCCTATTTCTTTTCTTCATCACAAGCTCACTTTTTGTTCACTATTTTCTTCATGTTTATGGAGCTGACTAACAAACATGTCAGGGGTGGACACAGGGATGGATCTTCAGCTTGATGTAGAAAACAGCTTTGCCAGGAAAAATTAAAAGTTTGGGAACCAAAAAATGATTCTGTCTGGCTTTGCCTTTCTCGATGATGTTATCAACCCATGGTACATCTACATACAAACAACATTCAATTTGAGAGATAAATCCTTTATATCACGTTGGGGACTGGGCTGACACACAACCGAATGGAGGTGAAAGCTTCCACTGTAAGCACCCACGCACCCTTCATGGAAATCCCCTGCACATGAGAGCTGAAGTAGGCTCTGCCACTTCTTACACATGCTCTCTCCTATGCGCATACTGTATATGCTTCAATATTAGGAAGCTATTCAGCATTAGCAAGAAAATAATACACTCTTAGGAGTCTATTGGGACACAGTCTGGGTGGCAAGTACAGGATTTATTTTCACTCTGTGGAGAAACCACGCCTACAATCTGTGTGAATAACTTCATTGAAGATCCGCATGCTTGTTGTGAGAAATAAGATGGTTTTGAACTAGATGCTGTGTACATGCCTAATACCATGTCACTGTCCCATGTTTAATTTGTATCTCATGATTTCTTATATTCAGCTTCATTAAAAAGGAGTCTATTACACAGCTAAATATGTAAGCACTGTTGCTCAAGGAGAAAAAGAACAAGAAAAAGGACAGAAATGTCAAACTATTTATGTATAAGAAATACAGCTGGCTTTTTATTTACTAATTTTTCTACCAAGACCCCAGATAAACACTTAAAGGTAAAAGCAAGTCTTACTGCACTTTCTCGCCACTATAAAATAAACTTCAACCCCACATTCTTTCCTTGAGAAGTGAGAGGCTTTAATAAAGATTACTGAGGCAGATGAAGTGTGCCATCCACTCTCTTCTCAACATGAGAAAACATGGATCAAATGTCTGACTTGTAATCTAAATAGTTTTCAAATGGAACATAATAGTAATGATTCTTCCCCCACCAAGAGAATAGGAATAATTAAAGGGTCTTTTTCCAGTCCTCATCTTGGTTCAAGTTTTAACACATTTTAGAAGTATAAGGGGCCAAATCACAAACTGTGACTATAAAATTTTTGTAGAGGTTTGAGACTATCATAAGATATTTTAATTGATGCAAAGTTTCAATCAAGTTAAAAAAAAAAATCTTCGGGATTGAATCTCATTCATGTCTTAACTCAGTAAGACCTCATTTCAAATACAAAACTCACAGGTCACAGTACTCTAAAAGTGTTCAGTGTTAAATTAGTAATAGCAGACACGATTGATAGAAAAATCACAGTTGAAACCATGTTAGCAGATGACCTTACTGAGGAGGTTTGGCAGCAGACCCAAGATGATAGCCTTTTGCAACTGCCTTCATGACCATAAGATCAAAACAGGAGAGGGCATCAATGGGACATTGAAGAAGCAACCAGGGTAACAGGAGATTATGAAATCAGCAGAAACACAAAGAACTGTCAAGCCTAGGACATAACTGATGGACTCAAAAGCAGGAGAGAGATTAGGAATGTCAGGGCTGGAATAAGTTTCTCAGAGATCTGTGCAGGGAAAAGTCGTTATAGATTTTTAGCTTTTTCATTTAAGTTGATCTTGTTTGCTTAGCTTAGAAACACAGAATAAGATAAATCTAAAACAAATGGTGACAATGAGGTTAATGAAGCTATCAACAAGCAGAGAGATAAATACTGTGCTGCAGTGTTTGGCTATACCAGATTCCTAAGAGACAAGTTGAAACTTCATCAATTACTGAAACTTTCAAAATTTTTTTTTTTTTTTTTACCAGCAGAGTTTTAATGTTATCCATTCTAGTTTTATAAACAATTTATTATTTTCAGGTGCAAGGCTTTAATTTCTAGCACATTTAAAAGTAGCGGAAAAGCACACATATATTTTTATCTTGTAAATCCCCAAAGTAGTTACAGCTTAAATTAAACAATCCAACTATTGATTAAAACATTAACTGCCAAAATAAACATGGCAGGCCTACACACAGATGTCAAATGCCTTCAAACTGCAGCTACCAGTAACTAATAATAGTTTCAAGTAAATCTCTTCCACAGTTTAGAGTGTAACAGCTCTTTATAGACTTGAAGAGACTTTTCCTTTAGTAGACTGAAGTGCTTCAGATAGTCTCTGATGTTTTATTTTGTGATTTTTTTTTAAATGGAGTACAGAATGTCTATTATAGTTTGTATCACCTTAAAAAATGGAGGAAAGTAGATACTAATGAAAAAGCAAATAACATAACCTCCACTGCCCCATCCAGAGCTTCTAAATAAACTCTGATTTATTCCTTTGTTTCTCACCATTCATCACCAACACTCAGTCTTTAAGGGTCCAGTCCTTCAGAGGTGTAAATCAGCAAAGCTCCACTGCCTTCAGTGCAGTTATGCAAATTTACAACATGAACTGTTCCCTTGCTTTATATTTCTCAAAGTGTATGAAGCACCTAGGAATGCTGGCAATACTTTGCTGTGAACTCATTATTCATCATTTGTCTGCACTGAACTGTTTTTTTCATCTATTAGTCTTTAAATATTCTAAGCCTTTTCTTATCTACCCACACTTTTCCTATTTACCTTTCCTCTCACATCAGCAACTAACTCTGTCATCTTGTTATCCATACTCTAATTTTCCAGACCAAATTTCTACACTAGTATTACAAGTGTTACAGATGCTTAACACAAAAAATCAAATTAATTTTCTTATTAGCAAAAAATTGGATTTTTATAAGCTTAATTAGTCTGCCCTATTAATATGCTGCTGCTCCAGCATCCAAGTTCCTTCTCTTAAATAAAGGCTATATCACTACTAGGAAATGCCAATATAGTGAGAAATGTAATCTCACTAGTCCAGTATTCCGCTTTTGGTAGTAACCAGTACCTTTTATTTCAGAGAAAAATGTAATTCTACAAGGCAGACAAGTCTATGTCCAGAAGTAGAGCCTTCAGATCTTTTTTAACTGGATAGTGCTTTTTATCTTTTTGCACTCCATTAACTGGACATAAAGCAGTAGTGTTTGTGCAGAATCAGCAGTCCATCTCCATGTGCTGTGTCAGCCTTGAGGTACCAGCCAAGGAAACATAAAGTCCAGCCTAAAAATCACGTTGCACGCAGATTAGATGTGAGGCCTCCCAGAACAGGTGATGCAGAGGGCTGCACCCACAGATGTAGTTGGACATACGCGCTCAGGCAGACTAGACCGTCAAAAGCTAGGAAAAGGGTGGCTGTCAGTGAATGAGCCAGTGCAGTTTGCAGCACATAATGAGCAGCTTGCAAGAGCAGCTTGTCAGCACAACAGGGACAGAAGTCGCAGTTCAGGCTTCTGCCTCTTGCTGAAAGCACCAAGTCTTGAGAACTTTTCCTGCCCTTCAACTGGAATGGAATAGCTGGATTAGCAACAGCTGATCCACCTTTTGGTTTGTCACATAAAGCCATCCTATCTAAAGTAATTGCAGCACTTCTTGTTGGCAGTCTTTAGTGATACCTTGTCCCTCACTCCTGAAAGTGTGGACCCATTGAGAGGAAGTCAATGATGCCTGAACAGTAGTAATCTCTGTCATGTTCCTTCATGGCCAGCACACTCCAGTAGCCATCTTGCAGTGTACCCCACTACAATAGTTGCTTTTTCAGCTGCAACATATTCCTCCTCATGTTCCTCTAAGACTTGAGCCAGATTCAGTGCCTGTGTCCAGGGACATCATGCCAAGATGCTTTTAGAAGTATCTTTCCTTTTTCAGCTGGATAATTTTTATTAGTTTGTCTGCTTGCTAACAGGGCTTCCTTAACTTCCAGATGACAGAGACTCTTTTCCTGCTGTGTAAGTCACATTTGCTGGACTAAAAATTATTGTCCCCCTGAAATGGCAAAAATCCAAATTTCATCACTCTGGTACCTCAGTTCCTGTGCAAGAAATAGTTGCAGTAAAGTGAAAAAATTATTTTTTTATTCTCATTTTTTAAACAAGAGGGAGCTCCACGGTTATCATTGTTACAGATAATCCTGTTAAGCTCTGGGGCAGCTGGATACACATGCAAATATTTGCTTAGCCTCTCCATTTTACTTTCCACTGTAAAAGTAATGTGTTGGGTTTTTTCCTTATGGGAATGCAAGTGTAGCATGCACTATCTAAAAGCATAAAGCTTAACAGAACCACAATCATTGGCATTTCTTCTGGAGGAATGCAAAATAAGCTTTCCTCCATATTTTTCTAAGAAGTAAAAAGAAAATATAGAGCTTCCCCTCCTCCATTAAGACAAAGCAAACTCTTCAGTTAATGTTTGCTTCATGCCTAAAAAATTGCTTTCCTAAGTCAGAGAAGGAAAGCCTGGCTTTCCTGGACTCCACGGTATACTAATTGATTGTGTTTTAAAATTATCTGACCCAAAACCAAATTACCACATGTGGAATAAGAACAATTGAGGAACAAGAGTTTAGACATATCAAGATCAAGACATGTGGCCATTTAACAGTATGCTCTGCAGTGCCTACCTTTGGGGCATCTGGCCCTCAAGTAGTGTACAACATTTTTATTCATCTATACTTATTACCTAAAATTGTGACAATGTCGTCATATGGTGAAGAATTAGGACTCCCTAGTAAGAAAGAAAATTGCCAGTTCACTCACTTCTGTTAGTAATCATCCTGTCGTCACAAGCAAAACCTTCTCAACTGGGGACATTTTACTTAATTCAACTTACTACCAGTTAATATAAACATTTAGTTATCAATTTGGGTATTAAGAAGGAAAGAAGGACCAACAGTTAAATGCTTTGGGAAACACCTTTCCTGACTCAGCACATTCATTTATCCCCAGGGAAATCATTTCAGCTAGAAGATAATTCCTGCACCTTAAACAGACAAAGGCTAAAGGAAACCACCTGTAATCCCTATATTTTGTGATGGAGCCCAGCCCACAAAGAGTGTGATCATGGTCTGAGAATACCTACCAACCAAAGGGAAATGGATGAGTGGTATGGGCAGCACAAGAGACACACTTGCATGGCATCGGTGGCCAGCCAAGTGTATCTTTGAGATAGGTCTTGAGCTGTGTATAGTCTTTTGCAGTTCTGCATGGAAGAAAAGTTATTATTATCTAAGTGGGACTTTTCAGGATAGCAATATTTAATTTAGATGTCTAAATTTTACCTCAGTTCCACTTGGAAAGTCATGGTCCTAAGGGCTAGTAGAACAAACTGTGATATGAAATTGCAGCTTGAAACTACAATGAGCTTTGAAAACAGATTTACCTTTTTTTCAGAGTAATGAGACGTAGTTTTAGCAAACACAAAAATGCCATAATGTAACATTATTTTAAGAGTTCACATTTCCATAACGAGACTGAGTTAAATTCATCAGCACCTATTCATTGGCAAAGAAAAATAAACAAGGACAATGCACCTTTAGTCCATTTAGTCTCAATTTCTCCTGTCTGCCACTTACGCTGCACTAAAGCGCTGATCTGATGCCTATTAAAGTCAATGACAAAATTCCAATTGATTTTGAATAGAGCAAAACTAGGTCCAGAAGTTCCTAGAGATTTCTTCTGCCTAGGTGAACAAATAAAGTGCACTTCAAGTGAAGTGCTGTCAGCACACAAGGCAGTGTTCAAACACTAACTGTTAAGCCTGTTAATGCATGTTACCCCTCTGACTGACAGCAACCAGCCATCCTCTCTGCAAGTTAGCAAATTTAAAATGACAGCATGGAGTGTTTCTGAGTCCTGGGAAGCCATTTTGTTCTCCTCACTGTAGCACTTCTTCTTAATTATTTGTCTAAGTAAAAGTCTCCCTCTGGTTATCCTTTGAGAGAGGAGAGTGTATCTGTCCCTCACTACTCCAATCAAAGCATTTATGCATGCATTCAGCTACAAGGTATTTCCAGGAGGGACTGTTCACATAATGCTAAGAACTAGCTATATAGGCAAGGTGTGGATGGTGGCTCAGATTCACACACATTGGCAATACTAATGCTAAAATGCATTTTTAATAAAAGGAATATTTTATTTTAGAGCATACAAGCATACCAAAAGGAAAGTATTGGAAAATCCTGAGATCATTCTCCCTCTTATTTTGTTGTTCTGCTGCAATTTTATTATAGTGGAAGTATTTAAAGGAAATAATCTTTTTTTTTTGCCTGAAGTCAAATGTGGTCTCTTTCCCTCCGCCCCCTATAATTATGTGGGATCCTTCCACTAGGCAAAATAATCTAAACTCATGCTTGGAGTGTGTATAGAGTAGGATAACCAAGGAAATATGTACATTTAACTTTTAGTACTTGAAATCCTACAGTACACCATGGAAGAGCTGGCAATATGAGGAGTACTGACTGGCAGGGTACAGCATCAGAGACTTCAACAGAAACTGCAGGAAAACTTAGAGCTTAGCACTGGGAAAAGAGGTAGGGAAAAAAAAATAATGTGGAATGCCCTAAAGAAATTTCTCATGGTACTTCTGAAACCAAGCAATACTTATGTTTACTATTGCCAGGAAATGACATGCTAGCCCTAGTGTCTAGAAGCACATCTACAGGAATAGTCACCCTGCCTAAACCAAATGCCAGCAACAGAACAACTTGGTGAAATCCACCCCCCATAGAAGAGAATCTTTCTCCACGTAAGAGGAACTTGAAAAGTTCTGTATAGCCTGCTTTTAGATATTCCAGGCAGTTTCCAGCACAGCTTTTCATATGAAGAATATAATGCAACCTAGTGGGGAGGACAGCTGAAGCAGTCATCATGTAGCAGCTCAAAGGCAAAGATTAGAAAGCAGGTCTGCTGGCTCCCTGCTCAGCAGTGGAAATGAGGTCCGTTCTTTGCCTTGTTAGCCAGTCTATGAACAATCACTGCAGATGAAAAAACATAAGCTGCAGGAAAGAGTGCCTGTGCAATAATGATCAAGAGGACAAAAAGTGCACTAAGATAAATTCTGCACTGAATCAATGCTGGCACTGTTCATCTGTGCAAGAGAAGGGAAGGATTTGAGAACCACACGCTGTATACCATCCAAAGGAACCAGTACTCTAAACGCAAGGGTGAATCAATATCAGCACACATCCTTATGAGAAAACACAGGTTCATATTTCTGTTGTCAGAGAAATTCCTTGGATGGATAAACCTGTGGAATGGAAGCGTTACTGAGAAAAATGTGAGCTGTGAAAGACAAGATAGAATCATAAATTAAACAAGAGATTCTAGAAATAAATGTACCCTCAAAACTGACATCATGACTAATTCAGCATTATAAGTACATAGCACAAAGCCTGTCTTTATTAGATCACCAAGCTTGGCATCATAAACCAGCAGAAATTTTAGTTGTGATATAAAAAAAACAGAGGGCATGCAATGAATTTTAAAAGCCAGTGTACAGTACAGGACTGATCTGTAGCAGAAGCATTGGCAACATTCCCTGATCAACAACTGAAGTTGGCAGAATAAGCATTTGATGCCTCTCAGCAGTGGTACACAGCTACAGGTAGAGGAGGAAGGAAGAACAGATTTTTAAACCATGCTCAAGCTTTAAACAATGCTCAAGGCACACTGGGCTTTATTTCTGGCTACAGCCCAATGGGTATCTTTCTGCTCAGTGCCATTTCCAATGGCACTGCTTCTGCATCAAAGCCCTTATTCTCTCCTGTCCTGTCAGGTTTTGCTGACAGCGCTTTGGAAGACTTCACAGTGGAGCACTGAACTCACCCAGGCCTTCTAGGAAACTCGTAAGGCTATGAAGTTAGAGGTTGCTTAGCTGTTTGGTTGTTAAACAGATCAACTACAAAGACAACATATTTACCTCTTTCTTTCTGAGACTCTATAGTGGAAAAAAATGGGGAATGAAGCACAAAACTCTATGAATGCAAACTGAGATCCCTCTAAGCTACTCAAGTCAGAAATACTTGCTAGAAATCAATGTAAATTTTCTGGTCAGTCCTGCTCTCTGATATAGTAGCAATGCTCCAAAAGTCTTTAGAGGTTTAGGGGGATGATTTGTAGGTCTGAGGTTTTGTGTTGGTGGGGTTTTGGTTGTGGTGGGTTTTTTTGTTTGTTTTTTTATTTTTTCTTCGGTTTTGGTTGGGGTTTTTTGGGGGGGTGATTTAGTTTGGGTTTGAGGGGGAGTGTTTTGTTGTTTTGGTTTTGGTTTAGTTTTTTTTACTAAGCTATTGCATGGGGGGGAGTGGGAAAGGAGTGAGTGAAAGGGAAGCCATAATGATACTTTCCAACATGCTTCATTGCAGACAGAGTTTTGATGTCTATTTCCATTAAACTGAGCATTCCTGTAGCAGTGTCTCTCAAACAAGACTTTAGTGACAAATAACATTATTTGGTGACAAATAGCACAGAGACTATGGAATTAACACGGCTGTGTGTCTAGGAGTTTACTTTGTCCACTAGTAACTGGTTATTTTTATAGGCAGAGAGAGAGAGGCTTCCACCAGTTTGTTTGGTGTCTCTCTGAAGCCATTTTAAATTATTCTTACTTGCAATAGCCTGTGGAATTCAAATACAGTCTCCAGCTCCTCACCCTCCACTATAGTGATCATTTCTTCCAGTTTCCTGTCCCTAGCTCCGTTGTTGAGATTTTCTACTGGACATTTCTATAGATGTGAATTATCTGAGTGGAGCTTACAGTATTGAAAGCCTCAACTCTGAACTGTCCTTCTGGCGCCTGCTAACGTGTGGCTGACTAACATATTGCCAGTTCTAAAGCGGCTGATGAAACAGCTGCTGTAACAGTAATCACCATTCATTTTTTAAAGTGTCTGTTAGCTCAAGAGTTTATGTACTGGCATTGTCATATTAAAGCAGAACACATTTTCACTGGATTTGATTAATAATTAACTTCTAGCTTTTGTTTTATGAGCTCCATGTGGCTTACACCAGCAATACTGTACCTGCATTTTTCGGACGCATATAAATGGCTGATGCGGTGTGCTGGCTGTGAAACTTATGCGTTAGGATGAACTGCACCC
The DNA here is from genome assembly GCF_004027225.2 of Strigops habroptila. NCBI lineage: Eukaryota > Metazoa > Chordata > Aves > Psittaciformes > Psittacidae > Strigops > Strigops habroptila. The sequence goes on along the minus strand of NC_044281.2, from coordinate 56,322,957 downwards.
ATGGCTTCAGACCTCCAAAAGGGTTCTCACCAATTATATTCTTCCTGACTAGAAGTCTAATTTCTTCCTAGTTAACTCCTGGGAGAGAAAAGCTATGTGCCTCTCAAGAAACAGTACATGCCGTCTGCTCCAAGCAGGGAACAGAGGGATGCCAGAAAGCTGCCTCATTTGCACTGGCATCGCTGCTAAATGAAGCAGTCTCTCTCCCATATTGAAGGCTTATGCTACTCTGACCCCAGTTCTGAGCCTGGGTGACCACTGTGGCCATTAGATAGCATGCATAAAAGCAGCAAAAGGGTATGAAAACAAAGGTTTCCCGAACTCATTTTCTCACAGGGACATGGGCTCCCTGACCTCCAGGTACCCACTGTGGTAGTAACTTGGCATGGACATCAGCTACAATTAAGAACAAAGATCAACATATGAGCAGGCTCTCAATTTAAAAAAAAATAAAAATCTAATTCTATAGAACCTTGGCACCACAAAATACTTTCCACTTGCATGGTTGCATGCAACAGTGTGGTGGGTTGACCCTGGCTGCATGTTAGGTGCCCACCAAAGCTGCTCTATCACTCTTCGTCCTCAACTGGACAGGGGACAGAAAACATAACAAAAGGCTCAGGGGTTGAGATAAGGACAGGGGGAGAACACTCACCAATAACTGTCACCAGCAAAACAGACTTGACTTGGCGAAATTAGTTTAATTTATTACCAATCAATTAAGAGTAGAATAATGAGAAAAACCGAAATTTTTACCCCTGGGCTTTGAAGAACACCTTTACCCGTGGGCTTAACTTTACTCCTAAATGCTCTACCTCTCAGCAGCACAGGGGGATGGGAAATGGAGGTTATGGCCAGTTGATTACACATTGTCTCTGCTGCTCTTTCCTCCTCAGGGGAGGACTCCTCACACTCTTCCCCTGCTCCAGTGTGGGGTTCCTCCCACAGGAGACATTTTTCCACAAACTTCTCCAATGTGAGTCCTTCCTACAGGCTGCAGTTCTTCATGAACTGTTCCAGTGTGGGTCCCTTCCATGGGTGCAGCCCTTCAGGAACAGACTGCTCCAGCATGGGTCCCTTCCATGGGGTCACAAGTCCTGCAGCAAACCTGTTCCACTGTGGGGTCCTCTCTCCACAGGGCCATGGGTCCTGCCAGGAGCCTGCTCCAGCACCAGCTGGAGCTGGCTTCCCATGGAGTCAAAGCCTCCTTCAGGCATCCCCCTGCTCTGGTGTGGGATCCTCCATGTGCTGCAGGTGCACAGCCTGCCTCACTATGGTCTGCACCACAGGCTGCAGGGGAATCTAATCTGGTACCTGGAGCACATCCTCTACTCCTTCTGCACTGACCTTGATGTCTGCAAAGCTATTGTTCTCACAGATTCTCACTCCTCTTCTCTGGCTGCCATTGCTTAGTTGTCCCCCATCATTCTTAACTGCGTTATTCCAGAGGTGCTACCACCATCATGGATTGGCTTATGGATTGGCTCAGGTTTGACCAGCGGTGGGTCTGACGTGGAGCTGTCTGGCATTGGCTCCATCAGACACGTGAAACTTCTTGCAGATGCTACCTCTGTAGCTGCTGCAATTACCAAAACCTTGCCATGTAAACCCAATACAAACATGTCTTTTTTTCTTGTCTAGCACCACCTCATGACCACCCCACATTTGTTTCCACTGTTAACACCGAGTGTGAGGACTTCGAAAACATTCAGCCACAGGCCTCTATGAGAAGGCAACACTCTGCGTGCCTTTTCATAAAGAATCTCAGCTAGCTATTCAGCATGAATGCTAATTAATTAAGCCTCTTAGTATCTCTACATAGAAACAAGATACAGGAATTGCTCACCCCTCCCTGGCAATGTTCCTTACTCTGAGTAGAAAACAACTGCTGTTTAACAGCACTCAACACAGCATACCTCCTCCTCCTCCTCCTCCAGCAAGGTTGCAATGAGAGGGAGTCACAGAAAATATAACTGTTTTTTTCAAAAATACTGGTTGTCAACCAGCATTTGGAAAGGGCTCAAAGCCATAGGTGTCTGCTGTGCAGTTTTTGCATTTACATTCCTACAAAGCCTGGTACTTCAAAGGCCTCTGTGGCTCCCATATCTGTCTTTTGTGAGCACAATATGCTCTTGAGGCCTGTAAAGGTGTTTTTCATAGCTCTCTCTGGGCAAATAGTGCCACATGCCTTAAAAGTGCATTTTCTGATGCTGGGGTAAATAGGAATTGCATTCCTATGCCCTCTGAAGTGCAGGTCTGTCAGGGCCCCAGGTTCATTCGCCCCTGTCCAAGAGTTCTATTGACAGAGGTAAGGATCAATTCCTCCACTGCAAGAAGCAGGCTAGAAGTGAGGATCTGCCCTGTTTCCCTTGGGAACTGCTTGTAAGACGAGGCTTTATATATGGCCCCCACCTGTGCCACACCACAGCTTTGTAGCAGCTGCGTCTGCCCCCAGTGTCTCCGGGACACTGGCCGGACTTCCCAGGCTGCCTGTGGACCTGCTTCCTCACCCCAGACCTTATGGGTGATCTCTAGTCTGTGTTTGGCTCCAGGCAGTGTCTCCAGGCTCAAACCTGACTGGCTGCGGAGCATTGTGACTACTAGTCCGTGAAGTCATCCCACCCCTCCTGCTGACCTCAATACCCCACTCAGCTCCCAGCTCTCCTTCCTGTGCAGCCCTCGCTGCTTCCTGGCAAGGTCTGCCACTGCACTGACCCAAGGAGGTATCGCAGCACAGCACAACGTCCTTCTTTGTGCAGGTACCCAGATTACCTTCTAAAGGTTATAAATATATAGTGCATGCAGCTGGAGACAGGACTGGTGAGCCATCAAGTTGTTCATCCATCCCAAAGTACAGATTCGGTTGTGTCTTGGCAAAGGTGTAAGCCATGATGCAAAAATTGGGGTCATATAACTAAATTTTGAAGTTAACCATATTTCCTAATAGAGGGTTTTCTGTTAAAAACATGACAGCTACAAACTATTCAGCAGTGGGGTAGTCCAAAAAAGATTTGGCAAGCACTGACTTCCTTTTGCACCCGTTTCTTGTTCCTGAAGCGCAGAGGCATACGTGTTTCTTGGTGATCATCTGCCTTTCCTCCATTTGGACTTTTCATCTAGAAGCACAGGCTTATGTCAAACAGATTAAAATAGCGCCCATCATCTGCTGATTAGCTGTTTAGGGGCATAGAATACATTAGAACTGAAACACTTTCTGTGAAAGGAGCTAGCAATCATTTATAGACTTAAGTCGACTATTCGTAGCATTAGGTTGGCTCCCTCCTGGGCTGAATTTCAGCTTAAGATCTTAATAATTTAAAGGAAGTAATTTTGTGGATGGTGCCATGACATTGATGCTTCAATCAAACGGCATTGATGCTTCAATTTGCTGGTAGATATACTGGACTTAGAGGCTAGAAATATGTCATTCCTTTGGAGTTCAAGCCAAAACCTATCAGAATCCTGTGTAACAGCAAGCATTTTAAGGTATCTATAAATTGAACATTCAGTAGGCATTAATGGATCAATGTCATCTTAATGACCAATCTATCAGTAATTATAAATTAAAATATGCAAAATAAATGGTATAGAATAGAAGTGTAATTGGTCATTCAGTGTGAAAAATGATGTTAGAAATGTAGATAAAATACTCTTTTACGTTTTCCCATGACTAATCAGATATTTCAAATTTCATTACCACTTCGCAATATGTATTCACATTATCCACGACATGGGCTTCTTTAATATAGATAACGCATAATTGTATTTGCCATAGAATGATGGAACAATATGACTTGGCATATAATACCTGAACAGGATTCCACTTCTGATATATTCGCTTTGCAGAACACCTATCATTATTAATAATGTATGACATTAGATTTTTGAGCTTGCCTAGCAAATGTCACAGCCCATGCTCTGCTCAGTAACAAATTCTTTGTAAGCCAAGCACCAGCCATGTGTAGAGACAAGGACCTGACCTAAGAGGACTTATGCCGCTCAAATAAACCCCCTCCACTACCTCACGCTGATAATTGTGTCAAAAGATGACCACACCCATGTTAGTGGTAAATTTTACTTTGTGGGCACACACATTTCCCAACCTCTCACTACCCCACAATGAACAGAAATCTTGTTCTAGGTCTTCTCCTGCGTATAAACACCACATCTACCCATTCTCTAGAGGTGGTGCGCCATCTTCAACACAGGCCTCACTTTTTCCCTCCTAGTTGCCAATACCTATTCGAGATTCAAATCATTCACCTCTTTCTCCTTTGGAGATTTGTGAAAACTTCTTTTCTGTATTTAATATATCTGGAAACTTCTTTCTTTCCAAGTCTTGAGCATCAGAGAAGATAAACTTTTGTAATGTTTCTGTGAAATCTCTTAAAAATCCATCACTGCTTTCCAAATTTCTCTGAAATTATTCCACTCAAGCAGCAAAAGTAAAAGCATCTGTTCTGCTTTGTCACTCCTTCCAAACAGCAAATAAACTGCAAGCAGATTTCCTATCCACAAACAGCACATTTCCAAGGTAGCATAAGGAGTGTTTTTCAGAACATCATCTCATTCTGCAGCAAAAACCTCACATCAATCTGTTGCTTAGGGCACATATGTAGTTCTTATTAACTAATGTCTTCTGCTCGGTTCTCGAGTTGCAATCCGTTTGAAGATCCCACAGGGTTTCCCAAAGACTCTTGCAATCCTGCCAATACTTACTTGAAAGAATAACGTCTAGTGGCATGTTTGGCTTCCCTTAATGACCATCTTCAGAGGCACCTCTACAAATATGCGATGCAATAAAATGCCGTAGCTTTACGTCACCATGCTAGTTGCATTTCTCCTGGTTTCTTCTTATTCATCCTATGGTCTTTTCTCACAGTGGCCACTGTAGACATAATTATGCATCCATGCTCTGCAAAAACAGTAACTTAAGCAATAAATAATGCAGTTCACATGTTTTTCTCCCACACCTAATACCTTCCGGATTATGCAGAGAAGTCTCAACCCCATAACCATAACCGCATAACCATAACCCCATAACCACAACCCCATAACCACATCCATTCAAGCTTAATTATTATTATGTAAACAGTGCTATTGTAATCAGTCTGATTATTCATGTGTTTTTAATTAGCTACATAAATGATTGCAAGTTACGGGTCTTTGCACGTAAATCCTTCCCTCCACCTTTAAAAGTAGTGGAACTAATATAGTCGTTGAGCATCACAATTACTACATTTATCTCAACTGCTTAAACAGTAGCCTATTAGGTCAGTAAATGAGAATATATACAGAAAAACCTATGTCAACAAACCAATGAACCTTGATCTGTACAGAGTGCTATTGTAATAGAAAATCTGTTCCTTAGAGTTTGGTAGGGTTTTTTTAACATTATATCCTCACAAAACTGTGTTTTAAAATATGTTTAGTTTAATAAACAAAGCTTTTTTTTCAGGGTTTTTGTTGTTGGGTATTTTGTTGGGTCTTTAAAACAGTTTTTCATTAAGCACTGCTCTTGCTAATAGTCAACCTGGGGCGGTGTTGATGGTCCAACAATGGCCTCCTAGTGAAGATCTACCTTCTCTGTACTTCAGTGGATTAAATACAATATGAAAAATATAATGCAATGATAGAAATCAAAAGTAGTACTATGCATAGCATTGCAAACTAAAAAACAAACAAACAATCAAAAATAAATCACTGTGGAGTTAAAGGAGATCCAGAGAAAGTTGGTTAGAATTATCATTAAAATTAACCTACAAAGGAGAATGGAAAACTCTGAGCTTGTTTATTTTAAGGACACTAATAAGGCAGGCTACAAAAGATAATACGCACTTTTAAATGAAGCACTGGGAAATTCTGACTTTAAGTATAATACAGAAAGGTCAATCATTTAAATTCAAAGGGAGGAAATGCAAAAGAAAAAATATTTTGTTAAAGGAAGACTGTTGTGTTAGAAGAAATGTTCTGCATCTTTACTCACTGAATAGTTAAACAGTGAAACTCATTGCTACCAGTTTTCACTGGTACCAAGCTCTAAGGAAGAAACAGGCATTTACTCTGATAAAAATATCCAGAGCTAATGGGGGGAAAAAAAAGGGGGGAAAAAAAAAAAGGCTCACCTCATGTTTCACGGTTAAACCAATTCCAGGGCAATGCCGATTAGGATGGCTGCAAACTATTCCACATCTGCCAAGCCGAAGATTTCTCATACCCCTCTTTATATCACACAGGGCTGCCCACTGCCAGCCAAGGGACTGATTCAAAGTTCCCAGCTATCTTTACATTACAGATCTTATCACACATTTGCTCCAAAACCACTGCCATCACAGAAGTTTGATGAAAGAGAATCTTTTAATTTTGTTACTCAGAGAAAATAGAAGTTAAAGGAAGAAAAATCTCAGGTGAATAGACTGTCTTCATTTGCTCTTTATTACTGGTTCTTCTACATCAGCTTTTCGAGGATTTTCAGGAAGCCTTAGGAAAGAAAAGATCCCAAAAGATCTCAAAAAAAAACCCCCAAAAAACCATTGAGGAAGCCACTTACTAAACTCCAAGTATCACTTTACCCCTCTGACTCCTGCAATACAACTGTCCTGTACTGAAGTGCCACACTTAAAAGTTCTCACTGAGGTTTCACTTATCACCACCACCTGAAGTGAATCATAATTCAGTACTATCACGAACTGCTATCACCTTCCAAAAAACTTTCAGCATTCTTCCTGCAAGCATGACCAAAGTGGTTCAGAAGTTTTGCATTATTTTTTTATCTCCAGTGCTTACTTCTTTCAGTTTTCATTTCAAGCTATTTATATTTCAAGACTTTCTGTAACACTTTCCCAGTGATACAGTATACTTATGGGCTTCTCATACCAGCCTTCCAGTATCTGAAGGGGGCCTACAAGGATGCTGGAGAGGGACTCTTCATCAGGGACTATAGCAATAGGACAAGGGGGAATGGGTTTAAACTTACACAGGGTAAGTTCAAGTTAGATAGAAGGAAGAAGTTTTTTACTGTGAGGGTGGTGAGGCACGGAACAGACTGCCCAAGGAAGTGGTAAATGCTCCATCCCTGGCAGTGTTCAAGGCCAGGTTGGACAGACCCTTTGGGCGACATGGTCTAGTGTGAGGCATCCCTGTCCATGGCAGGGGGGTTGGAACTAGATGATTTTAAGGTCCTTTCCAACCCAAAACAGTCTATGATTCTATGATTCTATAGGATCTCAGGATAATATCTTTATTGTTTGTTGTTCAAGTGAGAAAGAAATACGTGAAACGTTTGAAAAAGGTTTATTTGGCACTTACATATTTTTTAAGAAAAAGAAAATGAGCAGGAAAAAACCCTCAGCGATGAAATAATTGTGTAATTTAGAAAAGCAGTATACAACAGCAAGAGATGATGTCATACAGGTAGAGTTACATGTATTCAGAACATTCACGCACTACTCTAAAGCTTCTCACGTAAAAGTTAAAATGTAATGTAAGACACTGACTTATAAATTTAAACTAGCAGCTGTAAGGTAGAAGCATATGTCATCAGTGCATCACAGTTTGCTTCTGCTGATAAAAACACAAAAAAGTAGAGGATGAGCAAAGGCAGAGAATGAGCAAAACTGACAAGAAAATTGCAGAGGAAGGTTTCAGCAATGGCTCTACATAGACTAGCCTGGACTAACACCTGATCCATGACCAGTCTATCTGAATGCCACGGTCAGAGAAGAATAGAGACTGCATATCCAGCAGAGGGGCCTTGTATAAATGTATGCAGCTGGAAAAGCCAATTATGACATCGGAGTAGTTTGTATTTAATAGCACGTGAGCTCCTATTCTGAGGATCTTGTCCAGCCTGAAATTGGGGTCAGCTAAACCAGAAGAGAGGAAGACGATATTCTGGCCCTAACAGTTTTAACTCATGAAAATCTAGAAAAATGCAGCCAAAAACCTGCTGAATCCAAAAAAGAAATATAGAAAGCCCGAAAAGCTTAAGCCCAACATCTTTGGAAAGAATCAAATAGACCTTACTGCAAGAGCAATGGGAATTTAAATTAATCCAAACCTTCCAGAGCCTGAAATAGTTAGGTATATGAGCACTAGTTCAAATAAGGAATGGTTAGGGTTTGCTGTTAGTTGCTTAACACATCCTCATTACTTGAAGCATGATCTCACACATTTCAGTGAAATGACACACTCTAATTAATAGAATCACAGAACAGTAGAAGGGTTAGGGTTGGAAAGGGTCTTAAGATCATCTAGTTCCAAACCCCCTGCCATGAGCAGGAACGCCTCACCCTAGACCATGTCGCCCAAGGCTCTGTTTAACCTGGCCTTGAACACATGCAGCAGGTGAGAAGATGGGAAGAGGATGGATACTCCTTTCAGGCCCACAAGTCACCAGCTGCCAGCACTTTTCATCACTAATGTACATGTAATGTAATCATCGAAGGTCTCTAGGGAAAGCTCAGTATCATCACAGAAATCTATTGCAGCTCAGTCACTCTTTTGTGGACATACCCTGTCTTCCAGAAACTGGGAGTTTGCTGCTTGTCATTCATGCTTTGAAATGTAGGCCAGCAACTCCAACATAGCATGTTCTGATCTACACTTTTATTATCCCAATCCTCCACAACAGCAAGAATAAGGGATGTTCTGCAATTGTCTTTAGTTGAAGTGGGATATGCACCTTATATAGGCTACTTTGCCTAGGCAAACCAAAATGTTAAGGAAAACCTTTTTGTTGGTGGTGTTTTGTTTTTTTGTTAATCAAAGCATTAACTTGTGCTGGCCTGTCTCAGGTTCCTATTCATATGCAAAAAAATGACCAAAATGTTAAGAGAACAGTACAGTCCAGAGTGGTAAAAACTGAGGCACTCTTGAGCACTTTAAATTCTAAACGAAAACAAATGATATAGCAATGAAATTTACTGTGGTTTCTCCAGTTAATCATCATTTGATGCAACCATAGCACAGCTATTTTGGTGTCTTCCTCTTAGATGAAGCTACAGTGTGCTTAAGAAAGATTGAGACACGCTGAATAGAAAACTTTGCAGCAACCAGAAGAGTGACAGCAGTAATAATTAATATCTCTGTGCTTCACAAACAGTGAAATCAGATGCACGGTTTATCAAGAGTCTGTGTATGTAATTTTTCCATTAACAATTCTGCAGACAGAGCATTGATAATTGTGCCTGTGGTGAATCCCGATGAGGTGTATTTGCCTGACATTGTTGAAGAAGGGGGGAAAATGAATATATGCCTTTTAAATTTTTATGATTACATTTTTACTGAAGTGTGGGAGCCTGAAGTCTCACGACTGTTTTAATGCAATTGGTTCCACTTAGGAGAGATGACTTGTTGAAATGTGATGTGCTGAATGTTTCTCAGGTAATTGGAATTCAGTCAACAACACTGGGCATTGTCAAAGGTTTTAAATAAAAAGGCTTATCTTCCTTTTATATTATGTGATATGATGCATCATATTATACAACATCATGATCCTAGATGACAGCCTCTCAAACAGAAATTAAAAAAGTTTACTCCACTCTTCATACTCCTCCTGAATTTGGATCACACAGACACATTAAAGTGTTGTCAACACTTCCCAATTCCCTTGCTCACATAAATGGCCACATTAATTCCTGATACAACCCTGATGAGTTGTACAGCATTTCAGTCCCCTTAGGGGTGAATCTGATATATGGTTGGTGCTGTTATCCTCACTGTTTGTGTGTCCTTCCCCAGAGCTGTTGGAGGGAGAAGCTGCAAGGAAAGAAGAAGGGGCATTGTAGAAAACTTAAGAGTGTAACTTAAGAGTGCTGTGAAAACAGCTCAGGGGGTTGTCATGGGAAGGAAACACAGCATGGCACTCACTGATTCTTCCACTAAATTAATTTCTTTCATATTAGAACAGGGAAAGAACAAAGGGTGAGTGAGGTGGCTGGGAAGAAAGAAGAAAGACTCTTCTGCTACTGAAACCTTAAATCATATCTTATAAAAAATTCAAATAAAACTAAAACAGATACTGAAAACTGAAAATAAATTTTAGCATTCTCCACTATTTAGTTCCTATACAGCTCAGGGGAAGATGTACTGAATTTTCTTGCAGAAAATGTGGATCTGAGTTTTCCCACCTGCCCATTTTAGGCAGGAAATGGCTGTCTTTCTGAATATTTGTTTGCACTCCAAAGGTGAGTAGCCCAGGGTGGGGTCCCATAGTCCTGAGAATAGGGTAAACTACATACTGCTGATATTCTACTAGATGTATTTGCCTGAATATTTTTCCTTAGCTAGGTTATTCAGGGAGTAAGGTATAATTTAAGGTTAAAACATCAGAAAGAGACTTTAAGCCCACCACTATTCCCCACCTCACACACATTTCTTTTGAACAGAGGAAAACAAGACTTTCTGTGTATGTCATAGAAGACCAAAAGTGCAGACATACCTTTCAATCTAATGCTTTAGATGTAAAACTACAGCCATTTTCTAAGGTTTTTAATAAGGATACCGACTCCAGCTATAAACTTTGTCCTGCAAACGCAGCAAACTACCAGTAAGGCCTCACATCTCAGCATGGTAGGGTTTTGTCTATGTTAATTTCTACACTCCAGTGTAGATGCTGAATTATCCATAAGTCTAATTTAAGAGTCTCATAGCTACCCTCTGGCCTTTAGTTAAAAAAAAAACATTGCTACCAGCTGAAAATGATTTGATAGCTTGAGTAGCAAGCCTGTATTTGGGGAAAAATATCTGTGTCAACCCTGCCACTAGAGATAGAAGCTTCTACAGAAGCATCCAGACTGAAAGAACCATGATAATCCAATCATCCTTAAGGACTCTGTGACATGTATCTCTCAAGTACTAGTTGCCTCTGCATCAATACAAGGAGACAACTTTTCTGGGAGAGAATATAATGTACAGCACAAGGTGCTTGGTTTGTATTAACCAACAGAGCTCAAATGCAGCCAGTACACGTACCTACTTCACTTTGGCTGAACGTCTGGGTTCTGGGCGTCTGGTGCTGTAGGAAATAATTTCCTTTGTAAACCATGTTTAAAAACCAGATTATGCTCCTGTGTTCATTATTTCTGTGTATTTGAAGGTGAAATAAACAGGGAGAGATTTCTTGCTGAACCCAGTGTTTTATGGGCACAATCTACAACCTGCAAAGGCACCCAGTAACATGACAAGGGGAATGAAAAGCTTCTGCCTGTCTTTGTGATACTTCTTAGCAGACAGATGCAAAACAGCATCGATTCCCATCCACCCACATCTCACCTCTCTCCCTTTCCCAAGCTTATTTTTAATACTTCAGAAGTTATTATTGGGTTAGCTCAGCTTTCTCTCTCTACCTTCGCTCCTCTATATCATGATAAAAAGATCTGGAAAGAAAGATATGGAAGGCATTGGGACAGGATCCTGAGGTAAGCAAAGAATTTTTTCCCTTTTCATTGAGCATATGCCATTAAGCTTTGGTGTTACAAGATTAATCTGTGCATGAAACAGAAAACCCACTGACTGATATTTCCCTGGAACAGATATTCTAAATGCCAAGTACTGTGGAAAACAATCTGGTGCCCTTCCTGGAGGATTAAGATACAATTCATACTTTTCCTAAATGATTAGTCCAAAAAGTCCACATACAATGAATCGTCTGTGTGTTAGGACCATATTCTCAACGCAGTCACAAGACTACTCAACAGAGCTTTCATTGTTATTTTGTTGGAGTTTAAACCTCAGTGTCCTGTGTGCAAATATTGCCACAGAATTTAAAGAGACAATGGCCTGAATCTGTAAGGTCATAGTATTTAGTCTGATAATTCTGATGCCCAGTATCTGTAGTTTGACCACTGAAATGGGCTTTGGAAATCTGATCTTAGATCTATAACAGCCCCACTGTATCATTCCAGTCAAGCCAGGCAAGGTCTCTATGCCTGGTTCCCCTGCATGCCATGTATTTAGACTGGAAGAGAGGGGTTTGTTTCTTTCTTTGCTTGCTTGCTTTTTTGTTTTATTTTGTTTTGTTTTCTTCTAGAAAAGTATATAGCTTGCTATGTGTCTAAACAACATCTCAGTCCTGGCTGGAATTGCTTGATGTCACTCTACTCAAAATAATAATGACAAAACAAGCATAAAGATTTCTCTTGTCAAAGCAGGTGTTCTCTGGCATATGGCATGTATCAAAATTTTAGCTTGGTTATCTAGTGGTTGTCTACAGTCTAGCCTACGCAAGGCAGTATCGAGAATGACAGAAGACCATCAGGCAGTATCGAGAATGACAGAAGACCATCAATCTCCAGAGGCAGCTCTCCACACACCTCTGTTGCATTGCAAGCAGCATGAACCCAGCCTGAGCTGGATTCATTTCACACTCCTGAAATACCTCTGTCCTTTAGGTAAGCAACATTGAAGCCACTGCAGGAAGAATTCATTCCTGTCCATACAATGTCAACCATGTGATGCTGCCACAGAGTAGGTGGGACATGTTAGACATTCAGCCCAACCACAGGGCATGATATCCCATTCCCACAACACGTAGGAACATCTTGCATCTGAGAGAAGATTCAGAGCAGAGTAAAATGTTTCCCTGAATCATGCTGAGTGACCTGCTCCAGAACTGGTATGGAGAGGTGCCCAGGCACAAGTGTAGGCAGAGCTGATGTGAGGTTAGGTCTGAAACCTCTTCAGAGACTAGAAAAGCTGAAAGCACAAAGGCCATACTCTGCACAGGCAGAGGGTCTAGGCATATAGTGAATACATTCCCCTTCAGAGACGAGTACAAATATTTATTACTTGTACTGGCGGCAACACCTTAAAAATGGTCAGAAAGGCTTTTACTCCATGGAAGCTGTAATATCTGACTCTAGAAATCAGTTCAAGTGTATTTAAAATCATAATGGCATAAAAATGGACTTTATAAAAAAAAACAAAAAAAACAAACAAACAAAAAAAAAAAAAACCCCAAAAAACAAATAGGCCACTGTAGGGGTAAAACAATCCAGAAAAGTACTGCTCAGTATTATTTACGTTATTCTCTTTCCCTGTTCCTTCCAGAGAATTACAGTGCCAATTTGTAAACCTATAAACCACTATGAAACTAAAGCGCGTTAACAAGAGCAAATTAGTTAAGGAAAAATGTAGCTTTCAAGTGCAGGAGCAGGTAAACTACTTTCAAATCAAAAGTTCAATTTAATCTGAAAGGAAAACAAATCCATCAATGTCTATTCAATTTGCACTAAAGCCTAGAGGGACACTCGACTCAGCTTCAACTGTGTCTGTATATGTATATGCTCTTTAAAACTTAAGCTCCTTTTTTTTTTCTCAACATAAGATTTGCACTTGGCTGTCTAATTTAATTTTCCTTTCACACGTCTGTGCATGTCTAAAAAATTGTTGACGTTTTCTAGTAAACCTTTAGTTGCTCGGTTTTGTTTTGGATTTTCTTGTATTTGTTTATTTTTTGTCCTAAAGTCCATAATTTTTTTCACTTAACACTTGACATTGTAGTAATAGTGGTGATTCCACACTGAGATTGTTCAAATGGAGCATGGCCAATTTCACCATAGCAGGCCCTTATTTGTGGTGGGAAACTGTAGAAATATATTCCCAGGAACTCTGTTAGACATCATTGCCATTACTGTAAAAGCTGAACAATGTTTTGGCATAGTAGCCTAACTGAGATAAATCACAGCGACAAAGAAATATGGGAAACCAATGTTAGGCTTTGCTGTTATTATTCAATGTGCTTCTCTAATAGCAATGGTCTGCTACATAAAATTAAAAGCCAAAACAATGTGTAATTGGCATGCTCAGGGAAAATTTGTCTCTAACTTGAGAGTGTGAAAGATGCCACTCATCACTTGTTTCCCCTGGGACATCAAGCCCTTAAATGCAACTCTTTAAGTGCAACCATCCAACCAATTCCTTATCCAGTGAGTGGCCTATCCATCAAATACATGGCTGTCCGATTTAGAGATAGGAGTGTTGTGTGGGGCAGTGTCAGATGCTTTGCACAAGTCCAGGTAGATGATGTCAGTTGCTCTTCCCCTATGCTGTAATCCCATCATAGAAAGCCACCAAATTTGCCAGGCACAATTTGCCCTTAGTGCAGCCACGTTGGCTGTCACCAAAGACCTCCTGAGTTTCCATGTGCCCTAGCATAGTTTCCAGGAGGATCTGCTCCACGATCTTGCTGGGCACCAAGGTGAGACTATCTGGCATGTAGCTCCCTAGGTCGTCCTTTTTTCCCTTTTTAAAAATGTGGATTATGTTTCCCCTTTTCCAATCAGTGGGAACCTCACCAGGCTGCCACAACTTCTCAAATATGATGGATAGTGGCATAGCCACTTCTTCTGCCAGCTCCCTCAGGACTCACATATGCATCTCATCAGGTCCCATGGGCTTGTGTACTTTCAGGTTTCTTAGATGTTCTCAAACCCGGTCTTCTCCTACAGTGGGTAGTTCTTCATTCTCCTAGTCCCTGCCTTTGCCTTCTGCAACTTGGGTGGTGTGGCTGTAGTTCTTGCTGGCGAAGATCAAGGCAAAAAATTCATTGAGTACCTCAGTCTTCTCAATATCCCAGGTAACCAGATCTCCCATTTCTTTCAGAAAGGTCCCATGTTTTCCCTAGTCTTCCTTTTATCACTGGTCAACCTATAGAAGCTTTTTGTGTTGCCCTAGATATCCCTGGCCAGATTTAGTTCTGTCAGGGCTTTAACTTTCCTAACCTGATCCCTGGCTGCTTGAACAATTTATCTGTATTCCTCCCAGGCTACCTGTCCTTGCTTCCACCCTCTGTAAGCTTCCTTTCTGTGTCATTTTGAGTTACATTTATTTAATTTTATTTTATTTGCTTATATTGTGCAATTTCTAAATGGACAGAATCTTCTGTCAAGCTATGTGAATGCAATAGTTTCCATTTTGTGTTTAATATCAGCTCTTTACTCATTAATTAGGTACTATATGCTGTTGTGCCCTGAAGTCCCTATGTAAAATAAACATCCCATAGAGACACAGACAACATTCTGAAGAAAAGAAGAATCAAGAACTGATCCTACCTTTTCTCTTACAGATGTACCATAATCAAATCATTCCTGTGGTGATATAAAAAAAATGCAGATACTTTTATTCTGGGTTTGGGTGGGGTTTTTTAACCCTTAAATCCTCTTAGTTATTCCTGTAAAATTAAATAACCAGCCAAACGCTGGGAGTTTTGTTTTTGTTTTTGTTTTCAGTTTTTTTTAATGAGAAAAACTAGAAAAGGAAAAAGTGAGGCCCTTAGTGACATGGTTTAGTGGTGGACTTGGCAGTCCTTGAGTAAAGGTTGGACTTGATGATCTTAAAGGTTCTTTCCAATCTATTTGATTCTATGATTCTATGAAAAACGAACAAACTATACCACTGATACCATGAAAACCTTGGATATTTTCTATGTGGTGAAGTTGATCCAGAGCCATTGGTCCTTGATGTTCACATTCCTTCTAAGGAGGGAATTTACAGCAAACTAATATTGGTAAGAAACCCACAGGCCTTTTCTATCCTTTCTTCTGCAGTGTGAAATTATACTTGTTTCATTGGATCTCCAGCAGTTTCACTCAGCTAATCCATTACTGCACAAGAAGCTTCAGAAACTAGCAAAACTTGTGATCTCTCTTATTCTTCACTACTGTTTACTCGTATTCTCACAATGCTTTTCTTTCAGTCTCAAAGTCAAAGTGAAAAACTAGGTAATGTTTTGTAGCCTGGCATATGTGGTGGTGTGTACCATGCCTTCTGAACTCAGGTGTCTGCTCAATAGATGCTTATTTATGCCCCATTATTTATGCCTCTTTATTTATTTATGCCCTATTTATTATTTTGCCCCTTCCTTTCTCCTATTCCATAGGTTCAGAAATCCCATTAAAAACTACCCACAATCACAAAACAACTGTGGTCAGAAAATCATTGATAATCCTTATCATAATCTGTCAAATTTGACAGTCATCTACTATACTGTGGAGAAGAGCACATGGGAAACAACTGACAATTCAGCACACTGAACAGAGGTAATATTCATGCCTTACTCCAGAAGACTCTGCAGTTATTGTAAAGTTGTCCAAATGTCATGAGGCATTCAGATAGAGGTTTGACTTTTAGTTGGTTTGTTCAAACTGGTTTTTGACTGTATGTCTAATGGTATACAACAACTCCAGAGCAGGGTTACATTAAAAAATTTAATTCTATCAAATACTCAGTTGAAGTGTCACAGGCCAAATAAAATTCCAAGCACCTGTAAGAGGATAATTTTTCACATGCCTAATATTTTAAAGTAAAAGCAAGTGGGAAGAGAAATGGTTTTGCACCTTCCACTCATATCAACACATTTAAATATTTCCTTATGCAAGGAAAAGAAAGAGAAACATTCTTAGTGCTTCAAAAATCACTGGAAAGTCACCTTTAAGCAATTTGTGTCCTTAAGATAGATGCGTGATGAATTTTCTGTCATTTTCTGCTTCGTGGCAAGTTTTCAGCCAATGATGGAATTTCAGTTTCTCATATAGAATCTAGGTGACTAAACTTAGTGTGGGTGTACGTGCTTTCTAAGTCAGCTATAGAGCTGTGAATCTCCAAGTCAAGCTTGAGAAATATTTGCAGTACAGCGGGGATTTGATTATATGTTGATGAAATCTGTGTGTCTTTTTGTGATATTTTATCTCCTATACGCCCAAAGACATTCTCGGCAAGTGGAAGGAAAAACTAATTTTGCCCTTTTGATTGCTTGTTTGCTCATGGCTGGCCACTCCAAGAGACCATATTCCTCTTCCACAGGCTTCACTACAATTCTGCAGCAGCTCTCCCACGGTCAATAATACCACAATGATCTCATACAAATGTAAAGAAGGAAGAATTTGCTGAAACACCCAACATTTCTTGTCCACACATCTGCAGGTTAAGTGCACTATTAGCTCACATTTGAACAGCTAAAAGGCTTGACAATTAACATGCAAACACTATGGGTGAATGAATTTGTGCCTTTTGCCTTCTTGACCCCTTGCCTGAAGCAACCTAAATGAGAGCTTGTATTTAATCATAGAGGAGTTCCCTGAGGAGATAGCGTAACCTCTGATACTCTTCATGCCAGCACACTAATTAGATGTCAGCTTCACAGAGGAACAAACAGAATGCGTCACTCATATTGTTAGGCTTTCACAGATCTTCCCCATGGGACAAAAACTGTTTAAAAGAGACTCCTGTCCTTCATGTGTCGAATTGCAGCCTAACAACTTGCAGAATCATTTTACATATGGATTGATCTTGTCATGCATTATCCAACCTGCTGTAGTAGAGCCTCTCAGAAGGTTTCAGAATGGTACATGAGGCTGTCCACAAAATCTTAGTATAACAATCCTGACATAAGGGAAAGGTGGAAGAAAAAAGTGAATAAATATGAACATTTCACATTTTTTCTAAGACTCCTGACATTATGCTTTCAGTAAGTTTGGATGCAAAAATGTGGCATCCAAGTGTGGCAAAAAAGATGGCAGCAAAAAAAAAAAGATGTAAAAAAGTCTTTTGTAATTTAAAGGAATTTTTCTTGGCAAAATATTTTAAAACTATGCCAAATTTCATTCTGAATTCATACGATTAGAAAAAGAAATTCCTTAGGGTAAGGCTAAAACTGTTGGGTGCCCCAAATCAGTTCAATATCATATTGAATAATACCTTGGAGCAATGTAATTCCAGGTTGTCTCAAAATGCAAATTGATTTTGTTTCTACTGGAAAAAAAAAAAAAAAAAATTCTGTTCTTGTGGTTCTGTTCCTTACCATGGTCACTCCAGGCTGGATTACACTGTTTCACTGTGGCTGATTTTGGAGATGATTCCTCAAGCACCTGCAGTTCTTTGCCTTCTTCAGAGCTTAGGCTGCAATTAATATATTGAATCATACCCAAATGGTTTACTAAACTCCTAAGCTTACTTACAATAGTTTTAAGTGCTTGATCCTCATTTTTGAAGCAATTGGTCACACATCAGCTTTATGAACAGTAGAATTTTGATCCATGGTAGACAGTGAAAAATGTACTCCTGATGAAATATTTCAAGGCTTAGAAAAGTCAGCAAGATGAAACATTCACTTGCCAGGGGATCTGGCAATAATTTAGGTCTGACCAACTCAGTCTGTAGTCTGGTACCTAGTTATCCTCTTGGAGACAGTCTTTACAAAGCAAATGATTATTTCAGTATCAAAAAAAGGAGGAAACAATCAAAATTTCATTAAACTGAGTCAGGACATCACAGTTGGCACTAGTACTACGTGGAAGACACATACATAGTACGGTGTCTAATAGCTTAAATAAAACCTTAAAATGTGTGTGCTATCTCTATTGTTGAGACACAGATGAAGCAAGGCGTCCAAGTTCCCTATTGGTTTTCTGGTAAAAGATGCAATTGCTACCAGGATGTCTGTTATGGGCAATTCCCAATGGCTTAATTAATGCTGTTTGGATCCTAAAAGTAGCTGAGTAGTGCTTATATACTTGGCAGTGAAAATCAGGCCGAATGAGAACTTTTTATTATATAGAATCATAGAATGGTTTGTTTTGGAAGGGACCTAAAAGATTGTCTAGTTCCAACTCCCCTGCCATGGGCAAGGACACCTCCCACTAGACCAGGTTGCTCAAGGCCCTGTACAACCTGGCCTTGAACACTGCCAGGGATGGGGCATCCACAGCTTCTCTGGGCAACCTGTTTCAGTGCCTCACCACTCTAATAGTGAAGAATTTCTTCCTAATATCTAATCTAAATCTACCCTCCTTCAGTTTAAAGCTTTTATCACCAATGTACGTTCAGAAGCTTTTCTTTTTGCCCTTGACATTCCTGGTCAGATTTAATTCTATCCAGGCTTTAGCTTTCCTAACCTGATCCCTGGCTGCTTGAACAATTTATCTGTATTCCTCCCAGGCTACCTGTCCTTGCTTCCACCCTTTTTGCCTTTTTTTTTTTTTTTTGGTTGGTTGGTTGGTTGTTTTGTTGTGGATTTTTTGACTATAAGCATTTTCTCTATTTTTAGGGTGGGGTTTTTTTATTATGAGAAGTGAGATTTAGATTTGCTGCCAAGGTGCCTTTTGGGAATTGCAGATCTGACACTTCATGCTTCTGATTTCCTCTGTGGGGAGATTCCCTGCTGCATTCCCTGCTGCATTTTTTTTTTTCTATTTTATGTAATTCTGTAAAATACCTATGAATATTGTCTCCAGCAGAGCTATTTTTATATCCAGATTGATTACTTTCTGAAGCATCTGCCTTTGATCTAGTTGTTATATTTTTGTCTATGCTATCAACCATGCACTGCTTTCCAATAAAAAGTTTTCTATTTGTGTTTAATATAGTTAAACATTTATGTATATTATGTCATCTGATTAACAGAGAAGATGAGAAGACTTAAAGTCCGCTTAAAGTGAAATTTCAGAGATTCCCTTATTGGGACGGACTGAATTTTACAAAAATTTAAAATAGCCACCTGCCCACGTTGCACTTTCTCTCACACATACACAAGAAAAGTAAAAGTGATTGGCTGAATTATTTTATGTGGGTTTTACTACATTAAATCCAAGCATAAGACATAATCGGTTTAAGATAACATTTATGTCAGACAGCATAGTTAAAGAGGAAATCCATAACAAGTTAAGGATTTTCTTTAATACCATGTTTGTTGCAGTGTACAGAAAACATGGCCAAAATGCACAAAGAAGAAAAGAATGCTAGAATATCAGCAGTTTCTTGACTGATTCAATAATTTGTTTTGAATCTTTTTGAGCTTTGCACTGTATTTAATCAGAGACAGAATTATGTTCCTACCTCTCTGAGGCTGCAGTCTCTGACTCAAATTCAACTTGTCTCTATTAACTCAGATTGTCTTTTTCTGACATTCTGCTGGCTGAATCTTAGATAATTGGCTCAGTCTCATGCAAATCCTCTGAAATTTGCAGAGAGCCTATATGAGACTGAACATTATTCTAAGAATTAAAGCATGCTTCTTCCAACCTCCTCAATCTACATCATTTTCATTAATACTCAACACACAGGGAACACATGGGATAATGTGGGACACACACACCCCACATACACCGCACATGTTCATTGTTAGCCCTTTTTAATCAGATTTATACAGAAGTCCTAAATATAGGTCAACACCTGTCATGCAGAAAACTCAAAAATACAGTCAGTTTAAATTTCAAGAGTAGATCATTTCCACTTGTATTTGCTATCTTCCTTTTAAAGGTTGAAGGGAGTGAATGAGTTCTTTTGAGACAGAGAAAGAAGGTATAGGGGTTTGGGGTTTATTTGGTTTTTACATTGCTTGTTTAGTCAGTATTTATAAATGTCATTTCTGCCTATTGGCATTTTCTTCCCTCAGGCTGCTGCAAATGAATTGCAATTGTTTTAGATGTCATTCAGTTTAATGAGAGACTTTAGGAAAAAAAATATCCTACACAAAATTACACATAAGCATTTCTCTTTTGGATGCAAAATTGAATGCCTCCTTCTCTTGGTGCACAGGGATATTCATCATGAAAATAATCCAGTAGACCACTTGCTATCAGCTATAACCAGATGGCTCCATTGGTGTGAGTTGCCCAAGAGTAACCTCTGCTGACATTGGACAAGGCTGCCCAAAGAATTACTTCTGCAACTGGCATGGTAGAGAATGAAGGATGGATCCATCTAATAAAAGGAAAATTACCTAGTGAAGAAAAACATAACAAAAAAAAACCCCAAACCTTGACTATTGTCTAAACACCTTTTTTCCTCTTGCTTCCTGTAAAAGACCTATACTTCCAGTCCTGAATTTCGAAGGCTGTACAGACAAGATCAGTCCTATGCACAGTCTGTCCTCCTCCAGCATCCCATCAGTGTAACGATCCACTCCATCCAAATTCTCCTCTAAATAATCACCATCGAAGCCCAGGTTTTTCCTCTACCCCGATAGCAAAAGTTTCCCAATTCTTATACCTCATTTTGCATCCAGTCAGGCCTGGGACTACACTTTATCATTGTCTCACAGTGTCCCTAATCTTGTGGCCAGAGATCCCTCAAACTGCCATATACTGAGTATATCAGGGCTTTCCACTGCTATACTTCACTCCTTGTGGCTTTAATAACACATAATAATTTCTCCAACCTGTCTCTCACAGAAACAATGGCAGTCTTGTATAACCCCTACTGACTGGGGTTGTTATACAACCAATGGCTCATTCACCTGGCTCAAAGCAATTCACTATAGAACTGAGAGGAAGAGATCTACTGAAAGAAAAAACTTCCAGAATATGTATCATGGATAATGAACTTTTAACACTGTTTTTCTCTACATGTTCTCTTCTATTGCACTGCTCTACTTGTTCATTATTGACCTTGGTGACTATACCAATGCTATATTGTTAAATCAGTGGCAAAGATGAACCCAAGAATCTCATTACACAGGTTCTTTAAGTCACACAGCATTCAGTAGAAATCCTGCTATTAATGCGTGATGCTATAATCTGTGGCCAGGACATAACCATATTCAAATTTATACAGAACACCATATTGCCTGTGAGTAAGAAAAGTTAATTTATACTCCACCAACCTTTTGGTTATGCATGTGTATGCATCCAATTGCTCCAGGCTCCAGGTAAATGATACAGTCTAGACTTCAGGTAGTTCATTAGATCAATATTCTATCTCATTACATGACTGGAATTTGCAGTGCCCTCCAAAGCCCAATTTCATTTCTTTCACCTCTCAAATCAAACACTACCTTAAAGGTTTAGTTGATGGATGACTCCGTTTTATCTGATGATGGTCTTCAAGGCACATGTGGCAGTATATCTTACCCTATTAGAAAAGATCATTAGCTACAGCATAATTGCCACTCTATGACACATAATAGTTTCATCTATTATTATCATTCCTGTCCTATAATTCAATTTCATGATTATGGTTTAACAAATCAAGGGGCATGACAAACAATATATTTTAGCCATCACTTAATGTAAAGTCAAGTTGCTGACAAGATACATAGGGTGGTGCCACAAGATATTTTACCATTTCACTCTTTTTGGTTTATGGAAATTTTTTCCATTATCTCCTATTTCTTAACATATTAAAATACTGAATCAGAAAAAAATGGCTAGATTATACCTTCGCTGCATTCAGTGGCCTCTTCCTTCTTTAGGAGAGCACCTGTAATGTGCGAAGGGCTTACCAAGCACTGAGGATAGCCCTTGCTTCTAGGAGATTATGAAACAATGACACTCTTTGAGAGTTGCCTAGTTAAGACTTGCCTAGAGGACATATATTCCACAAGACTTCTCAACACCCTCTAGCTAACTTGAAGCTTATAGGAGAAAACTCAAAATCTTTCCCAACAGTATGCTATAAGGAGAAAGAAGACCAAATTAAGGATAGCACTCTTGACCTTGGAACAGTATGAATCAAGAAATATACATACATACTGAAAAACAGCTTTCTGCAGTGATTTTGAAATGTATATATGGAATACTCACTGTTCACTTACACATGCACACATAGCCAGTGAGACTGAGATCCACTCACCTCTGTAACTTACCAGAGATTTCAGCACCTTCAATAGTGTTTTCCTGCAATCCTGAGGAGCAAAGGCAGGCCAGTTGTCCCAGGTCAACTTTTCTCATTCCTTAACAAGCAGACCGTTAAACCATTTCCCTTTCTCTCACTCTCTCAGTTTCATTGAATAATGATTCTTGATTCCAAAAGCTGTAATGGATGCTTTATCTCCTCTCCAGTGACCATTCACCAGAAAATATGACACATAATTAAGAACTCTGTGGGGGAAAGAAAGAGAAAAATTATTCCCTTTATGTAGATGATTTTAAATGAATTTTATATGAACATGAATTAACATGATTTAATACTAATTACCAGAGAGACATTAATTCTAATATACCTAAGTAAACCCTGGTAGGAACAGTGATCAGTGATTACTGATTATCTGTACTACTACCCAAAATTGAGTTATGTTTTTATTTGGGAGTAAAGTGGCAATAGAATTAACCAACCATGTAGGAAGTTTCATGAAAGTAGATGAAAGCTCTCAAAGTTGCTGAGGAATAACTGTGGAACTTTACTGAGCTCCTACCTGACTCTTGTATTAACAGGAATTGCTACTTTCCTCCTGGCTGCATTCATCTTTTCCTCTTATATCGATGCTTTATTAAGGTCCTGCTGAGAGGAAAGGTGATTCTATGAGAATGGTTCTTAGATGTATGATTGAATTCTTGAAAGGCATTTTCCTCAGGCCTTTGGAAAGCTATTTATGTAGGGCTTTTGCAGCAAGGCAATGAGGAATGTTAGGTTTACTAAGAAATTTTTACATTTAAATACCATACATGCTAATTTTCAAGCATATGTGACAAAGAATGATTAGTTTTACTAAAGCTGTCATAAAACTTGTCTGTAGTTCTACATTTAGGTACTTTCCTTACACCTTATTTCCTTAGCCTGCTGGAAAGCCTGCTCTCAGTGATGGAGAACACTCCATCATGCAAATAGTATGGAGGTAGTAAATGTAAAATTTCCCATGTCCTGATTTCTCACCAACATTATGTAAGCAACCTCAGAACTTCAGGTTCCACAAGTTGCTTCATAAACCTGGGAATCCCAGGGTTTTCATAATTTTTAATTCTAAAATAAGCTTCTAGACATGTCTCAAGAGTCCTGCTCCAAGGAGTTCAGGGCAGACCCCTCAACAGATGACTGTAGGGAGAACTCTATTTATGGCCAGAAGTCTATTGTCTTTCACAGATACTTGACAACTATGAGGGCTTTTTCTCTTAACAGAACTAAAAAAAATTTTGAAATATCAATTACACCCACAAAGCAGAAGCGTCTTTTCTGCGTGAGACAGTACTGCCTTAATCTCCCTTTGCTCTCAGTAGGATTCCTATATTTCTATCCAAGAATCCTGGACAGGACTAATATTTTCTGATATATAGCTTTTCTGTGCATGTGCAATAAGTCTTTTCCTTTGGGGTTACATTAGACTTCCTGCGCTTGAGTAGCTCCAGGTGCTACAGTAAAACTGGTTATGCTCGTTCTAATAAATGGTAACAGAAAATAGATCCTCAAGGCCAAGCAATTTCAGATGTTAGCCAGTTCCCCACATTCAAGGATGGATAACTTCAACCTTGCACAAAAAAGACCATTGCAACCATTTCACTGAATTTGCACTGTGAGATGGGGTGAATTGAATAATTCTCATTTAAGAAGAGAGGATGGCATAAATTTTTACAAAATAAAGGCAATTGTGTGATGCAACTTCACATTAACAACTAATCAAGTATGACAGTGTCAGATAATAAAAAGAAACTTATTTTTTCTATTCAGTAAATGTAATTTAGTCATAGCAATATTTCCGAAAGACACTCTCATAGATAGTTTTCCATATTCAAATACTGAGATATGAAAGCAATCAGATATCTTATGCAAGCTGACTATTGCCTGGAATAGGATATCAGAGTTTCCAGCTGTAAAAGCTGGAAACACATAGACACTCTCTGGTTCAAACATTAGTTGAAATAGAAACACCTGTGTTTGTTTTTTCTGCCTTCAGGGCAGGAGCAGAAGAAACCAATTCAGTAATAATCACTTAAAAAGGGGCTGGCTGAGTTTAGAAAAGGTCATTGGGTGGTGAAGCTTGTGAGATTAGTATATATTGCTTTCTGCAGTATATATGAGTCTTTTTTTTTTGATGCGATTCAGGTTTTTGATGCAAGTCTATAGCCTAGGTGTGGGGATTTTTCTGGAGGCAGAGTCCTGGCAATCTCACAAAGTTCTATTTGTGAGAGTATACAGGCTGGGAAGTCACTGCAGCTTCTGTACAAGTGTAAGGATTTTTATGTCAGTCATATCTACTTTCTTATTTGAGGAGCAGTGTTAGGTAGTGCTTATTCTGAGGCAGGAAAAGACCTTATAGACATATTTTCTCTCTAATGAAAGATCACAGGTGTGGGAGTTCTGTTCTTATGACCTCTGCTGGAAATTCGTCTTCACTATTGTTCTTGTTTCTCTTCTCACTTTTCCCTGTCTCTGTCTCCTAGTGTCCCTAAACTGATACTAGATATGAAGGAAAAAAAGGCAATGTTCTCTTGCTGTTACCTTACAGAAGCAGATAATTACCATCAGCTCAAAGGCCAAATGCTCTTACAAGCACAGGGAAATGAAATGTTGAAGCTCAGTGTGGGAGAGGAGGTGGAACAGCAGCTCTGAGCTAACTTGAAGCACTGGTAAGTTCTGTGGGTCCTGAAGCATTGACCTTAACATCTTGTATCAGGCGAATTATTCCTTAGAAGAAGAGATTGAACGTGCTTATCAAATTATTTCTACATGAATGCCCCCCTCCACTTTATCTTGGAGGAGACACTGGGTTTGAAGCACAAACTGTGCCTTCATGCTGAAAAATCAAGGGATAGTTGTTATTGCCTGGAGGAGTTTTTACTCCTATTAGAAGAACTAAATGAGAAAACATTTTGCTCACAGTCCTCTATGTAGGAACAAGCCTAAGCAAATTGATGTCTACTGAGAGTAGCATAGATTTGTTGCTTTCACTGTAGAGAGCTTAAGGTTTTAGCAGTTTCTGGTAGCCAGAAAAGTCTTCTCACTGCCTGGCTAAAAGCTACCTTTGAAGAATTTGTCCACTGTAGTAATTGTTGTATTTGGTGGCATGCCTTCAGCTTAGTGATTCCATTCAAGTAAGCTTGTGCTGTAGTTGAGAGTCAAGCTTTGAGTTGCAGCTTTTGATTGAAAAATGTTTTACCTAATTCATCTGTGTTAAGGATGGCAGAAAAATCAAACCCTCCTACACACTCTTTACTAATCATCCTGGCTAACACACTAGTAAATGTGTCATCAAAAATGCAACACCCATTACTGTGAATTCCAAACAGCCAACACTGAAAGTCAGATCTGAACCCATGGGGAAAGTATAAATTGATGAGACTTTTTGAGAAGCCATAAATTACAGGAAAGCAAGAGGAGCATCTTTAAAGGGTTGACAATAAAGAAAGATGATTGAACACAAAAATGCTGGGCCAAATCATAAATAGCTTGTTTCTAAGAGAAAAGAGTAATGAAAACTAGCTAGCTTGGGAGGAGAAAGGGAGAAGGAACGGAGAAGACATCAGTGGATTAGAAATATCAGTGAAGGAAGATAAAATCCTTGGCAATACAAAGACCTTAATGCATCATACTAGAAAAATGATGAGGCAAAATGAATCATTATCATTAGTGAATACTTAGCTGGTATAGCATGACAATTAATACCACTATGCAACTTTATTAAGGTGCTCTCTACAGCACCTCACCATCCCCATCTTCTATAAAATTTGAAATATAAATCTAATTTAAAACCTAAATAGAAGGTTAAAGAAAATCCATGGATATGTTTGCAATACAGTATTTTAATGTCCTGCTATTGTCACCTTTTATCATCTCTGCAAGCCTGCAGAAGAAAGGAATGATAATGTATTACGCAATAAAAATGTAAGAATTTGCTGGGTGTGAAAAGGCTCCAGATGGAGTCATGAAGTGAGAGAGCTATAGAGGTGTTTTGTGTAAGTAAATGATGACCCACCTTGGCTGGAAGTCCCAATTCTCAGAGGCTCAGAGAACACAGCTAGTTGGGAAATTATAAGAGGAGGTACACAGAGGAGGAGCTCTGGGAATATGGTATAATGTTAGATGAGCTCTGATTGCATAAGCTAGATGTGAGGATAATTTTGTACATATCCTTATCCAGCAAACCTTGATTTGCCTAGTACACTACTTTGAGGATACTAGCATAAATTCTCTTGCATTCTGGTTGGGTTTTTTTGGGTTTTTGGTTGTTTGGGGTTTTTTTTAATGGCTTCTAGCCTGTCAAAGATACAGCTGTTTGGCCATCTTCTCTTATTTCATTAGTGGGAGTAATGGAATACTGGGTTAGCCTTGCGGGAACATCTAAAGAAGTAGTTGCAGGGAGACATGTTGCTCTGTCCATGCTTCAAGCTGATCAGAAATCACCCAGAAATGGAGATTTGCGTGTGACAAGCCACACTCAATAAGCCTCAACTAATGGTATCAGATAAACTCTTTATGTCCTTACCCTGCACCTTTTTTACAGAATACAGCTGAGAGGGGGAAAAAAAAAAAAGTTTGAAAACTTTGTGTGTATGCATTCTTCACAGACTTCATATTTGTATCATCTCTGTATTAACATTCCACATAAAATCAAGCTAAAGGTTTTCAAATGTATTGCAAGAGTAGAACAGTTGCACTTTTTTACTCCACATTAACACAAATAAATGACCAGAACATTCTTTATCAGTTAAGGGTAAGCTTCTCCATTTTCCCTTTGGATAATTCTTCTAAGAAATGGGAAGTCACAAATGTCTCTGGCTCAGACCTGTAGTCTAGTTAGTTCAGTATGAAGATAATGATCAAGAGTAAACTCTTCAAAAGCATATGAATGACACCGTGCAGTGAGCTGATGTGGGATGGTGGTTCTATGAATATATTTTGCCTTAACGTTTATACTTGTTCTTTAAGCACGAAAGTTTGTGCTCCTCCTACAACTGATGTCAGCCTCATCTATGCATTTAATATAATGCAGTATAATATAATAGGAATAGGGGGAGGGGGGGAAAGTTGTGTGCTTTTCTTTACCCTTCCCATTTGTTCCTTTGAGACTCTTGGTTTATATACATTTTTGTTCTTTACAGCATCTTTTCAATTTAAGACTCATCCTTATTCCCAAAAGATGAAGTTAATTAACCAAAAATGTATTAAAAAAAAAAAACCACCAGCAAAAAAACCCCCAAACCCCTGTGTTCTCCTTGCTTTCTACAATAGAAGGCAGAGTTCTACCTCATCTCTCTATTCATCTTTTATTCATTCAAATATTTTTTTTATAAATTAATTGGGAATTGTTTAAAAAGGTTATGTTAACATCCTGGGGGAAGAAAGACCTTTGTTTAATATACAAATGTGCTGAAACAATGTGACTGAATCATCATAACCAATACTGTAAGGGATTCTTTGAGGGAAATTAATTCTGTGGGCCCCTTCAAGCTTAATTTTGTCTAGTATAAACATGATCCAGCAGTTTAAAAAAGGCAAGAATATTTAAAAATCATGATGGAAGATAACTGTCATCTTCTACATTTTTTAACTAAATTTGGCTTTTTGTACAATGGGCACTGAAACAAAGTTTCCATGTCACTTTCCATTACAAGTTGGGGGTTTTTTTTAAAACAAAGTGTTTGAAGTTGTATTACAAGAGAAGTTGTGCGAAGGGGCAGTAAATACAGTCTAGTAATATGAAAACATTGCCTAAGAATGGAAAATAAGGATGAAATCAGCATCTTTACTATAGCTTAACTACTTAATTAAAGGTCATCGTTGTTGCTTTAGCAATCTCTATAAACCTCTTTGCTTTTGAAGGATCTGTCCTGGTGTTGTATGCTAGTTATTTTTCTGCAGAGTGACACACCAAATTTAAGTGAGATAAGTAAGACTGAGAATTTATAGGATACACTCCTATAAATGGAAAATGAGACAAATGAGTCCATATCACTATATGGACTTGATAATTGACCAGTGATGATCCAATGTGGTGTTCAGCACTAAACATTTCCTTTGTATTAAAATCTGAAATGACTCTCCGAAGTTTCCTTTAATTGCAATTTAAATGTTTAAAGCTTAAAATAAAAATTCAGTGCTTTAATTTATTTTCCTTGGGTGGTGTGGGGTGGTTTTTTTGGTTTTGTTTTGGTTTTTTCTTGTTGGTTTTGGTTTTTTGGGGGAGGGTTTGGGTTTGGTTTTTTTTTTTTTGGTCCCCCCCCCCCCCCGAAAAAAAAATTTGGGGCTTAACCAGGCTGCTCTGTCAGGAACACTGGCCTTTTGCATCCTATGACCCCTGTCCAGTCTCTGAGGCCAGGCAATATTGATGGAATTCCTGCTACGATTCCTTAAAACTCATCCATTAAAGCATGAATCCCATAAGACAGGCTGAACCAGATATTCAATATCTGATCTGAATTCCAACCCTCCCTTGGCATCTTCATTCTTGGAAAGCTTCATCTTTAAGCCTGGACAGAACAGTAACAATAGCATAATAGACAAATTGATTTGGAAGATATCTCTAGAAGGTATCAGTTCTTGAAGCCAGAGAAACTACATCTAAATTATTCCTGACAGAAGTTCATTTACTTCCTCAAAAGTGCCCAGAACTGAGGACTCGACACCTTCCTCTGGCAATCTAAACTTCTTTCTTCTCATTAGAAGGGTCTTCCTGCAACCTAACTTGGATGCTTCCTACTCCAATTGAAGTTGAATTTGGTTTGAGCTCAGGTTCTTCAACCAGTTTTCAGCCTCACTGAAAGCCAGCAAATGTAAATAAACTGGTGTCACCTCGTACTACTCCTCTTTCATAACATTGATTCCAGTTGCTTATTTCAGTGCTTGAGTAGCAACACAGTGGCTGGGGAGCTAGTACAAATAGCAGCCCATCTCTCTATGTAGCATGTGTCTATAGTGGAAACTTTATTGAGATAAGGCAGGTCTTAAGCTTACACAGAAGTGATCCACTCTTGCACATACTTCTGATTCTTTCAAGCACTCTCCCAGGACTGTGGAACTTGTGTGTTTTAAGGTATAATTGCCATTACAGTGTCAGAGTAGCACAAGGAGTGGGAAGTTGATGGATCAGCAGGTGGTAGCTTAACTAAACAATAAGCATTGTCCTTTGTTATTTGTAATGTGACAGTACTGAAGGACCCCACCAGAATGTTTTTCAGGATAAAGTCTTCAGACATTTTATAAATGGTAGCTAGTCATACATCAAAGGCTGGAGGGATTTTTTTTCCTTTCCTCTAGAAAAGCCCAGAACATGCAGTTGTCTTTCATCTGTCAGTAGGAGAGACATTGACAGAGTACAAAGCAAGTGACTGCTCATCTTGCACCCATCCTTTCTTCTTGAAACAAAAGAGCTACATATTTTTCTCCCATGTAGAACAGATAAGTACCTGGTTGACTGTAAGAAAAGTTGTATTGATCTGGTCTCCACACAGTGTGAGAAATGGAAAAGAACTCGTAATTACCTGCCTCATAATTCTGAACATGATGAAGCAGGAAGAACACTCTAAGAAATTGCTTCCCATGAAGTAATTAATCTTTTAATTTTCTTTTTCCATCCATCACATGACTTCTTAATGCATCTTTAATTCTCATTGAATACCAGAGAAATAGTCAGCATTACACACTTCAATACATATATTACTTTGGAAGTCCTTATCTGTTCACATATTCTCCTGTAAACTGGAGTTGCTCATTAGGTTAAAAATCTTTATTTGAGTAGAAACATATACCATGATTCTAAATCAGAGCAGATAAGTCCAGTTTAAGAGCCTATTCTTCATTCACTCCACCCCAATTCAGCTACTATCCTTAAAGTTGTCTAACTCTAAATTCTCTGAGTAAATCCGCAGAATTCAAACCCAGTCATGTGCATTCAAAAAACCTTTCACGTATCCCTTCACCTTAGTTTCATCCATGTAGGATTGAACTTTGTGAGCTGTACAAAGTTAATAGCTCCTTTTTAATGCAAAAAAATAAATATAGAGTTTTCACACTGTGTCAGAAGAAACAAGAAGATAACACATTTTACTTGGTTTCAGTCTCTTCAGAGAGAGAATACATATGAGAAACTTACTTAGGTTATGGGTCTGAATGACAGGTTAAGAGGCCAGGTAGTTTTGCAATACAGTGGTGTCTGAAGGGACTAGCTTGAAGGTCAAGTACTAGTTCTCCAGCAATCTCACTGCTTGACCCAATGACTCAAGACAATTCATTTGACCTGTCTTCAGCTTTATCTTCTGCATTAAAACATGAATAATGTTCCCTTTATATGTGCTGCTACTTAAAGTAATGAAGTTTTTCAGGCAAATAAATTGTATTTCATTTGCACAGCTCCTTTCTCAATTTGGAAGCATGAACAATACCTAACTCCAACCTCTTTCATACTTCTTACTGAAATTTTTTATACGTCTGATGTAACTGATGTCTCCATTACTTTTATTACAGACTTGGACAATAGCCATAATACGTCATCATCATATGTGCAATACAACTGCAGTGGAAGAGTGTACTTTCCACATAAATGATACTGCGAATTTGATTGTTGACTGCTTACAGTCTAATGCTGCATCTTCAAAACCGTGCAAAGAGTAGACATGAAAAGGTGAGTAGACTTACAGAATTGTACTCTCTAAAAGCTTATGAAAATATGGCAAGAAGTGTCAAGGAAGGAGATATGGAATGGAAATGAGAATAAGAACTACCTTCCTAAAATGACCTCATTAAAAAGCTAGGTACATGTTTGCGAAACTCCTGCTGAGACAACGTTAAACAAAAGATCCTTTACAACAGGAAGATATTAAAGGATACAAAAAATATAATATTCCTTTGTAAATACTACACTTCAAGCTATTAATTTCAATGACCGTTTCATACTTACCCATCTTTCACCTTGATAATGTAATTATAGCGGTACAAGATATTTCACATAGATGCCAAGATGTAATGTAACTGTCTCCATGTTTCCTAGTGAGATTGTACCTTGCATTTAACCCAAGAATTGTACAGTTATTAATAGTTATCTTATGGGAAGTCTTACTGATATATTTGCTGGGATTGCATTATCCCTTTCCTGACGCTAAAGGAGGTGCAAGAAACCCATAACTTCGTTGATGTTGAAATCTAAACAGAGTCAAAAGTCAAAAATCAAAATTGAGTGTGCTTTATCAGTGAAAATCCTTACAGCATTGTCCATTTCTATCACTAGAACACTTATTCCCTTATGCTTTTCATGACTGCAGGTGTATGCTTATGCAGGTTTCCCAGCAGGATGCAGTAGATTCACACTGGTGTCAGTAATAGTGGAAAAAGTTTATCAGGGTGCAGTCCTCTGGCCAGAGCAGTTGGATTCAGTTTTGTGTTTCTGTTTCACCCCCATGTACTTCCAACCTTAATAGGTTCTATAATATATTTGGAAAAATGACATGCTACTGTGTGTCATGTCATGTCCCATCCCCCGCCCCAAAAAAACGCCATCCAAGAAGAAAGAAGTTAGAGATCAGTGCAGATATGCCAGCAATCAGATGAATGGTACTTTCATCTATATATTCCTACATGCTAAATTCTGTCATTAAGATTTCATTCTACCTCCTGAAAAAGTTCAAGTATTTCCACTGAGCAAGGGCAATTTACATGAGTTTAGAGTTTGCAGAATGCAGTGTTGAACCTGTGGTTCATATTTTTTATTAGAGCTGGACAGAAATTTCTGAAAGAAACTTTTTTCTATTGAAAAATGTTGATTCACCAAAAATTAATTCCTTCAGAGCAATTTCATATAAATGCTGTGGGGGTTTTATACTTGTTAGGAGTGATTTCTTACATCATGACGAGAGGAGAAGCCCATCCTAGAACAGTGCTTTAGTGATTTAAAGCAGGGATCTGATCACCAATCACACAATGCTGGACTCTGAAGCCTGTTTTTTACACTCTACCCAAAAAAAAATCTTACTATTCCCATGTCTTCAAACAGCTGCAGTTAAAAAACACGTTTGGTTTTTAATCCCAGACAACCTATTTGACATGTATTCAGATGAAAACCTGTTTTCACTTCAGCCCACCCTCTCTGAATTAATTACATGATTTCTCACGCTTCTCTCACACAATCACACATACATGGAAATGACCAGATGTAGCATTACTATTCTGCATTTAATACTACTCTTGAAGAATCCATACCATCTAGCCTTCATTTTCACCAACCTGTGCTTATAGAGAATATACGAAAATAAAATAAAAACTAAAATTGGTCTCTAGGCTGGGTCCTTAATTTTAGGTTAGCCTCTACTTTCCATAGGAGGATAAAAAATTTAATTGAAATTGTTCTTGTGTCAGCCATTGTCACGAGCATTTACTAATGTCACGAGAATAAAATAGTCAAATATTGGGATTTTTAAAGGACAATAATACAGGCATCCCCTTCACTTGTATACAATCTTTTGAGCAACTAAACCTCATCCATTCTGGTTTACAATGGAGCCTTTTCTATAATTACATTCTAGACAATAGCATAACGCTTTTCTTTTTCACTGCTGAACTCTTGATCTACTGTCTTTATTGTGGTTCCTTTTATAAATAATTTTATGGTCAAATACCCAGCTGAAATTTGAATAAAATGAAATCATGACTTCTTTTTACCATTAGCCCAAAATAACATAATAGCGTTATGACAGGTGAAGGTTAACATTTCTAGTGGCAACTTTCATTTAAACCATCTCAAAGCAAGATGGCATGCATAATTGCTTTGTACCAATAGAGGAAATAACTCGCATTAATCCTGTAGTGAAGGTCATAGAAACGTTGCACAGGCTCAGAACAATCACAGAATGGAGACAGAAGAGATCAACTAGGTCAGTTAATTCATGCACCCCTAGCTACTAGCACAGCCTCAGACAACTATTTACCAAGCCAATACAGAATTTTTTCAGTTATAATCCATGAGCAAATGGGAAACAATTCAGAAGAAATAAAATTGAGGTGAGTTAAAAGTTAGAAATATCTTTAAATGTTTTTTAAAAAACAAAATCAAATTGCTATGAATAATTTGGACATGGTCATACTACAAATAAAAGCCTTCCTCATTCCAGCAAAACAGTGAATAAAATTCTGATGCAGGGAGAATCAGGCCTTCTATTTTTAATCGTTTTTCTTTTTTGCTATTATTAACATGCCCTTGTTTCATGCAGACATACCAAGAGACAATCTATTCTCATGGTACTTCTAGCCCAGTTTTTCAAGCCCAAGAGAATCTGTTTGGAATTGAGTGATTAGACAAACCAGATCAGAACACCACTATTACTTTTTACTTTTCCCATTACAGGTGAAGAACATGAACTTGCACACTATGGACTTTCTTTGTAATTATTGCCAGGAGATTTCCTTCAGTTTTAGGGATCTTAAATTGATGTCCTACTCCTAAATCAAAAGATTTCCATAAAAAACTCAAAAAGTTATTATGGTGAGTTGGAATGCATAGAAGGTATGCAGTATTACTCATCTGTATTTTTCAAGCATTCCTCTAGGTCAGAGAATTAATCAGAAATAACCTAGCTTCATCCACATCAGGGAATACAAACTGAGGTGACACACTGTGTCATTTTAGCAATAGCAGCAATCATAGGAGGCATCAATAACTGCTTCTTGGAGACACATTAAAGCCATGGACTGTGCTCCAAAACCACCTCATTAGGTGCTGCTGCGGGAAGGAACAAATCCTATCACATAAGCACATTGTTTTCCAGAGGATTAATTTCGGACTTCATGGTTGTTGTCTACTCTACATCTTCTCCACACCACTTCCCCTTTCCACCCTCTCATTCACTTCCTCATTCTCTTCCTCATTTTTTCTGAGGGCTATTCCTGCCTGAACCATGTTCCACGCTAGAAAAATCTTCTGCCTTCTGTGCCATCTGCCAGTCATCATTCCTGTCATTTTATTTCTGCTGTCTACCCATATCTGTCATCTACTTACTACAAGATACCCATTAAAAAAAAGGCTGTCATTGTCTTGACCAATAGAACTTTCTTCTGCTTACTCTTGCTATTAGTACTGGCTGAGATTGCTCTTTCACGAGACTGTAAAACTCTCTGCAAGCTTGTTGATTGTAAACTCTTTACATGGATAGTTTGTTTTGTATACACTTTGAAGCTACACAACCAACCTGGTACACACAAAGGTACAATGGATAAACGAGTCACCATAGGTCATTTGGTCAACAGGAAATAGCAACATACATGATTTTGGTATGCCCCGTTGAAAAGCAAAATACACAAGATAGATTAATTCATTCTTGTTTTGCAATTGTGGTATTTAAGGAATGCATGGCTATCAGCTACTGTGTCTCCGGTGAAAAGCGGTAGCCTAGGAAGCCATTGTAGCACTGTCACTTTTTTCAGATAGCAACTTCTTTAAACATATTCCGATGACCTGTTTGCCATTTCTCTCACCGCATCTTCTCCAATATAGTTTTTGTTTCATGAATGTAATGCAGAAAGCAGGTAAGTATAGGAAAGTTACAACCTTCATTGAGTATGCCAAGCCACAAACAGTATTGTGTGAAGGTCAATACCATGTAAATAGGTGCTCTAGTACTTGTTTATATGTTGGGGCCATGAAAACTGTAAATGCTATGTTAATGTTTTGGATTGATTTAATTATCTTCAGAGGCTTGTTGTTTGTTTGTTTGTTCTCAGTTATTAAGAAATACTGAAGTCTCTTAAAACAAATATACAGAACTTCTCAGGAAGTCTCAACAGAAATGAAGTTTCTGAGTAACCTCCAATATACAATACCCATCTTTTACTAGAGCTTGAGAGACTTCCTTCTAAATGAAAATTGCTCTTTTCTCTCTCAGCACTCAAAACAGTGAAATTAAGGCACTTGTACCTACACATATCAGTCCTGATGTGTTTAAAAAGCTACAAGAACAACCTTACAATAACAGCTGGAAATACAGGGTGACATTGCTCTCCAAGAATGTCGGTGGGCATAATAAATAAGAATAAAAATACAATCGCACCAACAGGTATCCTACCTAGCTTAGGGCAAGCATTCATGTCAACATGGCGTATGGCCAAACTAGCTTGTGTCCCAAAAGCAGATGCGTTGAATTGGGCTGCAGATAAAGATCATTTTACTCTGACACAAAACTAGATTGTTGCCAAGTCTCGCTGTTTATTTTTGCTCTTATTCTGAAGACATCAGCATCTGTAAACTCATTCAGTGATACAGAAAACTGATCCTGCAGCAAACTAACTTGTTAAAAACAAAGTTAACTTTCAGCCAAATCAGTCTTTGATCTGATCCATCATGTGCCACTGAATCATAGTGCCAGCGCAGGCAAACCAGTAGAAGTGGAGAGGAACAGTCTCCTCTTTCCCTAAGAAATGACATTCATGTTATCCTTAAGTGATGTAGCAGGACTTAACCAGTCTTCATTACCTCAACATGCTACCATTCAACAACGATAGTTAAGACTCCCATGTCCAGTTCTGTTACTGAGTCACCACAATTTGGCTTCTCTGGACTGAATTTATCTCCCTTTTGACTAGCTTGCTGTACTCCCATATGTACTGTTTGTCTCTGCAACAATACCAGCTGTTCAGTTTCCTTGGAAGAGATTTCTATCAATGAGAATACATTATTGCAATCTACATCTAGGGCTTTCTACTAGAATGGTCCAGTTTTATTACTCTGGGTACCCAGTATCAGTGAAAGTTACTGCATAGATGTGCTGGAGCAATGCACTCCTTATCACAGCAGTATCATATCAGTTGAGCATCACAGCTAGCTATAGGACAGAAATTAGTCTCATTAACACCCACTGCTTGAAAAATTGTGTATGTCTTGACATTCAGACTTGGCCTTCTAGTGGTCTTCTTCCATTTCTAATCTTTCAGATTTTCCTTTGGCTTTTGGTGCTACAGCTGCTTGTTTACTTTTATAGTAGTGATATTGTGATGTACTAACATGAATTGCTGTAATAAGTAAGGGAGTATAAACCTTGAGAACACATTTCACTGGTTTTTAATTGATGGCGTTTGATTTACATGGGATAAAATCATAGAATTTTTACTCATGGAAGGTTAAATTGTCATAAAATAAGAACCAAATGAACTACAAAGACCCAAAATATGTCTGCAGAGCTTTCAGAAAGTGTTGGTAAAAGTAGCAGTTGAATTGAGCTCTGTTCATTTCATTTGTTTTCAGTACTAAGGAAATCAAGCAAAACAGTAGGCCAGGCTGATATGTGGTGTATGGGATTCAGCTGAGCGTCTGGTCATTCATATGTGTAACTCTGATAAATGATTATGCTCAGAGCTGCATCAGTGTAAACTAACAAATCTGAATCACATGCTACCACAACAGTTTATTATGCAAATCTGGGATAAATATTTGGAGTCTTCTTCAATCTGATCAGTTCAATACAGAGGAAAAACTTGTCTCAGTTATGTTCTGGGGAATAATTTTTTTGCTAGATTCTGATGCATTAATATGAATATAAAATTCCAGCATGTGGAAGGTACTGTAAAAGATGATTGAAAACAGCCTCTGAATAAAAATGTACTCATAACACCTCCTCAGACTGCCTGGCTGTCTTTTC
This sequence comes from Strigops habroptila, assembly GCF_004027225.2. Classification (NCBI taxonomy): domain Eukaryota; kingdom Metazoa; phylum Chordata; class Aves; order Psittaciformes; family Psittacidae; genus Strigops; species Strigops habroptila. The sequence goes on along the minus strand of NC_044281.2, from coordinate 56,285,695 downwards.
TCTATTTTAATAAGTGATGTGATAATCTGAGGTAGAATGTCCTTCAGATGTGGTACCTTGCCTTAATTACAGCTCTTTTAGGTAGAAAATCAAAATCACAAATGGCTTACCTAAAAATTTTACAAAAACTGCTTTCAGGAGCTAGACTTTGTACATTCAAACTGGATTCTCTATCAGCAGATGAAGATGTTCATCAGCATTAATCAATTTTCTCATGATTGCCTGTTGGAACCCAATTTCTCCCATTTTATGGATGAGCAAATTGTGATACACAAAGTCCTGCTAATGTGTACAGGATGCAGCGTAAGACGTGGAGTTAGAAGTTTTAGTGACTGTGTTTTGGCTCCGACCATGCACATTGCAAGTTTGACATCTCTGCTCATGCTGTCTGTGTTCCAGGCTATTGGCAGACTATGTTGTTCTCTGTCAGCCTCAAAATATTGCTTTGTTTTAGTTTCAGCTTTGTCTGCAAAGCAGAGATTTGGTGCTCAAGAGTTATGCCAGCCAGGCAGCTCAGATAGATAGAGAGAGTTTTCAATCCAGCCCATAATAAATTGAGGAATAGCTTTCAGACACATCATAACTTTGCTAGTGTTTTGGGTATTAGCACCAGAACAAGGGTTTCAGACCCATCATTGGTTCTGTAGTTACCAGTGAGGCACAGAGGAGGATATGAGTACATTTTTTCATCTACCTCCACAGTAGAAGTGACAGATCCTCCAAACCACGTTCCAGCTACCAAGACTGTAAAATCAGCATTAGAAATTAGTCAGTATGACTCAGTTATTCCAGAAAGATGGAGACAGAATGACTTTAGGATGAGGCCTGACAAGTTTATGAGTACAGTAATACTGTACAGTTACTGCTGAAACAGTTGCCTAGATAAAACGTCCTTATCCTCAGGTGAACTAGACTGTTGTTTTTCTGCATAAGATGCAAATGTTCTTTTACACAGGGGTGAAAAAAGGGCACCTGGTTTACCATTATTTCAGCAAGGCTTTTGGTTATGACTCTCTAGCTTCATAGGAAAATATGTTCTGAAATAAGCTACAGTAGGATTCCAGCAACTTTTCTGGAACAGATTGGTTTTCATTTGACATTTTCAAAGACCTGTAATCAGTTGCTTAGTATTAGGCAGGAAGGATGTATCGGGTGAAGTTAATCAGTAGCATTTCTTGATTCCCATATTGATCAGTATTTTGTCTAATGATAGGTCTAGAGGGAAATACCACTCTGACTGGGTCTACAAGAACATTGGAAAACAAATTTCTGAACCTTACGTCTGAAATACATAAGGTTCAGTTCCAAAAAGCAGCACACAGAATATTGTACTGATTTGGAAGGAATCAGCTATGCTTGTATAAAATGTGTAAAGACTAAACATGCTTTTTCAAAGGAAAGGAAAACACTCAACTGGCAATATAAATGGGAATGGTGTGTATGAAACTTGTGAATTAATTTGTCTGACATCCCTCAGCTGGAATACTGAAGAACTCGTGAATATCCCTATGCTTTAATTCCAGGTATGGAGTTAGTAGATGGAGTCCAAAGAACAGTGAGAAAACAGTCTAGAAGACATTTTCTCTAAGAAGTGCTTTGAGAGCCTGTTTTAATGTAGATAAGAGACAATCAAGGAAGATATTATACCTTATTCTTAAATATGTAAAAAAAGTTGTTACAAAGAAGTAGAGAATAACCTGTTTACTGGGTCCACTGGGTATTTTGTAATTGTAGGTCTTTTTCTATAACACCGCTGTGTTTAGCATGGTCCTATCTGCCCTGTCATTTAACAAATACGAAAGTGATGACCAGTATTTCATGTTTTCAGGACAGTGCCATTGCCATGGAGCTCTTTATGTACCTACATCATTACAGATATTGAAAGTAATAAAGTTGGGTTTCACTATATCATTTAGATTAGTCATATTAAAGCTGTGTTATAGGCCAAAACATCCATATTTATGCTGTATTTAACTTTCTATTAATAATAAATTCCAGTGAAATAGTTTTGTTATTGATATTGATCACTGTTCCAATTGAAAGCCCAGATGTCAAGGTTTCCTTTAGCATGCTCAGTTATATTTAATAGTCCTGTTGATGAGTGAAAGCCTAATGAAGGCTAACAGATGGTCTATTTAATATTGCTGTAGGGTTTGAAGCACTTGCCAAAACAGATACACAAAAGGACTTGACAGCCCTGTAGCTGAAAACCTTTAATTACAGCTACTTCAGCTCCTAGAGGTTTCTGTGAGGCTAACGTAACAGTGCAGCTTTAGGATAGGTCAGCATGGCAGGGTAAGGCTTTGTGGAGCCAGACGGTGCGTCCTGGTAAAACTGTTCACTGAACATTAATAAAATAGGCTTGGTGCAGGCAGTTTAGAAAGAGAGGCCTAGACAGAGAGAGGAAAATAAGTGATCTTGCTTTCTTTGCCTCTGAGACCAGTTTGCCCTTTGTTTAAAATACCACCTCTTGAAGACTGTCATCATCTGCTGAGCAGGTAGGTGAGCAGAAAGCATGTAGGCAAAGTGGAGCTTTAATTACACCTGAAATATAGCTGGGACTTCACCTTAAAATTGTGTGAACTTCAGTCCACTTACCACTCTTAGGGACAGCAAATTACAAGCAAAGGGGCTAAAATTGGCTGAAGTTGTATTCAGGACAAAATAATACATATAAAATGCAGAAATCTATGGTTTCTAAAAACTCTTTTGGTTTGTTGATCTGAGTTTGAGTGGAAAGAAGGAGCTTTCAGAGACTTTCAATGATTTTCCCCAGGCTCTACATTGAAAAATTGGCCCCCTGGTTTTCTGTCATAAATTCACACTACTTCCAAAACGAAATAAGGCATAATTAGCAGTCACATTCTGATTTGCCTGAATTGATTTCTAAGCAATTGCTTAGAAATTGAATCAATTCCTTCAGAAAGAATAGGTGTTTTTACTGCCCTTACTGTCTCTGGTAGATCTGTCTGTAACTAAAGGTATTGATTCTTTCTGGGTGCCAGGAGGAGCTAATCTGTGGAGTTGTTCATATATAATTCCAGCTATCTGATCAGCACTTGTTCTTTACAGTGTTTTCTAGGGAAAAGAGAAAAAAAAAAAAAAAAGGATATGTGCACAGATATAGATGTAGGCAGATTTTCAGACTTCTTGATTATAGAACCATGGCAAGTACTAGACTCAATCACAGAGACCATCCCTGCATGTAGGAATATGAAATATTTTCATGGAGAAAATGGAAGGGAAAAAAAAAAAAGGAAAAAGTAACCAAAAAAAACAAGCAAAACTGGAGATTCCCTAAACCAACCTGCAAATCAAGTTGGGACAACAGGATAGGGAAGCCTATACAGATCTCCATGCATACAGAAATGTAGTGCTACCTGGCCACTAACAAATTTTGCCACTCCCCGCGGCACTGACAGCCACAGATTTCATGGTCCAGTGTGGTGAGAAAATCTCTGAACCTTTCAAAATCCAGAAACCACAGGAACAGTTGCCAAAGATGTGTGTGGAAGAGCCCACAGGGGACAATCCCTTTTTCTTCACAGCTGGCTGGGGCTGATCCCTTTTCCATGTCTTGCCCTGTCGGTTGGCAGGTTGTGAATTATCTCGTGTAAAACCAACTGCTTCTCATTATTTCAGATAATGCTGAAGCCTGACATTTTTACTGCCTTGTACAAGAATCTGTATTTTTGGCGTCATCCAAACAGCAACTAAAAATGAATAGACACCAAACACTAGTCTGAAAGAGAGAGGATACTGGCACCTGGCCCCAGCCACACAGGCAAATGGAGCAAGTGTAAAGAAACAAGCTAGAATTTACTGCAGTCTTGATCCAGTGACTGTTGAAGTAACTGGAAAGATTCACTTTGGATTCAACAGGCCTCAAGAGACAAACCACCTCCCTAATGAGCATAGAAGTGGAATGCAACAGCAGCGCAACATCCTAGAATGAGAGACAGTCAACATAATGGCAACACAGGCTGCCAAATTTGAAGGTAATTGGAAGAGGATCACTAATTACAAGGGCTGCGAAATCAGGCAACTCTTTCATCATTGTATGCAGTTAAATCTGATAAGCAGTGGCTAAATGGTGGAGGTGTTTTGAAGCTAAATATATTTTTAATGTGGTATGCATCTTCTTTGATGTAGCTATTTTCATTAAATGTTCATCTGTTTATTATTTACTTTGTACAGAACTTTGGGATTTACTAAGATGAAAGAGGCTATTGTATGTTTATTATTTTGTGAGTGACGATGCCAGGGCTGACTCCTAAACTAGTTTATCAGTTGTAACAGAAGACCTCTAGCCATTTTAATATAGACAATATTCTTGGAAAAATCAGCTTTGATGAAAATGCATATACACAAAGGATATTCCATAATTAGAGGAGGTACACAGCATTGAGTGTGACAGTAAAGTCAATTAAACACTAATTACTATTGGATTCGGATCTGCCATTGCATGATAAATGGCTCAAGTAGAAGTATCTTCTCCACACAGAGGTGCCAAATTCACCCCTGCTGTTGTTACAGATGTTTTTTCAACTACCCCTCTGATTCTGTTTGAGATAAAAAAGCCAAACTTTCCCTTGTTGTAGGCAGCAGTGTGAAAAACTCATTAGCTGATACAACCTTTATAGGTAGTTTTCTTTGTGTGGTTACATGACAATCCCTCACTTTCCACATTTCTAGGCTGTACTAATGATTTCACACCCTCTTTTCTCAGGAGGCAGAGGATCTCTTTGCAACATGCAGTTGACATATGGTTAGTGTCTAGCCCTTTGCTATCATTCAGGTGATGGAGAGCTTTGGAAACCTCTTGAGTTCATATCATTCTCAATGTGGACCATCAGAAATTCTGTAGATGATTGTGATTCAGCTTTTTAAACATCTCCAAGAAGTTCATCACTCATTGCCACTTTTCTCCTTACCTTTCAGTGTTAACAAGTTTCCATATGCTGTTTCCATATTCCATGTGGCTTTCATAAAATCACAGGCAGTAACTTCTCCAAAAGCTCAGATACCTTTGTGGTAGTTTTGTTTAACAGCATATTCATCCAAAACAAAGTGAAAGGCAACCACACCGTTGGCTTCCAAAGCACTTTGGAAGGGTCTCTAATGGAGTCCAATTTCAAAGATTTTAGAGATGGCGAAAGACCAGTATGATCTCTTCAAATAATTTCGCTTGAGTAACTCGGTTTTCCTTCATCCAGTCTCCCTCTGTATTAAAACTACAGAGATTATATTTTAGATCGAATGGAAAACTTCTTCAACTGATGTTAGCACGAATTTCATGTTCTTCTATCTTTCAGATGATGGCTGCTGTAAGCGTGTTCATGACAGCAACTTCAAACTTGCTGTCGACTTACTGAAACTTCCGTAGACTTAAGTCAGTCTCATCAATATGTCTTACAGTCCCAGCAGAGAACCCTAACGGTGGCTCCATAGTCCAGATGCACAAGAGAAAGTGTTTAAATGTCTTTAGAGAGATAAAAGCCATGTGTTTCTTGAGTCCTTAATCCCTCCTCCCCCAGCCTGCTTTTACAATGCCATATCTGAATTTAACAAATGAGCTCCATTCCTCCACAGAGACCTTAGTTTGTCACTCCATTTTCTCCCTTTTCCTGAAGTCTTTCTTTCATTCCTGTGGCATCTCATTTCAAACGAGATTGAAATGCTTTTTGAAACTGGTGATTACAGACAAAGGTAGCCAAACTTACATGTTTCTCTGCACCTTGGCTGAGGGAAAACAACTTTATTTCTCTGAAGCACTTTTATTTGTAGCTGACACTGCTTCTGCCTCTCCAGTGTATGCCGTCTCTGCTCAGTGGTGAGGTTAGGGCTGGAGAAATGAGCTGTTCCAGAATGCCACACAAATACTGCACCTTGGATGGCATGGAAATAACATGTATCTGCTAGCACTGCTCTAAAGTGAGCAGTCTGAGCCTAACCACACAAGCAGAAGCACCTCATTTATTGCTTATTTAGATAACTATCATTGCAGTGCAGTAGACATGATAACTCCATGGGACAAATGATTTAACTTCAGTGCAAGCCTATTAGTCACAAAGGAACTGGCTGCTCACATTACACCCCACAGACGTCAACAGGACTAATCTTCTATGGCTCATGAGAAGACAGAATATGAACGAATAAGGATTTGTCTTCATATCTTCACCATACCTGATTCTGCAAGCTGGAGTGATTGAAATTTCTCCACTGTTGAGCACAGGTGCTGAAAGTGCCTTTGTGACAGCTACACGTCATACCAGCCACTTACTGCTCTGCTTGCTTCCATCCAGTGTAAACTGTAACCAGCACTGGGCAGGCTTTCCCAGAGGGGTGGGAAAAGCTGCTGCTGCTGCAGCAGCAGCTTTTGAGGAAGCCATGGATTGAAATATATGATTCTATGACTTGTTCTCAAAAGGTGGAAGTCAAGTCGCACACAGGTAGGTTTCGCTTTGCATATTAAGAAATAAAGCAGAGCGGAGATTGAATGAGTCCTCTGAAGAAACAGAAGTATAATTGCATCATTTCAAAGATGTCATGCACTTTCTGTTTCATACCACGCAACACCAGCTAGACATCATATGTATGTATTATGTATTCAAAGTTCTCCAAACCAAAACATTGGTTATTTTCAGCTTTTCTTAAAAAAATCTGTCATTTTTTTGAGAAAGCTGAACCTTTATGAAGTGTGGCTTATGAATAACAAGTATGAATGACTGTATATTGACATTCTAAAAAAAATAAAAAGAGTTTTCATTATATATCTTCATTATTCTTCATTCTTTCTGCTAGTGCACAAGCAGAAGATTATTTAGGTATGTGATAATTGGCAGGAGATAATTTAGGTGTGTGTAGCTATGTCTACATAAACAGAGCTGAGACAAGGTGGGCAAACCTGCTTGCGCTGCAGATCTGTTGTCCGCACTATACTTGTTCTGCATATTTTGTTTCACAGTAGCTTTAGTCTTATCCTTTCTACTGCCTGCTCAGTAGCAGCTGGACCACCTTAGCTACTTTTCTGGGGTTCATCTTCCAACTTAAAGGGTTATTTTGTTATTTCATTCAAGAGAAATCCAGACCGTGTGCCACAAGAACACTCCACAACGTGAACTAAAGCATAGCAAGTGGGGACAGTTAGGAGATTCACTTCAAAAACCTACTCATGATCTGAGCTAAAATGCTAATGTTAATGCAATATCTAACATAAAGGTGATGACTTAAAGGTCCAGTTGCAAAACACTGTATTAGAGACAGGAAGTTAAGGTGTGCTTCCTGGATGATCACTATTTCTGCTCTAACTAGTAAAACTTGAGGTGCAGTGCTTTCAGATAAAGTTTTTTCATTATTTACCATTAGAAGCATTAGGGAAATTTTGTGGTCAAGATCTTACTGGAAAAGCTTTAAATTAAGACATTTATTGGTTTTTTTAATTGTTTATGATGTGGGGATTTTTTATTATGACTACTGGTTCTTCTACTAAGAGGGCATTGCTAGTGATTCTCAGATGTTTGGCCCTTATACCTTGCTTTTTGTCACATTTAAATAAGTACATAAATTATGTAAATTAAATCTCTTCTTCCTTGTTATCTCCTAACAAGTATGCAGAGGAACTGTCAGTTAGTGTCTATTTTACCTTAAGAAGATGAGTTGGCTTGTTTTCTCATATGTTTTTCCCCACTAACTCTATTCTGAGTCCAATTTAAAAGCAAATGTGAAAGTAAATGACAGGGCATATCTATAGACCAAAACCATTTATGGCTGAAACATGAAAAAATTTCAGCTTTCACATTCTTGAAGGGTTGCAGTGGGGAATGAGAAGTCTATGACAATTCTCTGTAGGGAGGAGACAGTTTCATTAAATAAGTCAGGAAAGCAATTTTACGTTAGAGAAGGAAAAACAGAATCTGAAGTCAAGAAAACAAAGAAGCTTTTAAGCAAGACCAAACTGTCAACAGTTTATGGAACACTTACCACAGTCACAGTCAAATGTATTAGTTGTTAAACTCAAATTGTTTTACACATTATAAACAATTTAAATTGCTTATAAATTTAAACTGCTTATGAAGTGCTGCTGCACTTTCAGTTTTAAGAGTATTTTTAACATTTAACAAACACTGTAACCTCACTTAGTCTATGTATTACTACATTGTTACTGTCTATATCTGCTATAACACTCACTAAATTTCCAAAAGCCATTAAAGCAGGGAAACACAAACACATAAACTTTAAAACGTTGTTAACACAATATATATTGAAAGTCTTACATGGGGAGGAAACTCACTTGTGAATTAGCCAATGCCATTTACTTTAAAGCCCACTTAATAGTAAAATAATAATAAATTCTTGTTTTCTAAAAATATTTGTCCTGTATTTAGCACTTTATTAAAACCAAATATTTCTATTACGTATTCAAAGTTCTCCAAACCAAAATATTGGTTATTTTCAGTTTGTCTTAAAAAAATCTGTCATTTTCTTGACAAAGCTGAAACTTTATGAAGTGTGGCTTAAGAATAACAAGTATCAATGACTGTATGTTGACACTCTAAAAAATAAAGTAAACAGAATTTTCATTATAAATCTTTATTATTCTTCATTCTTTCTCTTAGTGCACTACATTATTAATGCTGTGGTAATAGACTATTTAAAACGTGGACTGGCTAAGTGTACTTTTAAATATGTGGTGATCTGCAAAGGAAGACAGTAATTTCAGCAAAGTATTCATTAAATAACAAAAGTTTTAGGCAAACTACTTCCTGTAGTACCAGCTGCATAGTCCGGCTCCAGGCTCCTTGCTAAGTGTGTGTCTTCTGCTCAACTATTGGGAAAGACACTCACTAAATTCTTCTTTGGAATGAACAGTTATTTTTATCCCCATCATTCTTATTTCAGTAGGACAAGACTAAGACAAATCTGCATCTAAATTAGTCCTTAATCACTTCAGGAACATCTTATACCAAAATTATTATGGTTTATTACCTGAACAAAAGAAAGCAAGTAAATAAAGCCAAATTGGAATTGTGAGAGGTTTGCTTCCTTGTTTCTATGCAAACCTGTTTCAGGATTGCGGAAGACACGAATTTATTACAAACTGAAATGAAAATAAGATGTGGCCTACCACCTTATATTGCCCGACAGTTGTGCCATTGTGTTTGATGACTGTCTCCCCCCTGATCCAGGCTTGCGATACATAGTTAACCTTTACCTTTTCCCCATGTGACTAAATGACAGCTAAAGTCTGTCACATTTTCCCCTGAATCATCTCTACCCTTCGGTCTCTCCCTTTGCCCCAACAGAGGTATCCCCTTGCCTGCATCTTGCCCAGTGTTACTACTGCAATTCACTCATTTCAGAGCTTTTCATAGGCTAACCCCAGGCCCCTTCCATCACCAGCTAGTTCAAAGTGCTGCTGACAAAACTCTCCCACCATTTTGTTTCTTCCTCAATGCTTCTATTTGACTGATCTTTCTCACTTGCCATCTCAAGCTGGTCACTGACAGACATGCTCACACACACAGAGCGCTCAGTTATGTGCTAATTCAAACAAAAAAGGAACAACTCCTCTGACTTTCCCCAACACTGCCAGCAGCGAAGAGACTGAATGCTGATATCCCTGGGTATATATTCCTTGCTTAGCCACAGAATACATTAGGGGCCATCTGAGATATCAAGTCCTTAGTGGTCTATTTGGTTCTCCAAACACTTAACTCTCAAAACCAGGGTCAGAACAAAAACCAGCTAAATTCAGAGGAATATTTTTCATTACTATAATGGCTTTTGAATCAGGAGACAAAGCTAGAGGTTGCATGAAAGGTCATGTTGCCTGAGGTTTCCAATACAATGATTGCCATTAAAATGCCACTATTTAGCACCAGTCACCATGAAACTGCATCTGACCTGTCACATTTCACCTAGGACCTTAGAATAGAAATATATCTGTGTTAAGAGTTTTAGAATTGCTCTATATCAGTTTAATTCTGCTGCCATTGATACCGTTGGTAAAATTTCTATTAATTTCAATAGAACAAAGTTAAACGCAATGTAAAAACTACATCATCTGTTTTGTCAATGGCATTTTATTTTGTGTTCATGATAATGACTAAAAAATTTTGTAAAAGCACTTCATCTTGCACTATTATAGAAATAAAGGAAGAGAGCACAGTGAAGTGCAGTGCAGAAGAGATATATGACTTTTTTTTTTATCATGTTTAAAAATTAAAGTGATTTTAGGGCTGAAAAATTCTCATAATAAAAGACTTAAAGAGCTCAATCTGCTCATCGAAAAAGATCAATAGTTACTTAATTGCAGTGTAGAAGTGCCTTCATGGAGAGAAAATATAATGTAATAAAGGACTCAACCTATCACAGAAAAGCACAACAAGGACCATTGGCTTCACATTATGCCAGGTAAAATCTGCATAGAAAGAAGGCTTCTGTCTTTTTGGTTTTTCAAATAAAATGTGCTGATTGAGTTTCCATGTTTTAGCAGCTTCAGACAAGTACTAGAGCTGACATCCTAAAACTGATGTGATGGTCAAACACAAGTTATGAGTCTCATTAACAGTCTGAGAAAAGAAAGGAAAAAGTAACAAAAACTGGTGTTAGTATGCAGAATGCAAGATATACTTAAAATTTCTGATTTCACTGTACTCTCTTCCTTTATTTCTATAATAGTGCAAGATGAACTGCTTTTACAAGATTTTTTTGTCATTATCATGAACACAAAGAAAACAGAGGAAAATAGAGGGGGGAAGAGAGCTGGAGGGGGAGAGAGGAATGTGAATTCCCAACATGAATCAGCTGACTAGTTGAGGATCCTGGCAACAACCGGTGGGAGTCGAGCAAAACTTGGGGGTTTGGTTTAATTCAGTGATATATTTCATGGGACTGACTTAAGACTCAGATCAAGTGGTACTTTAAAATATAGAACATTGTTTACTTCGTAGAGAAAAAGCTTGTTCATCTTCTGTTTGGTATTACTCTTTATTTTGTCCCAATCTGTTATGTCTCACCATATTGTGAGTTTACCTTACCAGTAAAATTAAAAGTAGTGTAATAGAAAACATTCATTTCAGTACATTTACTCTGCTACCTTAGTAGCTGTTATGTGATTTTTCTAAAACTATTTAAAAAAAATACATGCTCTTCTTTATTATTCTCCTCCATTAGTAATACTGCCAGCTGTACTTTCCACTTCACATGAATTCAGGTCTATTCCAATTTTCCACTTCCCTGCCTTTAATCCCAGTGTTACAGACGGAATCCCATGCTACACTAATATCTCTCACTCACTGGCACAGAAGAGATCAATATTTCAAAATGCCATGTGTTTTATAGATCAACTGCCTTATGCATAAGAATCCAATGGCATCTGAACCATTACGCAACATTTGTAAGTTACACAAGCCAAGGATTGTGAAACCTGTCTTTGCACACCATATCAGATCCTAAAATGTCTGTAATCATCTATGAAAGGTTTTAGTATTTTTGTGAAACTTGACTGTTACTCAATCCTTGAGCTCCTCTCACCATAAACTATTCTCTGTGGCCTATAGGCATGGTAGAGACTTTAATAATGTGAACGTTTTTTCCTTCACAGACTTGCAAAGATCTCTGGAAACTTTTAGTAAGGTTTCACAGCAGTCCAGTGAAATTTGACTGAGTATTAGAACCTGCATAAATGAGGTGAAATCAGTGGCTGACAGACACACAGTTGGCACCTATTAACTTCAGATCACTGAAGTTAATTCTGCCAACCCTTCAGATTGATTCACCTTCAGGTACAGATTCAGAACTAGCCTAAGGATGAGCCACTGCACCCACACAGACCCTGGAGGAAACCACAGGGCATTTCGCATTTCAAGGTGTTCGTACTCTTATGCATGGGTTCCAACTCAATACCCCGAGCCAGGCAACAGCTCTAAAGATGACACGATTGTTTTGTGAAACTATTTTGGTTGTGGTCAAGTTTGTGACAGAACATAGCCTCAGCTTGATTTCAAAACTGGAGCTCCAAACCAGATTCCTTGGGAATTGCTTTAGGGTTGACAATCCCATGACTTCCAGAGACCAAAACCCACCATGCAGTCTGTCCCAAACCACTGTCTCTTTTCACTTGCCCAGAATATCATGGTGTCTAAACTCCAGGAAGAAAAACATACTTTTTAAAAGAAGCTCTTTTCCACAAAGTGCAATGTCTGTGTCTACTCCAAGCCTTAGTCTATGTCTACTCCGAGCATGCTGACACTGAGGATGGTGGCAAGTCAGCGATGAAGGGAGAAAAACTTCCTTGTTTATGAGCATTTCTGGGCTTCGCCGTTCACTAACATAAAAGTATATCAATATGCATGAATTGCCTTTGAAAAAGTCCAGAACAAAACACTACCAAATACACTTCCAAATGGAGAGAGGGTTATAGAACAAGTGTATGATTTTTTAGACATGCTTCTTAACACATCACTGGCATTCAGAGTAATGACTAGGCTACGCTAGGCTAGAATCAAGAAAAAAGAACTTTGATTCCTTCCAAGTAATTTTAAACAAAAGAAATGGTCAAGAAGTGAAAACAGAATTGGGAGTAAAACTTGGGTGGTAGCTTCCACTGTACAGAAACATTATTTTTTCCACATTTAGCACTGTATGTTCATGGTGTTGTTTATATGAAAATTAGTTTAAATAGCAGCCTGAGGCCCTAGAGAAGTCTCTGAGCTAGTAATCTGGATTTTAATAATGCTGCTGTATTTCTTCACCATATTATTGCAAAATTGTATAATGAGTAGTTTTCCTCTGAGGAAATGGCCAAGATAGTAGTACTTGAGGAAAGCTCTTTAAAGGCTATTAAAATGTTGTTATTACAAGTTTTTAATAACAAGTTGGAGGAACACCTTACCAGTGAGGATCATGTGGGAACCATAAGTCTTACTTCAGACTTTACATCCATCTATTATGTGTACAGTCAGAGTACATCTGTCACACAGATTTAGAGTGGTGTGTCCAGGTGAAGTTATTTGGATTCAGTCTGGCATTAATTTGTAAAACCTTTTTCTTCTGCTGAATGCAGGAATATGCAAAAAGAGAACTCTGAGCTAACAGTAAGATACTTTCTGTCCAGAAAAAATTTCTATTTGTAGAAAGCAGAGAATGGAAGCAAGAGGCAAACCCACTAAAAATGTTTTAGTTAAGTAATCAAATTTGCTACAGATTTTATCCACAAACAAGCTGAGAACTTTAAAATATCCCCATCCTTTCTTATTTTCACTGAAATTTTTGGTCCTGGTGAGTAGCTTTATTCATTTATCTTAATGGCTGAATGATCTAAGTATTACTGCAAATAGTACATAATAATAGTAATTCCAAAGCTCTCCCAGTGTATGTTGTTTGTGTAAGGAAGGACATTTCATACAACATTTACAACTCCCGGCTATAATTCTAGGAAGTCAGAAAGCTTTTAAAATTTAATGAGCAAAAATTTTATGCATTTGGAGCATCCAAAATAATAATATACCAAGCAGTTGCATGCAGGAGATTTTCTCTTGACACTGGCTTCATTTTCTTTTCTCTACACCAATAAGAATTCATCTACTCTGAAGTTAATTAAGCTGAATAGGAAAAGAGACATTTATGTGAATCATCACCAATGTCCTAATCCATTTGCGTATATATTTTTCCTCTAAGATGCTCCCAGCTACTATATATCATAAACAAATTGCATGTAGAACTTGCAATTTTCTTACCTCTTTACAGAACGATCCTTTAAAGGAGCTCTGAAGTATCTCTCTACCCTAGAGGATAAATTTTCAGTCCCATTGAAGAACCACGCCCTTTTCTATGTGATGCCTTGCCAGGCAGCATTGCATTCTGCACACGTTAATGCTGGGTTATTACACTGGCATAAACTAGTTAATTTATCCTAAAGTGTTTTGTGTCCATATGCAATGGGGTTTTTTTAATTATTTAGCATGTTTGGGCACAGTAATTAATCTTATTTGGAACTATAATTTCTTAAGTTTTAAATAGGTAGGTTCACGTCAAAACCCTTCAGTATGCTTCCCTAATTAAACAGGAATAGAAATGGACTGGGAAAGTAATATGTCAGTGGAATGTCACTTCCTTAAGCCTGCCATTTGTGTTTCAGAACATCACAGATTGGGCAAACATTTGTAGAGTCTGTCTTGGAACTTCTGGAGTCAGAAACTATGAACCAGAAATTGCATGTGCACTCGTATCTGTGCAGCACAGGGCCAGCCAACAAATCTGGAGGCATACAAATGCACAAGGAGATGATACCCAGGAATACGCAGACTCCACCTCTAGGAGGTAGTTTTTAGGAAACAAAAGTAACAGGGTACAGGGTGCTGTGTGACTACTGATAGGAACATAGGCTGGCTGGGATTTCAGCTCCCTGCCTTATCACTAGCCTGACAAGTGCCTCTGGGAAAACCATTCCTCCTCCCCATCTGTCAAAAAGAGCTAATACTGACCTCTGTTACAAAGCACTCAGAGATCAATTGATGAGTAATGCTGCAGAAGAGGCTAGTATTCTCATTCACAAGTGAGAACAAATCACTTGGTTTTCAGAGTTTTAAAAGATCCACTGAGAAAGGAATCAATCATCCTGGATTAAAAACCTGGAATCCAGCTTGTCTTGCAGTCACAGCCATGTGGTGAAGCCCTTCAGTGTGGTGGAATGAATTGCAATGGATTCACTCCACCATGCAACTCCCATTTTTGAGTTTGCAGCAGCAGGGAGAGGAAGAGGGAAGCACTGAGGGACAAGCTGCTTTCATTCTGCTTTTCTTTCATGATGCACATCATCTTCCATGATACCCCTACTTGATGTCAAGGATTCTTTATTTTTAAAGTGCAATCAAAATGCCCTGGCAAGCAATCCAGTGAGAAGTTCAGTTATTGTCACTGTCTGTGACTACAGGACTATTTCTGACTGCGCCCTTGAATACCACCTTCTTCTCTAAAAAAATGCTGGAGAGTTGGCACATACTCCCAAATGTTTCCTGCATGCATTATTCCCAGCCCTGTCACAAAGCATTAGGACACCTCCGTGCTCAGCCCATCTGTGCCTTTGAGGATGCAGTCAGCTTTTCTTCTCTCTGGAAATTATCCATGTATTTTATGCTCAAACCTCTGCCTCTTTGCAGCAGTAGTGCTATATTTAAAATCATATACATTCATCAGAAGTAGGATATAGGAAAAGCAGGGAAAGGCCATCTGATTTTGGGTTATAAAAACATGGGGTTAGTGGAAATGCACAATTTTCAGCACACATACAGTTTTGACATTTCAAATATGATTGGTTCCAAATCAGAAGTTCCTGTTAAATAAAGTGCTTTTTTTCTGCATCATTTGAAATATTGATTTCAACTGTGATTTAAGAATATATCACTTAAAATTACATTATGTATGTTTTTGTAAATATACATAAACATTGATGACAACTTTCTTTTAGAATATGGGTTTTTAAAAACTTCGAAAAAGTGAAAGAAAACATATAGGCGAATCTTCTGTTAAATGATAACTATTGAGTTAACAAAATTGACATAAAAAAAATAATATTTTCCAACCAGTATAAAATGAAACATTTTGGCTTTATTCAATATTAAAGAGAAAAATACCATTATTTTGTCAATTTGACATGCTTCAATGAGTCAATTTACTTTTCCCAGAACTTAAAACTTCCCAATTTATACAGTGCACTCTTCTAGATTAACTTTTCCTTTTTGTTTCATTCTACAAAACTTGTAATTAAAAAAAATAAAAATAAATAAAGTAAAAAAATAATCAATTGCATTGTAACTGTACTGGATGAGTTTTCATTGCCTTCCATAGACACAGAGCCCTGTAATTGCTGATTTGCTGTAAAGCAAATTCATTCAAGTGCAGTTAAACCTCACCTGTATGCACTGTTCTTTATCGAAGCAGCTTCACTGTCTCCATACAGCTGCCATACAGTCTGCACCTGAGGACAGCGATGCAGCCCCCCATTGCTTGGTACAGTTGACTTTTGCCACCTCTTCTCTCAGGTTTTTTCAGAGCTTGTGCAGCAGTAAAGTCAGAGCACTGAGCAGGTTGATAAATCTTCAGCTGAAGTAACCGCTCTTTAGAAAACTTGCCAGATGACCATGAGTGCCAAAAGTCCTGCAGTGACTGATTTATCCTGCTCTCACAATAATTGGTACCATCTCTGCCCTGGCTAAGGGGAATGGGAGGTGATCAAAAGGAGGAGATATGCTTTTTCGTGTTTGTTTGATTGCCTCAGCAAATAGCAAATTCATCAAGAAGATTTACGTGGAATAAAAAGGTGTGACCACTTGAGTCCATATCACTGCATGTAGGACAATGGGAGTGGCTTTGAGGAAGATCCAGGTCATTAGTGGTGACATTTTCAAATTAAATTTTCATTCTAAATCATCAGCTTTGTTTTGATATCTATTTCTGATTTTAAAAGGTTCATTCTTCTTAAATGGATGTTTAACATCCTTTCTTATTTTGTTTTGTTGTTTTGTTTTTTTGGGGGGTTTTTTTTAATTTTACTTAACAGCTGCTCCAAAATAAAATATACAAACAACAACAACAACAACAACAAAAAAAAAAAAAAGGAAAAAAAAAGCAGAACAAAGTATTTTACTTTCTCTACAATTAAATTTAATTTTTTGTTATGCGTTTAAATGATATTTTTTGGCTCATTTTCCTTAGATAATGCAGAAAATTCTATTACTTTCACATCTCTTTGGATATTACTGTACTTTCCCTTAACCCCTTTGCAGAGGAGGTCAGCTAGCCCCGGGGCCACAAGCCCTTTGATAGTACTCATGGTTCTTTGGTGCAAGAAGACAATCTGATCCAGCATTAATACAGCCCTTCTGAAGATTTGATGTGAGTCGCTAACACTCTCTGGCAGAGACAGTCCAGAACTGACAGACCACATACACCCTTACGCATTTTGTGAAGGATGTTTGTTTCTCCTTTTCTGAAAGGATAACACTTAAAATGCTGTGGTTCATTTATTCTAATGTCCTTTAGGCAGCATCAGTTCCTTACAGCCAATTTAAAATTCTTTCACACTCCAGAAATACCATAGACAGTAACAAGTTAGATAAGTCATTCTTAAAGTTATTAGCTGATAATGATGATAGCTTCAGTTCATCTGAAAAATTATTGCTCATAAAATTACTGTATCATAAGCAAACTGCACCTTTTACTGATTTGTTTATCCTTGCAACACTTTCAGCTTGGATAACAGGGTTTTTTTATTAATATTGCTATTATTTATTTTCCCACATCAGTTCCATAAGATATCTCGTAAAATATACCTTATACTTGCCAGCATTAAGAAAATTACTAATTTCCAATACAGCTGAAGTTGGATCTCTCTCATATTATTACAGGGACACAGTGGAAGCAAAAAGAAAACCTCAAGCCCAGTTTGGATGCATTTGGGTATTTCCCATAACCCAAATGATGGACAAAATTAAAAAACCCCAATCATCATCATACAGCAGAACTACTTTAGACCGTATATCTTGGGTAGGATATGGAAAAATCACAGAGAATTTGCATATTTTGTAAGTTAAGAGGGAAAAAACACCATCACATACTCCATCAAACTGATCTCCAGAGGAATTTCAGTGATTGCACACCTGAGGAACACTTATAGTGCTGACATATAATACACCCCAGTATGTCTGTGGGCACCCAGATACTAGGTACATACTAAACTCTGCTTGAAAATCTAAGCTGAAACCCTTCAAATAGACTTTGTTACAGAAATTAGCCAGCTGCGGACTGTGTAGTAATGGTGCCCTTAATAAGAAATCCTGCTACTCAGTTGGATTTGTTAAGACTGAACAAATCACCAGTGCTGATGTTGCTGCAGCTTCTGTGCACTAGGGCAGTAGCAGCCCATTCCTGAACATACAGACTCAGCAAGGACAGACTCTGCTCTTCATTGCTAACCCTCCTCTGACCTTTGTTGGTCCCAACAGCAGGAGACAGGCTCCCCTTCTCTTCATCATTTAACTGGTGAGAAAGTTGAAGATTTTGCACATGCAGAACAGTTCTTGGGTCAGGTCACCAATCACTTCCCTCTCTGGACAGCCAAGCTTGGCCACCTATGTCCTCTCTTTGTTGAGGAAGGAAGAAAAGCAGTGACGATCACCGACATGTAGTAGCTGGAACAAAATATTAGAATTTAGTGATTTTTAAAAGGGCAAGGAGCCTATATATGCATTTCAAATCCTGTAATTTTACACTTTCCCACCAGCTGAGTGCAAAAAGCTTTTCCTGTTCAATTATAGGGGTACAGTAGAAATTTTGGGGGGGGGGATGGGGAAACTTTAGGCAAATTCTCAGAGACTGCCTCCTTGGTCTGTTAGAGAACCGGTTCTCCTCTTCCCAGTGTTCTTCAGGACTTGTGTGTGATAACTTGTGCAACCAAGCCAGGAGGCAACGCCTCCTTTATGCTGTCAGGTGCTTTTGCACCTCTCAGTCCAGGGAATGTCTCTTTGGCAGTTCACTACTGCCCCAAGCACGAGGGGTTTAGACATAATCACAGAATCGTGTCACTTAGCCATATACCCCAGGTCAGCTGAGCCATTGCAAGCAATCAGATGAGTTCTCTTACTATCTTTTATTGATTTTCAAGCCAACTCATTTTACTTTAGATTTGTGGCAGGCACATCCACCCTGTTATGGACAGTTACTACATCTGAGCCATCATCCTATGCACGTCTACATCCATTCAGTCTTACAGGCTTGTCATCACTCAGCGGCTGTATCTGCACATGGGAGACTGGGCTGTAATGGTCTGCTTTCCCCTTGCAATAGTTCAGCAGAGAAATGCAAGACATAAACTACATCTTGGGACGTGGATCAATACACATTACTGTATGGACCATCTCCATCCCTGATGAGGTAAAAGGCTTAGCATGGTCAGACAGCTGTAAATTCTCCAACGTTGCATCTGGCCATAACGAGCACTGTGGTAAGGAGTAGAAGGCAGGATAGCTGCTGTGATTCTCTATCACTTTTCTCACAGATATCACAGAGAAAATATCTTGCCCCAGCTCTAGGGACTCTCCTTCTAACTGCCAGTTTAAAACAAACTTGCAATGTGCTCAAAAATTGTCATAAGAGCAGCACTGAAACAGGGGGATTCTTGCAAGTTTTGCATTGCCAGTAAGCTGTAGGACTTGTTTTGCTCTACACTCTTTGTCTTTTCTATTGCTCTCCAGACTTCTTGTATCTTAGTTTTTTCAGGGCTCAGCCTATTTTACTGTCCAGAAGCTAGTACAGTCTTGCTGGGACTCTTTTAGTGCAAGAGGTGCCCAAATAAATACTATCACATAATAACAAATAGTTTCAATTAAATAAAAGCAAGAACTGTGTGGCTGTGCAGAGGTGGAGTTTCAGAAGTTTCCAAGGACAGGATGCAATTAAAATCCTTTTGTTCTTGTTTTAAAGCAACTCTGCTTTGCAAACAAACCAGGAACACTTCAGGTTTTCAAATATGCAGAATATTTCAAATATCTGTCACACCTGTCATCTTTAATCTGTAATGTTAAGTTGGTTGCATGGTGATCAAACTGTTTATTGGGGGCTGCACTAACCCAGGGAGAAAGCCGGCTAGATTTTTCAGAGAGCCATGGCTAGCAGAAGTGAGCATAAGTAGATTAGGAAAAGAAATCTAAAATTGCTGAGTCTTCAGCAATGGCATTCAGATCTCATGATTTAAAGGAAAATTACACTGTTTCAAAGTCTGGCAATCAACAAGATGATACGGTAAGAATAGTTTCACATATATTGTGAAATATGTTTGGAAATAATCTCTTTCCCTTTCACCTGATGCTTGTGCTGCATATTCCACATACTTGATAGCTTTAGCTGATTTATTACCAAACGGAAGGTCTGTTAAAAAGGGGGAAACAGACACAAATGGGGGTGACGTGATTTGCTGAAGGACATGAAGGAAACCATAAGGGAATACAAAGCAGTTTCTCGGGACTTAGAGTCCCTTTGATTCCTATCTCTGCTTCACACCTCTGGTGTTAATGCTGGCAATGAGCTAGTGATGCAAATTCAGCAGCTTCACAGGTTGGGAGGAAGGCCTTGACTTCCCTCTGCTCTGCTGTTCTCCACACCCTTATCAATAGTACCACTTGCCAAATAAGACTTACTCTTTCTTCCTTTGAAGTTCAGTTGCAGTTTCTTTCTCTTATTCTTTCAAGATTTGCTCCAATCCTCCTCATTATAATCCCTGCTTCCCGCTCCCAGTCCTCGAAGCAAATTGCCTCTCTCAAGGCTACTTACCCTATTTAAAATGACAAGGAAGTTTCAACACTAAAACTCAACCTAAGCTTTCTGTGTAGCTAGTGCAGTGAAAGACAGGACCACAAATCTCTTTCACCAAGCTGCTTTAAGAATTCAAAGGGAAAAAAAAAATGCATGAAAGCAGCAGCCCAGACTAGAACTGTAGAGGGGAATCAATTTAAATGTAGACCACAAAGAGGTGGGATAACACAGATATAATCAGCTCAATGCCACTTACGCAACAGCTGCACTCAAGTCTCAAAAAGTCACTCTTCTAGAGCTTTAAAACAAAAGGTAACACCATCAAATATTCCACTGAACACAGCAATAGCAGTCAGCTCATTCAAGCACAGCCCTTCTCTACTGTCATATAAATCCTTTATGCTGAATTGCTGCAACTACCTCATTGCCTTGACACTGTATAAAGTCCCTCCATAATCATGACTAGTTTCAGTCACTTCAAACCCCCAGTAAAACTGAAGATTCATGATGAACACTGCTGGGTGTGGGAAGGGAAAGGTCTCATAATACGGTAACTTGTGAGCGAGTTTGGTGACAAATTTGAGGGGCATTAATTCAAACTCCTAGTACTTTCATTTGAGAAAACGAAAACCTGGATGTTTGGAATTCTGAAAGGTAACAGCTGTCATTATGTCCTTTCTAAAGGTCACATAATTATTGATGCATATACACAATACTGCATCTGATACAACCAGGCTAACCTGGTGCCTTCCATCTGAACAAAACAAGCTATTTCTCTGCATTTTTTTTTCTAAATATACCTGGATGCACTTGATTTAGCATTTTAAATTTCATGTGATCACAGCCATATCCCACTCAATATCCATGCATCTAAAAAATGTGTTTATTGTGCATTTTGTCTCCTGTTTATGGATCTCCTACCTGTTCTGAAAATTCACAGACCGCTTCCATGCTCACAATTCACTATATTTCACCCTGGCATTTGCAGAGAATTACTTTCCCACTTTTATGCACACAGCAGCTGAATGGACCCACCTGTGAGAGTCAGCACGAGCTGTTGCAGGAGTTTGGTTGCTATTGCACCACCCTTTCTACTCTATGAATAGCTAGAGTCCTGTCTCCTAAACCACCCTAGTGTGCTATTACAGGCTTATGTGAACCTGGACATCTCAATATTGCTCTTCACTTCTCCTTCTCTCAAGCCTCTTGTTTGGAAAAATATCTTTTCCTCTCCTTCCCCAACAACTGTTCTTTCCTCCAGAAAATATATTATTACAGTTATATATAATAATAATAAAAAATTATTTCAGTATGTCTAAACATCTGAGCCTGCAGCTCCCCATCATAACTGAGAGGCACTGCAGAGTGAATAAGGAGCTGAGAAGACACTCAGATGGGAGAAGAGATCCATCCACTGCAGGTGGACAGAGCAAGACACTGCGTAAACAAAGTGGCTTTATGTCCTTGGAAACAACAGGCTCCAGCTTTACCAGTTTGTAAATGTGATATATATTAAAACAGTAAACTCTAAATTCAGGAAAACATTTACTCTGTTTCCATGTTATTCAATAGGATAATTATGCTAATTATAAGTTTCCAGAAGTCCTAGGATGTTTTTGCCTCTAGGTGACTGACATTTTGCTACCTTATTGCCATTTCCTTCTCCAACTTATTGCATCATAATACATGACATTTAGAACAGCTTGGTGAAACATGTGAAGCTGGTTTTCAGCCACTTTGTTATGTTTGAACTCCCAGCCTTGCATTAATTTCACTCTCCATGATTAAGTAAATACCTCTTTGTGAGCGAAAAATTAACTAAAACAAAGATATAATTGTTTTTCTTCATGCGGTTATTCAGTTAAAATACTCAGTTTCTGCTCATTTAAACTTGAAAGGAAATGCATTCCAGCCAGAGTTCTGACTGAGCTGAAAGTATTACAAATTAGGCTGTTTTAATGGGTCTAATTGTGTGATTTAATTATTAGATTATACAGGAGAATACAAAGTGGGCATTTTGTGAGATGAAGACACTGTCATCTATCTGCCGAAGGTCTTCGGGTAAAATCTGTAGGCTTTAAAAACACTTTAGTTTTTCTGGTATGTATAATAATTCAAGGCTGGACAACTACTAAAACCATGTCATGTACATTATTAATCAGAACTATGCAAACATTACTTGCATATATGAATAATAAAACTCCAAAACAAGCCATCGCGTTACTTATGTAACTTTTTCATCTTTCTTGGGTGAAAAAGTAGGCAGAAGAGATACAAATATCCAGCATTTAATTTTGCCCTTCACTGTACCTCTCATTCCTTCCCCAAGTTAAACAAGGAGCTGCTGTGGGACTGTATGTAGTTGAATGGCACTAACAAGCATTCATGAGAAAAAGCTGCCCCCTGGATGAGACATACTGGCTGTGCTGGTATTTTTCTTCCTACAGGCACCCATCTGATCAAATCAGATAATCACTGTGTTCGGAAACAAATAGAGGGTCATAAACATTCTGCAAACACATGAAATTATAATTAGAATCATAGAATCATTGAATAGTTAAGGTTGGAAAGGGCCTTAAGATCATCTAGTTCCAACCCCCCTGCCATGGGCAGGGACACCTCGCACTAAACCATATCACCCAAGACTCTGTCCAACCTGGCCTTGAACACTGCCAGGGATTGAGCATTCACAACTTCCTTGGGCAACCCATCCCAGGGCCTCGCCACCCTCACCGTAAAGAACTTCTTCCTTATATCTAATGTAAACTTCCCCTGTTTAAGTTTGAAGCCATTACCCCTTGTCCTACCACTACAGTCCCTAAGGAAGAGTCCCTCCCCAGCATCCTTGTAGGCCCCCTTCAGGTACTGGAAGGCTGCTATAAGGCCTCCACGCAGCCTTCTCTTCTCCAGGCTGAACAGCCCCAACTTTCTCAGTCTGTCTTCATACGGAAGGTGCTCCAGCCCCCTGATCATCCTCGTGGCCCTCCTCTGGACTTGCTCCAACAGCTCCATGTCCTTTTCATTTTGAGGATGCCCTAACTGCACACAGTACTCCAAATGAGGTCTCACAAGAGCAGAGTAGAGGGGCAGGATCACCTCCTTTGACCTGCTGGTCACGCTTCTTTTGATGCAGCCCAGGATACGGTTGGCTTTCTGGGCTGCGAGCGCACACTGAAGCTGGCTCATGTTCAGTTTCTCATCAACCAACACCCCCAAGCCCTTCTCCACAGGGCTGCTCTGAATCTCTTCTCTGCCCAACCTGTAGCTGTGCCTGGGATTGCCCTGTTCCAGGTGCAGAACCTTGCACTTGGATTGGTTGAACTTCATAAGGTTGGCATCGGCCCACCTCTCAAGCATGTCAAGGTCCCTCTGGATGGCATCCCTTCCCTCCAGCGTATCAGCCAAACCACACAGCTTGGTGTTGTCGGCAAACTTGCTGAGGGCACACTCAATCCCGCTGTCCATGTCGCCGACAAAGATGTTGAACAAGATTGGTTCCAACACCGATCCCTGAGGGACACCACTCGTTACTGGTCTCCACATGGACATTGAGCTGTGGACCACAACTCTCTGCATGCAGCCATCGAGCCAATTCTTTATCTGCTGAGTGGTCCATCCAACAAATCAATGTCTCTCCAATTTAGGGACAAGGATGTCATGCAGGACAGTGTCAAACGCTTTGCACAAGTCCGGGTAGATGACATCAACTGCTCTGCCCTTGCCCATCGGTTCCATAGCCCCATCATAGAAGGTCACCGGATTGGACAGACAGGACTTCCCCTTAGTGAAGCCATGTTGGCTGTCACCAATCACCTCGTTGTTTTTCATGTGCCTTAGCATGCTTTCCAGGAGAATCTGCTCCAAGATTTTGCCAGGCACAGAGGTGAGACTGACTGGTCTATAGTTCCCTGGGTCTTCCATTTTCCCCTTCTTGAAAATGGGGGTTATACTTCCCTTTTTCCAGTCATCAGGAACTTCATCTGGTTGCCATGATTGTTCAAATATGATGGAACAGTGGCTTAGCAACTTCATTCAGCAGCTCCTTCAGGACCCATGGATGAATTTCACCAGGTCCCATGGACTTGTGCACATTCAGGTTCTTAAGATGTTCTCGAACATGATCCTCTCCTACAGTGGGCCTAAGGCCTTCATTGTCACAGTCCCTGCATCAGCCTTCCAAGACTTGGGCAGTGTGGTCAGAGCATTAAATTCTGAGGGTATTTTGGAGTGATGCAAATTGATGTCCCTTTATCTTGCAAGCAATTTTTTTTTTGTATTTTTGTATAACTCTGTTGCTCTGTGAATAAACAACTCTTCCACCTTTGGGATCCATTTTTTGCAATGTCTGTTGCCTAGAGATTTTTAGCAATTCAGTTTTGCTGTCCTAGAGAATACATTTTTATCCTTGTGTTTCTCCTAGGGTTTAGCCAATTTAAGACTTGCAAGGATTTGGGGGTAGCCTAACTGTAGCCATTTTAAATCCTGTTACCTCTCTCCAAATTTAAACATTCTGAACTCTGGCCATAGAGTTTTCTTTTTCGTCTTTAATGGGACTTCTGTATTCTCATAGACCTGATATTGCGAGTTGCTAAGAAACTCCAGAAAAGCTCAAAATATTGCTTTTAATAATACCTTTCTTTCTAATGAATAAAAGGCTAAACTGACTTGATATACATGATACTTTTCTGCTTATGAAACATAATTTGTGCATATATTAATATTTTTCTTCTTGAAAAGACATCAGACACTGCTGACTATGAGTGGAGTTTCATTCAAGCAGCACAAATAAGGTCAAAGACAATCTCTTCTTAAATTAAAGGAAATGCATAATATTGATTTAATAAAATTTTAACAGTACTTAATGACAACTAGATATTATGTTCAAAGCAGAAAGACTGACATTTTATTGTAATCAATATGTATTTTATTAAAATCAATGTGCTCCGTGAACTATTCTACAGAGCCTTAATAACATCTAATCTGCCACACTGCAGAAATTGAGAGTTTGTCATCTGAAGGTAAGATTGTTTGACAGAAGAATTGCTACGTGTATAATTCACAAGCTTCGATTTTTCTTAGAGGCCAATGAATGTGATTTGTATTGTTAAAAGTGGTAAGTGTTTAACCCCAGTTAATTTCAGGTAGCCAAGAGAAGTGAGAACCTGAAGAGAACCAAAGTAACAGTAAGGCCAGAATATGCCTGCCAGCTTTAAATTCAGCTCTGCTCAAACCTGTGCATAGCAGGAGAGAGCTTTCCAACCAGGACAGAGCTTTCCAACCAGGACAGCCTTCAGTTCTTGTGTAAGCCCATTCTGATGTCCTCACCCAAAACACATCCCCGATAAAGAGCTGCCCATGTGGCTGACACCTTCTCGGTGTCCATGTATGCTCCAAGACCTGAAGGATATTCTAGTTCTACCAATGTTCTCTGAAGGCCAAGGCTTCAGTATGCAAAGTAGGACCATGAACATGCTTGCACTCCTACCAGCTTTATCTTGTGCAATAGATCAGTAGCTGCATGCTTTGCTTTGTCCCCATTGCCTGAAGCACACAGAGATATTTCATTACCTACTTCAGCTGATAACAGACTTTGCTTTAACTCAAGCGAAGGAGAGATGTGCTTTGGACCTGAAGGGCCAGGTTTTGTCTTTTTAACAATGTGAGGAGATAAGGTCATGACACCTGCAACTGTTACAAGACTTATCTTTCACTAATCACAGTCTAGACCACACTAGCTGGCATCAATGCTTTCCTGAACAGTCCCCTAAATTACCCCACTGTTTTGGTAAAAGGAGATGCCATTCTCCTTTACTTCTTCATTGCTTTAACCTCATTATTTTAGAGTGCGTTTCTTATCCTAAAACCTAATTGGAAAATGACCCAAATATACTTTTGTGACTAATTTTATTTATTTATTTTTATGCAGCTATATTCAAAGAATAAAGAGTGAAAACTAGAAGTCTTGTTAACTGGTGTTTTAACTGTTTCCTTTCAACCTTCTCATTCAGTTCTCTTCTTCATCCCATGCATAGCATTGACTGAGAAGCAGAGTATTGCAACTTTGAGAGATCCCTCATTTTATTACTTTACATCATGGACATTGTGCATACAGTAGTACTGAGCTCTCTTACCTGGTCATACGGAGCGAGACAAAGACTTCTTCCATTATTTCTATTGTGCTT
Source organism: Strigops habroptila (assembly GCF_004027225.2). Classification (NCBI taxonomy): domain Eukaryota; kingdom Metazoa; phylum Chordata; class Aves; order Psittaciformes; family Psittacidae; genus Strigops; species Strigops habroptila. Next base: position 56,259,200 of record NC_044281.2, on the reverse strand, counting down.
CACCACAGTAGTGGTAGAACTGGTAACATCAGATAATGGCCATCACCACCTTGCCTGCCATATCTTCAGTGAAGCTATTAAAGAGAAAAGAAGAAGGGGTTGGTATGCTGTGGTGGAAAACTGTCCAGTTGACATAGTTTGTGGATGGCTGTAGGCAAGGTTTGAGTGAGGAGAGGACAATTTCAGTGTATATTGCCAAAATGACAAAACACAATATGTGAATCCTAGCAAATACTTTCATTATCTTCAAGTGAGTTCTGTTTGAACATTTGAGTGTGCTTAAAGGGGCAGGTGGATCAAAACCTGCTGCCACTGGAAGAGTTCTGCAGATAAAGCCTTTCTCACAGGTCTGACTGAATCTATGGACAAAATACCACTTGGTTTACAGGCTGTGTTCTCAGTTTAACAGAGTTTATATTCATCTGCTCGTGATTCACCTTGAAGTCTTACTTCTGTTTACCTGACACAGGAATAAGCACTATTTGTCTGTGCCAATCATGATCACAACACCTGGTGAGAATTGATTTGAGTCTTTCTACCTCCACTAAGGATAATTTAATAGTACAGAGTTCCCTGAACAGGGCTGTACAAAATCCTGGGGTAAAAATGTCAATACAAATTGAGAAACAGCAGAAAGGTTTTTCCATTATCAACTAATATGTATGAAAAAAAGTCAACACAAACTAATATCAGCAGTAAATTATAGCTAGAATTGTGTCCTAGCTTACCTTTCAAAAACCCCCATTTTTCCGGGTGTCAAGCCTGCCCATCTATGCGCATTTAATGCCTCATCTCCTCATAACCTTTCACATTTTGACAAGGACAGGAAAAATCAGGATTGGACCTGGGACCAAAGATTACTATTTAAGATCTCCACTTCAAAACACTGCAGTGTATGGCTCCTCTGTACAGGTGGACAACATCCACCTGTACATATATCTTGTACAGAACATATTTGCTCTTTAGAATAAGCACTTCCTGATTCTGGACTTACTTTTAATGGAAATCCTATTATAGATATCCTAATTTCTAAACAAGTTATTTTTCATTCACTATACACCAAAATGAAGGAAAACAAATTTAGGTATGGTTGAAACAGAACACTGAAAAAAAGAATTACAGTCAGTACAAATTTGTTTTCCAGAAGGGATCTCAGAAGATGTAGCCCAAAAGACTATTATACAAGAGTTAGAAAATGAGTAACATGAGAGAGCCTTTAACCTAATTATGGTTTTCTTATTATTTTATTGACACTATCAGATTTTCATGGCTGAGCCAGCACAACTGCTGTAGCCTTGCCTGCTGACATTAATGTTATCTTTTATTTATACCAAATTATAGGGGTGTGTGTGGCACTCTGCAAACAAACAAGAGATTCAACCTGTGTTTCTTGGCTAAATTTTATCACCGCTATACTTTATACATAGCTTATATGGCACTTTCTTCAAGGTCCTCCCACTGCTGAGGTCTCCTCAGACCTACAGAGCTAGTCATAAATTTGTGCAATGAGAAACAACAAATTGTTCACCTTCAGCTGCTGAACCTTATCCCCTAGCTATTCAAAGATTGAGGACCTGCTCAACTTTTCAGCAGGTAAGCTTTGCAAGCGTGTAAGGCATGCCCAGTCACCGGAGTTATGCCTCCAGAAAGGCCTGTTGGGCGAGGAAGCCACACACAGATGGTAAAATATTCTAGAAAGCTTATCCTTTTGACCCCAGAGTGTATATTACAACTGTGTGATTCACATCTTGCACCTTGTTAGGGAAGAGACATCAAAATGCTACTAAACTGCACTAGTGCATGCCCAGAGCCGTTTGCATCCTCACAAGGCTGAGCACTTGACACCTAGTCCAATGAAATACAAGACATCCCTTTGCCTGCACCACCTACAAGGCCCTAACAGATGCTCCAAGTTACCCTCCAGCAAGATCACGCCCCAGACAAACTGCACACACACACAAAAAACCACCCTAAACCGAAAGGTGGTCTCCTCTTTTATCCAAACATCAGGAAGAGTACTGAGCTGTTCTATACTAGCTAGTTAGCAGACAATATGCAGGGCAACCTGTATTCCTGTCTAATCCAAGTGCCCTAACCATAGTCATGCCCAATCAAGCTCTTTCTCCAGGTCAGTGAACAGAAAACCACCCCACACAAACTGGAACAGCTTCAACACACATGATTAAAAATACTTTGAATTCTTGCAATTCAAGAGATATATTCTAGAAGTCATATCATCAAAATCTGTTGTGCTAGAACATCATCTAGGATTTTGGACTAAGCTAAAGCAGGATATGATAAGGGATGGTAAGAGACATTATATGTGATGGGATATGATTTACTGAACTCAGCATTTATGGTTGGTTTGTTTAGCAACACACCCCTGGAGGGCTCCGTATATTACTTTTTATAAAAGTACTGGGTTTATTGCACACCCAGAAACCAAAGATTTATGGTAGAGCATGTTAAATGATAGAAATAAAAAATGAAGCACATTCTTTAGTGTTTTTTGAGGGGAACAAAAGGGCTAAACTCAGTATAACATGAACACAACACCATACATGTCAGGCAATGTTTGTGGAAAAAAAAAAAAAGGTGCAAATAATCATAAGTTAAACTATACTTCTCCATTAATAAGTAATTAATATACATCATTTATTATTCATTATTTTCTAGTCCTTTCAAATATTTCCAGAATGAATCCTATCCATAGAATTAAATATAATTCTATAGATGATAGAATTAAACTTACTTAATTTAACCATTCAAAATGTAGGTGTCTCACCTACAGTGGCCATTTCATCTTACCCTATGGTCATTAGAGGGAAGAAGGGACTGCTCCATGCCTGGATGAGAGCCTTTTCTCAGCTTAAGGTGGAATTGCTTTCTGGGGATGGAGCAACGTCCATTATATTAATGACAGAGAACTGGGCAACAGACTTAAACAGAATTTCTAAGTTTACATAATTTGATCGCACATAATTTTTGGAGACTGATTCTCTGCATAATAAATGGCACTTAAATGAAAAATATTGTATAGAATTCAGGCATGTGCTTGTTAAAAATTGAAAAAGAATAAAAGAATGAAAAAGATATGGATTAATCAGCCATTAACTAATCAAAATCTTTAAAACACCAATTATTCACAATGTGTAGTGCAGTTTTTTCAACAGAGAAGGAACTTTTGGTCTCTCTTATTTTTATGACTTTACTGAGCTATAGATTGAAATGCAACATCTTAGATTCCTAGATACAGTTAATATTAAGTTACAACACAATTTTCAAGAAGGTAAGAACTAGAGCAGCTCCTGGGAAATGACTGACTTCAGCGAATTTTAACTAAATATGAAATCATTCACCCCCCAAATCTTCTCATTTCAATCGGCGACAAGCAACTAAGTAGTATTCTGCAGGTTTAAGTCTAACTGCTCTGTGATCTTGAAAGAAGCCATTATTGCTTCAGGATCCAGGCCCTGACTAAAGAAAGTTGTTATGGTAAAACACATTGAATTCTTCCTATAGAAAGGATTATTTTTTTTGTATGAGTGCCCCAAAACTTGGCCCTGGTACTTTTCAACCTAGCTGTCCATTTGGAAAAAAAGAAGAAGAAGAAAAAAAAATTTTCAAAGAAATGAACGTTTACCCTAAAATTATCATTTCTAGTATGATACATAACATATTGGTGGGGATGCATTCTTAAATATATTGACTTTCAGCACATTCAGTCTTGAGTAATCTTAATTTCAAGTTATATTGATGTCCCTTCACAACTTCCTCTGTTCCACACATGGCCTGTCAAGCCCAAATGAAAGGCCAAAGTAAGTTTTTTTCACGGGAAAGCATGTCACACAATAAATTAATAATTAAAGGGGGAAGGAATTTTTTTTCCCATGAATGCTGAATAAATATATTTTCAATAATACAATATAATGAATTACAAATTTGCCAATATCCAACGATCAATCTGATATTCAGATATTTATTTTGTTCCTGGTAAGAATTCTGCAAGATCAGCTCTGAGTAACTGCACTTTCTGGGAGTGTTCCATGTAATCCGCATTTGAAAGATCATTCTTTAATACAGTACTGTTGCAATGCCATGAGGGTACAAGCACGTTTAGCACATTCAGTAACTGCCTGCATGTGTGAAAAGAAAAAAACATTGAGTCATATTCAGCGTTTGTGATGCTGTTAAAGGGGTCCTATTTTCAATATTCAGGTGTGCTATGCAGTCTATTTAATAAAACAAGCAATACTGGGAATTATAACACAGGAATTGGGTGCACTGGCATTAAACCCTATTTTTCAAAATTCGAAAACCACTTTCATACAAACCTAGTGGTATAGTGTCATTCCACAAACACTTCAGTCTCATAGAAATCAACAGTATTGCTCAGAAAATTTACAATGCTCTTGCTCCTCCATCTGACACCTGTCTCCCCCCACCTCCCCGCTTGCTCTTCTGCCACATGGGTAACTTTAGCTCCAAAAATACCATGGCAACAAATGTATAAAAATGGTTTTCAAATTCACCATTTTCCCACTCTGATCCCCTGTGTGTCCGTATAACTGCTATCATCAGTGAAAAGAAAAGGGACAAGGTAGGATGTGACCATCTCTTTGGCAGTGTTACTAAGGTATGATATACCAGATTGATTGTGAAAATGACAGATATCAATGCAAAAGACAGTTTCCATGATAAAATGACTTGCTTAGAAAGTACTGTGCTTCCCAGAGGCTGTAGATGTCATTTATTAGTGTATGGAAACCAAATATTTCACTAACTTTCCCACATTTCTATTTTTAGAGTATTTGAAACCTGACATGTAAGGAAAGCTTTACCATCTAAATATTTAGTACTTGTTGACATAGTATGAAACTAATTATGACCATTATTTCAAAATACACGTGAAACAGAAAGAAAACATTTGCTCATTAAGATTCAACCTCAACTACCAGATATTTTGTCACGTTAACTCTTTTCTCACATTTTCCATAGTTCTGGTTTATAAATGAGGAAAATCTCCACTGCTTTTCTCCCTCAGCTCTGCTGGTGTATGAAGGGCTGTGAATATGATGCTTGGTGAGAAGAAAAACACTTGCCTTTTTGGCAGGTTTGGGAGGGGCTAAACGTCATAGGCTAATGTGCTATAACGAATAGTGTTTGTACATCACCACTCCCACCAAGCTTAAGAAAAATTGATGCTGCATTAATGATGAGGCTACTGACAGCTGTGTCACAGTGGAAACTGCTGCAAAAAACAGTATCATTGCTCTCTTGTACCCTCTCTGCTGGTTTTGATTGGAAATCCTACCTAGGACCTCAGAGAAAGATTTTTTTCTGTCCAGAGTTTATTGAAATCCAGAAACTTGAAAGACTGGAGTTTTAAGGGGAGGACTAGAACAAATATAAGGGAGAACACTAGAATAAAAGACCAAGCTTTCTACTCCTTAAAATGTATGAGCCATTCACCTGTGCTCTAGGGGTGAGGGCTTTTGAGATGCAAACAGAAAGTTCTGATTTTCTCCTGCAGCAGACACTGGTCCACCTGCATAATACATGCTACTTAAAGTCATTACACAACCTGCGGTGTGCAGTAAATAAGTAATAAAAAAATGTTGTGTTGTTTTCTGCTGTTTAACTGCCTGCAATGTAATTTATCCCTCAAGCAAAATGAAACAATCACCTACAAAAGCTACTCAGCTATTATGAATAATTGAAATGACCACCACATCTGTAGCTCAGATGCATCCTAACATTTTTAATAGAGGGGAAAAAAAAAGTTTAGAGTGCTTGCATTGTGTAAAGTCGATGAAATTTGATATTCTGATTCTATACATAGGTAATTCAAAAACTTAATCCCAGCTAGCTTGTATTACAGGAGGTTTGGGGATTTTTAAAAAGGTGTTTTCCCACAGGCTCTAATATTAATGTAAAAACAGTCTCTAAAAGGCTAAGAGCTGAAGAAACAAAACCAGTCAAGCCAGGTCAAACAGAAACTATGTCTTCCTTTCTGGGTTGATACACTAGACATGACTTGATAAACTCATCCTTGATGAACAGGACTCTTCATCAAAACATTACTTCTGTGAGAAATCCAAGCAAATTCCTTCAAAAAACAATTCTGGTGTACTTCAAAAAGAATCACTGCTGAGAGATGTACCCAACAAGTGGAGATTTATCCTAAACCACAAGAAGTAATTAACATGGCTCTTATGTTGTATTTGTCTTTATTTGAAGAGAAATCCACTCCTTGTAAACTTTGTCACACTTTACAGTACTTATTTACTTACACCATCTGTTCCACTATTGGCTAGGTTTTTTTATCATTATATTAAACTCATTATATTAATCATAGATAACAAAGTATCTCTTTTTCTCTCTATCACATCTCCAATTTTTGCTCTGGTAGAACAAAGGGAAAAAAAATGTGAGGGAGATAAAATCGGTATCCCAGTTCTTTAGGTGAAGATACCATATAAACATATGGCTGGCCAGCATCATGGTCTGCCCTTGACTTAAAGTGGGATGGCCAGCCATTAAGAGGTGTGGAGCCTGTGCTGGTACAGGGGCTGGTCAAGTAATCTGAATATTTAGCTGTGGAAAGCCTGTCAACCAGCAGGCCTGCTGTGACCAGTATTGCAGGGTCAGCTTGTAACACAAGTGAAACCCTCAATGCAAAGATGCTGGGGAGCTCACCTGCAATTGTTTCAGGACCTTTCTTCTTGCTTGAGGGAAAAGACCTTCTTTTCTCTGAGGTATGTGATGTGTTGCTAATGAATACATAAATGTGACTTGCAGAGTCAAGATGGTTGGTCACCCCCAGCCTACTGTGTTCAGCACCTGCTTTACTACACTTGTTCTGGGTGGATGCAAAAGGTAGTCAAGTATCTGTGGCTGGCATATTTGCAATGCCCAGGAGCTGTTTGCTGCAAAAGGAATTATTTTCTAACTATTCGAGGCTAGCTTCTTATCTCTTCTGCTGTTTGAGTAGTGAAGAAGGCTGTATGCCAATAAGCAATGTAGCCATATGGTTTGCCTTACCCTGGATATGTCAGCCAGAAAGACTTTGGGGATACTCATGCCTACTGTCTAAGCATTCATCATGGCTGTGGTGATAGGAAAGGACAAATGTCACTGTCCACATGCTTGCCCAGGCATGACCTAGCTGCCTGTTAAGGACTACAGTAAGTGGTGCTGTTTGACTCTGAACTGGAAGTATCCTCTAACACATCTGTATAACATTGCTTCCTTTGGTTGATGCATGGGGGGGGGGGGGAGGGATAAAAAAAAGAAAAATAACAAAAAAACCAGAAAAAGTCTTAGTTGAGAAATAAGAGGTCTCTCCTTACATATTTGTGAGAATCCTGAGCTTTGGGAGCCCATCTGTGTCAAAATGAAATACAGAATTTAGTTTATGAACTCTTTGGAGAAGAGTGCATCTTGTCAGTGCCTGAGCATCTAGTGCAATGGGACCCTGTTCAGGATCATGTGAGCAGGACACGATTTCTTCTGCTCTGTCCCAGGAGCAGCCATCCCCCCGAGTGCAAGGAAGCACAGTTGTTTACATTCATATTAGATAAGCCTTATAATATAATGGAGATAAAAAGCATCCAATCTCCTTCAAAAGTCCTGATTCCTGACCTCTTCGTAATTCCACCAGTTCCCATGTGTTCTCAAAGCAGCCAGCATCCACCAAGGTAGGATCCATTCAAAGATCAGGGCTGAGTGTGTAACTGTAGTTACTTCAGTGCTTAGGTACACTTCCTGCATACCAAAGAGACCCTAAACCAGGAAAGCTTTCATTGCCAGAAGTTAAAGTGCCTTTAATATTTATTATACAGTTAATATGCCTCTTCAGAAAATCCTTTGAGGGAAATAACAAAGATCAATAGAGGCCTGATGAATCCTAAATGGAGAAACTAAAAGAAGTATTTATTTTTCTGTCTATGTATCTCCTAGGAACGACAGCAAATCTGCAGGCATATTATAGCAATGGCCCAGGGTATTCTGGGGAATTAAAGGAAGGGGAAGGCATTTTCAAACACAAGAGCAAAGGCTACACTACAATAGTTTTAATTAACATGCAAAACATCAAACCACACGTCTGCCCTTCCTGAAGGAACGTGCCTATATAAATAATGAGTAAAATACTAGATTATCTATCAGAATACTCTGTATAAAATTCACCCCGAATATGACATCTTGAAGAAAATATCAACCATCTACTGCAAAAAAAGAATGACCTATAGCTTTTTGACTGTCAATACTAAGCTGAGTTTATTTCTTAAGATTGCATTTAGTTATGAAAAAGAGCAAGAAGAGAAAACTAAGGAAATTATCAAATTGTTAATGAAAAGTTTGGATTCATTGTACAATTACAACCCCTTGAGTACTCAAATTCTCCTTTTTTATTTCATACAGAAAGGCCCAGTGTTGTGACCCATATTTGTCGTTTGTTACAGTTGATACAAAATTTCAGTGATGCCAATACCATGCAGTAAGCAGGACAAGTAAGATGGCATTTAGACGAGAATCATAACTAGTGTCCCAAATGGGCTCTATAGTACTGATTCATACAACTTCCCGGTTAAGGACTCCTTAGTAACCCGGTATGATGAGACTTGTCATCTGCTCTATTCAAGCTCTATTTAGCATTTAGAACTCACAGAGATTATACCTGCATAAAGCTGTTTTGTACAATATTATTAAATTACCCTTGTATAATACCACGCTAAACGTGGAAGGTAAATAGAATACATCACCCACGTTACTGGAGGATTTCTCTCATGGCTCGCTTATTACATGAATGAAAGCCTTCAAACATGGGCATTTGCTTCTTTCACTGGTACAAATTTATTAACATATACCGATATTGCAGTCTGTTGAGTTAAAAGTAAAGAAATTTGCAGAAAATCCCCCCCTCAAACCCCTTCCTTTGCGTCTCAACCATTCCTCAGACACCAGAGGAGCCGGGTGCGGCGGGGCTGATCTCCTCGTTAAAACCAGCTCGACACTGCACGTCCGGTAGCTTTCAGCAAGAACTCCCACCATTATGGATTCACGAATAAAGCGGATTATTGAAGCAACAAGAATACAGATTCGGAATTGCCCTAGATAAATTCACTTACTGCATTAGAGCTCAAATTCAAAGGTATCCAACAGGTAATCGAGCTCCCACGGAAAAATAACCAATAGGTAAGTCGTTAAGCTCAGAGCCACCCGGGTGTCACCCGACGCAGTCGGAGGCACAAATCTTACCGAAGAGGCGTTCCTGCTTTGGGGAGGTGAGAAGAACGAGCCCGTCCGCTCCTCTGCGGGCAGCGATCGTGTTCTCATCTTCTGCCACGGAGGAGTCCACATGCCGAATGTATCCTTTGGAGAGAAGTGGCGGTGAGACTGCAGTCATATTACCGGTTGCTGCCGCCATAGCTGGTGTGGTGCAGCCCCTGTCACACTTTGGTGAACTTGCTAGATGTAAAAGAGGGATAACGAGAGTTTGGATCACCTTCAGTCAGGCTGCTCAAGGACTCTGGGTCTTTCACAAAGGGCGGAACAGAACCGTGAAACACTCACATCACTCCCTCTTTCACCCAGCTGAGGCAGCTTTAAGAGCCATCAGGCTTCCTCCCTAATCACCTCCATCAGCAGCCCATCCTCCCCATCATGGTGTTGCAACTACCACACCTTGTTAATCCTTTCAACCACATACCTCATGGCCTCAAGCCTCGTTCCTACAGCAAGTAGTCAAACTTTTTCCAGCTTTCCCTGACTTACATAATTTCCAGAAATAAACTCTAGACATCTTAAGTGTAAGCTCTATTTAGGCTTCAGAGAGATCAGATATAGTTTGGTATCTTAAACCGGCAGTTTGAATTAGAATACGTATGTGCCAACAGGCTGCTTGTCCCCTCTCAGTGCTTGACTGGAAACAGAAGGGTCTGCAACTTGACAGAAAATCTTTTTTACTAAGTTTATTATTGACTAGAGTGGTTCCACTTAGCATCCATCTGGATCCTGAATGCTTCCCAACACCACCCACTTCCATCTTATACTCTGAAGTTAAAAGTTAAATTAAATAAACTGAAGCCTGGTGGAGGAAATACCATCTAATTCCTTGAGGCTATTCAGCACAGTTAATGTAGTTCCTATATTTTAATAAGTACGATGTGAACAAATTCTCTCATTGCTGTATAACTTTGGTGTTTAACAGACAAAAGTCTATGGAAAAAGATCATGCATCCAAAATTTTCAGGGAACTTTCTCCTAAACCCTACCATAATGGGGATAATATCAATATTTCAGCACTAATCAAAAGTTCTGACCAAATTTTTTAATGGGTCCACTTTTGGAAAATCTGGATGTTGAAATATTTCTTATAATATAAATGTTTTGTGATGAATATGTCTTGATAGAACTATTACCTGAAGGCAGTATCACAAAAAAAATGCTAAATTTGCCAACCACCAAAATGACAAGATATGCATATTTGTTTATCGTTAGATACATAATAGTTTAAAAGAGCAACAAGTCCTTAAAATATTTTTTTTTTTTAACTTACTGCAGATACAAAATGAAACTAAAGTGATTTGTTTATATGGGATATTTGGCATCGAAGTGAGAATTAATCTTTCAAAACTCTGGCTTTTAATGGCCTTTTGAAAACCTATCTTTCAGTCACTGATTTAAATTTTCAGATTTTGCCATTTTGTGAAAACTTCATGTGCTTCATGTGCTTTACCATCTACCTCCCATATTCTATCTTTTATTCAAAAAACCCTGTTTAGATTAGGAAGAATCAACATGATTATCTGCCCATTAAATCAAATCACTTGGCACTGAGAAATTCTAGCTGCTTGGCGGTAGGTTATTTATACAAAAGAAAGTTGGCAATAAAGAATAGCCAACCATTACAGTTTTAGCATCTGAAATATCTGTAATAACTCTTGATATGAAATATTAAAAGATTGGATGTTGGCTTTATTTATCAAAGTACCCCCTTGCTGAGGATACAGTCTTGAAAATTATTGTTTAACATAGTGCATTAATTAAGTTCTACCTAAAAATCACATTTTCTAGATTTCATGATTTATTTATTTTGGTTGTAAGATTTATTGTAGCAATTCAATACAATTGGATGCCTTTCCTTCTCGTTTTATCTCAACGTTGTTTTTATTGTATTCTTCTTTCAGGATGTAAGCCTGTAAAGTAATCCTTGTTGATTTAAAGACAATGGTAAACCTATGGTTGTTCATATAAAATGTATATATATATAAATGCTTCTTTAAGAAAGACAAAATGATAACTGGTTTTGTTTGGAGTATTCATTCTGTGAATATAAAATGTTTTAATGTAAAAATGAACTTAATAGTTCTGCTCAGAAACTCACAGATGAACTAACAAACCAGACTTGAGCATGTTGTGCTGGTGTGCCTTGTGGTCATGTCCTCTCATTAACTAGATATCTAGCTATTCTTTAAAGCAAAAAACAAGTAGTAGGCATCTCAGAAAACTAGAAATGAAGCAAACTGCTTCATGATCAAGGAGTATCGTAATGAAAGGAAAGGTAGAAGGAAGAAAGCTATGTGAAGATAAGGAAAGGGTTCAAAAAGATGGTTATTAAAATGCAGCATTGCAGAGCCATGTGAGAAGAGCAGAGGAATAAATGTGAAGTCTGATGAAGCTGCTGTTAACACAAATATATTATATTTTGCAATATGCAAAAAGTGATTCAGAATTGTCAGAAATGTAGTCAGGAAGCAGTGCTGTCTTAGAGGATGGCTGGAAAAAGAGTGGCCTGGCTTACCTTCAGGCAGAAGCATCAGCACAACCTTTGATCTTCAGAAAACTTCATTCCAACAGACCAGTGGTTAAAAGGAAAGTGGAGGAAGCAGAAAAAGAAGGCAAAAGCAGCAGCTGCATTCTCCTGAAACAATGGAGCAGTCAAGTGCAAGTGTGAAAAAGACAGGGGAGAAGAAAAGACAGAAGAGAGAGCAAGAAATAGAAAGAGCAAGACTTTTTTTCCCAGATAGAAAAGAAAGCTGCTTAGCAGCTCAACTGACACAACGTTCTAATGGATCACAGTCAAATAAGCATATCATCTCCCTATCTTCAAAATAAAATGTAAATGGCCTAACTGAAATAACAAATCCATGCAAAGAATGATGTAAGATCAATTACTGTACTTATAACTTGATGGTTTAAGTTCCTCTGAAAAAAACCATGCACAATGCAAGCCAAAACTGCAGTGACTCTTACTAGAATTGCAGCTCCAAGTTCTAAACTTCCTACTTCAACAAGTTTGAAGTGTAAATAGACATGGTCCACAAGGAAAATTTCACAGAAGATAGGAAGCACTACAGTGAGTCACACAGGCATTTTAAGGAAGTTTAAAAAAATCAGTAGTAGAGAGCTACGAAATCCTCTGTCCACATAGATCTCTTTTAGCCCTAAAAATAAACTGCAAGATGTCTTGAAATTCTTCAATATACTTTCATAATTAACATTCACTTTCATAACCCTGAATAAAGATTTATTTTGTCACCAGAGCCTCAGTGGCATTTGCATTCTAATATTTTGCAGCTAGTAACTATTTACAGCAGTATCACAGTGACCACACTTTGTTGCTAGTATATATTAAACAAAACCATGCTTTAATTGAAGCATAGATCGAAGGATAGAAATAATTTGCAACATATAATATCTATTTTCACCTAATATTTTAGACACCTTAGAAAACATTAAAATTACTTTTTTTTTTAGTTGAGAAAGAAACCCAGTTTATATTATACCTCTTTTTTCCCATTTTACATAAAACACTACATTTGATGTTTAGCAAGCTTACAGAATAACTCTGTAGAAATATCAAGTATTGTTGATTAAAATTGTATAAGATGATTGAATACAAAAGATAGGATTACATGGAAGAAGAAGTAAAGAATTTGTATCTAGTTCACCTTCTAATTAAGGGGAAATAAATTGGATTATACTGATCCAATCAGTTGCATTTCTCTCCAATCCTTCTGGAGTGTTTGTATGATGCAATGATGATTGCCATTTGCTAAACTGACTCCTATTGAAATGCAGATTTCACTGCTTATCTGACTGAAAGAGAATGAAACATTTATACCATGGATGTCTCCCTTTGAATACTGATCACTTCTTTATGTTTGATCAGAAAATGACAGAAATGTTTTAGTGAATTCCTGTTTGCACTCCCATAATCTAGTGAAGGACTGAAGAATAAAAAGACCTGAGAAAGCTGTCTTTTCCAGAGCATAGCCAAGCAAGTACTAATTTGAGAAAATGTCATAATAAACTTTCAAAGCTGACCTTAAAGTGATCTGAAATTTTGAATGCCAATCTTTGAAACATTTTCAGGGAGAATGCTTTCCAAATGATGTCTCATCAAAATTACAGAAAATCGGGGACTTTAAAAAAAATCCTCATGATCGACTCCAGAACAAAGTAGTACCCCAAATCGTTATAAACTTCTTGACAATCTTGGCCACTGTCCCATTCTTGAAACTATTTTGAATTGCAAAAGTTGCCTAGCAAAGACGCCTTTACATCTTTAGTTATTTACCACAATGCCAACTATTTCAACATAATTTTGGAAATATTTGCTCTGCAGAGCAGCACCTAGAGATAATTCTACAGATAGTTGCAAAGAGAAAATGTATCCTCTATAGTTAAGTAATGGTATTCTGCAACATGCTCGGAAGGCACAAGATTTGAACTGTCTTGACTTGGAAGCTTGGGACAGGAAATTTAATAGATCTGAACTCTTTAAAGAAAGCATTGTGTTGCCCATTTCACTTCCACCGTGAAATATATATTCTTCCTGTTAGCTCTGCTCTGACAATTTGTCACTATTCAAATTATAGCCAAGATGTTAAACACCACCCAGACAATACTTCATAAAGTGCATTATTTGAAACCTGCAAATTGTTCAAAGAACTGGATAAGCAGTAACTGAATATTTCCCTTTAGTGATGATTCATGAGTTTAAATCTTTACAGACGTATACTATAGAATCCTGAAATCAAAGTTGGTTTTGTTACATTAAATTTTTTTATTTAATAAATTTTTTTTTTTTCCAGATTTTCTATTGCTAAAAAATATTTTGTCTAAGGTGTATCCCTTGTTTAAAAAACACACATACACAAACAAACAGAATTTCTACTAAGGATAATGAGTTTGTAGGCACGGTACAGTGAGGTTTGGGCTTAAAATAAGGAAAACTTTGAAATCTAAATCCTATTTGAATTTCAAGCCTTTTGAAGTGACTACAATTCTGATCAAAGGAGAGTGGAGGAAAAAAGGCAAAACAGAAAAATGATAGATGGGTTTGACCCCTACATTCACAAGTTCTTGGATATAGGGCTTGAGGTTTGAGATTTCTTTCTTCAGAAAGAACAGTGTCTACCTAGAACAAGATCCATCTATTATTTGAAGAGAGAGAAATTAAGAATAGTATAATTACGTGTTAAACTGATGTAGATCATGTCAGTAGCAGTGCAAATAATTAGCTTAGACCTGCAGTAGGATTGATCTCACAGTAGGTATCAGATTAATTGCATGTATTACTGTGGAGGTAGAAAACCAACATACTCTGCTCTAAATATGAGCTTGTTGTCATGAGCTCAAGTGTATCACATAATTTTTATGGTTACCATAAGAAACCTTCAGTCTCACAAAAATAGAATATGACATAAAATGAAATATAGATTACTGGGGTAAAAAAAATGTTAAAACATTCTTGGAGAAAACTATACTTAAAAAAATAGAGTTGCCTAAATGAAAACTTTAGTTTCAGTTGAGTCAACAGAGCATACAGGAAATGGAAAGAAAATAACCCCAAATGAGAAAGCTAGGAAGGAGTAGTTAGCAGAAAATCAGCACGCACTGTCTCCTGAGGCATGATAAGGAGGCATCAAGTACATCAGTGAACAGTTTGAGACACTTGAATGGAAAAAAAACAGGGACATACCTAGAGATGTTAAATGCACAGTGAGAGAATTCACCAAGTACTTGGAGGCAAGAACGAATAAGTAAAGTCAAGCACAGTTAAAAGAATATTCTAACAGCATAGAAAATACATTCTAATCACCACATCTAATTACAAAGAGGAATAAAGCTCTAAAATGGCTCAAATGTCTAATATATAAAGAATAATTAACAATCAAATTGAAAGCTGCTATCTTGACAGATGATGTATATTAGGACAAGGAAAATGCAGACCATAATTTGAATACTGAAAAGGAGAGAATTTCAGATTCTTGTAAGTGTAGCATTCCTTTTGTGAAACTTCAACTAATTATAAATTAAAATTGGTTTAACAAAGTTTTCTTAAAAGTGTAGAGCTTGCCTTGAATGTCTCTATCTTAAGCTCAGCTCAGCTCCTATCTGAATGTAAAGAATGAATTTTCAGAAGCGACTCTACCTAAGTTTGGTTTACTGAAACCAAGACATTCTCAATCAGAACTGCTCTTTCTTGTTTGAAATTAGGCAATTTGTGCTTTCTGCAAGAAGGTGCAGAAAGCAGCTTCCAAACCCTGAGGTTAATGCTCTCACTGACAGCACTGGAATCAAAGAAAGTCTACGATAGAGTAATCAGAGAGTATGTCTAAATGAACAAGCAATTTAACACAAGAGCAACTTTTCCATAGAGCAAAACAATTGGTTTTCAAGCCTTTGCATCCAGACTGTGCATTCTGGAGTCAGGTTCCAAGCCAGGTGTTTTGTGATGTCTTGGAGCAAAAGTTTCCACCAGTATGTGCCATTCAGATAGCTCCAAAACATTATTGTTTGGGACTTCCTGTCTCCACTGGGTTTGGAATATATTTGGTGATATGATGAAAAGATATGGGAGTAGATTCCATTAAGGGAATCGAATTTGCATTCACCAAAACTATTCTGCAAACAGAATCAATGCACACTAGTGTCTTTCAAGGAATTAACTTCAAAACCATATCATTGCTCAAAAAACCCCACTAATCTAGATACAGTGATATCTTTGGACCAGACAAGACTTAGAATAATAGAATCATAAAATCATTTAGGTTAGAAAAGACCTTTAAGATCAGAGAGTCTAACCATAAACCTAACACTGCCAAATCCACCACTAAACCATGTCCCTAAGCGCAGTGTCTACATGTCTTTAAAATACCTCCAGGGACAGGGACTTAACCATTTCCCTGGGCAGCCTGTTCCAAGTTTTGGCAATCCTTTCAGTGAAGAAAATTTTCCTAATATCCAATCTAAACCTCCCCCGGTGCAATTTGAGCCATTTCTCTTCCTTTTATCACTTACTACCTGTTGAAGAGACTGATGTTAACCTCACTACAACCCCCTTTCACTTAGAAAGTGATAAGGTTTCCCCTGAGCTTCCTTTTCTCTATGCTAAACAAACCCAGTTTCCTCAGCTGCTTCTCATAAGTCTTTTTCTCTAGACCCTTCACCAGCTTCATTGTTCTTTTTGGATGTGATTTACAGCAGACATGCCTCAGAACATTTGAAGTGCTGAAATAAAGTAACGTCAATTCCAGCTACAAGCCATTAATGGAAAGCTAAAGGATCTCAAATATATTTAGATTACGGGTTAGAAATAGTAAGTGTAATATTTTTTTGGAACATTCTGTGTAATTTTCAAATATTGTTGCCAGCAGCCAGGATATTTAAACAAAATTACAGACTGAAAGTGTTAAATATAAAATATTCTGATATTCAACAAAAGAAATTCTTAATATTAAGTAATGAAAATCTAAGTGAATAGATGCATAAAGTGTAATTTTCTTATTCATCAAAAGTCACAAGAGAGCAGATCTAAATCTTCCGCTGATGCAGAAATGAACACTGGCAATGCTGATTTCTGGAATGCAAAAACCCATTCAAAGGAGGCAGTTCAGTCGGTACCACAATTCTGTTTCTGCCCTGGTTTGGTGAACTCACTTCTTTTCTCAAAGGTTGTGCATGAAACTCACTAGCAGGTTATAATGGTGAAAATTGATGGAAGGTCTTTCATCCTTTAAAGACATTAATGTACACAATTTAGTCCCCTGAGCAACTCAAGTCATGGAATTTGCAGTAATCTTTGCTTTTTATCCATATTTCTGACATATACTGTGTCCTTAAAAAAAAAAACAAAAAAAAATCTTGGTTTTGAGGTACCAGGTATGGAGATTCCACTGCTGATGTGTTCCCACAGTTGCTCATTGTCACTATGGAAAATGTGCACTTCGCTTTTTAGTCTGAATCTTTTTATCTTTCAACCACTGAAAGCCTTTCCCTGATCAATTCAAGATTCCTATACTTTCATCAGCTTCCTCCTTGCCAAAGTACTTACAGACTGCAATCAGGTGGCCTCTGGACCTTTTCTTTGATAAATATAAATTGAATGGTATGTCCCTTAGGCAGACCAACAGACAAAATTATGATTAAGCATCATAATATTTTAATAAGTCTTGTTGGTCTGTTCATGAAAGTAGGTGGTGGAATAAAAAAACTAGCAGAAGTTTTTCATTTATCATTAACCCTAAAAGTCCCACTCATTTGTTCTGCAAGCAAAGCACCACTAAGGGTCAAAGAGGGCGATCCTGGTTAGTGAAAGGGTACCATGGGTTAAGCAATATCAGGTGGAATCTTTTGGCTGAAAGACAAATACAGAATTGACAGAGGACCCAAACCCAGAGGCATCAGATATACTGTATCAACTACATGAAAACTTTTGACTCAGGTCAGCTGAGATCACTCGGCTCATGGAGCAATAAATAGTACCTTCCAAAAGCTGGAAAAAGCTGTAATTAATACCTATTATATTGAAGACTTAAAAAAAACAACCAGACAAACAAAAAAACCTAAAAAACCCAATGTCCAGAAGAGGAGTATTTCTCTTCTCTCACATGGCATTATAATTATAGGCATCAACAAAGCACCACCACTCTAAGGCTCAGTAGGTACCTTCAGGTTAGCACAATAAAGGCTAACAAAACTCTCTGTTACCCTCAGCAAAACTCTGAGTGTTGCTGGATGAGTTCATTGTTCTATGTTAAAAATTACCTAATGAATGATTGCAGGATAAAGTTGACAAATATACTACTCTGGAGACAGGATAAAATGTGCAAGAATGCATTAGAGCCAGCATAAAAAGCAAGTCTTTTGGTGTTGCACAGGCTATCTGTCATGGAAATCACTAGGGTTCTGATACAAAGTTGGCAGCTGCAGTGTAAGAAACAGAATACAACAGACTAGCTAATAATTTTTTAAAAGATGGTCTTGTGGCCACAGACATGTTCTGCATCATTAGTTGTGTCATTTGATTACACTCCATTTGCAACCACCTCGTTGTATTGCTACTACACTTCTCTAAGACTACGGGAGATTTCTAAGGCAGTGAGATCGCTGGGATTTCTATGCCTGTCTTGAAGAGGCAGACCAATCGGTTTAGCAACAGATCATTTCTGAGAAGAGACGTGCAAAGACTACACACAAAAGCAGAACTACTGTTTTTGTGGGTCCATAGAGCCAAAATGCCTCCCAGTTTTGTGTGGTTTTGTTACACTGCTACTGACAGTGATACCAGTGGCATCCCTTCTACATTTTTACATTGCAAACGTAACATTGCTTCTACATTTTTATGCTTTCAAGACTTAAATGTTAAACCGTCTCTTTGACCAATATCATAAGAGCCTGTTGGGTCCTAAGCAACATGAAAAATGCCTGTTGTCCCAGCAGGTTTTTCCTGCTGGTGATGACATGTTAGATAGCAGCAAAGTTGGTTCCCATATCTTGGTCCTTTCTAACCCTAACTATTCTATGATTCTATGACTCTATGATTCTATCTTAGAACATTTTTTTCAGAAGCCTCCTGTCTATAGCATTGTGGATATAATTTACTAGATATTCCTTAATATCTATTTCTCATTAGTTTTTTTCTCCTTAGGTCTGCTTTGGTTTATTTGTTTTAGTTATGTATGACCTTATACTGGAAAAATTCTTCTTTCTGTCTGTCCTGGTTTCAGCTGTAACAGGCTGGGTCTTTTTTGCCTTCCTAAATCACAACACTCTCCTTCCCATGTAAACTGAGAACAACTCTGAAACTTAGATTGATACTGTCTCAACTGACAGGAAGATTTGGCCATTTCTACATAATTTAACTACTCTTAACTGATCCACAGCTGTAGTCTGAACACACTAGGAATGAATTTTCAATATTGTTTTGATATCTAAGCATATAGGTGGAATTTACAGAATTCTCTTCAAGATGTAGGTAGAATTTAAGCAACTAATTCTTATTGGTTTCAGTAGGTAGTGGACAACCCATGCTCTTAGGCATTTGTAAATCATTTGAGGTTCTTTGCCATGTTTTTGACCCAAGAGGAGTCTAAACCAATGCAGTCTCCTGCCCCACACTGTTGCAGATGGAGTTTCAACTCCATGACTATAGGCAGGCCAAAAGCATAGGCCAAAAGCATGTTTTCAGGCCTGCTATTCTCCAGCAGTTTCTGAAACAAGGATTTAAATATCAGAAAGTTAAAAATGGTCTCGTGTTGCACATACTGCAGCGAATTCATGGCCTTTTGCCTCGCAGTTTGCCTGCTGAGGATGAGTGGCAAGGGGCTGTTGTCTGCAGAGGCGACATCCCTGCAGAACAGGACATCCTCATATTTTGCTCCTGCAAACACCTTTCTTTGTGATCTTCAAAGCCTCACAATGCTCTATGGTTATAAAAGGTTCTTAAAGAGTCCTTCCTCCCTCCCACCTCTTCACAAAGCTTTTATTTCAGTGCTGCGATAGGTTTCAGTTTTACTAGCTCTAGCTTTATTCCATCTGTAACTTTTAAAGAGCTTTAACTAGCCTGTGTTTTCCCACTTCCTGTATTTCTATACCACAAAAGAAGTGATATAAATGAGGTACATTATTATTATAAAAGCCAATGTTATCATTAGGTACTGTATCCACTTTGTAAACACCATGGCTTTAATTTCCAATCAAAAGCATCAAAGTCAGAAGAGTGACGCCTCTATCAAACAATTTCTTTTCATTTTCCTTGAAAATGAATTTTCAAAGGTAAAAGGGGGGCAGGAAGGAATGATATTTTATTCTAAAGCTTACACATAATTACAGCAATTATAGAAACCTTTCATGTGCTTGGTCAGCTTTACTGCTCACGTTTAGCTGTTGGTTAGAAGTGTCTCTGAGAGTTATAATGCATTTGGTGTACCAGAGTCTGTCCCACCATTATAAATACCAGCTAGACAGACTAATGATTGCAGAGCTTAGTGGAGAAGGTTAGTAATAAATATGGAGGATGTTAGTACAGGTAACATAAAATGAATTTAGAAATCTACTTGAGCAAACTCATGTGTGCTATTTTACCTGTTTGTCACAGTAAAGACTCAGGCTCCATTGAGCTAGATATTCAATGCAAAAGAAAGCCTTGTCCTAGAAAGGTTTGTTGCCATACTGCACCCCGAAGGTCTAGAGCACAGAAACTACGTAAGTGGGAAAGGCTCTTTTGCTTTAAACTGCTTCTTTGAGTAGAATGAATTACACCAAAAAAAAATTGACGTTATTATTTTTTCACTAGTATAACTGTGTGTCCCCCACCCCACGCCTTTTCCCAATGCAGGTATGTTAACAAGAGCTGAAGAAAAAGAGTCAAATATCGGAGTGGCAGAAGAGTGCCCAAATTTCTGTGTAAATACATTATGCAGCCAGAGTGTGTAGGAAGAAAAGAAGCAAAGGTGATGAGATCCGCCACAGGCCACAGAGCAGAGGCTTCCCAGCCCTGAGAGCAACAGAAATGACAAGACTTACTGAAACTCTCAAGAGGGATTTTTCCTCAAATGAAAAATCCAAGATCTTTTCTTAAGGACTGAAAGCAAAGCAGAAAGAAAGGCTTCAGCCTTCTCTCCTCTTTGGAGATGAGAGCAGCTGAACGGAAAGGATTATATGACTATAAAAACTGCAGCTAAAGAAACATTAGTTGTGGGCTGTGAATCGGTCCAAGTTGTTCAATAGGCAGTAGAGTTCATGTATCAGTTTGAATGGCTGAATAAGTTACGGAGTTGTCTGACTGGATCCTCTCAGTGTTTTCAAAGCACAAAGAGGTTTTTGTTATCAATATCTTTTTGTTCCAAAAGGTACTTACAAATTATCAGAAAGTTAAATGACAAAATGCTATGTATTAACATAATAAACACAAAATAATAAAGTTATTTCCACTCTTTTGAGCTTGGTTTTATTTTTCTTTGATTCATCTGTTTATTGATATTTTTAAGATACTGATTTTTCTGTCTCTTTTGTGGTAGAATCTTTTTTTTTTACTCTGCATGTTCTAACAGGAGAACAAAGCCATTGCTACCTAGTTCTACTCAGAGTTTTTGTAGACAACATTTTGCAGGCAAAATTATTAAAACTTTTATTTCACCATAATTACTCATACTGGCTATTATTTAATTCCTACAAAAGTCTATGATTAACATGAAGGAAACAGGCAATATTTTGAAACCATACATATAATTTAGTGTTTAGTGTCTAAATTATTCTGTCCCACCAATCTTATTTTCTCAATATTCTTAATATTACCTACTAATATTCTTAGCTGTATATCTAGTCTTTCAGGTGCAAAACTAAGAAGGGAAGTCTCGCATGCCATGTGTGCCTACCTGTCATATGCACTGTGCTTTATTGATATTAACTCCATCCATCATAAATCTTCACTTTCTTTTCTCTTTTTATCTCATTTATTTTCCTTCACCATATTAAAACCTTCAACCCTCTTTTGCTTTATGAGCTCTGTGGCACTCAGCTACTCTGGTCTGTTTCCCTCACCTTTCATAATAACTCCCATCATACCTTTTTCCTTCGTAACATTTTCTTGGTCACAGATGCTCTCTCTTGGGCTTGGTTCATTTTCTCAACCTTAAAAATGATCTCAGAAACCTCCATTGGAAAGAGGGAAGGAAAAAGGGAAAAAAAGGAAAAGTTGGGGGGAATGACAAAGAAAGAAAAAGTGTGGAAAAAGGAAAAGGGAAAGAAAAATGGGAAAAAGGAAACAGAGGCTCAAAATCTCCTTTTCAGTTATGTAATCTACTTTCCACGTGACTTCCTCACTGATTATCCCTTCTTTTGGCTATTTACTGTTTCTTTTCATTTCAAATAGATAGTCTTTTCTGAAGTGTCTTCCAAGTATAACAATTCTTTCCACAGCCGCATTTTCTATCACTTTTGACCCAGGCAAAAGCAATTTTTGCACAAGGCAATGTATGGCATTTTTGTGGGCCACTTGGGCTGCTTGAGTATAGGGTTAAGTATAGGCAGGGCTGCTTTGACTCTGTTTTTAAAACTCGCATCTTTCAACATAAAGTAATGTTATGGCTCTGCGATTTCCATGATATTGCTACAATCAGTGATATAATGATTAATGGTACACTGCTGTGTATATATATTTCCAAAGGCAGCATGTATATTGACTAACTTTTGCTGTCCCATAGCATCTCCCATTATCAAAAATTAAAGAACAATTTTATAACAAAGGAAGTAAAATGCAAGCAATAGCTAAAGATTTTTTCTCAAAGAGCTTTTCTCAGGTGTACAGAAAATGCCCATAGACCTTTCCACTAATAAAGGTATTGTTTGAGTGTCTACTGTACCATCCATTCTTGTGCCACCTCACCAGAGCACAGCACAAAGCATTGGGGCCATGGAAAGACCAGTGAATTGTTCTGATCCAGATCACATTCACAGTCAAGATCTGGTTCCGAAGACACCCTTCCAAATCTATCTAGAAAGTCTCAGGGTTTCCTTAATAAGTCTCAAAGCTCTCAAATCTGCTTCCTTCTACTAATAAACCTACTAAACCTACTAACATTTTATTCCCCTTCCTCATTACAAGAATACTGTGTTATTATCCATACTGTTTAAAGAGCTTTTTACCACTCTATGATTTTTTTTCCCTTTAGTAGTATTTTGGGCTTGGTCCAGATGCCTTCATCACTTGGCCTGTCTCATATGGAGACAGATTTACTTTCCTAATCCTGGGTACTAAATCCTTAAATTATGATTTAAGGGGACATTTATTATCATGTTAGATTGCTATTAGAAACATCATTCTCATTCAAAGTATCCAGGAAAGTACAACTATAGAAATGAGCCCTGCCATTGACTAGAATTACAGACCAGTTTTGTGCTGCTATATATGGCTGTACAGGCTTCTAAAGTCAGGCAGTTTCTCTTTATTTAATGGCTCTTTCTAAGAATTTCTGAAGTACTCACCCCTCTGTGCAAATGGTTACTATCACTAAGCATATGATATGGGTGCATGCGAAAAGATGCTCTCCTCAGCTGTTTGATAGATATCTTTGTGCTCATCATTTATTGGACATCAGCATCATCCCTAATGCTATGCAAATCCAAGGCTTATAAAAGCATGGATCATTAGGTCTATTTTGCCAAACCTTTATGAAGGTGCTCCAGGGACTCATTGAGCCCATTATTTATCTTCTGTTGTCTTAAAAGGTCAATCTGTAGCAAATTAGTAAGCGTAAATTACATCGCAGAAGCAATAATGAATACATTCCACACCAAAGACCCAATGCAACAGGGAGCATTGAAGACCGTAAGACACAGTGGTGTCACTTGCCTGGGTCTAAACATCAAAATATACTAATCTATAAATTTAATTTTTCCATCTGACATACAATTCTAACAGAAGTATTTACAGTGTGGTCACCCACACCCGTTACGGAAGATAATTAAACATATTTTGAGCCAAGACTCCCACACACACCCCACAAATAATTCACATTTCATTTCAAATTCAGATACTGCTTTCTTCAAGCCTCAAGGCTAGGCTTAAACTACTCCTCCAAAGCAAGAAAAATGTTAGTTAGTCATCACGACCAAAATATTTTATATTCATTTTCTTTCTAAGGTTATAGCTTTTCTTTCTGGTACACCTAGACTTTACATGGTGATTTCTTTCTCTTTTTTTTCCAAATTAATTTTCATATTCCGTAAACGGTCTATTTAAACTAGAAATAGAGATGCATCTGTCAGTATTCCTGTCAAGTGAAAGTGGTGCCACACCAGCAAAAAGACCTATAGTACCCCCTGGGAAAGATACATAAATTTCATAATTACCCATCATTTCAGCTTTTTAGCTGCTGAACAGGAATTGGTAAGAAAAAATCAATCATTTCATCTCCACACACATAGAAAAGACAGTCTGTTCTGATTGTAACTTAATAGGCAAGACTGATTTTTTTTTAAGTAGTTTACAGTGGAAAAATACTGTAAGCTAATAATCAGCACATATTGTATAGCACAGAATATTATAAACCTAGTTTTATCACAGGAAAAAATAACTTCTAACAGTGCCAAGTTATCTGATGCTAGGTAACTACAGAAAACTGCTGCTAAATCATGAGGGTTGACAGCCAGACCAGGTGGGTCTTACTAGCTTTAACTTAAAAGTGTAGAACTGGGGAGACTCCCTCAAAGGCAGAGGAAATCAGTGACACACAAAGTCCAAGGCCCTGCAGGCAACTAGAGAAAAACAGCAAAACCAAGCTGAGAGCCAGATTGTGCCAGAAACAGATGTAATGGGGTAGAAGCACATAATGAAGCCTCACAGCCCG
The DNA here is from genome assembly GCF_004027225.2 of Strigops habroptila. Lineage (NCBI taxonomy): Eukaryota > Metazoa > Chordata > Aves > Psittaciformes > Psittacidae > Strigops > Strigops habroptila. The sequence continues at coordinate 56,234,556 of NC_044281.2, read as the reverse complement.
TGCTCTGGGGGTCACACTGACACTGCCCTGGTTTCAGCTGGCTTCTGGTGCTCTTCATCTATGAGGAAGATCAGATTGAGGTTTACCTGTCATGTAGGTTAATACCACTGCTCTTTCTGTTCTTAATATGCAGAGACCTACTTCTGTACTTGTGAATTATTTGCAGCAGAGAAGTAATGGCGCAATTTGTCTTCTGTTTTTAAAGCTTTTCTTTCCTTTCTCTTTTATTTACATTACAGCATCTCTTATTCTCCCCTGCTCAGTAGACCTTGTCTGGGCTGAGATTTCTCTGCAATTAGAAGAGCTGGTTAAGAAAGAGACTCAATCCTGCAGTAAAAGACCGACTACACAGCTCCTCATCTGAACAAAACATGTTTGCTAAAATCTAGATACGTCCTCTTGGCCCAGATTAAAATGAAGCACTGTGTGTGTGATTTGTGGGGGCTTTTTTTGGTGAAGTTTCTGCTGGGTAATTAAGGAGATGTATTCTTTTCCACTCCTCTTTGGTACCTCCTCCTATCACAGTATTTCAAATTCTTTCACAAAGTTTTCTCATCAGTATTGCTCTCACCACAAATTGTATATTTTCTTTCTCAATCTCCAGCTCACTTTTTGTTATTCCTTTGAAAATCAGGAGAGGTTATGATCATTATTTTTCAATAGCCAGGTATGTCCCTCCATTGCAGTATAAGGGGGTCAATGGCATTGGATGCTGTAAATTCAGAGTAGGGGACTTTCTATTTAACTATGAATTTTTTCAGTTCAGACTAAAGGAAGCAGTTGTAGAAAGTCAACCACACAGCCAAGGTCACATTCAAGTAAAAAAGGGAATTGAAAACTCAATTTTGGGATCCCAAGATAAAATCATGATCAATTTTCAGTAACTTAGTGCTTTGTAAAACCACTCTGAGGTGATTTTAGCAATCTGTTCTGGCTGGTGATCTCCTGAAGCCTGGTGCTATCAAATCTCATGATTTTATTGCCAGTTATAAGATTTTTTATGTGTTCACTTAGAAGCCCTCATCTTTTCAGAATGGTGATAATCTTCAATAATTTCAGCAGACATTTACAAAATAATAGTTTCTTACCTCTGAGGGAAATGAGATGTTCAAAAATATGAGTTTTAAGGAATCCAACACTGAATGAGAAATAAACATATATTTATTCTAATAGTTCACAGCATTATTATTTCATAAAGATTTTAATGGCTAAGGTGTGTTTTCAAGTGTTTAGATGGCTAATATTGGAGCATCTTTAAAAAGCTTGGAAAGCTGAGAGAAACTGATCACAAATCAATCAAACCAAGCTGTTACAAACCCCCAGAAATTTTAATATGAGATAAATTGTAACCAGAAAATCATATTAAATAATTTTCCCACACAGTGCTGGTATAGATTCACCTGGAATACTGTGTCAAGTTGTAGGAGCATTGTGTCAAGAAGCGTGGAGAAAATTCAAGGTATGTCAATTTTCTGAGAGAACTGGGGTTGCTTAGCTTAAAGTAACTGGAAAGAGGACACCAATAAATCAACAACCTGAAAGGGTGATGATCAAAATAATCTATTGTTCATACCCACTGCCTGTGGGATAAAGAGCAGTGAATTTAAAACTGCAGAAACATGTAGATTAAATAATTGGGAAATTACTTTTAGAAAGATTAATGAAATCCTTGACTAGATTGCCTGGAGAAGCTGTGGAGGTCTTTAAGAACAAATCAGACAATCATCAACCATGATTTGAAAAGGATTACCCTACCTTGAAAGATGGTGATAGATCACAGGGTCCTTATTATTACTACTCTGCATTTTTCTAGAATATAGCTCTATACTTCACCTGGAAGTATATATATATATACTATAGCTCTATACTTCACCTGGAAGACTTTCAAACCTATTAAAATATGTTCAAAGAGCCAATGGAGAGGAGAAATTTCAAGATACCTTGGCCTTGTAAGAGGGGGAAGGAGGACAATGCCTCCCATGCCACAGGCAGAGCTGGACAGAGCAGCATTCATGTCTGTGAAGTATGACCAGGACATGAGTACCTGATGGGAGTATGTTAGAAGCACTCTTCATTCTCCACTCCCCAACAACGCTGTAACATTTTTTTCTCCTGTTATCTTTCTCTCATATGTCATGTTTTCAATCCTGTCTCTTTATTCACTATTCACTATTCCCTTTGAAATGCTTTGAAACACTGAATTTTCTAACAAGATGCTGTTTATTTTCCTGGCGTGTCTATCAGAAGGCCAAAGAAAAGTAAAAGAAAATCCCTTTTTTCCAGACGTGTCCTGCTCTCCTTGACTTTAATGTGCATTGTACTTGCATTTGAAATGAAGCTGTCTTGTTTAAATAGCAAAAGTGTACGCAGCTGTTTGTTTGCTAAGCAAAGAACCTGGAGCTGAGAAGCTGTTGGACTGTATGTCCTCTGCAAGTTTATTGTAAGAGTAGATTTAAAATCTAGGCGCCAGGGCCTGTCATGTACCGAGCTTTTCAGCCACTGAAGGAAAGTTATCTCCTTCACACAAAAACATTGTGAAGTGAAGAGAGTTTCAAAAAACCCACATATCATTAGCCTGTCTCTTCCGCATCTGATTCCTCTTCTTAAGACGAAATAATGTATGCTTTAACAAGAAATAAATGATAACCTCTTCCAGTGCTTGTTATAATGAAAACCCACAATGAGTTCTTTAAGCATCTGTGTAGACATGTTACGTCATAGTACTTCCACTGGAACATAACATGATTTAATTTTCTAAAAGAGGAAAGAAACAGGTATACAGGCACATTTTAATTAAACTTGAATGTACGTATATATTAAGAGCAACAGAATCATCGTTCTTCAGTTCATGCATGAAAACCTGATCCGTCTTAACCTACAAAACTCTATACTGTCCACTTCATGCAAGTACATTGCAACATGAATATAACTGGACTGTAATTGTTGGCACTATGTCAGTGAAGATAATGTTACTTTTCAGTGCTGCTTTGGGTATCTTATGAATAATTAAATTCATCAAATGTAAACCTTACAATAAGTAAATCTGCATTACAAAGGCATTGTTAACCAATCTTTATGAATGAAGGCTTGAGACTTAGATTCTGACTGCAATTTCACAATTTTAATTCAAATTGTTATTTTTTCTCTTCATTTAACACAAAATGCTGACACAATTGATTTTACCTTTAAACTATTTGAGAAAAATATACACCAGCTTTCCCAAAAGAAATATTTTTAAATTATTCCCTTTTGGAAAGTGCTGCCTAATAATGTAATTGTTCTTTAATTTCTTCCAGTTACCCAGTCTCACAACAAATAAACACTATATTGGTGCTCAAAGCCACTTCTCAAGTTCTAAAATTAATATTTTTAATTCTATTATGTCTCTAACCAAGTTTCTCTTTTCTCTTTTGCAATAGCATTGCTCAGATTCTGTAAAAAGAAAAAGGCAAAATCCTTTTTCTAGCAACTGTATATTTGTTAATAGAGTGTTGAGATTTTCCCCCACTTCTCCAGCATGACTTTTTGCTGTTTTCTACACACACCTTCCTTACTTTTACACAAACACCTCTCAAACAACTTATTTCACCTCTTTAGTTCTTTTTTTTTTTTTGCATTACCTGAACAGCATTGTTTTGTTTCTGCACCTGTGATCACACTACCTAGAGGAAAATACTGAATAATTTCTACTAAAGAAGGAAGCATCCACTTTCAAAGATTAACTTTTTCATAGAAATGTTTTTTCCTTTGTTCTAACCCTTCGCATAACCTCAGTAGCCACTCAGTACCTTCCAGCAATTCATAAGTCTTGAATACTTTCAGTTATATTTATTTCAACAGAAATAAGAACTTCACTTCTGGAAAAGAAGATCAAGGCTGTTCAGGCAAGTGTTTTTGGAAATTTTAGCCCAGTCCTTTTCTGGGAAAAATAAGCCATATGCAAAGATATTCTGGAAAGTTTAATGCACAGCACTGAACTCGTGGTGGTCAGTAAGCATTATCATCCCAAGAGACATGGTGCTAGAGGTCTTCAGTATGTGGGGTATTTACTAAAATGATACCCCTTTTGTTATTTTAACACTACAACTGACATGTATTTAATTATGGAATAATCGTAATTATGCTTTCTTTATTTTGTTTTCTTTTTTCTTCATTCAAGTATTATTCCATCTCCACAGCAACATAAATCAAACAAGAACAAAGAACTATTGTCCCAGAATAAACACATGGGGATTCATATTGGTATTGTAACTTGCAGTGCTATAATTATGACAGCTATAATTGTTCAAATTTCACAATGTGAATTTCTTCGAAGTGATTTGTCCCTAGAAATTTGCCTACAGGATGATTTGAAGGAGAAAAGGAAGGTGTGAGAGATGAGGAATTCTACAAATATTACCTTTAATTCTGTAAGCGTGTACAACCGGTCAGTTTGGACCATGGAAAAGCTGCTCACTGGAGAACACTCCTCATCTGCCCTGAGTAACTAAAAATGTGAGTATTAAATATTTAGAATTAGGTAGCTTAGAAGGGAGGTGAAAATAATCTTATTTTATCAGATAACAAAAATTTTGTTTAGACTTGAGCGTAAAAGTGGATCCATTACAAGAACTGGTAACACTGATGAGGCAAAGGAAGGAAAATCATAAAAAGAACCTATTTCACAGAACAGAAGCCAGAAACTCTAACCTAAAATAAAAGATAACAATATGACACAAAACCATAGCTGTTAAAAATTATAATTACGTGACCATAAAACGCAGATATTGAATGAAGAAATCTATTTCTACTCTGAATTCTCTTCCGATCTACGGGATGGCTCTGAACAGAGATTTTAGAGAGATACAATTAATTATAAGGATGTGAAGGTTTGAAGATATTGTCTTACCTAGTATTTTCATAATTCACTTAGTCTGATAGTACTGATATGATTTGTTGAAAGTAAAACAGGATCGCACATTTTTTAAACAAATCTAGATCTTCTAGAATGACATGTTTTGAAAAAAACCAACTGCTTCTTAGAAAGACAAACAGTTAAATTGATCTGTATAACACATCGTTGTCTTTTTTTAAAGGAGACAGTAGACAGCAAGCATTATTGCTACGGGCTAAAGGAGCTGTAGAATCAATCTTATCCTGTCAGTTTTTATCTAGCATCATGATGCTTCACTTTCCCTGTTCTAAGATTTTAACAGACTTTCAGCACTGGAAATAAATGCTGGTGGCTCTGCTACTGGTGTGTAATTGGATGCTGGGTAGGTCACACAAATGACTGGAGCCTTGTTTGTCCCTCAGAAACTAAAAGGAAGTAGTGGTCTGCTTGTCTCATGGGTTCCACTTCTCAGAAGCTATTTACCTTATGCATAGTATGTCATAACTCAGTGTGAGCATGGATAGTGCGATCTTTTCCTTGATGACCTTTGTGTGGTGCTGCAGGAACCTATCAGTAATAACAGGAGTGCTGGTGCCACGAAGGAGACTAAAACTCTCAGACTGTGCATGTGAGACTGGATGTTCTCCAAACATGCCAACCAGATTTGATCTTGCACAAAAGCCAGTAGGGTGGGCTCCAGGTTCCCTGGAGTTTTTCTCTGTTGTACTTGCCTGGGGATGACAGTTCAAACCCCTGCTCCTTCAGAACAATCAACAGGCTGCAAGGCATTCAAGGGCTGCCCTTCCAGCATTCTTGCTCATTGCAACAGTAGCTGCTCAGATATTAACAACTCTGGAAGTAAATAATTTTTTAAAATGTAGTTATTCTACATACTACCACTCTTAGGTGACCGATCATTGAGATTTTCTTTACATTACTATTTTTGATTTAGCCAACTCGTCTACACCAGTGCTACAATAGGCACTTAAGTGTTCTCCTTTTATCTATATTTGGGTGAAAATAGCTCTGATTAGGAAGTTAGCCAATGATGTCATTTTCACAGACAATGCCCCACAACATTGGTATCATGATAGTCACTGATGAATAAAAGTCATCACCTGTAAGTCATTGTGTATGCCAATCAACCAGAATGAGAAACATTTTTTAAGAGAAAAGATTTCTCAGTGTAAGTTTCAGTTATCAGTGTGGCATTTCCATTTATTCTATCAGCTTGTTCTTAAAAAGAAGATATTGTCAGATCAAATTTGACATCATAATTAGATTTTTTTAGTCAAGATTCTGAAAATGCTCAAAGTAAATGTGTCTATGAATATTTAATAAATGTTTTTATTACATGTATAATCATCCTCCAAGGGATATTTTTTAATGACAATAGAAATAGTTCATTTAAAGACACATAATACTAGCCATATTTTCAAACATAAAGGCTTGAAAGGAACATTGGTGCTTTCTCATGATACTAGTCTAGTTTCATAAAATCACAGTAAAATGCAAACCTCTTAATGTGAGACTTCAAAAGTTAAATACAATTAATTTAAATTAAGTGCGGGAGCACTACTGCCTATGAATAGGTAGCAAAACTCCTTTTGACTTTCTTGGAGATTGAAACATCAGTACATCCTTGGTAGCATACCTTTTCTTCTCCAAAAGGATGCTGCTCTATTGTGTACTATGTTCTATTTTCAAATACCGATAGATGTCCTCTTGCTTCTCATTACTACTGCATCTAAACATCTTTAACATGTTTAGTAAATATTCTATTATCTGAAAACTATTTCTTTTTTAATCTTCTCCAAGGATAGACAGGCATACACTGAAATGTTACGTGGCGATTATCTAGGTTTATTCCATTACCTTACATTAAGGTACTCTGTATTTTCAACATAGAATGGAAGATCAAAGAATGGTATGTCACAGGGTATTAAAGTTTTGTTCCTTGTTCCATCCTGAACTGCAAGTCCCACAAATGCATTCTCAAGCTGAGTGAAGCTTTTTTTTTTTTTGCAGAAAAAGGTGGGGTTTATACTAAAATCAGTTTCTATTTTCCTCTTCTATCACAGAGGGAATATTTTGACTTTCACACAGCAAATGAGGAGAATTTTCTCTGTCCAGTTGCTAAATATGCACAAAACCAACTCGTTAAACCCCACCTAGTAATCACGTACTTTCCTTTCCATGGAAAGTTGCAGGAGATATAAGCCCATTCTGTCCATGTTTCCAGCTGACCAAAGGTCTCAGGACTACCCAAGTGCTAGAAGAGAAAACATCTTCTGTGAAGAGGTGAAATATACTAGCTCAGATTCAGAATGACCTTGACACAGTCTCATAGTTTTTGTCTGCCTGAGGCCTGATTAGAGCCTCTGGGCTCTGACTGGGGCACATATTGTACGTTGTGTGACTATGCAGCTATCAGGCTGAGGAAGGGTATCGCATTTGGATATTAATTCCTCAGTTTACAAGGTTTTGATTTCCTTCACTACTGAAATTATTTTTCTGTTTCTTTACGGATCTCCTGATCTTGTGCTGCAAAATCTTCAGATTGTCAACCTGTTTAAATTAATAGCAGCTTTATTGCCCATTATTCCAACATCTGGCTAGTAATGCAGAACAATAACTATTAGATAATACCATCAGTTTCTGATTAGAAAAGCTAATATTGTACTAGCAATAAACTTTGTTCACTGCTGCAGCAAAGATGCATCAGACAAGATTTGGGAAGGCCTCTGCAGTATCCAAAATAAACAAGTCAAAGAATACAATAGTAATATCAGAGGTAGGTTAAAAATAAAACTCAACAAAACAGAAACCAAACAGAAAATTTGTGTTTCCAAATTCTTCATAGCACATAATCAGCTTCTACCACATTAGCACATGCAGTGACCAGCTCAGTGGGAATTAATCTGACTGGTTTTGGAGAAAGACAGTGTTAACCTGGAACAGGCATTCAAATTCAGTCCTATTTTAGTTATGCAGGATGGGTTCACTGTTATTAATTTTGCTCTCCTTTTCCTCTTCTGGAACTTCCCATGTTGAAGAAATTGCTAGGTGAAAGCTGTCTGCAGAAGGAGCTTCAAGGTTGAAATGTTTTCTAGATCCCTGCAACATCAAACTGTTGCCCTGTCAAACAGGCTTCTTGTTTCTCATCATGGATCTAGTAGAAACTATTCAATTTTATAACCAAATTTTCTCTGGCTGCTACTGATGCTAGCAGTAAAAGCAGTTTAAAATTCATGAGGAGTATTTGGCTGTTTTCCTTTTCTAGCTGAGGACTGAATTTTGTTCTCTCTGGTTGTGCTTAGAACACCAGTGTGCAAATCAATGCTGCTGAAACGAAACATTTACTCCAACTGTGGTTGCAACTGAAAGCCCCCCCAAACAACAGAAATTCATTGCACCAGGTCCACAAACCTTCAGGATCAGAGGACATGATGAGAAACAACAGGGAACTATAACTGAAATACAGGAGAACATTAGATGCTGTAAAGTTAAGGGCAGCAAAACAAGCCCGCAGGCAAGATGCTTCTGCAAAGGACTTGGTGTCCTTGTTTGGGTGTCCTTGAGCAGAGCACCATGAGGCACTGAGAACGAGTGTCCCAAGCACTTTTCAGGACTGCAAAGACTGACAAAGCCATATTTTGAAAGGGCTGCAGCTATTGTTCGTCTCATAAGGAAGTTTTCTAGCACTAGAAGATTTTCTGCATGGATTTGTCAACCTGGAGGTGGTTTCTTTAGAAGAAATGACTGCAGTTAAATACCCCATAGAAGGATTTTCAGAATGTAGTAAGGCATAACACTAATCCTGATAAATAGGCTGATAAGCCAAAAGTTTGTTCTGTGTGATAGACCTGACATCAACTGTCTTGTAAAGCGTGGCTGAGCTTCTTAAATGTCCTATAGCATCTGAACAACTTTCTGTCTCCAGTATGTATTTAATAGCTGCCTTTGAGTTCAATTTTGAAGTGGTTTGTTTGGCTTTTTGGTTTGCTGCTTCTTTTTTTTTTTTTTTTCTCCCCCATAGTGCTTCTTTCATTTTGGTTGAGCACTTCCAAGAACCTTGCACTGGTTCTCCTGAGAGAGGCTAACTTGAGTTCTCTGGGTTTCAAGCTTTTATTAGGGCTACTAGCAGCTAAAAAACACAGGATGTTTTTGAAATCCTGGTTGGAAAAAATACATGTGGAGAGGAGACTTTGGCTACCTTTAGGCTGCAATTTTGAATATACTGATAATACTCAAGCAAGCACACGAAAGGCACTTCAGAAAGTCAGACCCTCAGATATTGCCTGATACAATTTCTTAGACTGAAGAAAACATTTCCCCTTACAAGGAGTGTGAGGGAACAGCAGCGAAAAAAAAAATACATAAAATCACAATCCAGGAAACTAAATTCATTAAAATGCAACCAGAAAAAAATATCTATACATAGTTGTCTTCTTGAATGCCTAGAAAAACATTGACAAAAATATTCAGGCTCAAATATAGACTCTTTTGAAAATGCTCAGATAAGTGATTGATTTATCATTTATTTTTAATGTGGGAAAGAGATATAAAAAGAAATAACATATTTAAGACCTGATCCCACACCTGCACCTTTTTGTAAAGGGAGTGAGTCAGAGTAGTGTTTCAAATTCAAGTGTCAGTTGGAAAGGTTTTAAAAGTGGTAAATGCTCCATCCCTGGCAGTATTCAAGGCCAGGTTGGACAGAGCCTTGAGTGACATGGTCTAGTGTGAAGTGTCCCTGCCTATGGCACGGGGGTTGGAACTAGACGATCTTTAGGTACTTTCCAACCCAAACCATTCTATGATTCTATGAAAGAGGTGGTAAAATAAATAGTAACAAATGTGTGGGACCAGATGCTACTTATGCCAGAGCTCTAAAGGAAATTGAATGTAAAATCTGTATATGTTGCCTTATGTTTAAATCAGCCACAGTACCAAAGGAGTAAAAGGCAGAAAATGTAACCTAAATTTTAGAAAGATGTCTGCAGGGATCGAAGAGCTCCACCGCAGTAAACCAGACTGGGATATAGAGCAAATTAGTTGAAATTACACAAAGAATAGTTTATAGACATGTAAATAAATGTGATAAAGTGAGAATGAATCCGAATGACAGATGGACATCACACTTCAGGAGTGCTTACCAGTTTGTCACTCATGAACAAGGACATGGATCAGTGTGGTCCTCAAGGTATAATGGAGCATCTGAATTTCCTAAAACTTTTAATATAAAACAAAAGCTGATCAGAAAAAGAAGCTGCCACTCAATACAAGAGGGAGTCCCACCGTGAATTTATGACTGTGAAAGTTATAAGCAAAGGATAAGCAGATAGTCCTTGGAAGAATGGTAGATTCCCAAGGGGTTTGGACTGTTCTGCTTACTCATGAATTGTATGGAAAAAAAGTGAATAGTGAGTGGGTAACATTTCCCAATATAAAATTATTTCTTTGTGAGATGTCACAGAAGGATCTCACAAGAATATGTGGCTGGCTACTAAAATATGAGACAAAATGCAACGTTTAATATAAGTAAATCAATGCACTCAAAAGAAACACTAAGAACGCATAGAAATGGGTAAGTAAGTGCTAAATTAGCTTCAGAAAGGACCTTGAAATCACTGGGGACAGTGCTATGAAAATATCTCCTCACTGCTTAGGCATCAAATCAGAAGAATATTAGTGATTAGGAGCAAAGTAATAGCAACATAATTACAACGATGTTTAAAACTATAGGGTACCTTAACTTGAAAGAATATTAAAAGTAATTCTGGTTATGCCATCTCAGTAAAGATGTAACAGAATTAAAAGCAGTTCGGAGAACAGCAATGATGATTAGAAACATAGAGCAGCATCCATACGGAAGTTATACAACAAAATTAGAAGCCACTGTCCTAGCTAAAAATGATTGAGAGAGAAATGTAACAAAGATGTATAAAAACATTAGTGGAATAAAGCTGTTGAGCAGAGAAATACATATTCTTTATTTGTCATGCAACAGAAGCTAGGGGACACCTATGAAATAAGAACACAGAATTAAAACAAATAATTAAATCATGGATAAAATTCGGACATAGATTCAAAGAGCAACTGCAGCAGAAAAGTTAATGAACCACTATTTAATACAGTATACATGAAATGTTTTGGTCAAAATATTTTAAGACTGAAAGTAATACAAGTGGAAGGATCACTCTATGTACCTCCTGTATCCTTATATTATTTTCTTAAACATCTCTCGCTAAGTGCAGGAGAAAGGATGGAGCTTCGGTTTGATGTAGCCCTCATGTTCTTATTCTCTCCCTATTCAAGTGCTTTCATCTGCTTTCTTCCGAACACACATTACAGTTGAATCAGTGCAAATCTGGGGGCTCTGGAGTGGGTAACTAGGTGACCTTTTCAGAAGACATGTAGTCCTTAAACTATTTAGCTGTGTTGGGAAGTTAATTCCTCTATAAACAATTATATTGGGTTTGTAGGATATGGTGTTCACTTGTTTGTAAGTAGGTTATACTCACATATCCACCATATCCCTTTACACACTGCTCCTGCTTGTGTATCATAAACTATGGTATGAAACCATAGTTTAACCTTACATGCACCCGTTTCCTTCTGCATTGTGCTATGAGAATGTCTATGGTAACCTTTACTGGAACTCATCCACCTCAAAACAAAAACAAAAACCAAACCAAACCAAAACAAAACAAAAAACACCAAAAACCAAAACCAAAACCAAACCAACCAACCAACCAAAAAAAAAAACAAACCCAAGAAACACAAAAAAACCCAGCTGTATTTTTGTAGAAAAGATGTTTCCTCTTGATCACATCAGTTATTTGCCCTACCATTGCATAGTGGGCAATTGCAGAGACAACAATAAGCAGCAGGGAGTGAAAGGTAGGTAATGACTATGTCAACACTGCTGCCAAATGTGTTTGTCAATCTACAACCTTGGTGCACATCATGTAATTAAGGAGAGAGAATCTGGCCTTGAATTATTCATCCTCATTCCACTATGCATTCACAGTCATTGAATATGGACAAAAAACTGTGGTCCTCTTAATTGCTGTTCGAATCTCTCGTCTCATGAGACACCAATAATTCCCATCATTCTAAGCTGACAAAATTAATGTGTTTTGCATCATGATCTGTTCCTTTAATAAAGATTCTGGCCTCCCTGGGCTTAGCTCAGTAGCTCTGCATTACACGTAATCTCCTTAATCAGAGAACAAAAAACTAGGTTAAAAGAATGCTAAGGCAAGCTCATGACCGCAGGGAGATTCACAGTGCAGGCAACAGCCTTTGCTAACGAAGCATAGCAGGTCACACTAGACCTCTGTGTTTTGCCTGCACCAGACAACCCCCATGCAAATCTGTGAGGTGCTTTGCTCCTTCAGGACCTGTGCAACAGCGAGAGATTTCAGGTCCTCACAATTGCTAAGCCTTCAAGGACTGGAATATGACTATGAATTTTATTGCTTTCATTACCCAGTTTCATCAACCTAACATAGTTTTAATTAATTTAATATGGGGTTTGTATTACCTTGGGTTTTTTATTATTTGGGAACTTTTCAATTACAGCTAGATAAATCATTGGAAACACAATATTAATACAGAAAAGTGTACAAAACATGATAACCATCCATAATAAACTCAGTTTTCACAAAAGTACACACATAGTCATACTTTTCTGTCCTGCAAATGCCTAAATTACCACATATACCAGTGACAGAAAGGAAAGTTTTTAGGAGTGTCATTGGCTATCCATATGGCACACTCTGTTTTGCAGGACCCTTGAAGCAGAGAATCATAAATTCAAAGACTTTCTCTGGTTAGCGCTGATGTCTGGAACCAAATACTAGCATGGTTCTGGAACTCTCTTTTGTATCAAAACAAAAGAATAAATTCCAGTAGCAGGAAATGTTTATTCTTATGCACACTTTCAAGTTTATAACAGAAAGTAAAAAAATGAAATTTTAGCCAAGAAGAGCTCTGTTCCCTAATAGAAGATGTAATTTGCCAGTTCATTCCCCATGCCCATGTTCTCCTTCACAGACCTTAATTCCCCACCAAACCATAGCCCCCTCTAGGCATTATAGGCAGGAAGTCCACACTGGAAATCTCAGAGAAAGACCACCATATGTAATCTGAGATACAAATTATTACAGTGAGGAAAAATCAGAGATTCCCTGGGAAACAGACAGGTTTTGTGAAAAAAATCTTCTCTAATATGCTATTTTCTTTACATCATGTTCAGACAACAGAGATGCAATTGAAAGGAAACCCATGAAAATGAAGTTTACCTATTCCTGCTTAATCCTGATTGACACAAATGGAAAATTAACCTGCTGAGATTATATAGATATCACTTACCTCCATGATGTCTAAATGCACATTTTGGTTTTCTATTTTTTTTTTTGACAACCAGATCCTGCAAGCCTCCTGCTTTCTTATGAAAATGTAGTTAGTATAATTCCTGAAAATTGATGTATTCAATAAACTCATATATTGACAAGTCAGTTAAGGTTGAAGTAGATACAGTTCAATATTCTTTACATTTGTTTGGGTCTATATGAATTTCTGAAGGATTCCCAGCATTACATATGAATGTCTTAGACAATTTCTATTACACAAAGTTATTTATCGACTGATGACCTGTAGAAATAACATAGGACAGTTCTCCAAAATTCAGAGAAGAAAACATATTTAAATGAGCAAAGCTGTTGCAAGTTCCAAAGACAGAATATTTTAAAGCATCAGGTTATGAGAAAACATTCAAAGGCAGAATCAACTTTAACAACTGAGAATCATTTTTATGACAACCATAGTATGGTTGGTATGAAACCTATTCTACACACTCGCTTAAATCATTATGGTTTTTGTGGTAATTCTCAGTTCTGCTAAGACTATCTTTCCAATGATAAGAAAAGAAAGCAATAAATAGGCAGACACTAGTTCTGGTTTAGACTTTTTCCATTAAAATGTCGTGAATAATTTGTAATTTATATTCAAATTAAGATCTGAAGAGGAAATTTCTAAGTTGAAGGTCAGTAAAAAGCAAATAGTTACTAGATATTTTCAGACCCTTTTTCAGGAAAGTGTGGTATTTTACTGCAGACTTTATGCAGCAAGCATGCTACCATTTTGGCCATTTTCATTAGGAAGACTGTTGGACCTGAAGGGGGAATTGCTCTGCAAAAGTGCTAGATCAGAGACCAGGAAATCTGATTTCTTCTTCCAAGTTTACCTACTTTTCAGTTGTATAAAGCTTTAAGTCTCACAATTAAATGTTCAATATATCTGCTTGTCTGCCGCATGATTTCAGCAACAGGTAAAGGCCTTGAGTGTGTTCATGTCTGATACTAGTTTTCCCCAACACCAAGGACTGCACTTATGGCATGCTCAGGACCTCAGCAAATACATATTAAAGCTTATGGATCCCTTGTGCATTTGGGCCTCAGTTTCTCTCTCTCTCTTTCCTCTAAACAGTTGCGCAGATGAGCAGTTCCATTGAGTTCAACAGGGATTATTCATCTGCTTATCCTTCCTTTAACTCACCTGCACCCAGGCTGGTAGGTAGCTTTAATTTTACAAAGGAGTATTTATCTGAGTTTATTTCATTCCTAGAGAATCAGTATTTGGCTGAGGAAGTGAACTGCAAATTATTTTCTTTACTGAAATTATGGCAGGAAAACAAAAATTATGGGGAGAAATAGGTTAATTTTTAAAACCATTTAAAAATAAGAAAGTACAGCATAATGAAAATATTTCCTAATTCTTATTTCACTGGGAAAAAAAAAAACCAAACACAAAAACCAAACCAAAACAAAACAAAACAAAACAAAAAAACCCCAAAACCAAAAAACCAAAACCAAAACCAAAACCTAAAAAGAAAAAACCCCACACACAAAAAAAACCAAAACCAAAAACCACTAAACAAAAAACAAACCAGCTGTTCTGGTCTGTGAAGTATAAATGGAAGACTGCATATGGTAAGTCTAATGTTAATGTTACCAAGGCATCCTTTCCTGTACAGAGTCCAGTGCAAGTTGATTGTGATCTTTCTGCTAAGATGTAGGAATATAGGAATCATGCAATATTTGGTAGCATTTTACTTATGTGAAAGAAAAATGTCCATGATCATGTGCTATACTGTTAAGCATTTTCTCTCAAGGGCCAAAGCCAATTTTATGGTTTATCATTTTGTTCCTGCAATACCACCTGCCTGAACTAGATGGTCAGATTATTTCCTTTTCTTTCACCTCCTTAGAGGTTTGTATTGCTCCACACTGGTAATATAAGAACATCCTATTTTCCACCTCCTGCAGCCCTGGTACTCTGTATAGTTTATACTGTTTAAAATTGATTTCCCTCTGATAACTCCCATATGAACCAATGAGCTGCCAGACATGCTGCACTGCAAATGCCTGACGAACCTCAGCTGCTCTGTCAGGCTCAAGCAGCTTGCAGACCATAGAAGCCTTTGCCCAAAGGAAAAAAAGCACCACCAAAATAAAGCTAACAAACTTTCCTGGTTCCCTTTGTCTTTACTCGGTTAGCATCTTGCTGTGCATCATTCACCAGCTCTTTTTTCCCCCCCATATTGAAAAATAATCACCCAAGTAAACTTCTCCAAGTGCAGTTAATCCTGTTCGCTTTGATTCAGAAGCTGACCAAACAAATAAGGATTTAAACAATGACAGAGAAAGTTAAGGTTAATATTGAAGAGATTAACAAGTTCCCTGGTGGAAAAAAGAGGCTCAAGAAGTAACTCAGTTGCTTGCTCTTACTCTTCTTACTCTGTCTTCTTCAGACTTCTTGACCATCTTATTTTATAATGGTCTCCCTCTATTCTAATTTGTGTTAGAGAGACAACTGTACCCTCTTTGTCCACTGCTTGTCTCCTAGAGAAGATATATGGTAAGAATTACGAAGGTTGTGGTATTGCAAAATAGGCAGTTATCGCTAGCTTCAATCAGACCATGAGAAATATCAACCTTTGTTTATTAGAAATTTTTTCTTAGAAGTATAGCATTATGGGGCGAGAGGTTTTTCAAAAATATATGGTTTTCATAGAAAACAAACACCAGTTTTCAAAATCAAAAATTTAGCATAGTGAAATTTCTTTTATACAGATTGCTTATTAAATATAGGAAAAAAAAATCTTTGTCTTAAAAAGTTATTTCAGTTGAAAAAATATGTTTTCATAAAGACAGACCACAGAGGGAGAGAAAAGTTCAGCCATCCCTGTACAAATTATCAATACTGTTAGTGAGCGTAATAAATTAATAAGTTACAGAAGGACTGAGAAGAATGGTATGACTTAAATCTGAAAAATTATTAACAGAATCAAACTGAGCCAATATTCAATTGCTAATTATAAACACGCATAAAGTTAAGCACATGCTTACCTGCTTTGCTAAACTGTGATTTGAGTCCAAGCTCAAATGACAGCAAATACTTCTCTTCATATTTTGTGCATGGAATGAGAGACACCTGAAGGTAGCTGGTAGGTTGATTAATATTTGAAATAATAGTCTATTAAAATGTAAATTAAATAAATGCTGCTGCCTGGAAAATAAATGAGTTTTTAGCAACTGTCATCAGACCTGGATTCCACCTCCATCCTCTCTGAGCTCTTGTCAGCTGGATTCCAGCCCAGATGAAGTGGGCAGGAGAGCACAGGAACCTAATGAGAATAAATGTGAATTAGTTTAGCACTCTCATGCAGCTAAATTATCCAAAAATTAGTTACCTGTTTGGAACAGACTACCTGAGGATTAATTCAGCAGAGGAATGTGCAGGCAGAATTCCAGCACTTTAACCAAATAGGTATTTGCCATGGACTTAATAAAAAATAATTTGAATTGCATTAGAATTCTCCTTAGCAATGTCTCAAAGTCCAGCTTCTTCCTCGCAAATCTCCCAGATACCAGCCTGTGTGAGAAGATATAGGACTGGTCTTACTGCGTGAATCACAGCCCTTCTGTCCCTTTCATCTTTACAGTTAAATATCTACTGCTCTTGTTGAACAAATCTTTGGGCGTAGCTCTGCAAAGACTGAAAAGTGACTTACTTCTCAGTTCCAAAGTTCAAAGCAGGGCTGGAATTGTGTGCTGGGCACTTGCTCTGAGATTTGTGGGGGCAACCCTCCAGCTGTTTGGGACAGGGAAGATGTAGACACAGCCTCAATGGGCTGGCAAGGAGTAGCACAGCCATCACACTTGCATTAAGAAAGCGCAGACCCTACCATGCTAACAGCACCAAGAAGTCATAGAGAGTGATGGCTCTTCTGTCTTCTCCAAGAGGCTATAGTGCTGGCACTAGACAATGTGACATGGAGGGACATCAATTTGATGGACGGATCACTCAGTGGATAAAGAATTGGCTGGATGGCTGCACACAAAGAGTTGTGGTCAACGGCTCAATGTCCAACTGGAGAGCAGTAACGAATGGTGTCTTTCAGAGGCTGGTGTTGGGACAGATCTTGTTCAACATCTTTGTCGGCAACATGGACAGTGGGATTGGGTGCACCCTCGGTAAGTTTGGCAATGACACTAAGCTGTGTGGTTCAATTGATATGCCGGAGAGAAAGGATGCCATCCAGAGGGACCTTGACAAGCTTCCTGAATTATGGGGACTTCAATCAGCTCCCCATCTCTGCTAGACAACTCAAGAACTGAGTACCCTGCGGAGGGCTGGTGTAACTACTAAAGACTGAGGCAAAGGCAGCATTAAGTACCTCAGCCTCTTCATCATCCTCAGTCACTAGGTTTCCCCTAGTATCCAGTAGAGGATGGAGGTTCTCCTTGGCCATTCTTTTATCGCTGATATATTTGTAGAAGTACTTTTTATTATCTTTTATGGCAGTGGCCGGATTTAGTTCCATCTCTGTCTTCACCTTTCTAACTTTCTCTCTACATAACCTAACAACATTCTTGTACTTCTCAAGGGGCGACAGTCCCTTCTTCCACAGGTGATAAATTCTCTTTTTCTCCCTGAGTTCAAGCAATATCTCCCTGTTCAGCCAGGTTGGTCTTCTTCCCCACTGGTTTAATTTTCAGCACAAAGGGACCACCCGCTCCTGCACAAGGATTTCACTCTTGAAGAGTGTCCAGCCTTCCTCAACCCCTTTGTCCTTTAATAATATTTCCCAAAGAATTCTGCCAACCAGTGTCCTAAACAGGCCAAAGTCAGCCCTCTGGAAGTCTAAGATGAAGGTTTTGCTGACCTTCTTCCTGGCTTCTCCAAGGACTGAAAATTCAACCATTTCATGATCATTTTGCCCAAAAATGTGTACAGGTGAGATTAAATTCTTAATCTTTCTCTTTTTCAAAGCAGTCGGATTGGTTATCATATAAATTTTTCATATAAAATGATCATATTTTGTCCACTAGAGTCTCTGGATAGGCATCAGAGCACAACAGTCCTTCAGCCCCACTCTGCCACCAAGCCAGTGCTACCACTATCCAACTGCCTGGTACTGCAGGTTACAGTGCTGGACCTGCCACAGCTTCACGTAAAAGATATATGTGCCTCCCATCCGCTGTAACAAGGGAGTGAGGTGGGAGCTAGCACATGCACAGCTGTGTGTCTCAGGCTTTTCACGAAACTTGACAAGTATAATATGGGGAAGACCTCCCCTTAAGAGTCCCCCCTCAAATGTATTGTGTTGTTATGAAGAAAATCTTGAGCTGGTGCTGATGGTTCTCTTGTCTTTGTCTCTTATTTTCCTTGGCAAAAAAAGAACAATCTTTGGTTCCAATATCTAATTATCTAATAGCTGATAAAAATCACTACTTTAACAGATACTTTACTGTGATCACTGCCAGAAAACCAATGTTCCTCATAAGGAGAATCATGGAGAGGTGAAGAAAGTTTTGTTTTTTCATAACTACTGCCAATAATAATCTAGTGATTTTAAAGTGCCAGCTACAGTTTCTGTCACCTTGAATCCAATAACAAGTGAAACCACTCTCTGTGGCAAGGACTTGTCTTTGTTCTTTGCCTTCGGACACATTCACACAACAGAACTATGAACCATAACTCTGATTTCTAAGCACTATACACAAATAGCTGTTATCTGATTAGAAAGTAAAGACTAAACTCATGTCCTTAATGTGAATCTGATTTTACTCAGTTTTCACAATACATTTACAACCTGAATGAGAGACAAAAGCATACCTGGCAGAAAAGAGATGATGACCCCTTTACCTTGAAAATAGCATTTGAATTCTAAGAGCACAAAGGAAAAGAAATTAGGCCTGGTTTTTATCCTTACCTGAGCTTGATTAGGTCATAGAAAGTTCAGGTAATACTCATGCCTCACAGCCACAATCATCACAGCAGTAGAGAAGCTAATGGAACAGAAAGAAATGAATAGAAATTAAAAGTTTTTAACGAATATTCCAGCTGCCTGATTGCAAAGAAAAGGTTCAGAATAAAAACTGTTTAGAAGTATATCGACACATTGTGTTCTGATTAGCATTCAAATTATGTAAGTCAGCAGCACAGCCAGTGAAAACTATTACCTGAGAGCACTCCCGTGACTGAAGATGTTTTGAGAGGAAAGCTGAATTTAAAAACCGTGATGACCACACATTTAAATATTTTAAATTATCATTATCATGCATGGGACTGCATAAACAGTCTTATTTTCTTTCTGAAGTGACTAGAGGTTTTTATTTGCTGTTCTTTTTTTTTTTTTTTTTAACTTAATGCCATCGCAAAGTAAGGTTGTCCTAATAGACCAAAGAGGTTCAAAAGTCAAAGCTGGTATTTGCTACCATTTGAAAGAATTAGCATTGATAAATATTGGGATGGACGGGGTGAGGCAGGAAGATGAAAAATGGTTAACCAAAGACATTCTGAAGTGATCTCATTTTCCAGAAGTGGCTGGCCATGCTGGACTCTGAGTGTTTTTTAAAGATTCTAAGCTGAAGGCCCAAAATTGAGGTGCATAAGAACATTAGCTCTTTATTATTGCCCTTATATCTTGACTCAGACTATCCAGATTTCCCAGTAGACAGTTGAGGTAAAGGGTATATCATTATAACATTTCACAGCCTATGCAGAACCCTTTAATCTACACAAGCAGCTGGGACTATTCATGCTGTTGGAGAGGCCATAATTGCTGATTGTTTAGATTTGGTCAACTAGTTGAAAATTCAGCCTAGACAAAGCACAAAGGAGAACAGGACTGAGAGCTCTAGTAAGCTGTCAGCTGCAGGAAAGAGGCAATGAACTCTTGGCTTAGAAAGTCACACAGAGAACCGAACATCACTGTATTAGATAGCAAGATAAGTTTTCCCACCAGCTCTAAAAAGGCTTTACATTTATATCTGGTTTTGATGTTTCAGAATCTGATGTTTTTCCTGACTATAAATATACTTGCACTATAAATATACTTATCTTTCCTTGTAAAATGTTTTGAAATCTTCTGATGAAAAGCACTAAATATGTAGCCTTCTATTTTTGGAGAAGCCCAAGGTGAGATAACACACTCTGAATTGAGATTTCATGGTTCTGTAGAGAGGTTTGGCCTCGCATCAAAGAGCTGTTTGCACATTAAAAAATCTATCAATCACACCACTGCTGATCAAAGAAAACTAGTATACCAACTAGTAGCAATAGCAGTTGGGGAAAGAAAAGTCAACAGCAAAATTGCAACAAAGCAATGACACTGATTCCAAGCTGGAGCATGAGTCCTTTCCTCCTGAGAAATTCAACTTACCAAAATGTCTTCACACTATTCTTGATTTAGCTAATCCAAATGTAGACAGAAGTGACACCAGATGAGTCAGGCACACCGTCTGGACTCAAACGCTGAATTTGTAAGTGACAAACTCACAAAAGTTTGTTTGGATGTTTCACTCCAACAGTAAACCAAAAGCCAAATTTCCCATTTAGCTTTCAAACAACTTGCAGCATAACATATCCAAAAGTTAAGAGGCTTGCTAAAGGCTTGTGCTGCTAGGATTAAATAAAAATTATCTAAGAACTCCAATTTAAACCCATTTCAAGTTAGTGGAAAGGGCTAACAGAGACATGTGGAAAGGACTGTTATGAAAATTGTGTGCAGCGATTGCTCTCCTCCATCCACTGAAACGCATATGCATAGGTTTTGTCAAGTAATGGTAGCTAATGTACAGTCATTGCTAGCCAACGAAATCTTGGAGAGCAGTTATTCCCTAATAACTGAAGGTGTCAGGTGTTAACAAACAGAAAAAGGCAGGCCTCATTCTCTGACATATATAGAGAGCCCTGATTTTAGCTGGACTGCCATGAAAGCACAACAACATGGTCTGCAAGACAGTAGCTCACAAGGCCTTCTGGTGTATTTAGAACTGCTAAGATGTGTACAGCACCTCACACAGCACGACTGAGGGGCTGATCATTTCTGAATAATATCTTCTTAGGAATCTCTCCCTCATGTTTTGTAAGATGATATTTCAAATATCTCTAGCAATTAATAATATGATCTTCCTCACTGCTAAACTTGTTTCTTCTGTCATGTCTAACATATGTCTGTGCAAGGAAAGAACATCTACACAAACTTTAACCAGAAATTCTCAGTTCCATTAAGCATTGCCTTTTAATCTACACCCTAGCCTATGAATAGATGGCTATGGAAAAGATTAATCCAATTGGGATGTTCCATTTTAAAAGGAAGTCATCTGATCTCCACACTCAATTTAATGTATTATTCCAGTACTGTAATTCTTAATGGGAAATCAGAAAATTTTTCCAGGGAGTGGAAGGTGGTGGGAAGAGAAATAGGTGAGGAAGTGGAAGGAAAAGAAATATGACCATGATCAAGGCAAAATGAAGTGATTAATGATCTGAGACTTAAAAAAATAAAATTGTAGCCAAAAGGAGTATGCTGTATCATTTAATGGACAAAATATTGCAGTTTGAGTACCTGAATAATTGCAGTGTTTGGAATGCACAATGTTTGATAATTCTTCCTGAATAATTGTAGTATTTCTCCCAGAATTTGTACCTGGTAATTGGCTAGTCTGAAGGTTGCTATGGTAAACACTTAGCTTACACAGAACATCATGTAAGGAGCAGATACAAACTAAAAGGAAGATTGGTGTCTGTAAAATACCTTATGATTTTATTATATTGATTATATTAATTGTCATAGATATTAAGATGGGAAGAGAAAAAGAGACCAACACAACTAAGCTGCCTCTTCCTACTGATTTCAACGGAATTACAAAGTCAGAATTTGATTTGAAGATATTTACATCAGGATTAATAATCATTAAGTTATTAAATATACTTTTCTCCCACCTTCAAGCACCTGCCACCTCCTTGAGAAACTGATATTCTGACAAGATTTTCTGTTTCACTGACACAAAGACAATCAGAGAGAAGTCAAATTAGCTTATTCTTAGCTTCATTATTGTTTACTAGTGATGTCACGTAGATACTCAGACACAAGATTTTTGATGCTAGGCATTGTAGAGAACTGCAACAAAAATGTATAAGATAGATAGCAGAGGAGTGGAGACAGAGTTTAAGGAAATAGTAGGATAGTGTTAGCTCACTTGGGCATGAAAACGGGCATGACATGGTCATATCCAACACATGGCCTGCCTATCTGTAAGAGTTTCAGATATCATAACAAGAAAACATTTACAAAGGATTTCAAAGAAACTCACAATACTCAGACTGGTAGTCTCAAGGGAGACTGTCACCTGGATAGAGCTGTTCCCGACTGACACCATAATGAGTAAAAGGCAAGACTACCACAACTGGTATAGACAAAGTCTCTTCACAAGACCTGGCCTGGGTTTATGAATAAAGTATGTTCAATCCTTGATTATTTTTCTCAGATGGCTTTTGACAATCTGGAAAGAAAATGGAAAATTTCTGGACAAGTCTCCACTATTTTTTTTAAACTGCTGTCCTTGATTTTAAGGATCTCTAGTGTGTGTTTACTGCCCACTGCAGAAGCTTATGAGAATATGATTGATAGTTTTATTGGCGCTGTGGGCAGAACAGATCCATAAGAGTATCCTCTACACTAATTCCAATCATTCCTGATTTAACCTATTTTAAAAATTCCTTTTGTCAGCCTCCTCATGTAATAAACTATAGCTAGTGGAAATGGCTAAAAGCCATTCCAGTTTACTGCAATTGCAGGAATTCTTTCCAGTATCTTCTTGCTCAGACAAATAGATATGGCATCACATATCATGGGAGCACAAAAGAAGAAACATAGCCAAAAATGGCAGCAGAAGGTGATCAATAGCATATTTTTTAGTGAGAGATTAGAAATGTAAGAAAAAATATAGTGTTGATGACACATAAGTAGCCAAAGCAAATAATAAACCTGAAAACTGGAAAAGCAAAAGGCCACTCCATGAGCAGTGCAACTATTGGAGGTAGGTTTCCCATGCACCAACATCCTATGTCACAGCCTACTGCAATCACCTGCTGCTGCCAGTTCCTCAGCACTTCCAAAGCTGTCTCCTGCACCATCTCACTGGCCTGTCCTCACAGCTTCTCCTAAACACCTCTGGTTTTGTCCCCCCACGCATGTACTCATTCAATGTCATTTATATAGTGCCCTCATGTTTCTTTTGTGGGCCTGAAGCTGCATACATCGAGACTATTTCTGAGCTATTTGGTGCGTACTGGTGAGCTAGCAGGCAGACACAGCCTGGTGAACTTGCACTGCAGCCATTCCCTCAAAGGAGTGAGGATGCAGGAGATTCTCCTCTGTCCGTGACCAATTTTCACCAGTTGCACAATTTTTAACATCTGCATAATAATTCTAAGAAAGCTTGATGTAAGACATTGATATACAGGCCTAAAACATATACACAGCCCATTCTTATATTTTCACTTTAGCCTGCCTTCCACACAAGGACAGGAACACAGGCAATTTAAATCCATACAGGGAACAAAAGCCTCTGCCTTTTGTTTTCCGAGGTGTCAATGAGTGCATTGGAGTCGCATCCCCACTGGCTTTCCATGGATTTAGGTGTATGCAGTAGTTTAACCCCAGCTGGCAACTAAGCATTACCCAGCTGCTCACTCACTCCTCCCTGGTGGGATGGGAAGAGAATCAGAAAAGTAAAAGTGAGAAAACTATTGGGTTGAGATAAAGGCAGTTTAAAAAGTAAAGCAAAAGCCACATATACAAGCAAAGAAAACCAAGGAATTCATTCACCGCTTTCCACCAGCAGGTGAGTGTTCAGCCATCCCCAGGAAAGCAGGGCTCCTTCACATGTAATGGTTACTTGGGAAGACAAACACCATCGCTCTGAGTGTCCTCCCCTCCCTGTTTCTTTCCCAGCTTTACATGCTGAACATGATGCCACATGGTATGGAATATCCCTTGGATGAGTTGCGGTCAGCTGTCCTGGCTGTGACCCTTCCCAAGTTCTTGTGCAACTCCAGCCTACTGCTGATGGGGTGGTGTGAGAAGCAGAAAAGGCCTTGGCTCAGTGTAAGCACCTCTCAACAGTAACAAAACCATCCCTGTATTATCAACACTGTTCTTAGCAAAAATCCAAAACACAGCCTCGTACTAGCTACTATAGAGAAAATTAACACTATACCAGCCAAAACCAGCACAACATGCCAGACAATTCTGTTCTATTACAGTCTATCACTAATTTACAGAGAACACAGACTTTTCAGATTCTTCACTGCACTATCTTATCCTGTCTGCAAGGAGTAGTAAGTATATTCCCCTCTTTTTTCAAGAAAGTGACATTTTGTAATTAATTTTATAAACAAAATCCTTAGTGGATATAAATATTTCACCTGTAGCTTTCCTCTTTATTCCCCTTGTTCCTGAGAAACATGTACTGCTTATTTTTCATGAAAGACTTGTCAAGATGAGAAGCCATCACAGAAACATTTCAAAATTTCTCCGACAATTGGCTCATTCATAATCTAATTGCTCTGGCAGGCAAGAAACTCCAAAAGTCTCTCAATGTACCATGACAGTTTTTACATGGATCTTGACAATACTTGCCAAGTGATTTTCAGAGTCTTGAAGTTTCTGTCAAAAGAATAGAGGAATGACAAACCCTGGGACTTTGACCACATGAGATGCAACTCAGTAATTTTTTTTCCTCCAAATGCTAGCCTGAAGTTGTCATGTGAAAGGCATACGAGGAGACATATTTCCTCTGTTCAGAATGTCTTCTTTTCAGAGCTTAACTACAGTCATCCTGGGTTCAAGATCTACAGTGAAATGAAGCTCTTTTAAATTATCACTCAAATTGTGGAAAAAAAGGTTTATCCTTCATCAGAGGAAAGATCTACCAATATCCTTTTCCCAATAGCACCTACTAATGGATGTATAAAGAGGAGAATAAGTGCAGAGCAAGAACAAGCACCACTGGCAAACAAGTCCCACTTCTATAGATACGGGTTTCTCTTCCAACAGTCCTGGTAGTAGGGTTGGAAGGGGTGGAAGATAGGCCCGCAACGTATTTGTCTTGGTAAGAAAGTCAAGCCAACTCTGTGCTCCATAAAATGTCTGCTGAAGGATGAGGAGGGGACAGGGTGGTGGTGTCCTGTAGCCCACAGATCTTGGACTTGACCCTAAAAGCTAACACATGAGGAAGCTTATTTCCCTCTGATCTGTTGTTTCTAGCTGCCTGTCAGTCAAATAAGTTTGCATCATCTACAGAAAAGTTACATTGAAGTTGCCCTTTTAAGTTGTTTTTTATTGACACCTACTAAAAAAGCGCAAAAAGTTACATATAAAATGACTCCATGATCTGGGGGCTATCTACTGCCCTTAAACATCTGATCTGAAAGATTATCCTCATTGCTTAATATTTTAGGTCTTATGACAGAACCAAAGAGTTACTGCTAAAAAGCAGAATTCAAGAATGAATGTATTCACTCTGCTTTTGTGAATCTCCCTTCAATTTAGTTCCATATTGTAACATATTGTGCAAGCTAATAGAGACTTTCAAAACTACAAGAAAAGAAAGTGCAAATAGGAATACTTAGCTACTGTATTCATGCTAGAAGTCTTTTGAAGATCTTTTGAAAGTTCTTTGTAGGTTTGAGACACTTAAAGAAATAATACCACCTGGAGTATACAACAAAAAAGGCATCAAATTTGCCACTTTATGACATTGAATACTATAATCAATAGAAATGTCAGCTATCTCACATTAACATCAGAACAGGTAGATTATATCACCACTTGGTTGCTATGTTAGACTTCATCATACTTAACAATAAAAGAGATTAAGGCTGCTTGCTCCAAGACAGAATGCAGTCTTCCAATGATACTAATCAGTTAGGATGGATTTTGTAGGAAAATGACAAAAATCACAGATTTGAGCAGGTTTAATATTTTCGGTAGGAGACATCTCAAAAGAAAATTCAGTCTCCCACCACAGATACATGTATGAACAAGTAGAATGATTTTTCCTCTGGAAGGGAAGGGCTCACTCTCCTCTCTCAACTAGAGAAGGAGTAAACAGAAAGGTGCGGCTAGGTGCTAAAGGTAGGTGAAATGATTCCCCCAACATGTCTTTTTCTACCCAAACCCTCTTCCTGCTACTGTGGATGGAAACTTCTCATGGTCTTGCTCACAGATGACTGTGCCCTCCTTCCAGGAACACTTCCTTTTGCTAGTATTTATACAGCATAGAAAAGCAGTGAAATGGCTCAGGATAAGGCTTGGGAAGTGACAAGGAACAGCATTATACTATCAATCAAATATGCCTCACAAATGACTTGTGGTTTAAATGATTTAATGATAAAAGATTGCTATTTCATTGGCTGGACAGATTTGGTCAAATGCCTTTACAGTGCTTGTGAACATTAATACCAATTTTGAGTGGCTATTCAATTCCATGTTCATAGCCCTTGTTATTCAAGTTGCTGTGTGACTGTCAGAAGAAAACAGATTGCTGTTCATTTTAATCAGTCAGATCACAGTTTTATTGAACGTGCCTGTTCGATGTGATTGCATCTAGCACAACTGAGCGAAATGAGACAAAAAGAGCAATTTTATATCACGTAGATAATAACAGATGCGCCCCTCAGAATTCATTATAGAAATCTGTTTTGCAGCCGTATGTTCCACTTCATCTGAAATCTTTTTGTTCTCATCAGCCTCTTCCTGTGTGAAACTACCACTTTGCATTTTGCAAGCATCGACTAATGGAATCTGGTATTACTTTGTCCATATCTTTGGATCCCTTGCTAAATATTGAAAACTAAGAAGTCTAGTTTTCCATAACTTCCACGTAGTCACCTGTTTGTAAAGCACAAGATATATTTGCCCTCTATTTTACTATATGTCCTTTAAATTTCACTCTCTAATAACTGAAAGAAGAGAGCTTTAGCAGTGAATGGCTTTTAAAAGATTTTGTTTCCTCTTCTGCCTCAGTCTAAGCCTTCAGGGTGAGCACAGCTCTATGAAATTTCAGCTGAGTCTTGGTGTCATTTTAGTTTAAGGTGTGTTCAAATCTGTAGCCATCCAAATTCTCTTAGAACTTATATGTATGTGTTTGAATCAAAATTACAGGTATCCTATGTTGCTTCTTTTCCTCATAACCTTTTTTAAACACCTACGTGACTATGCTGACTAATATGCATTTTATTGGCTTGATCTTTAGCTGATGTATGTTCAAGTGGCTCCACAGATTTTAATGGAGTTATGCCAAATTACATTACTCCAGTGGTTTGGATGAAATCCTGTGCCCTTTGACATCATGGGCAAAGTTCCCATTGTTTTCAGCAGAGCAATTATTTCAATGTGTATGCTTGGCGTATAGAGACCCTCCTCAGCAAAAGGTCATGCAGTCATGCAACCCTAGTTAGAGGCATCACGTTCATCCTGTGAGGTCTACTAGAAGTCAGCACTAAAACATGAATTTGTTGACTAGGCAAGAGAAGGAATAAAGGAAAGGTTGGACAAACATGAATTAACTTTAGCAAAGAGATGTTTCAGTGTAAATTTGAGCAGTGACTTGGAGTATTTCTTAGTTTGTCTTCTTTATTAAAAGTCACTGACTTTCTTAAATATCTCCCTTTAGCCTTTCTGCAATTTGAAATCATAATTTCCTCAGGGTCAAGTCTGCAGGCATATGCACATCATAAATTTGTAGAGCAAGCACTGGGATCCAGTCATGTCTCTGCACCTACTCCTCACAACCCACCCATGTAGTACCCTAACTTCTGTTCAAGGGCACCTTTTAACTCCCCCATCCTTCCTTCACGTTCTCTGAGCCACTTCATCTGTTCTTGGAGGCCCTGTTTTTTTCTCATGTCCATATGTCTACAGCATCCACAATATCAGGACCCTACTGACTTATATTTCACATACCTTTATGTCTCCCTCTATGACACCTGCATGAGGATTCCATACCTGTAAATCTAGCTCTCAACATAGAGCCTAACCTCCACAATCAGCATCACCTTCCACCCACGCTTCTATGTGAATTCTTGCTAATGTCCTTCTTTACAAGCCCTTCTCCCTCTCCCTAAATCCTTTGTCTTTTTCTACTTCACTCTAAGACCTCAGGTCCATATCCAACTCATGGTACATCGAAGGCTTGATTCTTCATTCATTCCTATAGAATGCCTAATGATCTTGCTGCATAAACTGGTGGATAAGGCAACTGAGTAATTAAATTATCTTCTGTTCTTTTTTCAGCCTAACTAAATATCTGAGGTGTGATCTTGGGCCTCCAAAATCTAACATGTCTCTTTATACCTATTTAGATTAA
The DNA here is from genome assembly GCF_004027225.2 of Strigops habroptila. Classification (NCBI taxonomy): domain Eukaryota; kingdom Metazoa; phylum Chordata; class Aves; order Psittaciformes; family Psittacidae; genus Strigops; species Strigops habroptila. The sequence goes on along the minus strand of NC_044281.2, from coordinate 56,205,945 downwards.
ATTTATTAAGATGAGGCTGTAGTTTAGGTTTAGATAGTATCTTGCACAAGTAACTCCTGATGTGGGAACAATTTTGAAATCAGAGAAATAGTTTCATTCACATAGGAAAAAAAGTTGTGGGGTTCTTTTTATTTTCTTGGTTTAGTTTGACTTGGCATTTTGTTGAAGAGAAGGATTTTTTATTGTTGTTGGATTTTTTTACGGCTTCATAGAGACAGTCTGATCATTTTTTTTCACTTTTTCCTCAGTCTGGACAGCAAATCAAAAAGTCAATCATTTGGACAATACTAGCTAGCTCTTCTAAACTCCATTGAAATACCAACAATAACAATAATAATTGATTTCCAGTCCTATTTCAGCAGAGGACATCACATATTTAAGCTATTGCCTTGTTAGGCTAGAGGTATGCTCTGTGATAAAGGGACTGTTCTCTGATGATGCATGTTTGAAGAGAGCAAAGGGATTTCTATTTCATGTAAGCCTGGAGAAGTCTGATAACACAGACATTTTTTAATCTGAAAGATATGCTTTCATCAAGTGCAACTTTTGTATCCTGAGAGTAGATGTTGACGTTCTGAAATGTCAGAAAAACCTTCCATTTAATAAAAAAATAAAGTGTAAATTACATTTGTGTTAACAGTAAAGGGACAGATGCAAAATCCATATCAAAATTTTATAAATTATATTTCAGGCCTAATGTTGCTTTGTGTGTGACATTAATGCAATTGAAAACACATTGATATAAAAGCCTAATATAAACATTACCAACCAAGGCTGAAATAAAGGCAGGAAGCTTATCATTGACAGTATGGATATAAACATATAATAGTATTATAAATAAAAAGGTTATTAACAATGGCCATATATATATATGTAAGTAATGTCAGTGCTCACATTGCCAACCTTTGTATCAGCATTTATGTGGGATCTCATAAAGCAGTCAAATACTTCCTGTTAACTTTTAGGAAATGATAGCGCAAACATGACCATAAACATGTTTCTGCTGCATAAATCAGGTCTGTACATGTGTAAATTCTATTGGTAATTTACAAATGTAAATGTAAACAGAAATAGCTTAGCCATGCATCAAAAGCACCAATGTAGTGAAAAACAGGCTCTGGAAATCATACCCAGGTTCTGCAGGTATGTGGTGTTAAAGCACAGAAGGACAAGTACATTTTTTTTTGTAAGTGATATTCATCATGCTCGGGCCTCAAAGTTCTTATGGATTGTACACTAAGGGTGGAAAGGCATACTGTATGACCCTTGCAGGTATCCCCCAGCCCTATTATTTTCTTATGAAGACCTGGTACTACCAGAGTCAATGGGAACTTTTGAGAAGAGATTTGTTATTTCTGTGGTGCCAAGCATTCATTCTACAACACATTGCTGTGAGTTCCTGCTTTTCATCAAGGCCACTGATCATAGGACCTTGGGACTATAGAAGCGTCTAATGTTTGAGGAACTGAGAGACTGACAGTCCAAAGAGACGGAGATACATAACCCGCATGATATCATCTTTCTTATGTGCAAGAAAGTTCAGATGTACTTTTAAAACCATGCCAAAAGCTGGCAGCTTCACTCAGCTGTCTTTCCACACTGTCTCACATAAAGGCCTTAAAAAGTGATGGGTGAGAACTACATATAGACCAAAGATTTTTACTTTTATGCTTCCCTCTTAAAAATAATTATGCAAGGCATCGGGGCTCATTACCATAAACAACACCACTGGCAGACAACTTGACTCCCAGACCGCATTCTGGAACTGTAAGACAGGTCTCTCTCAAATTAAAGCTACCCATCGGACTTTTCATACCAACTGCACAGGAGTCAAAAATGCTTGTAGTTCTGCCTGAGCAGTACTCAGCAATACTGCTGACTCCTGTTTTGAAAAAAATCTTCACTTACCCACAGCAGATCAGCACTTTATTGCTCTGCACAGAGAATTCAATAATTGAACAAATATTATACCACTCCCATAACTGAGGTATTAATGTCCATTTCAGGAATGTAATGTTTCCTGCCAAGAAACCATCTGTTGTATGAAATATGTGAGACTAAAATGAGGCTAAAATGGACACTACAGATATGATACCTCCAGATTGGAAGCTTCTTGGTGCCATGGGAATCCTAATCAGTGTTGATCCTGACAGCCGTAGGTGTTCAGCTCCCAACAACCAGTAATGCCCTCTCACACCCTTTTTTTTTTTTTATTTTATCTTTTTACTTTTTCAAGGGTGAAGAGCAATCTGGAGCTATTTGCTCGGTATATTTAGAGAAGAGTAAATTAAGGAGACAGAACATTATCTCTAATAGTGTTTTAAGTGAGGCAATGATGGATACTGGGAGAAGTGAACCTGTAACAACTTCTACTGATCACCCATGAGAACAATTTTTGAGACTCACAAAATGTTAGAGATTTTTATGTTGGTTTGATCTTTTAAATCTACTTTTACACTTCCTGGTTTTGTCAAGTGCAGGGAAGAAACATGCATTTGGATGTCTAGAAAGGCTCTTAAATCTCATTTCCACTCCAGTCTCCCACAGTGTGATTAGCTAGACAGCATCCTCTTTGCAAAAAGAATCTCTGTGTATCTTAGTGCATGTTTGCAAAGCCATACCTAGACAACAAGGTCCCAGAACTTCAGGCACAGAAGTGTCTCACCAGAGCATGAGTACAACTGATTTCTGTTTGATCCTACAGGCAAAGCATGCCCATAAAGCTCGTAAGGATGCAGGAGAATTGTAGTCTTTTGCCTATCCCCTTATTCTATCTTGGATTGATGGCATTGCAGCAAGAATAAGGAATTTAAATTCCAAACTGATCAATTGCTTTGATTATCCCACCATAATTAAATCAAGATGATTTATTCTGGGGTGTGAGACTATTTCTGGCTTTACTCTTTATGATTTTTCTGCATCTTATTTTTAATACTTGTACAATACGGGCAGCGACATTCAACTTCTTGATATCGTGCTCTTAGTTTCTTAGAAGAAATATACTAGATAATAATGATATTTCATTGCTGTTGAAACTCTGAGAAAACATTCAGCAACTTGTGCTGGACTGAGATCTCACATATGACTTCTCTGCTCATTTGCTTCACCTAGTAATGATTAAAAATGAATAAAAGAAGTCCCTTTCAGAAGTTTTCTAAAGAAATTTGAATTCTTTCAGCAGAGCTATGACATCCATTAGTTAACACAAACTTAAGAAGGTAAAATCTTTTCCTAAACATGATGGAGCAGTTATTTTCCTTTAGTATTACTACGTAGGGGAGTATCAAAAGATGAAGTAATTTTAAAAATCCTATCTTGTATGGAAAGCTGAAACAGCAATTTTTCACCTCCAGTGACAAGAAGTAGGCTTTTTGTTTTTATAAGCCCACCCCAGTATCAGTACAATCAGATAGTGTTATTGTGATGTGCTTTCACAGTTGTTTTGACTGACTGTACATGTTGGAGCTTCTTAATGCCAACATAGTTCTTTGATTAAAATCAAATAACCAGCAGAGAGAGAAAAAAAATAATAATAAAAAAGGAAATAAATACAAGGAAAATAAAATCTTGGGAATATTTGTAAGGTCCACTGAACATGAGGCTGTACAAGGTACAGGTGAAGAAATTTCTTTCTTACCATCTTGTACAGTCCTAATACTGACCATTCCCCGGTCCTGTTAACAAATGCTTGTACTGTCTCAGGCAAGTCACTTCCAAAAAACAGCAATGTGAACAAAGCAGTTTTTAAGGAGTTTGCCAGAGGTGGCAACCCCCAACATCTATGCACAATGGCCTGACTCTGTAAACCTTATTCATGCAAAATGTCTCTGAAAGCAGTCCAGGGGGGATGTTTTTGTGTGGGTAGAAGAGGACTGAGGGAGTCCCATTTGGCTTCATTGATGCATCATCTGCGCTGTATCAATCAGACAAGAGGATGAAAGACAGTTACTATGTTCCCTTCTTCAAATCTTTTCCCTCTCCTCCAGTCATCACTGAAGCTATAGCCAGTCCTGGGAGGGGTTTGGTATGTGTGATTTACATTTGATTTTCACTAGCTGAATTTGATAGGAGGGAAGTACATACCAGTGTTTTGTTCACAGCAGAACCCTTTTTCCTTGATGGAGGTCCCTGTTCTACATGTGATGATCAAAAATGTCAATAACCAAAAGAAGTTACAGACAACAACAGACCATCAGCAAAACTATAAAGAGGTATTCACAGCACAGAATTTTAGCTACCTAAAATCAACATAATCATGTTCTACAGCCAAAAAATAGAGCAGGATGTCCAAAACTTGCTAATATAAATATGCCCCTCATAGTTCTTATAAAAACACATCTTGTGAAGTGAGTAAATAAACTAATCTGGTACAAACAACAAAAATGGCCTCAGGGCTTTAGACCTCATAGAGCAAGATGCAGTGTCAGTGCATCTTTGTAAAGGATTGCTTTTGTTTTCCTCAAGGCTGAGCTCCATTGCAGTATGGAAATTCTCTCTTCTCTTCAACATGGATAGGTGAAGAGGAAGCATTACTGTTTGAAGTTATTTCCCTCTTGTGAAATAAATTCATAGCTGTTCTACTGTAGATTTATCCAAAGGAGATCTTATCAGCCAAACTGTAAAGGTACAGAAATTCACTCATCTCATTTGTGCACGTGTTAAGAGGTCAAGGAGAATACCTCCTGGATCTTTGGTTTCTAACCATTCTGTGAGTCTTCTGGTTATACAGCTGGATATCTTCAGGGACACTGTTGGAAAGCACCCAAAAACTATCAAATTATTCAGGCTTTACACATTGCTATAGGTTATCAAGCTGAAATCAGCATTTAGGCAACAGCCTATAGGCTCTTAATCAAAGCAATCGAATTCAAACCAAGGATTTGCACAGTGTGTAAAAGTTTAGTGAAGATCACTGCCTAAGCTAGAGTTAAAACTAAACCTTCAGTAAAGACATATCTAATGGGTTGCTGTCCTCCAGCTCTAAATGAATCCCATGAGAAATGCACATGAATAATAGGCTCTGATGATCTCTGAAGCAGCTCCAGTCTATTACACGTAATTGTAGTGCAAGTGTAATTAATTAGTATGGTTCCGTCTGAATTTTTTTCCTTCCCTTGTCCTGGTCCCTGGAAAGCCATGTAAAAAAAAAGGCAGAATTATATAAACACTATTAGGATACTGTGAAGGAAACAGGAAAAATGTCCCAAATTATTTGTTTCGTTATGGGCAATGAGCAAAGTTATTAAGGAGGGCAGGGAACAGTTCCAGATAGTAAATAAAATACTATGAGTATAATGAACACTGCAGATTTTATTATCTGGCCATTTTTTCACCTAAACCAGTGAAAATCATCTAAAACAGTGTGGAGGGTAAAAGATATTTAATACCTCACTATAACTGTACTATTCAATCACCGATAACAGAGAATTGTACCTTTATATTATTTGTCCTTTCACTCAGCTACAAACTAAGTTAACTGTGAATGAAGCCTGTTAATGTTTGAAAGATGTAGGGTAGCATACAAAATAAACTGTAAGATGAAGGTAGTAAGCAGCCATGGAAGAGCACAGCTGTATCTAAATTGCAGGATCTTGCAGCATTTCTCAGTTCTCAAATCGGGATGCGAAATCCGGACATGACTAGACTACTAGACCTGTGTGTAGACATAGGTAAAACCAGAGATTTTGGTTCCCGATCCAACATTATTTCACAGAGCAGAAGCAGAAGAAATCCCGTTGGTAAAGCAACCAATACAGCAGGAGCCTAGGCACAGCCTTAATGTACAAAGTAGTTTATAGCTAAACCATTACAGTATAACTAACCTGATATGGACAGCCTTTGAAGATGGTGATGGAACAAATTCTCAATTCCTAAAGGTGAAACAGGGGAGTTATTGAAATCTCCCCCCTCCCTCCCTCCCAGTATGAGCACAGCAGGTGAAAGACAAGGCTAAAGTCACTGTTCATCTCAGCAGTTTACTTCATCAAGGTCTTCAGCAGGCATAAGTTTAGATGGATATAAATCAGAAGCCCTGCCCAGTTACCTCCATGATCTCAATTTTTGCAGTATTATATTTCATTACGTCTATATTCCTTGCTTTAATAAAACATCCCCAAACTGTATTATTTGTACTCAGAATGCAACTGAAAAGGACCAGGGCAGTGTGGGTTGCGTTTTCCCTTTTCACTGATAATTGGTAATAATATGAGAGATCTGGAAATGTGTTTACCATGAACATACTTCTGCCATCTCTTTGGCTCATAAGATAGAAACACTGGTTGATACTGGTTTGGAGTCAGGCACAAGAACAAGTTATTGCGTGTTAGCTGGCCCTCTGTAGCTCTCCACGTGCATGCTTTTAGCCTACAGTTCACCTCTCGGCCTCCTATCACTTAGAAAATTAGTGTACTTGAATATTTAATCGGAATATTTACTGGTTTTCTGAATGTCAGAATTTGGAGGGAAGTGAAGAACACAAACACATTGACTCACCATAAGACTGGTTTGAGTAATCACAAACCCAGCATGTTTTTTGGTGTGTGACTATTTACCTGTGTTTTGAGACTTTATTAACTGGAGATTGTAAAGTGCTTAATGATCCCTGGATGGAAGGTAGTTTATACCACACTAAGCTAAAACATAAATAAGGATAAAGTACAGGTATGTGCTATATGTGGAGAATGGTCTCCAAAGAGGGAAAATCAGGGGATTGATTTTTATGTTTATAAAGGTCAGTGGGGAGTTCTGCTCTAAAATCAGTGGCACGTGCAATGAGCTCGTGTGGATGGATGGGGAACTTAGTGTGGAGATAGATGTAGATTTACAGCCCACAAGGTATTCTGCAATAACTTGCCATGAGGGTTTTCTTAGCCTACACTGAGAATGCCTTTGTGTGTAGTAGTCTAATAAACTATCTTACACTTGTTCCCTATTAGATAGGTTTCTTACACCAGCTGACACACCAATTTCTACACATTATCTTTTCTGTAATGATAAATACTGTAACAATGTCTGCATAAGTTATAAGTCTCTTATATTAGACTCTTATAGGTCTCATATATAGACTTATACATCTCTTTATATTCACCAAATATGTAGTCGGGCAGGCAATACAAGCATATGAAATCCAATTCCCCTCTGCCGTAAACTGGAATGCTTCTCTAGAAGCCAAGGCAGGTCCAGAGATTCAAATCTGCAGCAAATTTGACCTGGTTACCATGATATGGTCACTGTAACACTGCACAGTCGCTGAGAATCCTGCAGTTTTCTAAAGAAGAGCTCTACATGGTGTGCAAATTTAGGAAACTACAGCAGTAGTTTTATACACATTGAATGCCATAAGCAGCACAAGTCGTTAGCACAAGAATGTCCCAGCTGCCTCCCGGGAGGAAAAGCAAAGCAGCCACAAGACATAATCCTTTGCCCTAAGGTAGATCTGCCCCAGGAAATTTCACACTGCTGCTTTTCCACGAGAAGTTTTCCTAAGGGTAAAGGAGTTTGTGCAAAGTTATGCTAGGTCAGCTACTGCCAGACATTTGCCTAGAGGGGTCTGCAGGGCAACCCCATTCATGCAAGTTTAATCAGGCTGAGTTCTCCAGTGGCAGGTGCAGTACTCCAACGCATTGTGCCATCTCCTGGCTGAACAGTGTATAAAATACCACTCGGTGCAGTTCCAGACCAAGAGAAAAAGAGAAAGCTCATATTCACATTCTTGAAAGTAATACTTTTTTTTTTTTCTTAAGAAAGTCAAAAAAAGAAAGGTTGGCAGCCAAAAGGAGCAGGCTTGTGGAGACATACTGTCTGCACAGCAGCTTCTCCTGGTAACAGATCTTAAAAGCTTCAGCAGTGATCTGTTATTCTTACAAGAGACAACAAAGCTCCCAACAGACAGAGAACAGCAGAATTAATGGATTGGAAAGTGAGAGTCTAATGTATAAGCTTTCAAAAGTCTCCCAAGACTAGCAACTTTATCATGCATATCCCGTAAGTTACTGCTATTGGGTTGTAGGTGTGTGTGATACCATCAGTAGAAAAAAAAGCACAAAGGCCAATATAGTTGCAAACTATCTTACAGCATCTTGGTAATACTTCTATGGAAATCCTTTAACTCCAAGAGAAACAAATAGTATTTACACAACAAAGGGCTTAAAAAATACCCAAGTAAGCAAAAGTCGGCTGAGTTCAACTACTTTACAGTTAAATCATTTTTTATTGAATTCAAGTTTCATGGATCATTAGAGAGCCAAAGGCAGAATTCCAAGAGCTGCTTTGGCCTAATGAGTCTTCAGCAAATTGTTTTCTTAAGGGTCCCATGTTTTATTCCTGGGCTCTGAAAAGAAACTGTATTATGTGATTTCTCTTTATTTTTTCTTTTTTTTTTAAAAACACAAGCTTTTTAATAGAATGTAATTTATATCCAGTGCAATAGGCTGTTGCTAGTGTGTGATTTCTTAATTATTTTTTACTATGAATATCAATGATGTCCCAATACCATAGAAAAGCGACTGACACCTGCACTTACTTGCTTATGGCCAAATTATGCACTTTTCTTATATAGTGAGACCTACTGAAGTTGATAGCTTTAAACTCCCTGATTTCACGGGCTTATGATGCTTTGCACCCTCCAAGAACCTACATCTAAATAATCATGTTATAAATCAGTGCAAGCATTATTCCTAATGCCCTAACTTATTTTGGAAAACAAGAGAGGGAAGTTTAATCTATCCAATACTTTATCGCTGATACAAATTTGCCACTAAAGGAAAATATTTACTTAAAAATAATCCCATCACTTTAACAGGCAAATGGAGAGTGAATTGAGAGTCAATACTTTATGTAACAGGGAAGAAACATTTGACATTGAGTTCACCAAAATCCCTTCTATCATCATGGCCAGGGCATACCAGTGTCTACAGCCAACAACACAGAAGAAACTGATCTGTCTGGCAGCACGTCCAGCCACCTGTGGCTGCCTAGCCTGGACACTTCTTTCCACTGAGGGAGGTTATGTTGTGCACAGCCAGGGTGAGCTCTGACTTCATATCTCGGGTTTACAGGCAGATATCTTAATTGTTCTGTGGTTGTGTTTAGTACATCCCCAAACAGCCTGTCTCTGCACCGGTCATGCTGAGAAAAAGAAAAGGATGCCAATCTAGGCAGAGACCTCCTTCGTCAAAGGAAAATCACCTTCCTAGGAAGTTACATTAGCAGTTGTCTCAGACTTATAATTGAAGGTCTTACTTTCTAATGTGCACACACAAAAAAATTGTCTGTTGCTCAAGCGCAGTGACGTTTTTAGCATTGGCTTGCGAAATGGGTGGACTGAAGTTTGTGTGTTTCAGAAAATAGAACAAGCAGCACAGAAGAAATACAGCAACCTATGTTATAGTTCATCTACTGTTAATCTAGGCGCTTGGTCTGAAAAACCAATCAATCTTTGTAGCTCTGATTGTCGCACAGTTAGAGCTGGCAAAAATTGTTCTCCTAAACTAGCCCAACAATGAGGATTTGAGAAAGGCAGAAATTATTAGTCTGCAGAGTCAAATTCAGTGATCGTTTCCAGCTGGGGGAAATAGGAGAGACATTTCTGAAATAAACATTAATCTTCTCTGCTTTGAATGGCCAGTGACATGCATGGATGAAGTGGAGCAGTCTTGCACTCGGTGTAGTCCCTACAGTACACCACCAGCTCACCATGGAGACCCCTGTCAGCTGCATCTCATGAAGTCCTTTGCTGGCGTCTGCTTCATGGCAAGTGAGGGAGGGTTGCCCACATCAGCCAGCTGTGCTTCATGGTCTCTGCTCAACTCTCCCCATGTTCAACTCCTGCCCTGCTACTCTGAGAGTGGTTCTAGCCATGTGGCAAATACCTACTTCTTTGCTTTGGCAGGCCCTCCTTCTCCCAGTGTTTCACAATACTTTGGTGTCCTTCTTCCCTGCCTCAAACCCCTGTTATTTGCTCCAGGATCTTCACACCCAAACGCAGGGCAGCAAGTTTACAAAAGCAAAAGCAGGCACAATATCAAACAAGCCTTTTTTATTTTTGCCACACAGAACATACCAAAACACCTAGCAAAGCAGAGTTCAGGCCATCCTCCCCTTCCTGAACCCTCTTCCTCCATCACAGCCATTAACCAAGCCTCAAACTAGAGACAAGTTGCTAGAGATGGTAAAGATGAACTTCAGTGGTGTGAGCAAAGCAGCACTCATTAATGTTTCTGGAGGGATGCACATTAAAAGGCATCATGAAAACCCCATTAATGAAGAACAAGAAGAAGAACTGGGTGATATTTTAGGACTTTGTGGCCTGGTGACCCCAGGTGAAGTGTGGGAGCATCTTGCAGACTGCCCATGTGCAAAGCAATGATGAAAGCATGGGGCAAGCAAGGGGCAAGCAGAGTCCCCCAAGTGGCATATTATTTTTTAGGGCTTTCACTTGGCCGGAATTTATCCTCAGAAACATAAGGCTGGGCCCCTCAGAGGGACATCAGCAAACATCTCTACAATGCCATAATGTTGGCATCCACAAGGCCATGAGAGATGTGTAGAGGGCAGGAAGCAGTGGCCTGGGATACCCATCACTGGCACCAGCTGAGACAACCACTGAGTTGCCCACTCTCCCTCATTTGCCAGAAAAACAAAGCTGTGCAGTCATACACCCAGGATTATTGGGTGTCTGACCACAGCCCAAGGGCAGCCCGAGGGTAGTGAGGCTTCGTAAAAAGAGCACTACTTGAACTGAGTACTCACTCCGTTACAGCCTTCCATTGAGGAGCGTGAAAGAGCGTGAGCAATAACCTTAAGATTTGTCATGTTAAATTTCAACCTTTTGAAGTAATTCACAGCTATCAGTGTCAACTGTGTTTTTTCAGATTTTAGCTTCCTGAGGAATTGGACAAAACCCCTAAGAACTCTTTGTGAAAATGTTCAGCCCAGGAGTCGCATTTTCTGCATTTTGCACTGTGGAAAGCCTGCTGAAACTGCTTAACTACAGAAGGCTGATTGCTGCGTATCTTGAATTTCAGACAAATCACAAGATATTAAGATTGGGACTCAGTGTGATAATGATGACTCTGCCCACTTAGTTCACTATAGGCTTCAAGTACTGTAGTTATTCTTTCAACATTAAAAGAAAAGTAGCTTTATCCCCTGCTATTTCACAGAAAGCAGGGGAATGAAACCTAACCAGCTTGAAACCATTCAGACTACAATGCAAAATGATGATTTTGGCAGGGAGTGGGTATGTACAGTGGATAAAGTATAGGAAATTAAGAGCCAAGTGCAGAAACGTACATTAACTGAAAGCCACAGTAAATCACCTTGCTATGTAGCATGATTAGAAAAATTACATGCCATTTAAAATTAAAGAAAATATTATATCTTTTTTTATTTCATACATATGTATGTGTGCATGAATATGCGTATGTGTATATGTAAATTACCAGCACTAATGAAAGGGGTAGATAAATTAGTTTTGTCAGATGAATGAGGAAAAATGAAAAAAATAAAGGATTTTAAATAAAGTCAGAGCATATAATTAATCAGAACTGCTCTGATTAATAATTATTGTTATTGTAGTTATTATTGATAAATGTTAGTACTAGACTTCAATGGCTGAGTTACTAAGAATTCAGATTAACTGAAATGCATCTAATTTGCCTGCATGTAACTATAGCCATTTTTATTAACCAATAACTCTTCTCTAATACTGCTGGTTAACGTTACTCTCTTACCCCACACAATATACACAGTTGCTGTTCTACTTAGAAATACTGAAGGACTGTGAATCTGTTGTTGCCTCTGCTCCAGGCTCTCTGTTGACTTTGGTGAAGTTAATTCTCTCTAACTCCTATCATTGTCTGTGACACAGGGTAATAATCCCTCCTGAATTCTTAGGGGCAGAAAGGGACAAACTTTACTGCTGGCTGTGGTGGAAGAAAGGGGAATGTCTTGCTGGGAAACCTCTCAGAAAACAGCTCTTATAAACTGGATTAAAGAAACAGACAACACGATGAGACTGAAGTGGGACAATGAGCTCAAACCTAGGGAGGGTGGCTATCAATTAGGTATTTTTCCGGGATGTTTCAATGTGGCAAAATGATGCTTAGTGAAAGGGTAACTAGCTTGGCAAAAGGAGAGTGGATAAACTTTGGGTAAGAGGCTGGAGATGTGTCCATTACTGCCTGCTTACCAGACAGTGCTATGACAGATCTGTCCTGGTCAGAGGATTTTCATCTTCCTACCAGACTGCAGAAATCCCTTGCCCTGTTGTGAAAGTGAAGCATGAAGAATCTTCAGCAGTGATTCTCTTCAATTTGCAATACAACTCCACCATAGGGCAAAGGGCGAAGGGCAGAGTTAAGGGTGGAGTTACATTTTTATCTATATCCTTTGCCTGTTTCCTTTCTGTATACATTACTGGCCTAACCATAGCTTGGGCTCACAGTAACTGCCCTGTAGTGCCAGGATCAAGATCCTTTTAGATGGGTAACTCAACCATGCACAGTTCATGTAGTCAACATGATCTACACCAGGGTGTATATGAACTTCCTTGCTTGAGTATGGTCCAAGGCTTGGTCAAATTGAGTGTGGCATTCACATAGCTATCAGGGTAATAGATCAGCCTGGGCCTGAAACGGACTGAGAAATGGACTGTCTTGAGGGTGTAGACAGGCTCCCCAAGTTTCACCTGTGCTTTAGCTACTGACATAAGCATAAAGCCTTACAGAGTTGTGGGCTCCATAAAGGCTTCAGACTGTTGAAGGTTTAATTTAAGAGTGCATTTTTTTGTAAATAAATAATAAATGGAAACAGCTATCCTTGTTAAAATCTACTTTCCCTGCTAACTGAGTAATCAATATGTAAGATAAGTTGAAAAGGTGTTTTCAGATGGCCAGTTATTCTTGGTATTGTGATTCTGCACGGAGTGTATGTAATCTTGGTCAGAGACAGTTTTTCTGTATGCTATAGTTAAATCAACTCTGAAGTGTGAAATGAAACAAGACAAAATCTATCACACTTCTTGAAACTTCACCAAAGCTGTTTCCATCCTCAGAGAGCAAAATAATCTTTATTTTGAAAGGAAGCACTTCTAGGTCAGAACCACCTCGGTTTCTAGTTGCTTTTGTTTTCCCATGTTCTTATGCTGCAGATGAGGAAGAAAAATGGTACCCAGTAACTTAAGTTCCTCCATAATCCACACGCAAAAGTATATTATTTCATAGCTATCTCTGGATATTTATATGCATTTTTCTTCTACCTTCAGGAAAGTGCAAATGGATAAAGCTAAAATGAATACATGTTCATTTTACCTTTATGTCAACATCTGTCTGCAAGATGTAAAAGAATCCCACTTTCTGTCCAGAGTGGTTTGTTTTCGGAATTGATTTCTTCTTGATTTTACTAGAATGAACATAAGCCTTCCTCTAAACTAAGAATCAGTTAAGTAGACTTTGACCTATTTGTACTTAAAGTTCTTTTTTCATTGCTATCCTAAGGAGTCTTCCACCTGCTTGAGTCAAACATAAATTTACGCCCAGTGTAGTTATTTCAAATTGCCTGACGTTAAAATTTATGATACCAAAAGATAAAAAATTCCCAACACCCTTGTCAGTCTCTACCTGTCACTAAAACAGATTTTTGGCTGCTGTCAGGGAAATCAAACAAGCAAAAAACCAGTTGTTTCCTGAAGACAGAGCCTATAGCTGTTACAAACAATTCTATTTAAAATCTGCATTAGTGTTTCATCTAACTAGTTCTTTAATATATGAAGCAATAATGCCTGACCATATCCCTTGGACGTAAGTCCAGTTACCCATTTCTTTCTTCTAAGAACACTTTTTTATTCTCTGTTGTAAGCTCTAATCTAATTTCCTTCACTTGATCTAATTTCCTTCTGCATGTAGGATGACTGTTTAGAGAAAATGTGTATCTTCAGATATAAAAAGGATATATTAAATACTATAACAATTGACCTTAATGTATGCAATTCTTTGTAATGTATATTATTACTTATTTTGGTTTCCACCCTTTTACTATAATGTCTTATTTAATGATAAAGTGTAAGTTTAGGAGCTAATGATATATTTTGAAATGTATTCTTCTGAATAGAGTATTATTTTAACTGGCAAAACAAGACATAAAGCTGAAATTATGCTGAAAGCTTCAGAATTCCATACTGACTTCTGCACCGCCTTTTAAAAAGCATATTGAAATTATAAATGCTTAGGTTTTGAAAACAAAATGCTTAGGTTTTGAAAACAAAACAACAACAACAACAGTCAGCAAGGCTGATAATGATCTTTAGCTGAGATATTTTTGCAGACAAGTCTCTTATTCCAGAATAAAGGCATCTAAGAAAGTATGAGAGAGAAATAAGGGCCCAAATCACCTTAGCTGTAATAATCCATATGTGTTAATCAGAAGAATGAAACAAAGGCAAACATAGCTACAATAGCTATCATCTAAACCTCGTTACTGTGCCATAATATCACCTGGAGCAACTTGTTTATTTCAGGGCTTCGGCCAGGGCTAGCACTGGGGAACTAATGAAGGATTTCTAAACCTAACTGCCTACCTCTATAGTAATATCTATAAATATGATAAGTACTCAACCTAGTGCCTCTTGTGAAGTGCAGGATATCATGTATTATACCCTGACCAATAATAACTTACACAGGATTATGAAAAGCTATTGCCAGTACATTGCTCTCTGGTCTAGTTTACCCAGAATTACTCACACTGTAACAGAGTGAGCGGAATTTAGGAGATTTTACCCCCCTGGGTCTTCACAGGTTTGCATTCCTACAGCATTTTTCATTCACAGAACTCCAAGAAGTATACATTACTTAACTAATTCAACCTTATAATGTCCCTGAGATGCAGGTAAACAGGTTTATGTACATTTTACAGGTGTAGAGACAAAATCTAATGTTTTTTCCAAAGAAATTAGTTATAGCCTTTTCCAAGTAAAATGTGACTCAGAAGCAGGTAGTAAATGGAACCTACATTGAAAGCCTCACCACATATATTTCAGCATTCACTGACTTCGGGAGAGTCAGGCTAATTTACACCAGCTATGGATATAAGCCTCTAAATCCTTATCACTAATTGTCAAATCCCTGCAACAACCTCTTCCTAACAAGCAAAAAAGTGGAAAGTGTGGCAAGCTATTTTCTATGCCTACATTAGGAGGAAAGTGGCAGCAGAATCAGCTTGTTTCTGTAGACTCACACTTTGGAGCAAAACGGTCAGAGAAGTAGTTAAGTTCTCACTTTTTTTCTGTTACCAAAAGCAAATGCACCATAGTGTACTGGAGTTTCCTGAGAATGACTAGATTTGTCTTTTTTATTGTGCAGCTGAGATATGGCATGAAGTATTCTACTGCAGAATCAAGCGAGGTACTGGCATTTTTTTCTTTATTCTCCTCCAAATAGCTGATCTATGACACAAACATCCATGTCACAGGAATGAAAAGAACATGTGCTGTTGCTTTACCCTTTGAATGTGTTATGCCTGCACAGGTTAAAGGAACCAAGAGAAAAATACAAGCAGAGAACCATTTTATGTAATGAAAGATCCTGATAAATATATTAATCAAAAATATCTTTTGAATGTACCCCATCTGGTTCTCTAAGATATTACAGCTTTCTCTTCTGTAGTGCTGAGGGTCTCTGTCAGTTGGAAAGATACTATTAAATAAAGAAAAACAATAAGGTCTATTTCCTGCAGTAATAAAAAGAAAAGTTTTATCTTTTCTGACTACTTTGGGTACTTCAGCACGTGTTATTCTGGGGAATTCTTTGCAATATATTGTGTCGAACAGAAAATCGAGGGGCTGTCATTTTCATCACAAACACATCATTTTACTGGAGGAAAATAGAGAACCTGCATGTAACACTGTGCAACAGCTTTCTTGTCTATTAGTGTCTAACCTGACAAACCCTTAGTGGCTTGTATAACTTTAAAGATGACAGTTCAGGAAAATGATCCCTGCCAGGTACAGTATACTGGGGGAAAATTTGTGAGAACATTCAGCTTTACAAGACAAGGATATCTACTAAAGCTGTCTTTTGAAAGTGAGCAGGTGCCTTGCTATGTTTTATTACTCTCTTTTTTGGTAATTTCTCTCCTATTTCAAACTGCACAGGTAGAGCAGGAGAGGTGGCAAAAAGCTGAACGGGATAGTACCATGAAGCTGTCATCAGATGACCTTCCATATACCTTACTGCTTTTCAATATACAGTGTTACTCTGGGAAAAAAGTGCTACGTTTTCCTTCTCTTTGTCAGGTGGGTTTCATTCTCTCTTTAAAGTAGAGAGTCTGGGCAGACTGATTTATTCATCTTCCCACTGAGTTACTATTTTCCATTTTTCCTAGACCTGGAGAAGATTTGGATTTTAATATGGTATAAGCATCTAGTGGCCTGTGAAGGGTTAAATCCTCTCCAAACACTTAGGTAATGTGTGACTAAGATAAACACCTCGTGTTTCCTGAAGTTAAACGTTACTCTGCAACTTCTCAAAGTCATGGGTGATTTTCTACACTGTCAATCCAAGATGGGCTTTAGTATGATGAAGAGCTCTGAAACTGCACTGCCATCACAGGTTGAATGCACTACCAAAATCATTTTGATCCACTTCTCCTAGCTCCTAAACAGCTGGCATTTGGCATGGCTGAGTAGATGGAGACATTTTTGAACTGACTGTAATGACCTCATAGTACATTTGCAATAGATGAAGCTTGGCAGTTAATCGTGATTGAAGTTGGCACCTGAAACAAAATTCTCACCTTGGCTTTGTGTTACAGTTGTAGCAGTATCTTCTAGAGATACAATTTGGAAGCACTTCTGCTCTAATCTCAAAGGGGTACTGGCACTATAAAATAATTGCTTCAGAATTAACGGATTTACAAATAGTCTGTGCTGTATTTGGGTTGTTCAGGTACACTGTTTCTATCTGTGCCCCCCCTACCTTCTTTTTTTTTAATTTGTTGCTCACATTCTTTCAAAGCCATATGCTGATTGATACCGAGCTTTTTGACCTATTTCAGCAGCAAAGTTCAGTGTTCCCGCTGGTTCTGTTATCCCACCAGTTCAAGTTCCCGGTTCAGGACCACTTACTGAGTCTCTGGGATAGGGCTGCATGAGGTAATTCTCGGTAGTTGAGACCATCGTGTCAGCGTGGCATCCACTGCAAAGAGCAGGGGATACAGAGGGTTGGTGGTACCCTGCACCATTTATTCTACCTTTTGACCCAAAAGACAGGACTCTTCTGGGTAATTTGGGATTTCTAAATGCATTTATTTTTGTAAATGTATTTAAGAATATTTATTCAAATTATATTATTTTTCATAATATTGATGCCATATTCAAAGCATAGCCATGACAATACATGTATACATATTTTCAGAGATTAGGTCTCATAGTTGCTGTATGTGACATTAAACCTGTCATATTAGCAGGTTTTTCGTACCATTGCCCATGAAGATGGTTGTCTATCTTCACCTTTGAAAGGAATAGTCTATCCTTACTGCCACAATAACTTCTACTAACAAAAACTGTACTTCGTATAACCTGATGAATAATTCATAAGAGTTCATATCATTTTCTGAATATTGTAGGCATAAAATCACTTCCTCTTTGTTGGATAAGTCTGTGACATTTACCATCATCATTTACTACTTTTCAGAGATTTGTTCAGAAATATCCTTTGCAATTTTAAGACCTGTTATTAACATTATCTCACTTTCCATAACTGGACTTCTGAATTTGTTTTGGCTTCTTTACAGCCATTTTGAAATATCAGGATCATATTCTGCCTGGAAAGAAAACTCATTTAAGCATATTTTTAACTTATTCACTATAATTGACTCCTGTAACCTGTTTTAGGGAAAAGAATGTACAGCTTTTTTATTGTAATCTGAGCCTCTCTCTTTTTTTTCCTCTTTCTTTTTTTTTTTTTTCCCCTGAAGATGCAACATGTCCTCAAAATAGTTTGTGGCATTTTGAAAAAGATCAACTATTTCGTGATGGCTTTAAAAAACTTTCCTCTCTTTCAAACTGGGAGAAAAGGATGACAAAAATTAGTTGAGGGATGGAAAAACCTTCCCAGTAAAAAAATAAAAACCAAAAACCAAGCAAACAAACTAACAAAACCACTTTAAAAATTCAATGTAGTTATTTAAGCAAAGGAAAGAAGGTAACTTGATAAAACTGTGCTTTCACTGTCAGAAAATACTGGATACCTAAATGCTTTGCTGTTAACAGAGGAAAACATGAGAGACTAAGAGCTGAAAGCAGAAAAGAGAGAAATTCACATGAGAGAAGTGTGCATTTTTTAACAGTTAGATCAAATAACTTTCATAAGGACCAAGGCATTTACCTCTTTATATCTCCACATCAGGCCTGTGTGCCTTGCTGGTTTGTTTGGTTTACCTTTGGTATCTTCTAATTACGCTTCTATCATGTGCTACTGAGCTTTGATTAATAAATCAAAGTTAACAGTCTGTGTAACACCCAAACGACCACATTTTCTCATTTTTATTTACATTCTGTGAACAGATGACAATTTAAATTGAATGTTTTTCTTTCTGGGAATTTAGACTATGCAATAGCATCATAAATATAGTCCAGTACATAAACCTGGAACCAGCTGTAGAAGCAAAGTCTGGCATCAGTAGATATAGAACAATGGAGCAAGATAAGCAGGAAGAATGGCTTCATTCTCTAGAAATATGATCAGAGAAAGTTTTAACTGGCATCAACAAGTTCACAAAATTAGTAAGTGTCTGGCAGCCTTTGTTTCTCGTGGCAGATGATGGAAGAACCTCATGGATGTTATACCGAAGAGTATTTGGCCTTACAGCTGTAGTTTCTTCCTTCTTAATTGGACCATATTTCTGTGATTTTTCTCTATCTGTCATTCAAACACACTTATTTGTAAAAAGGAGGTAGAAGAAAGGAAATAGGAAAGCTTGCATGTTCTGTTGCTGGACAGGCTGAAACAGAGCCCTGGGCACTCCAGGATCTTTGCAGAATCATCACAAATGTGAGAGAAGGACAAAGCAGAACAACCAGTATCTGAGCTGTTGATTACACTGGCAACAGTTGCTTTTATATTTTGTTGATATAATGGCTTGCATTTGCCTCTCAGTCAGACACTCACAAAACCACCTACAATTAAGCTTAGAATAGAGATCGTTTCACCATTAGATGGGAATGGGGCTAGAGTCAGATGTTGCTGGAGTCATGGTTCCTGGGAGGTCTCATTTTCCCCATTCCCCATGTGAAAAGCATGAAAGTATTTGGCATTCAGGTTTAGAGATAGGCAAGAAAGGAAGCAAAATTCTGGGCATCAGGCTCAGAAAAGTGGCAGACAATGGGGCAAAAGCTAGATCTCCCTACAGAGAAAGCACCAAACGCTGCTGAGCAAAAGTAGAAATGAAAATGGCCATGTGAAGAAGGAATACAAACTTTTTGGTGGCAGAAATAGTGAAATAATGGGCAACTACATGCAAAAGTTTCCCTTGAAAAAGCGGCTTCCTAATCAAAGCAGAAAAAAAAATTATGAAGCATGTTTCAAAGGAGACCTTCAACACCACCTCAGCTGCCAAGAGCTATTAATAGTTAATCTGCAAGGCACCAAAACAAAAGGTCCTTTCCCTCTCTAGTGCAAGCTGATGGGAGAAGTTAACTATCTACTTCTGTTATCAGTCACTCAATTTGTGTAAGTGACAGCAGAGATCTGTGTGGTGGATGGAAAGCTTCTTGACTGACTGATGGCAGCTTGCTGTCTTTATTCAGCTTGCTTTAAAAATATGTGTACATATATATACATATATATACATGTGTTTGTGTATATATATATACACACATATATATGTGTGATAAGTCAAAAAATCCAGTTTAAGAACATTATCAGCTGACAAATCAGGTACTCATAAATAGCATGTTTCAGTACAAAGTTTGCCTGGTCAGAAATATTATTAATTGGCTATTCACCTGGATTTGAAAGATGCTATTTCAAGTATCTGCCAGAGTTTTCACATGTGACCTTTGGTAAAACTCCAAAAGAGGAATTCATGTGCCTAAAACAGGTATCCAGTTCCATTTGAGATGCCCCAGTGCATGAAGCACACCTACATAGGGCTGTCACAAATGATACAGGACTTGAGAGAGATCTGTAATTATAGTGTGGCTGTTGGAGGCCAGGTAAGAATACCTTAGAGTGCCTAAAATGAAATTAGACACCTGTTTCTATATCCCTTTTCATTTAACATTGTGCTTCAGTACCACACTGGTGAAGTTCTGACCTTTACCAACAATTCACAATACCAGTATTCAATAACAGTATGCGATACCACCAGATAGTGCTGTAGGGCCCTTTAAACACATTGACCTCTTTGCGCAAGTGAATTACTCTAAGTCTTTTACTCTTTTTTTCTTCAGGATGTCTTGTCTGTTAAATAGCTTGCCAACATAGGTACAGAAAAAGAAGATTTTGATCTGGTGACCATGAATTGCTTGTGAGCAAGTACCATAGTACCTGTCAGACATTTGCTTCAGTGTTTGCTGTTGCCTTATCAGATGCAGTCAGGTCTTGTTTAAAAGAAAGCAAGAAAGGGGGAGGGGGAAAGCTTCTTAATTTCAAAAGGCAAGCTGATCTCTAAAGCCAGCCCCTTTTTTCATATTCACATTGGCAGGCTCCCCATAAAAGAATGGGGAGATGGAGTTTACATTTAAATTCTTTTCAAACAAGATTCAGTTTTCATTTATTTATCATACCATAGATAAAGAATGTTTCTTTTTCCAGTGATATGTCTACAATGCCCCCACCTAATTGTAACAGTCTCACAGCAGCCCTTCCTTATGAATGACCCTGGAAGACGAGAACATAATATCTGCTGTTCAGGTTCTAAAACACAGCTGCAGCCTTCCAGAGAATCCACACCAGCAGTGCCAATAGACTGAGAACAGTCAGCTAAAACTGAACTTTTTAAAAAATAATGAGTTAATAGAGGGTGATCATTTATTTCACCTGTTATAACAGCCTGGTGAGAACATCCAGGAAAACAAAGAAAGCAGAAAATGCTAAATGGATAATTAAAGTTCACACTGAAAGAAATGTATCAAGTTGCAAATGGTAAATGGGAGAGACCTTGTAGAAGACATGCATTCAGAAAGTTTCACTGGGGGCAGCAAAGCTGTCAGGAGATCAGCAGCACTTAGCCTTCACTAAATGTCTGGGCACTTCTCAAAACCACATAATTCATTCCGGCTGTAGATATGATCCCATGTGTTTCTGCTACATCTAAAGCCAGCTGGAAGCCAGAATGACCACTCTTTTACATCGTGAGGTTTTGGTGAAACTAGTGAATTTACCAGTTATGGAAGCCATAATTTGAGAAAGAAGGTTCACTAACAAGGAACTTTGAAATTTAAATGGTCAGAAGCATATAAATCTTGAAGAAGCCCAGTCAAAACCTGGTTCTCCATCCAGAATTAGATTATAAAATGCCAGCTGGCATTACAATGCAGTGTTCTTAGATGAAATACAGCTTTCGTGATTATACAGTGGCATGTGTCAGCTATTTCAGAAGGGCTGTATGTCAACAGGGGTGACCCAAGGAGCAGTTTGTCCTTCATGGTCTGTCAAAAGCAGCTCTCTGTTCAAGGAGAATCTGTAAATAAGAAAGGAGGATGGAACCATGCCAGGTGGCAGCCAATTGCACAGACAATGCATTTGATTTATGCCAATTTAAAAAAGCAGTGTTTGGACTCCAAGTCAAAATTATGTACTATTATGACAAATATTTTTTTTTCAAAACAGCACTGGCTTCACCATTTTCATACCAGTTCTTCAGTTTGTGTGTCTTTTTTTTTTTTTCACAGAAGGCTATAATTTGCTACTGCTCTCATCCTAATGAAATTCAGCCCTGCTGTATACAGTGGGTGTTTGCCTGCCTGTTTGAACACTGGCTTTAGTACAGATGTTTACTGGATCTATTGGCTTGAACCTAGTTTTGTTGACTTAATGTAATTACATGGGTGATTTTCACTGAATACAAGACATTTTCTTAAATTATGACAACAGAAGACCCTTGTGCGAACATTCTCATAGTCTGAAAAGAGGTGATCAGTTTCTAAGAAAGAAAATTATCACTTATATCTCCCTACAAGGAGAGAAAACATTGGTTTTATGGCTACAAATGCCCTAGAACTCAAAACATGCTGCCTCTGCCGGTATACCTCTAGGCAAGATGTATTAACACGTTTGGCCCTGGTTCAGCAGAAGACTGTAGCAAGTCACACATGCAAAGAAACTCAATGGCTTCTCTTAGCTGATGTTGAGTATAGCCCAATGTTTGCTTTTCACACAACTGAATGAGAGCAGAGCAGGCTGTCTCCAAAAACATAACTCTCTTTGTGTTGGTGCATATTTCTGAGGAGTCTGACTAATGTGTAAAGGCTGCAAGGAAAGGAGCTTGTAGATGTCTTGTTATCCATTTGATTCATGAGTGAAATAACAAATACAGGGTTAATTTGCAGTGAGGGTTGAATAGAGATGATTTTTTTTTTTTTTTTTTTTTTTTTTGCCAAGTTTGTAAGATATCTCTTGGGCCATGTCTGAAGTTTCTGGATTCCATTATAATTGTCTTCATTGAAATACATTTGTTATTCTCAGGGCTAGCTTAATGAATTATCCAAATCCTTCTGAATGTGTTTGCTCTGCTCCTTATTATTCATATTTTGTTCCCATTTATTATCTTCCGCAGTGAAAACCTAGCTTTCAAATCCCTCCTCCAAATCACTGATAAGACTAAGCTCATCCTCTTTGTAGCAAATCAAGCATATCTCAGAATTAATGGTCAACATATATGCTGTACTTCATTTCTCTGTTTATTAACTTCTGGACTTACACATTTAGCAACGGTTTGAGTTTCTTGGCCTGAAAAACTGTAGATGTGCATCAGACCTGAAGCTGACACATGAGACAATGCCACACC
Organism: Strigops habroptila; assembly: GCF_004027225.2. Lineage (NCBI taxonomy): Eukaryota > Metazoa > Chordata > Aves > Psittaciformes > Psittacidae > Strigops > Strigops habroptila. The sequence continues at coordinate 56,182,941 of NC_044281.2, read as the reverse complement.
TTCTCAGGAATGGCCTGAAATAAAAACCTGCTACTGGAGGGTAAAAGTCTGTATCAGGTTTTTGTAGCAAAGGTGTATTTGTCATCCAAGTCAGAGTTTAGAAGTCATATAAGCATTTCTGAAAATATGTTTGCCAATCTGAATTATCCTCCCCATGTTATTTTCTCAGGCTTGGAAATATGTATATGATTGATAATAAGAAAATGTTTGAAATTCCAGCCCTTTTCTCTTCTAATTTGAGACTGAATTTAAAAGATGATCTGATTATAAAGTGGTGGAATAGAAATCCACAGATGAAAATTCAATATTTTGCTCAGTTACACTTTCTGTGTTTGAGCAAGTCATTTAACCTATGCTTTGCCACATTTCTCTGCATGGAAACCTCTGTCTGTAAAGTAGGCATAGAGCTTACAAGGATCAAGTGAGAATGAAGTAGTTATCTAGACAGTGTTAGCTAGACAAGTCTGCATCTGCTCAGTGCCTGAGAGGCCACTGCAGTGTCAAAGTCACTAGCTAGCCAAACTGTTTTGCAGGAAGACTCTCAGGGTCAGACTTAAGGCCAACCAGGTATCACACCTTAGGAGAGAATTGGGAAAACCTCAGATGTTTCTTCACATGGACATACCTACAGTACAGATGTGTGCTTACTCAGCTGTCTGCCTGCATCTGCTCTTGCAACACCCAGAGAAGGATGGAAGAGAGGAGATACAGGAATATTTCCTGAAAGGGCCCTGGATTTCAACAAGAACACATAAGAAAAACAGCCTGAATTCACAGCTTCCACCAAGGCATTATGAATGTGCAAAGCTGGATCTCAGGAGTACCCTAAGAATAAGACTTCTCCAAGGACCCAGCTTTCCACATCTGTTGAGCAGAATCAAGTAGTTTGGAGAGTTTGTGGCATAAACTTTGTCATCAAATGACCTCTAGCTGCTCGTCTATCAAAGCCACAATCAGACAAGACACACAAAATACTTTCTGTGACAATAAAAAACCTCTCTAACTCCTCATAAAATGCCATTCTCCTGCCACTTTAAATACAATTCCAGTTTGCTTCTCACTTCAAGGTTTATCTCTCTATTTTAGAGATATTACACTAAAACTTGCTAAGCAAATTACTGATAAAGACTAAGAGAATTAAAAAGCAGTCCTTGGTGCCATTTCACAACCTTCACTTTGGTAAAATGCAGCTGTTGCTTTTAGTCGCTGCCTTTCCCATAAGCCTGTGTTAAATATTAACACTCAGCTACAGTCTATCTGATTTGCATCTGAAGTACAAGGGCTTGCAGAAAGGAGGACTCAGAAAATGATAGAAAATGAGCTACAAATAGAGGTCATAGTAAAATTCACAGGAAAAACAGGTCTTGACATCCTCTACAATAAAACAGAATTATCTTCCTTTTTTTTATCCTTTCGTTTGAAGCTAGTTATTCTTTGTACTGGAGAAGTGGGGTTTGGAACTAGGTGACCTACAAGAAGTCCTTTCCAAACAAATTATCTACAATTTTATGATTTGTATCTTTGCTATCAACTTTTTAAATTAATACAGCCTGAGTGAGTGAATGCAGCCACATAGTTATTTCACCAACTCAGACTGTAGCTGCCTAATATTATACTTTGTCAAACATAACAATATACAAGTACAGTTGGTGAAAGTTATTCTGTGTTCCTGCTCGCACTATATGTGATATAGCAGATAACATCACATGAAATCTGTAATGAGATTTGTCTCCATTATTCTTCAGGGTAGTCATCAGATTTGTTGAGCTTTTTCTGTCATTGTATATTTTCTTGTTACTGTAATTTATTACAATTTTCTATCATTATTTTTTTTGTGAATGTTTCATCCAAGAACTTCTCTGTGTGTTCTCCTTTTCTCCATATAAAATGCCTGACTGATAGTTCTCTATTTGTGCTCATTTTGTTCTTTACTCCCACTTTGAATCTTCTTTTCTTTGTTTTACCGTATCCCAATTGTCTGCAAGAAGCTGTGATCATGCTAATAACAGATCTTAAACACCAAAGATTCTCTCTCTAACAAAATTAGGTCACTTGATAGAACATTCTCCAAAATAGAAAGCATGTCTAGGTGCCAAAATATCACTGAAAAAAAAAAAGAGAGTTTGATACCTGCCTCTTATTTGTGATTCTAAACCCCCCCCCCTCTGCCTTCAGAGGCTTGAGAGCACTGCAAGTTCAGGTCTGATTGCATGCGTAGACTGTGCTGAGCATAAAGTCCACGTAATTCAAGTTCATCGTTTTACTTTTCAAATCCTAAACATACAAGTCCTCAAGTAAAATCGGCAGACTTGCTGCCTCCAAAATGCAAAGGATATATATTTTCTTCTTTACAAGTATTGGCTCTATGACTTACTAATGTAAGAGCATCTAATGTAAGCGTGTGTGTGACATTATGTCAGTCATCCTTTTTTATTTGAGAATCTGGGGAAAAAAACCATATTGATGATGAAAAAATGACGACCAAGCTCTCCATGACCTGCAGGTTCTTTATGTTGGTGATAAAGAGTGTTAAAAGTGCACATGGAATCACTAGCTCCTCTTGAAAAACCCTTTGCACATCTGTAGTAAACTTGAAACACTAAAGCTTCCTCCATACTGGAGCCTCAAAGGACTTCTTCAATCCTGTTGTTTAGTAACAGCATCGCTATTGAAGGTCATTGCAGTCAGTGGCTGGATAAGAGGAGGTAATGTCTGCTCCTGGAGCCAGCATGAGAGAGAAGAACAGGCTAGATTAAAAAAAAAAAAAAAATTGGAAACGGAGCAAGTATTCTAAAATCTATTATTGTTTTATTCCAACAGGCAAATGTGTGCTTGTTGGAGGGCAGGGCCAATTTCCTGTCTGGGAAGGCTGTGGAGTCACAAGGATAATACATGCTCACATTCTCACATTCTGGCTGTTAAGGCTGACATTCCATGTAAGAGGAAGTTGGAAAGCAAATGCCACAGTGACAACGATTACAGCCTTTCACTTGCATTTTGATTTCTCAACGAATGTTGCTTTTGCATGATACTGTGGTCCAGTAACAACAGCATGGCCGAATTAGAGCACTTAGCTATAATTGAACAGCAAGGGTTGGGGAGAGTGATAGGAGCCTGACAACCACAGTGCCACCACCAAACCATCTGATCTAAACTCCTCTGATCATTAACCCTCACTCCATCCCCCCAGTCATGACATGCAAAGTGCTTCAACCTTCCAGGTCCACCAGAAGCAGTATTAATGCCATAAAGATCAGGACACTGAGCCATTAGACTGACAGCAATTTCCCAGCAGGAAAGGAAACCTAATGTATGTTGACATATGATGAGCACAGGAGCTGTGGTGCAGCCGCTTGAGGATCACATGTACCATTTTCCCCTTCAGAACTGTTGAAACAACAGACTATCCCGGACCAAAATGGACAAGTTTAAGCCAAGTGCTGTCAGGTCCTCTTATTATTAATAACGCTTGACAGGGACGAGCTTTGCTTGATCATTTTTAGCATTTTTGTCTAATGGAAATAGCTTTTTTGTTTTCTCCAGTTGTTTTTTCCACTCCACATTGCACATGGCTGGTCGAAATGTGCAAGAGGTACTAGTCCCTGCACGAAATACCAGGAACACGTAGTTAAGACTTTGCAGAATTTCTGGATGTTTTCTTCTTTTTACTTAAGACAACCAGCAAACCCCAGAACAAAATGAATTTTGTGTGGGCATTCTCAGATCACACATGAAATATTCATGCTAATGTAGCAATCTGCTGCTGGGTTTTGGAGGCTTACTTTATTTATTTATTTATTTATTTATTTATGATTTTGTTCTGATTTTTTTCTTACTCCAGTTAAGTGGGTCTACCAAAGACAAAGGCTAACTTGTTTAACTGTAGAAGCCTTATCCTCTATTCTACAAGCATTTTCATTGTGCCCCTATTACTGTTCGTTAGAATTCAAGTTGTTCTCCTGAGACAGTGAAACCAAGTCAGCCTGACAGGCAGTAAAATGCTTGCAGACACCTAGCCAGTCATGTCCTGGAACGGTTGTCACCAGGAGCAATTTTAGAGGCAAGTGGATGTCTAAAAATAACAGGGGTTTTATATATTAAAAAATATATATATTTTTTTATTTTAGAAAAGTTGAAATGATCACAGCTGGAAACTATATTATGCCTGAACTACAGCTCAAGTCTGAAGTTGAGCCACAGTGAAAGCTTGAATGCCAAAGTGTTATTAAATACAGGGATGACATGGAAAAAACTTTACAAAGTTTCTCATGGCAAATTCTGTACTTCTCATGAGATCACATTGCTACTTTCTCTTTCCTTTGCTAAAAATACCAAAATTAAAAATATCAGAGATGAAGAACCGAAAACAATTTCTTTCCATTAGGCAAATTTGTTACTGTTTTTATTTACCATTAAAACAAAGCAAGCATGAGGCAGAGGCTTGGAAAACATGATTACTTTCTCTTGGTTTTTCCATCTAGTCCTTAGACAACTTTGGTTTGGTTTTTAAAACAGTCAGTTATGATTTCATGGGCTCCACCTAAGGCATGTACATGTATATATCCATTATCAGATGGGCCTTTGGAGGATCTAAAGCAATGAAGCAATGAACATCTTTAAATGCTGATTTTACTGTATTGTTCCTCTGTCAACCCCTAGCACATCTCATCTATGTAGCTCATAAGTGCTTTGACACAGCGACTGTCATTCAGAGCGTGATCAAAGTCCAAGGCAGCAGATCTATGAGAGAGCGGTGCAATCATTCAACTAATACCACAAGGAAAGTGTATAGCAGAGCCATGGTAACAGCTACAATTTCTGACAGCTACAGAAGAGAGCCAAGATGGATGGGGATGAAGGCCAGTCTTCTTTTAAGAGTGACTCCTACAGGATCATAAAACTCTTTGGTAGGAAAAATGTTGGGGTAAGCTTGTCCAGGTAGTTTTTGTAATGGAAGAAATGAACGAGAAAGACGTGATTTTGGCAGCTGATGTTATAAAAATGCAACAAAAATTAGAATTGTGATTGATGGTATTGCCCTGTTGAAGGAGTCCAGCACAGGTCTCTTGCCTTCCAGACTTTGATGATAGTCCATATAATCTCCAGCCTGCAGCCCCTGACTTTGTGCCTTGTCTGGCCGTGTGCACAGATTGCTGGCAAATTATAACACATTAGTGGCAAGAGAAAAAAAAATGAGCAAAAACCAAACAAATAAAAACAACCCCAAAACCCCCCAGCCAGGAACAAGAAAATAAGCTAGCAAGTTTCACACCATTATTTCTCCTACTCTCTAACTGGCACTGGATAAACAAGTGCTTATAGGTACACCAAACCGACAGCCAGGTATCTCAGGCATGGTCATGCTTCTCTCACATGTCTCCTTACACAAGCTTTAGCATTTGCATCTGTCTCGGCTGTTTGGACACCAAGCAGTAAGAGTCGTGGCTGAATGATTGGAGGTCCCTTTTTCAGAGCCCTGCTTGGCAACTAGCACACAAAAGCAGATGGTGGAACTTTTTGCTCTCCCACCTACAGGGAAAGGCAGCCCTGAGTCAAGCAGTTGATATATCAAATTGTTTGGTTTGTAGTTGAGGTTTTTTTAGTTTGGTTGGTTCGGGGTTTTTTTAAGTGTGGAGTGGACTTTGGGAAGAAATGCCTTGAGGTTGAAGACACTTTGTCCGACAGACTGTTCACAGACCTTATCTCCAAGATGGGTATAAGTATCACCTGTGGAGGAGCCAATGATCTTTTTGAAGTGTATTCCACATGAACTTCTATCAAAAAAAACCCCCAAAAAACTAGAAAAAAACAACAAAAAAACCCCGAGATTCCAGTAAGAAAGTGTGATCTCAGCAAAGTCCTTCACACTTATAGCTCTCTTGCAAAGAAATAACAGGAAGGAAGAAGCATGTTACAGGTACAGAAAACCTACCTGGAGTTGGCATAAGGACTTTGTAGGAATGGAGCCAAAATCCTTAGATATTAACACCGTGCTGATTCAATGTTCAGTCAATTAGTCTAATAAGCAGTGACTTTCAAATGGTTGGTTAGTTTCTCTCCATAGTTCATGTGTGTAGTTCCCTGCCTCCCTTGCCTCTATCTACGGCGTTTCTCTTGCAACCTTGTTTAAGTTGGAAAACATACTTGCGATTGAGACTCTCAGCTTTATTCTGACCTTGCACAACCCTTGTTCCTCCAGAAAGAGCTAAATTTCTCAGGCTGCTCATAATTTTCAAGGTCACTCTTATTTAAAACCCATCTCTCCTTATTTACGGGAAGAAATACTGGTTTTGCAAATTCAATGAATCTGTGCACCTTTTCTGTATTCCTCAAACTTATAGTCAACCTAAGAACACGAGCCCGGAAGGAAAGACTCAAGTGATTTAAAAAAGCCTCCTGAACAGGAAGAAGAGACACATCTTAGCTTTTGTCACATAACAGCTTACAATCTTTCACAAATGACTAAGCCTGGATCCTTAAAAGCGTAAAGTGCCACTCTGCTACATACAAAATACCTGCATAATTTGTGGCATCTGGGTTTAATCCCGTAAGGTGCTCTTCACCTATAAAATGAGATAATAATATCTTCACACTTCAGCAGAGGCATGTGGGATTGTATCAACTCACCAGTAGCCATAAGCAGTTCATTGCTGCCCTCAGGTGTGAAACCAGCTGCTGGCACTAAGCCACTGCCATAAAAGACTGCAGCTGGAGCAATGAGTGCATTGTTAAATGCAGAGACTGACAGGCTGTGGGAGATGTTAGGTGGGCTAAAAGAATGGTAGTGTGGGAGACAGGAGGGGCTGAAGCAGCTGCAGAAACTTGTAATGGCTTCTTTGCTTTCAATGAGTACTGGGGGTCTAGGCTATGATTCAGAGCAGGGTCTAGAAAAAGAGAAAAAGACTAAGGAATACTAGAGTTTTGAGTAGAGGGAGGGCCTATGTTAAGCATGCAGTTCTGGGGTTCAGATTAAAAGCTAAATGGTTTTCCTGTCTCTATGCTGATACTTTATTTGCCGTTGCAGAAAATGCCAGACTGCATTATGCCTTAGCCATAAAAGGTGTCTAGATAGAGGTGGAGTTCTCTGGGAGAAAGTTTGGGTTTCAAAACTATTTTCTTCATGTTCTATGCAGAGAAACTATTTCCTGGCCCTTCACAGAATTAAGTGTGCCTGCCTTGATTTTTCCTATAGTCATCTCGGAGAGAATTGCTTTCTCTTTTCATTTAAAACATAAGAGAAATTGTAAAGGTTCTTGTAAAGATCCTCTATGGGACTTTCAAACCCTCTCAGCTAGAATGAAATATCTCTCACTTTAAAAGCTGCTATAAGTAACTTTCCATTCACTCCCTTATGCTCCTAGGCTGAGCTAATGGTCACAGTGCAGCTTGGAGTTGATGAAAAACAAAGGAATATCATTAAGTTAGTGGGCATTAAACTGTTCTGCCATTAGAGAAGTTCTTCTTATTCCTCTGAAGAATAAGGTGCTCAGATATTCTGGCTACCAGCAATCCCTGAAGCAAATAATCTACTTCCTTTGCCAACTGTTGCCACAGCTCCCTATTCTCAGTTACAGCTAATTGAAATGTTATCTGAAAGCCTCAGCTTTACTCTTATCCTTCAGAAAGAAGTGAAATGATATGATAGCAACTAGAATGCTGTCACTTGAGTACCCGGTTTATGACTTCAGCATAGTAGGAACTGAAATTCAGCATGCAACTCTTTTTAGAAACAAAAATTCTCTCCTATTTTAACAGTAAAATTATATGTTAATCAGTATGTTCCTCTCTTTAAAAGCTGGCTTGGTATTTTGCCAGCTAATCAATGGTGTTTACTGGAAATGTTCTAGCAGATATATTTGTTGCAGTATAGCACCTGTTCAAAAGCATCATTTTAATGGAAACCTACCAATCTAAGAAGCATTTCCATGCTGGGAATGTTTCTTCAGTTTGTTAGGAGAACTGAGGATGAAAATTTGGGGACTGACCACAGAATAACCAGGAGGCTGGAGCCTTTCCCCTTCCTATCCTGAAGATGAATATGGTAAAGAGACATTCTAGCTGATCAAGATCAGGATCTCAAACCGGAGACTCCAATGTTTCACACGAGGAGTTTTATTCATGGGCTGTCTGTTTTTTATTCAAATACTCTCTCCCCTCCTTCTTTTATCAAAACAATTGTGAAGTGCTTTTGAAAAAGTTTTTCATCTAGCATGCAACAAGAGAAACACGAATTGGTATGTTTTCATGTGAAGTTTTTTACATGAAGTTTCTTTCCCAGCAAGTCCCTTAAAAAGCAGTATGTCTGCAACTGTATGATTTCCTGTGGCAATCTGATCTGGAGGTAAATGAGTGACCTCTTGTGCCCATTAAAATCTTAAGAATATAGTGGGATTGTATAGATAGATGTTCTACCTTGTCTGTCTGATTCCAATTTGAATTTTTTATTGCCTTAAAAGTGTGCTGAGGTACAGATCAAAATTCCTTTTTGATGAACTATAAATAAAGTATTAGGGCAATTATGTACATAAAAAGATGTAAAACATCAGCACTGGATATATGTAGAAATTCCATGTTATATTAAAGATCTGAGATATTATTATCACAAATTTCAAAGTCATTTCCAGTCAGATACCTACATTTGTCTCATTGGGTCAGCTTACAACCTGGTGCTCTTGAGTAAACCCCAATAATGAGTTGTCAGAATTGGATCCTGCACAACAGTGTGCAGACACTCACTTTCCCTGTTCTTCTGAAATCACTGCAGATTATTTCAGATGTTCGATATGCCTTTGACTTCTGATATCATAAAAAGGAAATGATGTATGAATTTTGCACTTTTTCTGTGTACTAGCTGTAGTTTCAATAATCATGGGCTTGATATAAGACAGTTGGCAGATATTAGACAGTTTCCACTCCTGTGAGTCTCCAAATCAAGATCCAGTATCTTTTTAAAGTACATTCTGTGGTTCAAATGCATTACAGAAGTTAAAGCTCATCAGGCATTATTGTGCCTCTGGCAAAAAGAAAGACAATTGTGAGATTCCCTTCTAATCTTAATGTTTATCTTCTTAGGGTTCTTTAAGGGGCAGGCAGGATACTGGTAATCTGAGTGCCTGAAGGTGTAAAAATTGTTTTGTCCATGACCTTGGGGACATAAAACTGAAAGCGGGGAGATCTACATCCAAACAAGTTCACAGACTTCTACACCACTTTTGGAAGAACTGTTGTGCTGGATCACTATCAGGTTTCACCAGCATGAAAGCAAAGGTATATTTGATCAGAAATTTTTCATTTCACCATTTAACATTAGTGAAATTTTCATATTTGACTATTTATGAGATTTGACTCATGAAAATCTTTAGAAGGGGTCACTTATCTGCTGTAACAGGGCTTTATAGAAAATGCCACTCCTGTATGTATATCTGACACTTGTTCAGTCCCTTGCTAAGACCACTTCTCTTCAAACCTTATACTAATCCATAAAGTACCTCCATGTCTCAAATGGACAAGCATATTTTTTGCAGTCTTCGTTAATGCTGAACCATAGGACTTTTCCTCCTGTGGTAATAGAAGCGTCAGCAAGCCCTGCTTATTTTTAGTGCACTACAAAGGGAGCCTGCAGCTGCGGTTCCTATACATTTCACTATTAACTGTTTCAAGTGCCCACTAAGAAAATGATTGTGGGCTTGAACAGAAAGAGCCTTCCCAGCGGCATGTACTGAAAAACGACAATCATAATTTTCATTGTTGTTGTTATTATCCTCAGCCATACATTCAGTCCTCATTTTCTGGGAGAGATACTAATAACAATTCATTCACTTCCAAGAAATTACAGTTATTCAGTGAGCACTTCATTGAAATGAAAATTCTGTTTGGGGAAGAAAGATCTTGAATGGTCAATGCTTTTCTTGATGGCATTGCATGGCCTGTGTGTGTTGGAAAGGCGGAATAAAAGCTGGGCCCCAGGCTCAGTCTGTTCAGCTCTGATAATGTGGCTGCTGACCTTTAATGCAACAGGGAATTAAGCTGCTCACAGACTACACTAGCAGCAGAAGATGGACCTCTGGCTGTTCTCCAGCCCAGGGCATAGGTTGGGCCAAGAACAGAGCCTGCCTCTTCCAGCTGAACGAGGTGCAAATCTCAGGATGGAAGACAGTAAACAAATCCCTGTTACAGACCCATTCTGCAACAGCACTTCGTGGTGTCTCTCCAGTTCACCTGTAATGGCTGTTGCAGATGAGAAAAGAAAGTGACAGTTTCTCATAGGAAATAAAGATTGCTTTTGTTGGAGTGTTCTAGTGGTTGCACGGTGGGTAATTAGACCTTAAGGAGTCTCTCAGAAAAAAAATAAATAATTATTTGTATAGTTCAGGGGCTTGCATTACATAATGCTGAGAAATTAGAAGTCAAACACTGGATGCAGCAGCCTTCTGCTAAGCCTTCTAGCAGAAGAACCTGAATGACTTCTCACCAAAGTAAGATGTATATCACAAGAAAGGTGAATCAGTGAAAAACATTAGAGAAGATCAATTACCATTAATTCATTCTGGGAATAAAAATTAAAATGATGGTTAGTTTATTCTAACCGTGGATAAAATCTGAGCCCCACTGACAGTACAGAGTATTTTGTCACTGACTTAAAAAGGTGGGGAATGTCAAGCGTTTAAAATATACATTCAGGCTAGTTTAAGCAAATAAAGCAATTATTTATCATTCATATTCACAGAATAAACTTGCAAGTTAGCTCTCTGAAATATTTGTTGCTATTACACTTGTGCATAATTTATTGCTAAATTTGTTTACATGTGCTGTGTTTGAAAATGAAGCAGCATGAGAGCAAAGAACATTATAGTTTGCCTGTTACAGAAGAGAACAGAGTGTGAGGAGGCTTTTTTATTCCTGCTGTATTAAAAGTGATAAGTTAAATACAGGGACCGAAGTGCCTTTATAGGCCTTTCATAATAAATAAATACACACATAACAAATATAATGTTCATCAATCTTCATAGCTAAATATTTATCATTATCTCCCACATAAGGGACTGGTCTGTGCCCATTTACTCCACAGGAAGGAACTTGTGGGTGGAAGGAGTAGTTTCTAAAAAGTTTGTGCCCTTTCTCTCCCACAGCTACCTTCTTGTGTTGATAAACTGAAATATCAGAGGGACAGTAGTGTTTTCTTCTTAAGGACTGCTGGGTTACAAGACATTCCCAAGGAGGTAGAGTAATACATAAATATGTCCATGCTGTAAAGGCTTCAAGTGTCCCCGAGGCCAACAGAGAGGATGGTTTTTGAACAGGATGCTGGAGGAGCCCAAGGCAGTCATGAGACTCCCTGCACCTTCCATCCCAGCCTAGCTCCATGTAGCTCCATTCTAGCACACACCAGGTCCTCAGCTGCAGTGCTATCAGCACAGCTACAGCGGCGTCAGCAAGTAAACAACTTTGTGGCAGCAGAGACTTCCTCCCAGCAGCTCCCAGTTTTGCAGCATGATATGATTCTCACAATTTGGCCAGCCATCTCAATCAAAGAGGGCCCAGCAGGGAGACTGCACTTTTGACTGCAAAATACCACCCAAAAAGTAAATATTTCAATTAAAAACTGCTTTCATATCTATTTGTATATAACCGAATGGTATAAAAGTCTACTGAGTTGTTCAGCATTGCAGTGGCAAAGAGGGAGAAATGCTTAGAGAAGCATCTTAGCTTTTTCTGTAAACAGCGTGGATGCAAATCAGTGTTTCTGTTATGTGGTGATCACACGCAAACGTGCACCACAGAAGGCACAGATGGGGGTATGGTCAGGGAATTCAGGGGAAATTTTGCCTTTCACTGTGGTCAAGAAATGTTTCTTACAGGCAATGAAAATCAACTTGCAAAGAAACAAGTCCCTAGAAACAAAATTTCCCCTTTGGCAACCACGGGCTAGCACACACTGCCTTTTGCATAGATGAGCTTAAAGAAATAAACACTGGGCAGGGATCTGAGAGATCCTGTCAGAATCCTGATTCTGCCATTGATGGCCAAAATACACAATTTTTCACCATCTGCTTTCCCATCAGTGAAGTGAAGGCCTTACTTCTCTCTGAAGGGTGCTATACTGTTTAATTAGGGAATATCAGGACAGTGCTTTGACCATATAAACACCATTTAAATGCTAAGTGCCTAATTCATCATGCACTGTACTGCAGTGGTAAGGCAATAGGGTATCCCTTCCATCTCATGTGCAGGCATTGAGCCCAAAGTGCTGTACTGACATCCCTGGGTGAGTATTCAGGCCCAGTTACTCACACTCTGAAACACATCCCGATTCTATGGTGTGTTGATCCTCCTGCCCATCTGTCTGCATGGCCCGATGTCCTCTTGAAGCATCCTGTGTCCATTTTAGGAACTCACAAGCGCCAACAGGAGGGAGAGGTGTGTGTGCATCGCCAGCAGTGCTTTTCCCTCGACAGTATCACTGCGTAAGGTGACACAGCCTTTCCACGATGTGTTGGCTGTGATGGGCAGCCTTTCTGAAACAGGAGTTTCCAGCAGAAATATGTTCACATGGTCATGTCTTCTCTACAAATTAGGAGCAGTAATGACTTGTACACAAAGACCCCTTTTTATGAGTCACAAAATCTGCACCGTTAGGGCCCACTTTACGATTTAGTTGGTCACATTTCTATTTTTGCACAGAGCCAGGACAGCCTTTTCAGTTTTGTTATTGCAGTACTGCTCATGAACAGGAACTGTTGCTTAAGTAGGAGAGATCAGGATATTAGCTGAACCACCTCAGAGTTCCTTTGACTGAATGGACTTCAAGGATCATCAGACTAAATTAAATGCACCAAGCTTTGGATTTATTATGTAATGTTGTTTCAGCAGAAGAAAATAATCCACACAGGCATGGTGTGGGTTTCTATCTTCCTCCAGCAGTTAGACAACATTGTGATCTTGAGGTTGCTGCTGCCCTTGAGCTTTACAGTCAATCTGTGCCTCAATCAGCAAATACAGTCCCTGGATCAGCGTCCAGAGATAAGGCTGCCAGGGGCCGTTCTCGTGGTAATGGTAAAGTTGAAGAAAAATGTAGATGAAATAAATCCAAATATGGAGCCAAATAGTTGCTTTCTCTGCAGTCCTTAATCCAGAGCTGACTCCAGTGAGCAGAGCTGCCAGCGTGCACCAGTTGGGTATTTCTGGCTTGGTTGTTGTTTGTTTTCATCTTCCTCCTTTCCCTGGCTCCAGGCAAGGCCAAAAGAGGATGCCCAGAAGCTGGGAGGGGAGATGGCCGGTCAGACCATCCAGGCTGGATGAAGGAAGTGCTGGGGATCAGCAAAAATCACCACAGATGCTTTGTGGGATTTGTTTCCCTGATCAAAATACTGAAATGTTCAAACTGGGAAAATGTTCGTAGTTCATCTACTGCTAACAAGAATAAGCAGCACCAGGAATATGTGGCCATCAGCATGAGATGCCACTGCCAGCTTAGATAATACCCTCGTGCCACCACCAATCTTCAGCAATTGTTTTATGAGAATGGAGAACCTGGATCACTGTGACTCACCCAATTTTTTTTTTATTATTTTTATTTTCCAAAAAGGGAGCACTTCTACACATAAGGTTTTTGCCAAGAAAACCCAGAAAATCTGAAGCAAAATACTTTAATGAGTAGTAGGAAGCAAAGAAGATGACTGTGATTTTAGGAACAGCTTCCAGCCATTCAAGCGACAGGTACAGCTCCTGCAGCCAGGGTACTGTGCACCACCAGCCTGCATCAGTGCAGAAAGGAAACACTGCAAAGATCCTGAGCATCGCTGAGTCCTCAGGAACTTGTTCTGATTTTCTGTGTCTGGGCTGAAACAAGAGCAGAATGAGGCCTAATAATCTTTCTGGAGTCTAAAACTGTTTTATTGTAATTCTCTATTGAGAAAAGTAATAAAATGTAGCCCAGTGGTTTAAAATAAATAAACCAACCTACATTTCACTGGTGCAAAATCATTGTACTATCCGTCCATAAATTCTTGCACCAGTCTAAGCTGCTTAACCGGCAAAATACATACTATATAACATAAACTTAAGCATTTAAATTTAATACTAGCTCAGCTTAATCTCAGGTGATATTAATCACTAATTAATATTTTGGGGGTTTTGTTCATGCAGAACGAATCACTACTCTAATTACCACTTGTTTGATAATGTGCCTTTATCTTAATTTTAGTGGGGCTGCCAGTTTATTTAGATGCAAACATCTGAGGATTTTTACATTCCCAAGAGCAATTGCTCTCCTAAACACTTTCAGTGATACAGTTGCTTTAACGCAATAAGCAGTGCAAGAAGAGCTAGCATGAAATTACATTATATCTCCGGAGCTTTGTAGTTATATAAGAACTCTTGCCATATTCTGCTAATTAACGGAATTTGTTTGCTGTGGGTTTTTGAAGTTATTAATATTTTATTAGTTTAAAATTCTGTAATTTTCACGTCTGTATACTATTCCTATTATTAATTCAATCCAGAGGTATATGGTATTTTATGCATTCCTATCTTACCAAAGGGATGAGCAAAATATAAGACGAAGGAGATTCATTCATTCAGATGTCACCCCATGTTCCAACACTGCAAGTAGATACGTGTTTTTTATATATATATGTTTTTTATATATATGTGCATGTAGACATATATATTAGCAGTACCCAAACAGCATGAGAACAAATTAACATTTTATGCCACAGATTTGCTACATTGAATCTGGTAATTTTCCAGTGTAGCCTTATTTTTAAAACACTAATATTTCTAACCTACGTTAATTTATAAGTGTCCCTATAATGTAGAACATAGTACTAATAAATTTCTTTTTCAAGATAAAAGAAAAAATAATGCTACTTTTACTTTCTGAAACTAGACTGAGGAAAGCATAATGCACAGGTAGAGGAGGTTTCTTCTTGTGTTTAAAGGACTAGCACACAGCACTCTCTTTCACTTTCCGTGGTTTTCATGATTTCTGACAAAGTCTTAATTGCTGAGTCTTTTTAGCTGCCTGAAAAACGAATAATAGGTATATATAAATGATTAATGTAAAAGATGTATAGTATTTAGTCATTTTGCCCCTCCCCTTCTCAGTGTGGGCAGGTCAAAAATACTTTGCTTCAGAAGGTGTCTGAAAACTAATTTATTAACATTCATTAGGCACTCATAGTGAAAAGTGAAAATGGAGTACAAAGGATTGCTATTTTCTTTCTTTACATTCCTCAGACTAAATTGGATTAATGAGATTGGAAAGGGTAATAAAATATTACAGCTTGTTCTTACCTCTTTGCTTCCTCCCATTGCTTATAAATGAGTACACTGGAATGCTACTTGCTGTTGCAAGGCAGCAACAATATTTGATGCACTCTGAGCTACCTTCTCATTTTGAGACAGAAAATGGTTACTTTCTCACTGAGCTCCACTGCTGGGCAGCAAAAGAGAGGGAGTAACTGTGAATCAGAAGCATTTCCTTTTTTGTTCCTTTTTCTGTTTGTCTGTGAAAGACATAGTGGCTGTGGAATTTTGTAATTCTCCTGTAATTGCCAAGCTTTTTTTCCCCGCAGCCATCACACCTGATGAGTAAAACCTACACCCCATTTGCCTTGCCTTTTGCTGTGCAGAAGAATGGGCAACATCATTTACCCTGCTTCAGTGTGGCTGCTGGGCAGCACTGCTCTGGCACTGCCTGCCACCTGACAACTTTCCTCTCTCATCTCAAGGGGTGGCATCACCTTGTCTAATATGCTGTGAAACTGTGGTGCAATCCTGCTTCTCAGCTCTGCCTTCAGGTGCAGAAGAAGATGATACTGCAGCAGGAAATGACCTTGATCTTTAAGAATACCTGAAGAGGGCTGGGTCTCATATGATATCTGAATCTAATTTTTATAGTTTGACCCTTTTGCTCAAAAAAGCACACTCACAGAACTGAGAACTTTCTTTCTATCCTGGCATTTGGTCCTGTGTGGTGGTCTTTTCACAAACCCTATTTTTATCAGCTGTCTAAAGCAAATTCCAACCAGCTTTTCAGTTTAGTGAAGACGATTTTCTATATTTTTTTTTTCATTAAAATGTGGTGAAACAGGTGAAACACTTTGGATGGGTTTTAATCATAGTTTTCTTCATTTCCGCCAAAGAAAAGAGTAGCATTCTTTTCCTTGCTGTCCTCAGCAAGCTCTTTAACTGATGAGAGGACAGAGGGATGTGACGCCACACAAAACACACTTGAAGACCTAGGTACACCTCCAGGATCTCAGAAATTCAATGGAGGCAGATAAGTGTCTTCCATGTGGACCCACAGGAATACAGCCTATGGTGTGGTACCCAGGGGCAGCAAATAAACTGCATTAATCCAGAGAACAAAAAAGTAGCACAACCAAGTCTATCTTAGATTGCAATATATTTAGAGCCAGAAGTTTTTTCTTCCAGTATCATATAAAACATTTTTAAGTTTAATATTTCCTCAAGGCCTACAGCTTTGTCAGTACTTCCCTAACAGCTTTGTCTATCCATTTTATATACATAGGGAGGAAAAAAGTCAGTGTTCCTATCTCCAGTCTGACAACTCAAGAGGCAGCTGCCCACACTGACCTTCAGGGCTCTGCAGATCTGTGCTACTGCTTCCATTTCTCTGTCTCATGTTCTCTCCTTGTCTTTCTATCACATCCCTTTCATGAAAGAGAAACTCTGGTGATCACAGGCCTTCAGAGAGCGGGCTGGCTCCTTCCTGAGCACTGCTGACTTTCGCTAAGCCCGTGGCTTAGCCACTTGGAGCTGTAAAGCAGCTCCTACAGGAGTCCATAACTTCTGTATTTTTAAGATACTCAGTCTCTCATCTTCCCTCATCTTTTAATATCTCACCACAGACATGAAGCTCTGTGAGACGGTCAGCAGGAGGACTGAGTTATGTAAGTAAAAAGGAAAGAGTAACAACTCAAATCTTCCTCTATCTGGGACTGAACCACTTTGAAGATGCACAAAAGCAATACTCACTTTTACTGTGGGTGTTCTTGTCATCGTCGCATACTCTTCACACTCTCCAGAGCCCCGGTTTGTTCTAAGAATCATTGAACTCAGGTTTATGCTTTGGTCCTTGCCTAAATCAGGATCAAAAAGTCTTGAAGATAGTGTTCTGAGTAAAAGCTGTAACTTCAGTCAAGTTGAAGTGAGATTAACCGAGCAAATCTTGTTCCTCTACCTGATGTAGAAAAATCTGTTACTGAGTTCAAGCCAGCCTTCCTTCAGGGCATGAAGTCTTTAGGAAAAAAATGTCAGCATAATTGTAAAACTGGAACCAAATTAATATTAATCTTCCCAGTTTCCCATGTTTTCATGTATCTCTTCTTTCTTTGTGTGTGTGGGCTCCTCTGTATTGCTTTTTGAAAGAGCATTTTCTAATTCAAAATAAATAGACTTGGGGCTAAGTGTTGGATCATTGTCTCTTCTGAGCTTTTTCATTTGTACCTTGTGCCCTCTAGAAATTGAGCCTTGGAACTCCTAGACATTGATTTTATTTTTTTTTTGTCTTTTTTCTCTGTAACGCGTGTTGCATCCTATTATAGAAACAAAGGACACACATCCGCTTTTATCTGTGTTACAGAGTCAAACACCACTGTTCATTGTGATGAGTGTCTTCAGCAGCGGTCTCCTGCCAATTCCCCTCGTCCAGATTCATATTCCTTTGTTAGGTCTAATTAAAGACCCATGGTAAAAATAAGCTTAGGGCTGCTTTATATTCAAGTTCCTGTGCTTTTGACTGATAGTACACCTTTTGTATGCATCAATTTAGGATTGTGCAGAAATGACTTATAGTGACAGATTGCTTTTGTACTTGCTGGCTACTGTCCATTTTATTTTCATTATGCATTTCATTGTATACTTCGGAGAGTGTTCGTTAAAGGTTTGCAACATACAAAATACATAGTGGGATTTGAGTGCTCTAAGGATGGATGGGAAAAGCCTGGTATCTTCCATCAGTTACCCTACAGTAGCTTTAAAGGAGCTGTTGAACCTGCAGCAGATAAGAATATTGTAAAAGATAATACAATCCTCTCTCTCTTTCTTTGCAGTTCTCTCCCTTTCCTTTCTATTATTCCACAAGAGTATTCCTTGTGCAGGAATTTGGAAATTGGGCTTGACGACTGCACCTGAAAATCAACCCAGGTTCTTTCCAGGTCAGTAATATTCTGCAGATTCAGTTAACAGCTTTGTTGGGATACATTTGTCTTGATTACCCTTAAAACCTGATAAACGTCAAGGCAGCCTAGCAATTCCTGTCATCTTTCAGGTCTGCCTTGCCAGCAGGCGTCACAAATGGCACTGACCAACGTGATGAAGTTTTGCAGATCTGACTCCTGTCCCGCAAATGGATTTGGTCCTCTTGGAACTACATCTAAACGAGTCAGGGCAGTGGAGAAGGGAATCCAGACCTTATTGCTTAAAAAGATTTTCCTTTTATTTAATCACTTTCTAGGTGATCCCCACCTTAAATAGATAGAAGCTGAGGTATCGAGAACTAATATATATTAAGGGAGAAGGGAGTTTTTTTAAGTCTTTGTAAGAAAATTAATGTCTCTTTGTAAAATTGGGGTGCAGTTATCAAGCACTACATTTAACTCCATTTCCCCAATACCAGAAAGCCAATAAGAAATTATGGAAATTGGAAAGGACTAATGAAATGCTTTGTCAGGACTGAGAGTAGGAAGAAAGTGGCTTTTAAGGAAGAGAGCATGTGTTTGCATTTCAGCTGTTCATTTTCAGCATGGCATCTCAGTTTAACCTGCTTATGAATATGTGACTTTATGTTAAGGCACTAGACTGCAAATTGAACAGCTGAAGCACAGGTGTAAATTCCCTTCTGCTGGATCTGTCTCAATAGAAGCAAACTCCAACATGGGCTAGGGCAGTAGATTCTTACACCCTGATTTCAAGATTCACAAGAATGCTTGTTTCCAAGACAAAACCAAAATGAAGGTCAATAGACCTTCTGCTCAACATGTTCACAGTGTTGGAGAAAAAGACAAAAAAAATATTTTCTTTTTTTCCCCAAAAACCCCTATGTTGCATTATTGTGGTCATCATCTTGATAAGGACAGACCTTTGCCTATAAGCCAAATCAGAGATGAGGTCTGATCATAAAACCACAGATATTGCACCGCTTTCTAGCGGTATAGCCATTTACCATAGCTGCATGGCAACGGCGTCCCATCTTCCCAGTAAAACTTTAATTCAGTGGTGGGAATAGTCTCTGTGTTACATCAAGATATTCACTGAGACCAAAAGTACACAATACCATATCCATGTCCATAATACTTGTCTGGAACTTTGCATTAGGTAATTAAATACAAAGCATTGTCTTGGCAATTGGAAAAGAGAGGAGAGGTGTGCACTACCTCCAGAAGCGACATATCGTGCACAACCACTATTATATCGCCTCTGCTTATTAAGCAGTGTAAGTGCAGTTACTTCATATTGTACCTGGGAAACACACTCATGCTTCATCTCTTTTTCTTCCCAGCTGATGGAGTTGAAAGGAAATACATCTGTCCATGAAAAGATGGAGTTATTCCTCCAGCTGGTTTTGCACCAGACTAAGCCCAGTTTATATTCCTCAGTTTGGATCAGCCCTGAAATTTCTAATTCAGAGAAGAGGATTTTATCCAGGTGGTCTTGTTTGTATGGGGCCAGCCCTCAATATGAAGGATTTTAAGGCTTTAAACCTTAAAGTTGAAACTATTTCAGTTTTCAAGATTTCAGACCCTACTTTTATTTCAGTTAGGAAGGCATTAGGTATTGTTTTAGGGGGATTCTTCTCGGAAAGAAATACCACTAGTGGTCCTTGGTCCCCCAGAAGCTACCAATGTCTGCTCATTAATTTTGTTGGTAAGTGTTAAATGCATGGTTGGCTTTGAAGCAAGTATCTTAAACTAAGCAAGACAATCAGTTCTTGCTCATGATAATGTCAGCTTGACTATAAAACCACTTGATTTTTAAAGATCTCTGCTGTGCAGCTAAATTAAATAAATAGTAAACTCAAAGCCTGCTGTCCATACTGTAAATAAAGCAGAGTATAATCACTATGATAAGAAAACACTTTTCCTGCCCAAACACCATGTTCTCCACTATTTATTTTTTTTTGTACCTCCTGTGATTTATCTCACCAATAATAAGTTATGAGACAGACAAGTTACTCCAGAAGATTCAGAAAAGTTCCATTATTTTTTCTTACAAGAGTAAATGTCTTTAGAGAGACCCTCAATTGCTGGCAGGAACCCACACTTATACAAGCTTATCTATAAGGTGGCTGTAAAATAAAGTGACTGAACTTTGTTGTGGTTACTAGTTTGCACACTCAGAAACCTAGGTTGAGCTCCTGATTCTGCCATAGGGTTGCCAGTAGAGCAGGGTTTGAAACAAACTCACTGGCTTCCAAAAGAGCATTCAGCATTGGGATATTGATTCTTTTTGTCTGCTTTTTTGATCTAAGAGTTATTTAAGTATTTATATCAAGTGGAACAATTTCTAATGATTCAATAATCACTAAGGGAAAGAGACACTATAGGTTAATAGCTGGTTTGCTCTGCTGGGAGGAAGGAATACTTCAGTACAAAATCTAGTAGTGTGTAAACTTGTAATTATTTTAGACAAAGCAGAAGAATTTCAGCTAGGTAAGACTAGGTGCCCATCCCTGGATAATTCCCTCATTTAAGTATTATAGGAAGTACCTGGCCTTCATATAAACTGGCAAAGTTAGTATCTTGCTCCCTCAGTACTGCGAGTGGGAAAACAAAAAACATACTTGTTGCTAGCTCGTGAATGTAGTATTTGCCCAGAAACAAAACATTCAGTCAAGAATGGCAGAAGCGTCGATATGGCTGAATCCAAAGTCTTGTTCTTATCTATTTTGCAAATCCCTACAGCTAAAGTCCATAGACAGATAGAGAGAAAGAAGGGAAGTGGAAGGTAGAACCATAGCCTTGAATCCTGCTGAGCAGGAATCTGACTTTGGAAAGCTTACGGCAGTGGCACCACATGCCTCCAGCTGGCCAGTGATCTTGTTGAAGGTTTCCAGTGTACTGTAATCAAACTAAATGTATTCTCAGCCTGTTTTATTATTAGATGAAGACAAGTTACAAAAGCAAAGCTTGCTGTTGAAAGCAAGAAAATGCAACTAAAGAAATGCAATGTAGTTTAAACCTGCTTTTACCAATGAAGTGGGAAAAGCCTCTGGGCTCATTTAGTTCATGGTGATGCGGGAGGCAGCACCTCATCTACAGCAATGGATACATAGAGGAGTAAAAACATTGCTGAAGAGAAGAATCAGCCGTTACAATTTAGGCACAGAAGGGACAAAAAATTATGAGGAGAGGAACTCTACAAATAAAAGTTGTCTACCCTCAAGAGACACATCTCTAAAACAATCGGCCAATTGCTTTATACACCCTTGTGAAAGAATGTTGGCTGCTCAGATTTGAGGAAATAAATACAATACAAACACAATATAAACCATATTTACTTTGACAAGCTGAAAATCACAAGCATCAGGGGTCCTGTCTCTGAGCTGTGTTTTTGCAAAGCTTGACATTTTTTAAGGTTCAGGCAAACATTGACAGAGAACTGAAGTGGAAGCCATGAAATCTTACATGAATGATACTGGCCAACCAGCTGGATTACAATCAGCTCTATCAACCATCTCTTCAGCTCCCAGTGGACAAGGAATCTGAGAAGATAAGCATTTCACTAGCAGTATTTTTATTTTCATAATGATAACCCTCAGCTTCCTCAGTTTTATTGGTGCTAAGGTGATAAGGAAGTCTTAGGAATGCATATGTGTAAGGCTGTCCACAAATTGACTTTTGCCTGTCACTTTCATTTTCATCAAAATGAAAACAAAGCATTCTTTGGAGCTTGAAGCTCCACGGAATATACACTTAAAATAAAAGAATTTGACTTCAAAATGTCATGTTGGTGTTTTATATTGTGAAGCTTTTTACTGTCTCTTCAGTCCTCCTCCATAATGCATCATGCCTGAGCTGTTTCAATAGTGCACCATTTCCGAGCAAAAGAAAACACCAGTGCAAAGGAAACACTTTAATGTGAGAATTTTCTTCAGGTGCTTTAACTTGCAACACTGGAAAATAGACTCAAATCCCAAAATATTTTCTACATGGAATTCGAAATGTCTGCCGTCATGCTCCTGGCAGACAAAGCTCAGAGTTCATATTCATCTTTTTCCTTTATTAATTAGATTCTGTCTCTTCTTACAAGTATTTGAAAGCAAAGCTTTTATATTCATGATGGAAAATATTTTCCTGATGTGTGATTTTTTTGTTTTTACAGTATTTCTTCTGCCTCAGCGCCTAATAAAAGCTTTGCAATGTTCTGTGCACAGAAAACTTGACCAAAATAGTCTGATCAGTAGGATAATCTACTGGGTTCTAAAGGAGCTCAGTTTAAATTCCTTCTCTGCATGATCCAGACTTGAGTCTTGAACCTTGGATTTTTATCTCTTAAGCAGTACCTGTTAGCTTGCATATTACTTTAAGCACCATGCTTTTTCTGTGTGGAACAGAAGTAGTGTTTCTTCAGGAAAATCTCAGATAACTGTACTCACATGATCTTGATTATGGTTCCTTTCAGTTTCACTGTGCAAGGCTGTTGTTGAACTGAATGACAAATAAACAATGTTACCTAGATTGGACTGAATCCTATCTTCACATAGTTATCTGACAAGATCAATGTAGAAATTTCAATGCCTGTTTTCCTTCAGCTTTCCCTTTGCTGCAGCTTATAGTAACTTCCAGATCATGAAAAGTAATGTCAAATGGACTGGGTATCTAGGTCCTTTTCTCAACCTATTTTTCAGCACCAGCCTTTATCACCCTCAGATTCTGGCATGTCTCCCCTTATTGTCCTGTGATTTCAGCCAGTAGCAGAGAATGCAGAGTAAAGTCTCTTACCCCCTTTCTCCTGCCTTTCTTCCTTTCTATCAATCGGCAGGAAAAAAGTCACAGGTGTGTTTCCAAAGCCAGTATGTCTGCATAGACCATATAAGAGCAGAAAGCCCAAGGGCAGAGTCCACTTCATTCCTATAGTTTAGTTGCTTTTGCATTCCACAAGTGACTCTTGTTTTACTGAATCATTCATTCTTTCCTTAGAGGAAAAAGAGAGGAGTTTAAAGAAAGAAAGATTATTTTAATCTGCTAAACCCCTTCAGTCAAGTTAATTATAACCGTTGCACCAACCTGTGGCGCAAGTGAAAAAAACCCATGAAAGAGAAGAGCATTCAGCCAAGATAAAAAAGCTACAAGAAGATGAACTTGTCTTCAGTTTCTCACTCATGTGCTTTGATTTACCACTCTTCTCAGGCTTTTCAAGTTTTCTAGGCAGCTGTGCTCACATATCCTGACAGTCCTGCGAATTCTACCAACTCAGTGATGTCTGTTTGAAAATCTTATCACCAAGTTAATCAGATCTGAGCACCCACAACTTATTTTAAAAATATCCAGGGTTGTTACTTTAAGTGTGTAACAGATATGCACACGCAGTCATATGTATTAATGTAGCCTATATACAGAAACACATACACATGCATGTGCACACACGCACACATATACACAAGTATATATGTTTAATCTCTTCAAAGACAATGAATCTACAAATGCAAGGCTGGTCCTTGCCCAGAGTGCAGAGAAAAAGACAAATTTTTTCTTAGGAAAAAAAAGTATTCTTGTGACATTGAAATAGAAGCTTCAGTCATTTGTTTGTAAGAGCCTGTACCACCATATTATTTGCAAAACTCAGTGTACCAGAACAAACCAAAATCTTGTTACTTGTGTTAGGGTAATGTTAGCCACACCAAAAAGACATTTGTATCTCAATAGCTACCTTGGTGCCACAGCTGAGCGCAGGCAAATAGCCCAGCTGGTATGTTTTCATGTACCAAATCAAATTTTACAGATATGTGGGAAAAGCATAACTCGTATTAATTAGTTAAGCTGGCCTTACTAGCATTAGGGATGTCAATAATAAAACTTTCAACATAAAAGCATAATCAAGCCCCAGCCAGTTAGTGGGAGTGAACACAGGGGGTACTGCCTTGTCTTTCGGTGTCTTATCATATTTACATCAAAAATTGTGGTAAAATGACACATGGCTGTTGTCTTAGATTCAGCACATTAGACCAGTTCCATTACTGTTCAGTCCATTGTAGGTCCACAAATTCAGTGACATTCTGTTCCCAGAAGAAAAGAGCAATAACACAGTGAATTTGGTGTCACGTAGGAACAAATCTTGTCTTGCTGTCGTATATATGTAAAGCAAAAGGTGAGAGGGAATGTCAGTTATAGCAGAAGCATCAAGGCAGGTACAGAGAGGAGGGACTGGAGACCCACCAAAGTGATTAAACTTGGAGGGTTGTCTGACATCTTTATCTGTCCACAAAGTGGATAATGGTTTCTAAAACAAGCATGCTGGGTTAACTTTGTAGTCAAGGAAAACTTAGACATCCTAATATGCCTAGCTCAGTTATAGGCACATACTCTTGGTCAGATGAAGCCCACCTGTAATAAGTGTTTTGTTGATGTTATAAAAAGCACAAAATACCTCTTTCCATCTCTGTCTGCTGGAAGCTCTTCTACTCCATGCTTTGACAGGCCATATCCATTCAGATTCAAAAAATATAGCAGACATATAGGCATCTGCTCTGCTCATACCTGATAGGTTTAAGCTGTAATTAAGATTAAATATGGTACATTTGCAGCAACAGTGATTTGAGGCCCCAGATGCTAAAATGAGAATGGGAGTGGGAGACCTGCCTACTTTTCAGCGTACTCTACTCTCACACTGTATCATGTCTCTCATCACTTTTGTAAGTACTTACCCAGCTTGTTTTGTGAGCACAACATTTATTTACTCATAGAGCTCAAAAAAAATAGGTTAGATATTCTCCTGGATAAATGCTTCTAGATGAAAGAGAATAGAAACCTATTTGGCCAGAGGGGAGGAAAGATTATTTGTGGTTTTGCTGGCTGGAATGCAGCGATCTCTTCCTCTGCTGCAGAGAAAGAAAAAGTAAATATTGTTTGTCCTGGAAATTTGTTTCATACTTGTACTAAAATTCAAACTCTTTTTGCAAAAAAATGCCCACCAAAGTAATGGAATAAGAGTTTTAATAAATACAGCCTATAGGAAATAGTATAGCAATGTTTAATTAATATCTGTTATGCTTCAGAGTCAACACAAATCCTTTTTTTTCTTTGCTGTGAGAATATAGCACTTTTTTACCATAACTTACTCCAGACTCTTAGTAAACAGCAGCAGAGAAATGTATCTGCTGAAAGAAAGTTCAGCATTATGCAAAGAGTGATGAACTTCTCAGAAGGTGTTTACAAATGCATTCAGTGAAACAGAATTTTAATGAATTGTGCCACATAATCTTGCACTTAATGAGCTGTAAAAGCCTTTGTCAATTACAGTGACTCGAAACTAACTCTTTTGGATTCCAGATCAATAATAGGACTTCTGCACATTTCTACTTTTTAAAGGAAAATTAGGATCTAAGAAAAATAAAGGGTATGTTTGCCATGTTAGGCATCTCTGAAAAGTTCCTCATTATTATAACAGAGCTATCTGTATTCTTATTATCTGTAAAATCATATGTCAGCTTCATTAAAAGAAACAAGCCTTCCAAGATGAAATGGCATCATTGTTGTAAGATGCCAGTGGCAAAACCAGAAGAGACTAATGACTTCAGTAATAACTAGTGACTTTTCGCAAGAGTTATATTAAACTCAACTATTGTGCATAACCTCCTAGAAAACAAAAATTATCCTGCTCTGCCTTTCCTATCCACCATAATTGCTCTGCTGTTAGAAAGTGGACAACTTAAAACTCTCTAAAAGATTGGTTCATGTGTCTTATTCTAAGAAAAGGGTCTGCACACATTGTTTTTTGTTTTTTTTTTGTTTTCTGGATGAGGTCGCTATTACTGCCAGGAGCATAACATTATAACATATCAGAACTGCTATAGTTCCCAGGGACAATCAAATATTGTGACCAAATAGTTCCTGTGACTCTCTATCCAGCTAGTAAAATATTCTTTTAAAAAACAAAGATTTGGCTCAATGTTTTAATGTCTTCAAAATCTAAAGGAGATGGGACCAGCATTTATCAAAGAAAAATAAGGAAGGCAGTTTTATTGCTTGTAATCTCCAATTTATGATGTGACATTTTCCCAGTATGATTCTACTTTTTCCTTCTCTAAAGAGTTTTTTCTCTTACTCATGCCTCAGTGTGGAGGATCCATTAACAGAGGAACCACATAAAAAGTAATTTCAAGGAAAAGCCTTATAAAATGTGAAAAATTAAAGCTGTGCTCAGATCCCATTAAGAAAAGAAATTGCCTTGAGGCATTCACTAAACACGTGAAATCCATTTCTGCTGAAGGGCTTCAGAGTTTATTCCTCTCTTACAAATGTAATTTCACAGCACAAGTTGAACGTTTAAACAAAGCAGAGCAGGGTCTTTTCCCAGTTAGTGCCTCTTTTTCTTGATTGTTGCCAGCTCACCAAGTGCAAATTTACACGAGTATCTCAGATTATATAAATCTCAACCAAGAGGCTTTGGGAGCATTTCTGCTTGGAAAGACTGTAAATCAGGAAATGTTCAGTATGGAGGGTTTACAGTTGTTATTATTAGTATTTATTTTGCTCAGCTTTATTCAGGAAGCTAGAGAAAGCTGTGGGCTTAACATCTTTCCTTAAATGGCTAGTTTAAGTTCCCCAATGGCCCAACTCCCTCTGACCTTCTGTTTCTGGTGCTGGCACTTCACATATTTCTAGTAGAGTGCTCTGAGTCATCTTCAGCTCTACAACCCCACATAGAAGACTAAGGGAGCAGAAAAAAATGAGACAGTGAGCAGCCACTAAGCAGGGTGTCTTGTCCACCTGAAAAAAAAAATCCACCACCACCACCACTTTCTTATTTTCCTATGGGGAGATGCATCTGTTATGCACTTGTGGGGACCCTAGCCCACCTCAGAGGGGTTGTGAGGAGGCAGCAGTCCTTCAGCCTTGCTGTTGGAGAGAAGCTCTTCAGCCAGACAGCAAAGCACTATCTATTTAGGCTCCTTGTTTGAACCATCCTCAGGAGAAGCCCTGCTTTCTCCAGGAGCTATGGAACCAGATGCTGGTTGCAGTGTCTGGATGCAAATCCTTGCCAACACAAGCCATTGAACCAGGCACTTTTAGACACAAACAATATGGTAACAATCCCATGTTGACTTCAGATCATCTGTATTTACTCTGGTTTTTACCATTACTCAGTGTATCTTGTGACAGGAGAGCAGGTGGGAAATCACAGTTTTCTCCTCTTCCAGAAATGAGATATTGATGTCTGTTGAGGAAACAGACTTTGTCTCCTCCTCAGTTCTAACCACTTTACTATCCAGTAGCTAAGGCTCCATCTCCTTCCCAAAGCGATTGCTATATGCCCATCCACCTCTTGAGACAACAGACTCAGCCTGCTGGCAGCTGGCAGAGCCGTTTACATCATTTTGCTTTGTCCTGCAGAATAAAAGATACCTCCAGTGCTGCAAAAGACTTCAGTGGTGAGAACCAACAAGCTGTCAGCAAGTGCTCCAGAAGTCATGTGATCATTTGACTGTACAAAATACCCAGAGACGAAGAAGTGCTTTTTTTCCCATGTAGTTTTTTTGCTTCGTCATGATTTCACAGTAATGTCTGGAGAGGAGAAAAAATAGCATCTCTGAAGGTTACTGGGGAGACTCTTCTAAAGAATGTAACA
The DNA here is from genome assembly GCF_004027225.2 of Strigops habroptila. Classification (NCBI taxonomy): domain Eukaryota; kingdom Metazoa; phylum Chordata; class Aves; order Psittaciformes; family Psittacidae; genus Strigops; species Strigops habroptila. The sequence continues at coordinate 56,155,128 of NC_044281.2, read as the reverse complement.
AGCAAAATGACTGCAAGCCTGGTGAAAATTCAGATTTCTAATCCAGCTAAGATTTATGAAAGAAGCCCCTACCCTCTGGCATATTTATTATTGGTTGCTATTTCTCAAATGGAAATATATGGTAATATTTAAGCCTACTGGCACAAAGCCTGTCCTTCAGGAGCTGTATGCCAACCTCCATGAGCATATGGCAATGTAAACTGCAAAATTGTTCCAGCCTCTAGATCATGGGGGTTGCCTTTTACCATCCTGCTTTCAATACAAACATCCAAATGGGATGCTTCATTTCACACTTGAAAAGAAACTGGGCAGGGGGGTGGGGGGGGGAGGCGGAAAGCCTTTCTAGATGTCCTGGTACTGTTTTAAAAAAAATGAATAGATCGGTTCTGAAAATAGGTCAGAGTGAAAACTGCTAATGTAGTACCACAAATCAAAACACTGAGCATCAACAAATTACCAGTTCTGATAACTCCTTTGCAACGTATTACTTGGCTAATACTGTCCCTGTTCACAGCTTCTGAATAGTTAATTATAATGTGATTCTTTCAATACAATTTTTCAATTTCCTTCTTGCTGAAATTACTGGACCCTGGTCTGACAGTGCCCTAGTTTCTGAATTTTGCATGTGTTTCTTGGGCCTCGGTGTTTTATAATGTACACAAAAATGAACAAATACCTATATGCTTTAACTGCCTGCTGAACATCTACTTTTCTCTCAAGCTATTTCTCAGTTCATTGACTCTTCTATTTAACAGAAGATGTCAGTAATCGTTGTGTATATTTTTCATTATTAAAAAAAATTTAAAATTAATAACACATCTCAAAATATGGCATAGTTCTGTAAAATTCCTATGGATTTATATCACCATTACTAATTGATCCGTTTTTTGGTAAGATAAGTAAATATACTCATTGGGTTTTGTGTATAAAACAGCTTCTGTACCATTAATGGAAGGTGCATTTTAATTAAGCCAAAGTAAAACATATCTGAGAGACACCCACATTTTGACATCAGTTACGAATGAGCAATCCTATCGAAAGATATTGAATTCCACTTATGCTACTGAGCAGAGGTTCATCCCCTATAATTACACTTTAGAAATTATGTTTGTTGAAAAATCTAAAATGAGAGCCGACAAAACACTTGAAACTTAGTTCAGCTTCTGCAGTAGAGTTGAATGCTCTGGTGTTTAAGGTAGCAACCTAGGACTTGAGATTTCCAGTTTCAAGTCTTTATTTCCTCATGGGTTTCTGCTGTGGGATTTTCAATGAATCATTCAGCACCTCTAGATCATTCAGTCTCTTTGAGGTATTGCAGAATTTAATACCTGCTGTTTAGAGGGGAAGTTAAGATCTGAAAGATCTAAGATATTGTGTCTCCGTGCCTCAATTTTCCTGCAATGAGAGAGAAGAGTTGCAAGGGTAAGAGCCTTATTTGCTTGGGTATTACAGTCATGAAAGCTGATATACGTCATACTGAAATTCTGCTTTAATTTTACTAAGATGCATATGAGTTATTTAATATTTGGCGGAACTTACTAGGACTTTGATGATTTCCTGAAATATGGTTTGCTTATTGTTTTGTATTCTGCCTTTCAATAAAGCATTAACTAAAAGCAACAAAATGCTTTACTTTTTGACCAGATTGATTCGTTTCTCTCTCTTGCTGTGAAGATTAAAATGGTTGAGGTGGACTGTTACTTGTAGCCCTTTAAGATTACCTGTCAGTGTTCAGTAGTAATGGTCACTCTTCTTCATGGCCTTAAGTATTTTTCTTCCAACATCATTCTCCCTTCACTCACCATCCTTTTACCTCTCATGCTTTTTATATCTGTAGCATTGTCTCTCTTTTGCATCTTTGCCTCCCCTCCTTCTCCCACTACCCAACCCTCTTTGTCAGATCCTGTGTTAGATATGAGAACAAGGAATTTGGACCAGAATAGATAGTACGATTGCTGCAAATGAAGCTGCCTAAGACTTTTGCTGGTAGCCTGAAGAAAATCCCACATAAGGAAGTGTCAGTAATTTTTAACACAGATTAGAATAAAAATGTGCTGAAGTAGTCTCTCTTGCACACTCAGAACTGCATCCTGCCTTTTATAACTCCTCTTGCTATGCTGCCATCTGCACCTCACCCCTACTCCCTGCCCTTCACAGCCTTGTTGATCTCCTCTCTCTTTCCACTGCAAATCCTCTCTTCTACGTGAGCATCTCTTCCTTATGGCCTTTCTCAGCCAACATTATGCACAGTGGACTCTCCCTGTCATCCACTCCTACTCAGTAAAATCACACCACTCTCCTCTTGAAAACCTTCACTGTCAGGTTTAGTTGCCTTGCCGATAAAACAAGCCATCTCCAAAGTGAATCCTTCCTGGCAGCATTCCCTTTAGGGATAATACTTAGGAGCCTGCATTTCAGAGGCCAAACCAGTGAAATTATAGGAACAAAGCTGCCCTCCCTACAAGAGAATGTTGCTATGCTTTCATTGCATGGAAAACAAACTTGGAATAGCTCCTTTTTTCTGAGTAGACACGTCTTTAATAATAAAAATGAAAGTGATATAGTAGTAAAGTAACTGTGTATATTAGATTGAATCAATGACATCAAACCATTGTTGTAACTATAGACTGGGTACCTTTCTCTGGCCCACAACAGAAACAGAAGGCAGGAAAAAACCTTGCATTTTTAAGAGACTATCCCTCAGTTCATTTGACTTCACTTCTTCCCTGTCCTCTTGGGACATGTAGTTTTTAGCCCCAGGGAGAAAGTGCCTTGGACACACTCCACTCTTTTCTTTTTGTGGAAAAAGTCCCCTAAACATGCCATAAGAATGTCACTGCACAGGGTCAGCATTGTTGGTGGCACCTGCTAGAAAATTAATTTAGTTTCATTTGTAAGAGATTATTAGGCACCTGCTACTTTGGAAGTCAATCTGCTCACACGAAAACATAGACTAACATGAGCAACGTATCACCCATATTATATGGAGAGTCATCTTGTGAAGGAAATTTGAGCATTTAAAAGGAAATTAAACCAGAATTGTAATCCATCAGAACTGGTACAGCACAAAAAGGAATAACATTTGAATCCCTCTGTGCCAGAAAACACATGTACCCACAGGGACCTATTACAGCTAAGTATTAATTGGTGAAAGTCTGGGAGAAATGTTTGTAATTGCAGAAGCCATTTGCTGAGAAGATGGCTGATTTGCATAGGCACATTGCTTAACCATTTTCTAAATGACATTAATTAGTTATTTTACTATTTAAATTACTTTTAATTATTCTTACGTGCAACAATTTTGCACAGGGTGCATCATCGTATTTATTTGTACCAGTAAGCATCAGTTGAATAGGGACAAAGCAGAAGAAAGAAAAGCAGGACTTTTCTATTTGAATCTTCTCTTTTCTAGACTGTCAGCTGAAAAAACACCAAACTCTTCCCCATTTTCTTTCATAACTCCTAATGTTACTGATCTCCATATTATCAAGTTGATTTTGATTATTACTCTTTATGAGATGGAAATTGTCTCAGCCTGTGTGATCGCTCTGGTGTCTTTAAATACACCCTCTAATTTTCACAGTTTTACTGTTTTACAGATATCTCTGCAGTTGCCAAAATTCAATTGTGTGACACCACACCCACAAATAGCAAGGCACTATAGAGCATATTAGTAAAACTAAGAAAAGAAAAAGATGGAAGTAACATTCTTCCCAGTTTAGAGACGAAAAAATAAAAGACAATATCATTCAGTTGCAACACTAGCCCCAAAAAATAACTCCAAATCTCTGAAATCCTAACTAAATGTACCATGCCTATTGCAGTGATGCTGAGCTCACTTAGGGTTTCTAGATTCTACTGTGCTTCAGTAACAATAGATTTCCAAACACAGAAGTCACTCAGCTTTTTATTGTGCTATGGTAGCGAAGATTTAAAAGTAGTCAGAAACTAGAGGCAAAGAAATGATACTTCAGCTATGCTGCTGCCATATTAAGGGCAGTGTAAGCTGTCTACAGTTAATATATTTTTTATCATCATTACTTTTTATTTAAAACTCATCTTTGACATTTGGTCACTTTGAAACTCACTGTAATGTACACAACTTAATCAACTATATTCCTGTCCTCCTCTTGTTTGCCTAACTCTATCTTTAAAAGTTCTTTGTTTGTCAGTTCCTCCTTCCTTAGGAAGAGATTATTACCTCCTTACCTTCTACCTGTAAATCCTGTGCTTCACTGTTCTTGCTTTGCACCATATTTCGGGATGATACTATCTTCTAAAACAAATTGAACTACTATTCTGTGCCACATTTATCAGACATACTAGAATAATCTAGATCTCATTCAGACAGTGTTTGTTGTAGGTCTTTATCCAATGTCTCCATCTACATGTGACCTGACTGCAAAATATTTAGAGACTGACACACACACCCCAACAACATGTTGTCCTTATGTCCCCAGATCCCAAAAGGCTCCCAGTATCCCCTTCTCACATAAAGAACTTACTGTGCTTGTCCTCAAGGATCTTTGATCTGTGAGAATCAAGGCTGGATATCCACATATACTTCAGGAAAGGGTGACAACTTTACTTCACATAGCTGCTTTCTTTCTTTTTTGTTCCCTCTGCTCTGCCAAAAGAAGCTGCTTCTCTCTCTGTCTTTCCTCACTTACCTCTTCCATTCTAAGTCTTTCCTCACTTATCCCTCTCATACCTAGTCTCTCATTCCCTCCCAAGATGTCATTTCCAGCTTCTAACCAGCTCCTAATGCTAGTGCTCAATAGTTACTTGTCCAATGATCAGAGCAGTATTTTCCTGCTTTCTCTCACACTGTGCCTTAAGCTTTGAGGGAGCACTCTGAAAATATCCCCAAATCCATGTATTAGTTCTCTTTCAGTTCTTGCCTTTTGCACAAAGCACAAAAAAAGTTTTGCAAGCAAAAGCATGTATACAGCTTCCTGCAGTCCTGGTTCATTGCTCCTTGCTGCTGCAATGGTATCTATAGAACACAATAATTAAACTTTATAAACAGTCTTTCAATAAAAAAGAGAGCGGTGGGGTCTGACTCAGTTCGCATGAAAGACAATAGGTAGAGATTTAGCTCATTCTCTAGATTAGAAACTCTAATTCTTTATGGTCTTTTCAGAGAGAAAATTACTCCTTCTTTAATTTTCAGAACTAGATGCTACTACAAATTATTCTTATATGTATTATATTAACACCCTCATACACACAAGAACTCTGTTGTACCACAGGGCACATATTGCCACACACTAAATGACAATTTCAGTCCCACATGTCTTCAAATCTTAATAGGCAAAGTTGAAACCAGCAGCAGAAACAAGCACCGAGAACCAAAGTGAATCGTGCCTTGCACCATTCACCTTGCATGTCCCCGATCTCCTTCACCTGTTACTACACCAATCTCCATGGGATTTGTACAAAGTTCATAAGGGGTTGCTTTGAAAACTGCACACATTTGCAAATTAAAATCTCACTTTTCTATCTGTATTTGCCTAAAGGTCCTTAACAGCTTCAGCTCTGAGCCTCCACACAGTCCTCTCAACTCTCACTGTGGCTACCTGAAGGAGCAGGGTCTATTAGGACTGTGGTTTAACAGCCTCAGGCCTATAATTTGATGAGGTTTCCTCACTGTTTAGTGACAATAATGTAGCATTTAAGAAGTGCCATGGGTTTTAAAAGTAATTGAAAGCTCTTAATTGAAATGCACAAAGATGACATATTCATTCACCCATATTTTCCCAGAAAAATTAACCGCACATGGAATTTTGTTTACATCTAAGTATAAATAAAAATGAAAAATAGGTGACATGTCAGAGAAACATGGAGAAAAAAAATATCTGTGTGGGAAAATGTGCCTGCCAAGAATCTATTAGTGCAATTTCAGCATCAGATAATAATCTGATTATTTTCAGAATACAGGAAGTGTGATATATTACCCATTTCATTCTAGTTTGTGTTACCAAATCATAAATGTTTTCCACTTGGTGTGTGTCTGTGTGTGTTCTTTAACATGCTTTTGGTTTTCACAAAGCATAAAAGTCGCCTAATTTGGAAGTGTCTTCTGAGGCTACAGCTGGTGTCCAATTCCAGCACCTCCACTTGGTTGAGGATGAAGGTGTTGGGAGCTGTTAATATGAAAGATGCTGAAGGACTGACTATAAACTGGTAAGAAAATGTGTAAAATCCACATTTTACAGCTGCGGAAGGGAGAAACAGAGAGATGCTGAAAGCCTCGGGACCAGAGGGGAAGGTGGTGGAAAAGATAATCCTCCTCTGTCTAGATGCTCTGAATCCCAATCTGCTGCCTGTAAATCTTGTTATTTAGTATCAGGTTGAAGAGAACTGCTTTTATGCTGGAAATGCCTCCAAGCACTACCACAAGCTGTAATGATTCCCACCCTCACTCTGCCCTGTCCTGTATTTTGAGATTGGTAGCTATGAGAAACATTTTGCCCATTGCTCAAAGGCAGAAGCTCATATGTTTCCTCATTTTTCCTAATTCTGATGTTTCTCGAGGTGGATTTCCTTCAGGCTCTCGTGGGTATTAGCTGGTATTTGTTACAGTGCTGACTGGGCAGGAAGGAAGAAAGAAAAAGAGAAAGAAACCATGCATGCATATAGCGAAACTGAATTGATTTCAGGGGAAAATCTTCTGACGCCATAATCTCTTGCTAAATGAGCTTCTTATAAATGAGCTTCTCTTACAATTAAAGAAGTCTGAATTTTGTGTGTTATTGATAGCATTGATTCCAAAAATGAGGAGTCCTTTTCTCCCTCACTGTCCTTGGCAGCATTCACACTTTGAGGGTGTTTATGGGATGTGCTTGCCAGAGTCAGCTACCTGCAAATGTTCTTAGCAGATTTTAACAGACAATATGAAACACTGAATACCAAGCTTGACCCTACAACTATTGAAAAATACATAAGCAAGTTAAAATCTTCCGGAGGAGAATTTGGGTTAAATGAACCAACATTTGGGGAGGAGGTTCGGTTAGTTGATTGGCTTGTTTTGGTCAGGGAAAGTGATTTAACTGAGGTGAGTTTTATTGACTTTATAGTACTTGAATAGATTTCTTATCATCTACTTTATGGTGGATTATTCTAACAGTTACACATTTGCAATGTGGCACTTTCAGAAGTATGAAGCTTAAAACTTGGGGCAGAGAATTCTAAACACATTCTGAGAATGGATAAAAGTTTGAATAAATGTCCTTCATAAATTCAAGTTTGGAAAGCCAAAGATGCCAAAACACAAAACAATGTGAAATGTGTTTGCTAAAGCCTAATACCCAGATACCACATTTCAGGGCAGCAGGTCTATTCGGCAATAGTCACAAATATTGGAGTAATCCATCTGTATGAGAGGAAGCCACCCTGCTGCACCCCCAAGCTGCGTACCCTAACAGCAGGGGAGTTTCAGCTCTCTCCTCATCACCCTGCAGCTTTCCTAGTCAGGAAGAGGCACTGGCTTTCTGCCAGGGATGCACTCATCAGTGCTGAACTGATGGATGTCTCTTTCCAGCTTTGCTGCTAGACAGCTGCTGATTTTAAAACAATTGATGCTTTGCCTCCTGCCTCAGGTTCACTGACTCTAATATGGGGTTGATAAAGTTAATTTCCCTAATTGTTAAATTCCTGCTTATTTGCCTTGAAATCTTCAGGCAGTAAGCACTGTTAAAATTCAGTGCTATGGTTCAGAAGAGCAAGACCACTGAGGGAGCCTCAAGTCCTCAATCCCTGTTTTCAAAAGGGGGAAAATCAAAGACCCAGGGAACTACAGGCCAGCCAGTCTCACCTCTGTGCCTAGCAAAATCCTGGAGCAGATTCTCCTGGAAAGCATGTTAAGACACATGAAAAACAACGAGGTTGTTGGTGACAGCCAACATGGCTTCACTAAAGGCAAATCCTGACTGACCAGTTTGGTGGCCTTCTATGATGGGGCTACGGAGCTGATGGACAAGGACAGAGCAGTTGATGTCATCTACATCATGACTTGTGCAAAGCATTTGACACTGTCCTGCATGACATCCTTGTCTCTAAAGTGAAGAGACATCAATTTGATGGATGGACCACCCAGTAGATAAACGATTGGCTGCATGGCCACATGCAAAGAGCTGTGGTCAATGGCTCAATGTCTAATTGGAGATCAGTAGGTGTCCCTCAGGGGCTGGTGTTGGGACCGATCTTGTTCAACATCTTTGTCGGCGACATGGACAGTGGGATTGAGCACGCTCTCAGCAAGTTTGCTGACAACACCAAGCTGTGTGGTTCGGTTGATACGCTGGAGGGAAGGGATGCCATCCAGAGGGACCTTGACACGCTTGTGAGGTGGGCCAATGCCAACCTTATGAAGTTCAACCAAGTCAAGTGCAAGGTCCTACCTGGATCAGGGCAATCCCAGGCACAGCTACAGGTTGGGCAGAGAAGAGATTCAGAGCAGCCCTGTGGAGAAGGACTTGGAGGTGTTGGTTGATGAGAAACTGAACATGAGCCAGCTTCAGTGTGCGCTCGCAGCCCAGAAAGCCAACCGTATCCTGGGCTGCATCAAAAGAAGCGTGACCAGCAGGTCAAAGGAGGTGATCCTGCCCCTCTACTCTGGTCTTGTGAGACCTCACTTGGAGTACTGCGTACAGTTCTGGTGTCCTCAACATAAAAAGGACATGGAGCTGTTGGAGCAAGTCCAGAGGAGGGCCACGAGGATGATGAGAGGGCTGGAGCACCTTCTGTATGAAGACAGACTGAGAAAGTCGGGGCTGTTCAGCCTGGAGAAGGGAAGGCTGCATGGAGACCTCATAGCAGCCTTCCAGTATCTGAAGGGGGCCTTTAAGGATGCTGGGGAGGGACTCTTCCCTAGGGACTGTAGTGGTAGGACAAGGGGTAATGGGTTCAAACTTAAACAGGGGAAGTTTAGATTAGATATAAGGAAGAAGTTCTTTACAGTGAGGGTGGTGAGGCACTGGAACAGATTTCCCAAGGAAGCTGTGAATGCTCCATCCCTGGCAGTGTTCAAGGCCAGGTTGGATGGAGTCTTGGTTGACATGGTTTTAGTGTGTGGTGTCCCTGCCCATGGCAAGGGGGTTGGAACTAGATGATCGTAAGATCCTTTCTAACTCTAACTATGCTATGATTCTATGATTCTATGATCTCTGCACCGAATATGTGAGAGCAGCCCTTTGCTCTGCATTCTGCTGTTCACTGTTTCACCATCCATAACAAGTATAGAGCCAACCAACATAAATATTATATTTCCAATATAAAGAACCCAGAGTAACCCAGAGTAAATCTATTTATTATTAGATTTTGTTAACAACAATAACATCTGAATTTGGGAGAGATGAAAAAAGTACATTTTCTGGAACAGATTTCAAACATACTTAAAATTTTTGTTGCTTGAGTAGATTTTAATTTTGGGGAGGGTTGTTTAACTTCTGAAAGATAAACAACTGTCTAATCTGAATTATGTGCTTAAGCACTTTGCCTAGTAAAAGGCTAAGCATGTATTTAAGTGTTTTCCTGAAACATAGCCTCCAATTTTTCTATAGGATCTATATGTTACCTCATTCTTTTTGTAAGCTTGCAGTTGGTCTTTTTTCCTTTTTATTTTTCAACTTCAGGTATCCAGAACCCCATTTCAGACTGCATCCTTCTTACCAGGGAATTCAAATATTTCTGTTTCTTGGAAAATGAGTTTGTTTCAGCCTCTGCCATAAAGCAAATGACAAGCTTGACTCTAAGCTACAGAGCAGCTAATTCAGTTCAATACTAAAAATTAGCCAGAGGTATCTTGGCCAGTACAGTCACATAAAAGCTGTGCTCAAAGAAATCACAGCCCTCCTAATTTCAGGACTTTGATAAGGTCTTTGCTCTCAAAGACTCAAATAAATAAATAAATGAGGCCAAGGAATTAATTTGAAATATTAATTAAAATGCAAATTAAATCCAGATTGCATGGGCTTTAAAAACTGCTCTCTGAAGTTTCCATGAATATAAAGCACGTGACAAGCTACTGTTCTAAATGATCTGCATAAACATACATTGTTAAAAAACTACTTGACTTGAAAATAACCTTACCAACACCACGAACTGCAAATAATGAGAGACAGTGACAGCTTTCATTACTGACAACGCTGCTTGTCAGTCTTTGCACCACAGCAGAGGGAAGGCAATTTGATGTGCCCTGGCCCACCAGCACTCCTGCCCATCTGTGCAGGTGGCCGGATGCCGGATCAAAAGGTGGCACAGCAGCTCTTGTGGGACGCAGCGTGCCAAGGTGAAACAGCTCTGCAAGAGCTGGCAGGTCATAACCACCACCAGCCAAGAGGCAGGACAATCCACCTCCCTGGCACCACCGCAACAGTGTTTGCAACAAGGCCAGCCACGCTGTGACATTACAGATTTCTTCTGATCTGGAGTAACTGAATGCAGAAAAAAACTAATTCTTCTCTTTGTCAGTGCAAAGGTGCTCTGTGTGACGTACCCTCCTTCTGAGATAGCCAGCCTTGCTAAAGATCCATCCTGCTATTAACAAGTGCTTTTTTTCTGTTATGTTTCACTTTGCACCATCATTCAGTGCTGCAGATGAACTGCTATAAGAGAAAACAAATGAAATAAGGGCACCACCTTGAACAGAGACTAACCCAGGCATCTGGAAATCCTTTCTGCTAACATTATCTTAATGCAAAATGATGTTGTCAACAGATTACAATCTCAGTTTAATTTGCTGTTAAACTGTCCCCACTCCCAAAAGCAAGTCTTGTGTCTGACCAATAGGCTTTTCATAGTTTGACTGGGCAACTCAACTATGATCCTCTGCCAAGCAATATAACCATGTTAACTGGCCCCAGAAATGGGCTGTGGGATGGCTGGGACTCTGCTGAAATGGGCTACAGCCAAATCATGCCACCAAGTAACACAGGCTCAAAGCACTTAATAAGGAAGACAAATTATGTTCAGGATACATTATAAAGAAGGAACCTAAGTACCTCAGCACAATCTTGGGAACAGCAGACTGAGCAGAAGGAAGCTTGCACAGCAAGAGCAACATGGAAGAGTCCATACGGGAGAGGAAGATAATGCCTTAAGAACTTCAGTGAAGCCATAATGAAAAAGTGCATAAGGTCACATGCCGAATGACAAAGCTAATAAGAAATACCAAACATCTTCATGTCCTCTGTCCTCATCCATCCTGCTTGCCAATCAGGCAGGTGCTCAGAAAAATATGAGAATGTGACTATGGACAGGAAGAGCCCACCAAAGTGCAAAAGCACTGGGAGCTGTGTTAAGACTATGAGGCTGCCCTGCTCTAGCGTTTCCTAATTTCTAAATGCAGGACTCTGTAAGGAAAAAAAATTAACGTGAGTTTGAGGTGTGGCGATTAACATATGAAGTTTATAATGTCCTGCTAGGGAAAACTTCTAGGAACACAAGCGTCATACAATTTAGTTTCTGTACTTGGAAGAGTCCATCTCTCTGCATTTTGTCAGCCATTGATACCATCAGTGGCACCACTAAGTACTGAGGGATTTCCAAGCTCTCAGTGAGTGATCCATGCGTCTCCATGGTACCTTACAGTGACGTGGAGAAACACTACCAGATGTCAAAAAATACAACCTAGCTGAAAGGCTAATTAAGGCTGTTGAAAGATCTGGCTCAGTGGGCAACACCATCTTGATGTGATGCTCTTGACTTTAATTTCTGAGCAGTCTTGGTTAAAATAAATTCAGACATCTTGTTACAGAAGTGCCCTGGGTTTTCAGAGCTATCAGCCTTGAATTTTTTTTCACTTAACTGAATTTCCCCAAAGTGCTTGAGTCTGCTCTTAATGCATGTGCGTAGCTCTAATTAATGTTAATTATTTGCATTCACCAAGGGGAGAGGCATATTACTTCAGGTGCCTACTCGGAATATGCTACTTTAGCCCTGCATGTGATTCCAAGAGGGAAAGATGCAGCTGCCTCAAAACCCAAATGTCTAGTGCCTGAGAATAATCCAGATCAGGAGAAGGACAGGATGTACTACACCACGAATAGCACAGACGGGCTTCCTGCACCACTCAAATTCTGATTTACAAAGCTTGCAAAACATAGCAGCACAGAGATCATTGCTAGTTCATTTTCCCCCTGCACATTTGGGCAGGGGAACCATTTCATCAGATGCTTATAATGGTGCCAAATGGGCCTTGAGTCTCAAGCAGCACACTGTCTCAACACAAATAATAAACAAGCCCTTGCCAGGCTGGAACCACACAACAAGTCAGAGCTAGATCCAGAAACAAACCCCAGATCGCTGGAGATCTAAGATCAAGTTTTATCTACTGAGCTACACATCATTTTGTGGCAAGGCTGAAGTCTCCAAGGGATGTCTCTTCCAGCGCACTACTGAAATAATAAAGCAGGACATGTTTATCTCAGCTGAGGAATCTGGTCCATACTTTTTCACTGAAAATAAACTGCAAAACCTGGACACCTTCCATGCTCTTCCCCACACATGCAAATTCATCCAAATTCATCAACCTTGCCAGCATCTTTCTAGATGGTTACCCTTTAACTAGGGCTTTATTGGATAACTGTAACTCAATTTTCTGCAGCTGTGTGACCCTGATTTGCTTTTGGAGCAGAGCAAACTGTGGGAGAAAGAGCCAAGTGGGACCCCACCTGCCAGGCAGCCAGGACAGTTAGAATGGACCAATCTGAAAGTGCAAAATCTGGCAGGTGGCAAAGATGTGCTGTTTATTTTTCCTAATGACTAAATTAGCACATTGATAATAATCAGAGCTGTGTGCAATGGGGGTTTTTTAATTAAAAAATGTCCTTTTGCAGGTATGAGCTGGATGCAGGTACCGTCCTCATCCATGCAAGATGTTGCTGATGTCCCTGGAAAGCTCACGTGCAAACTGCCTTTGGCTTCCTTTGTCTGGGTTTGTTCTGGGAAGGAGGTGGTTCCTCCTTGCCTGTTTTAATCATGTATTCACTTTCTGCAGAATGCTGTATTCTTGCTCGCACCTGAGAAAACAGATCACATCTAATAGAATAGATGGCTTTGAAAAACTCAATGGAAAAGCCTTTATTTCAATAGGCATCCACAAAGTACAGTGTTGGGACTGCCCCCTCCTGCTACTTCTAACTATAGTACCTCTTTGTATCTCACAACTGCCTGATTGGAACTGGCTTTTTCTTATTAAGTTATCTGTAGTTTTAATATTTAATAGATAGAAACATCCTTCTCCTTGACTACCTTGATGTAATACAGCAGCTTCACAGGCATAATCATGCTTTTTGCTAACATTCAGCTCTAGGGACCCTACAAGCAGCAGAAGTTAATAGACTCCTTCCAGCTTGGGTATAGACAGTCAGGATAGTCTTCTGCATGTCTCTGGTTTAACCCATACTGATAGCTGAATTATCCATTCAGTGGATAATGGATTATGGTTCTGATTTATCAAGCAATCCTATCACAAGACCAAGTTACCTGTATTTCAGTCATCCAACACTTTCCATTCATTGAGGTCCAAGACATGAAAACACTTACTAGATTTTTTGCAGCATTTCTCCTGCTGTTACTCACAGTATTACCCCTTCCTTTCTGTGAATTTTCTAAAGATTCAGAGTGGAGAGTTCCTAGACTAAAGTAGCTTTTCTGGTGCAAATTACATCAGTATACACTGTACAGCTACCAAAGCACCATGTGTAATGTCAGCAGTTGGGGATACAACTGTTCTTTTGTGGGCTTATATTATGCATTGAAGGAGTTGGTGCAGTTGCTGAAAGAGTTGCATCAACCTGCCTGTGCCATATTTCTAAGAGGGAAGATGGTCAGCAGACAGGTAACAGAAAATATTTTTCTGTTGTATACTGTCCTTCAGAAAGAAGGTAGGTGAAGAGCAGCAGTAGACACTTTATACAATTCAATTGCACAAGTCAGTTCAGACAGTAGCAGATACTTTCAATTTACCCCTGCTCAAGGACATCCAACCACCCTTGTCATCACACTGAACTTTCTTACAACAGAACCATAAATTTCTAACCCCAACATCTTCTCTTTAAAAAAAAACCAAACCTGGGTGGAGAAGGTTCGAGGTGTGAAATTCAGATTTATCTTCTACTTATTAGAGATCTTCTCTAGAGAGAGGTCCTAACTTAGGACTTGCCAAATTTGCCACCAACTTCTCTGATGTCAAGGATATTCAAATGTTAAGGTTTTGCTCATTCTTTGATGGAGATAAGGTACAGATGCGTTTCTTCAAACAATATGGCTGGTTTTGAAATAAAGGGATGTATTTCCCTTCCTTCATTTTTTGGTTTTGTTATTTTTATCAGTACTCGAATCTATTCTAGGCAAGTCCAGATAGCCATAATCAGCCCTTAAGAATTTGCAAAGTAGTCACTGCCACGTAGTCAGTGACTAACAGCGCAGTAGAAAGAAAGGCAACATTTTAATAGTCCTTCAGTAAAGGCATTTCTTTAACTTCTTTAACTAGCTTATGGAATTTTGAGTAGGTAAAAGAAGAAATTTAAATCAGCTTAGGAAGAGGGCTGTTCACCTCAGAGATTCTAGGGGTGTTCAAAGAGGCTTGTGGGACTGAAGCCTAGCATGGCCTGACATGGGATGGGAGCACTTTGTCAGGTAAATACAGGCACAAATTTGTGAATTAGTAGTGCAGAGTCATTAAGCAGCTTCATGACATTGGGACAGAGACATAGACAATGAGATTAATTAGTAGAAGTGTGACAGGAAGACAGAGGAGGATGTGAATAGATTAACGTTGCAACGAAGAAGTGCATATTCTTCATTGTAACTATTCATTAAAGGAATCAAAGAACAGCAAGTGAAAGGCCAGAAAAGAAGAGATTCTAGTTATCCCGGTGCATGTGACAAGATTGCATTGGAGAACTGCAGAATGGGATTTTGAGAAGTCCGGATAGGAGATAAAAAGATAGGACCAAAGCTGAACACCATTCTCACATAGAGCCAGAGAAACTTGGAAGCCAGCATTTGTGATAACAAAAATGTGCAAAATGCTGAAGTCTCAAAAGAGATTGGATTTGGCCTGGAGAAGACAGGAACATAGGGCTGGCACGGGCCTGAATGGCAAGCAGGGGGTGAGGAGCAGGTGGCATGGCTGAAAACAATAGAAACAAAAGGTGACATAATTCTGAAAATGGTGAGTGCTTTTTTAAAACGGGTTAAAAACGAAGAAGAGGGACATTAAGAATAGAGTCATTAACAGAACAGGAGAAAGACGTGGAGGGAAAAACTTCTGAAAATGACAATGTAATTAGTGATATTGGCATAGTAAGTACCAAAGTGAAAAAAAAACCCCACCATTCTCTGATGTCTTTGGAGGTGAAGGAAATGTAGCTGAGGCTGGAGACAGCTGTTTTTTCTTTCATGTGGAATTTTAAAAAACACTTGTAATTGGTAATATGTCCATTATCAGCAATCAAGCTTGGGGCACAGGAATAGGCAAGGAGAAGGAAAGAATAGAGGTCCAGAACTGTGCATTTAGCTGATTTTAGTTTTCCATTTGTTGTGGAAGAAACTCTATAATAAAAGCCTGAAATTACATGTGAACACATATACATGTATAAATTTTAATGCAAAGCCCAGAAAATAGTAAATGCTTCTCGAGATGGATATCACGGGCTTTGTTTAAGGCATAATCTGTATTGCTTTTGAGTTTATGGAGCAAAAAGAGCTGTTGAAATTGAGTGAAAGCTGCAGCCAGAGTCTTTAATCAATTTCCAAAGCTGTTTATTGCGAGTGTAGTGTAAAGCAATAGAGATTAATGTCAGTTTCTATAAATCACAGCAAAAAGCATCTTCTCTTTCATTGCCAGAGGTATAAATATCTTCATTTTTTCTCAGATTTTGTTGGAACATGGTGGCTGCAGAGGTCCTTCAGGGGAAAAGAACACAAGCACAGTGTCATATGCTTTTAAACAAGCAAATTTAAAAATATCTGGTATGTTTATTTACAGAACTGGAAACTGCTGGAAGTTTCTACTGAGCAGCTTTGAAAATCTCAACCAATCTACAGAAGAAAACTACCCATTAACTGCAGTTAGCAGCGAGCAGCAAATCATCTTTCCAGTGCACACCCCACAGGTTCCAGACAATGAATGCAATAGATATATCACCATTTTCTTTCTTTGTGAAAGTAGTGGTTGGGCATCTCTGATGACTACCTTCTTTTCTATTTGTTTAGTTGGTTTTGGTAGAAAAAACCTAATAAAGTATATGAGGGACAAAACAATTTATAAAAGAATCCAGGGGCATATTCAAAAGAGATTTCTATTCATGTGGCTCCAATCCTATTTTGCATTCATTTATGGCTGCATACTGTAAGAAATTGATTTAAAGCAGATAGAACAGAAAGCCATGGGACAGTTCATCTTGCAAATCTAAGATACTGAAAAGGAATTACTAAGCAAGGGGGAAAATTATTGCCATATAAGAACGTCAACATAACATCCATGCTTTTCCACCGCTCCCATCAGTCCTGCTCTCTCGTTAGCTGTTGGTTGAACACCTCTATCAATTTCTCACAAGCAAACTGTCCTGATCCTTATGAGTTGCAATGCAACTACCTACCTAGAGAGAGATCCTGCCTTTGTAATTAAGTGGCCAAACCTTCACATACCAACCAGGAAGAGATGCTTCCTCCTCCAGAAGGAAAGTCACAGTGTCTAAGCTAGGCTGCTCCTCTGAATTACTCTTTGAAGGTATCTCTTTATATGCCAGGATTGTACAGGATGTTAATGGAAACTAGCCTTTTGGGCTAAGGATTTCAGTTGTCTAGGGTACATAAGGGCAAATGTGAATACACAGCATTGGGCACACAGTTCAATCTTAAGGGGTCCTTAAGGAAGATCAACATAGAACATACATAAACTCCTTCATCTAAAAAGCAGGGACAAGTGTCAGTCAAAAGACTGCATTGTAACAGACAGAAGTGGGCATTCAGAGAAATCATGTTGCAGCTGAGGTCTCCACATACCAGCTTGAACTTAGCAAAAGGCCATGGCAAGTCGAAGCAGCATACAAATCCTGAGACCTTGGCAAAATGTTCAGAAAAGTATCATCATACTGAAATCTGTCTCACAAGATGCCTCCAGAAAAATTTAAATAATTGCCTTTGCTGAACACAAAGCTGTACATAGTCTGAGAGTAATAAATACATATTTGGATGTTCACCTTGTTTCCTGAGCTCGAAGGCAAGATTCAGTCACTGCATTTGGAGGAGGAACAATCCTAGAAATCCCCCACTGATTTATCGAATAATTTTTTCTGTTATCATTCCTGTTAAATAGTTGAGATCTGTGAATGGAATTCTCCTTGGAATTCAACACCAAGAAAAATACTAGTTTCAGGACAAAAAAAAAAAAAAAAAAAAATCCAATTTCAGGACAACTTTAAACTATGGCATAATGCTTTATTGGGTCCTACACTAAAATGCAAAGCAATGATGAAGTGCTAGAGTATTTGGACTGGACTCAGAGATTATTGCTTACTGACTTCTAATAAAAACTTTCAAAGAAAGAATATTTTCATTCCAAAAGCATTTAATAAATGCTAAGCTACTAGGTCTGTTTTCGTTAATTAAACTTAAGGAACATGGAAGTGGATAAAAGTTCATTAAATAGGTACAGGCTGACAGTGAATTGGAATACTAATTGAGATTTTATGTGCAACAAAAGAGATACAAATGGAAATGCACTGTTATTCTAGTGAATGCCTCACATAAAAGGCCCCAGTGGAGCAGAGAACGCATGAAGGAAATTGGATTGTAAAATCTCTGAGATAAAGATCAGTTCTATGAAACACGATGCCCCATTGCTTGCTTTTCTATTTTGAGAAGATTCTTTTAATAATGCCAACAAATGGTGCAATGACTGCTGTAGGTGCATTTCAAAGGTTCCCAGTCAGATGCAGAAATGAGGCAGTTAGATTCAAGATGTACAAAATAGAAGGGGATGTGGTGGCACCTTCATTTATTTAATGGTATGCTTGAGTATCATTGACTTAAACAGCATGAAAACCTTAGATTAGAAATAGCCACATATTCCAACGATGGTTTTAATTTTTTTACTGGTTATTTGGTTTGAAAAACTTTTCCCCAATACAATTTGTAGCATAACCCTGAAAGGCATGTGAACTGTTCAATCTTAGGGGAGAAGAAATGGGGCTGGTCTGAAATGAATATACAAAGGGTGATGAGTGGCTTCTGAAGGCTGGAGGATATAATCAAAACAGATGTTTCTCCCTGGTTTTCCCCCTCCAGTAACAGTAACCGACCATGTGTTGAAGGAGATGCCTTTGCATCTCCAATCCAGCTTCTGAGAGTCTCCTTGGGACTGCAGCTGACTTTTCACTAGCAGTGACAGTGGTATTAACACACTTTCTTGAAATGCCAAGAAGAAAGCATGGGTACAACCTTTCCTACACCATTTGGAAACCAGCTTATCTAGGAGCATTGACAGCCAGTAAAGAAAATTATGGAATAGCAATGAGAAATGCTTGGAATCTACATAGAGAAAGTCTGAATTTCAGGGCATTTTTAACTATCTGAAGCAAATGTTCATTGTAGGGCAAATAATTACTTTAAAATGTGCTTCATTTTAAGTATGTATTAAGCCAGAGCTCTTCATATATTAACCTCAATATAGAATCCTCCAAATATTGTTATGTGGTCATATCAGATGTAATTAGAACTGCTCCCAGAGTTCACAAGATATTGAATCTGGGCTTATGTCCTCTGTGTCCAGACAGTAGCTTCTATGCATGTAAATTACCATTAAAAAGTCCATTGATCTATTTGATCTTTTCAGCTAGTTTATAAGATAATTTTAGCTGTACAAAGCCATCTCCAGACAGCCTAATTCCATCTATGTCCCTGTGTCTTCAGTGTTGTCTAGCCAGGAGGAACCATTAGGCACAGGGACTCTGGTGCGATTTCAGATGTTAGGGAAATGTTTATAAATGTAGAGACTGCTGACCTGGAGTGGATTCACCAGGGAAGGGCAGGGAATGCTCATTATTGAAGGTTTTAAGAGGCAGCTGGTAGGAACACCATAGGTATACATGCTGGGTTTGGGAGAGGGAGCAACTATAGATGACCTTTGAGGTGCCTTCCAGTGATATGAGATTATCATTATATGGCCATGGTGTTTTCTGTCAAAATAGCTTCAGGGTACCTCACAATATTGACAAAATTAAATTCAGATGTAAACATGAATCCTGTCAAGTCCAATTTAAAGTACGTGTAGATTTGGCATTCCTCTTATAAAGAGATAATAGACTTAAAAATGTTATTACTGATTATTTAAGGGGTTTTATAGATTATTCTTAGATTTTCATGTCATATAGGAAGAGCCATCAAAAAATTCAAGTTGTCTTGATTCAAAAATGAAACATGCTTCTTTTGGGGAGCATGTTTCAACTATGCACCAACATGGTAGAAATGTAGGAAGACTGCCATGATCCTAGATAGGGCAAGACACGATGAGATCTCATCTGGCGTGTGTGAACTGAAAATCTGATCCAGACTGTGCAGTGGCCCATGAGCTTCACACAGAAAGCAAGATTCTCCAGACTTCAACCTATGCTGGTCACAGATGATTGGCTCAAGAGCAATGCAAACAAAATGTAGACATTTTCAGATCTCGCCAACATCTGTTATATAACTACAGAGATCCACTCCTGTCTGGTTTTTGGCTTGTCCTCTCCAGTAATTCCAGTTTAGTGCAGTACCTTGATCTTTCCACCTACTCTAGCTAATGATACTCATGTAAGTGAAATTAATTATTCAATATGAGAAATTAATTATTAAATATATGAAATTATTGCTAAGTATAGGAATTATTAACCATTATTAAATATAAGAAGTTTCATTAAAATAAAAATTATTAAAATTTTATTAAGAATATTATTAAATATAAGAAATTAATTATTAAGTATAAGAATATACACAAGGATAAAGGGGAGATGATAGAAAATACATACCAGTATGTTTTGGCGCTGTTAATTTCCGCTACGTGGTAAAAGCCAACAATTACAGACACAGCCTCAACTGAGCTGTGAAGGTTATTTGGTTTCTTCATGTTCTGCTGATGGTTTACCATCTGTTGTCCTGATAACAACACTAAAGGGAGTATTCACATTACTAATATGCCTCCTGGTAGCACATCTCTCCCCATGTGCTTCTCCAGTATTGCTCTTTCCTCCTCCATCCTCTCTCTCACAGTATCGCTAAGTAAAGGTTCTTCCGTTTACCTTGATAATCCTGATGTCTTTTTAATTGTATTTATTTTTACCTCACCCACAGTCATATAACCTCTGGCTGTGATCTTACCAGGCCCCTGGGGAAGTATTCCTATAACTGCCTGTTGACGAGATTCTCCCCTCTTTTCTCTGAAGCAGCCAGTCACTGTTAGAGACAAGACACAGGATTAGGTGGACCACTGCTTTGATCCAGCAGGTAATTCCCTCTTGAAGCAGTTGAAGTTGGCTTTGGGCAGTGATTAAATGAGGCACTGCTAGAGAAAATCCAAGGTGTTGCAGGAAGCCTTATTTGATACAGAATGGTTTTCTTTCTGAATCAGCAATGCCCAAGCAAATTCACATTATTTTACTGTTTCAAAATCTATGCAACTATGAGAGGAACAGAAAGTCTCTCATATCCCTGCCAAAAACAGACACGCTACTTCACTGTATTGTTGTGTCCAAGACAAGCCTTACACCGTCTTTGGAGTTTAATATCCCAAATGTGGCATGTTGCCACGTAGCACGATGCTGTCTGTTGCTATCACCCTTTCTCCCCAGGTTAATGCTGTTTTCCCAACTGCTTTTCAATGGAAATTTTTTCATCACCTCAGATGAGATAATTTAGTCATTTGAGGACCAAAAAAGACATGCCTAGGGCTCTGGAGTAGAAATTGTCTTTCCATTTCCAAGTTTTTCAGGTAACACTGGTTGCAGAGTCATTTCCCTTTGCATTTGCAGTGGTTTCTGTGGCTCCCATCCTGTCGCTTGGCGTTGCTGCTTCAGTCTCTCAAGCTTAGCTGAGCTTTTTGTGTGGACTAGCTAAGCTATTCCAAAGGAGTTTGAGTGAGATCCCCAACAGCATAACTTCTTTTTTTTTCAAGACCATGCAAAAACAACAGTGCCCAAGAAAAGGACAGTTATGACTATCAGTCCAAGAGTTTTAGCTTACAAATAAAGTATTTTACTGGCTTCAATGGAAGCAGGATCAAGCTATTCAAGTGCATAAATGGATACACGCTAAAAGCAAGTAAAATGATCCTTTATTTTTGTTGAGGTAAAAATAAGGCAAAAAGAAGAAAAAAGCATCAGAGTTTCAGGAGTCATTTTTTATAGGAACTGATTGTAGTGAATGAGAGGGTTGGTATGAGTAATTAACTCACATTTCACCCACATCAGCAAAACAATGGATTGTTTCTCTTCATTTAGCTGTCCTTTGCCCTGTGTTTCCAGGGAAGCTTTGCAAACAACCGTCTATAGTCCCATCTTGCAACAGGCTCTGCATAACGGTTTTTAGTAAGTGCAGGATCTTCCTGAACTGCCGCAGACAGCAATGCCTGGATTCTGTTCTGAAAGTCCAGAGCTGTTTACAGTTAATTATATTTCAGGACTTTTCTCCCCATCAGAGAAATACAACTGCCAAAGTGAGCTACTCTAATGTCCCATCTCACCCTTTTGTCCTTCTTTTGACTGTGTGGTGATACTGTCTCTGCTGATTATTTTGGAAAGAAGTCAAGTAACTAACGAATGCACCAGGCTGCTCCTTTAGAGGACTCTGCTTCTGAATTGGGAGTTACAGTTATTAACTCCTCTGGCAGCCCATTATTTAATTTACCTGCTACTGACCCCTTTTGTGCATCCCGAGGATAATCCAGTCCGCAAGAGCCCTGCTATAGCTGGAGTGCAGATCATTGTTCTTTTCCCAATTTACCTAATGTAATCACTTCATTGCCTGCCTGTAAGAGCTCTATCCCATCAAGAAGCTTTGGAATAATGTAGAGACACGAGAGATTAGAATTTATCGGTTCTGGAGTTCATAAATTTAACGAAAATCATGATTCTCCAAAGGAACTTAATCTTCATTTGTTCTGTCAGTGGAGGTGTCAAGAATTAGTTTATGATTCATTAACCCATTGATTACTGCTACTTTTTCCATATTCAGCTCTTCATGAAAAGGAAAGATGCCTTGTGCGCCTTTACATACAGTGCCTTTTCAGATGCTTCTGTGTTGGAGATACCAACTGAGAGACTCTGGTTGTAATGGGAGAATGGAATGTGGTTTCCATATGATTTTTCAGACTGTATCTCATGTGTTTAACTAAATTCAGCAGATCAGCACCAGCACAGTCAATTCCAAAAAATCTTACTGACTTCAGTGGGATGTGGCCCAGGACCTTTCAGGAGCACAGCAGTGCAGCTCACATAGAGACACTTGTATCCAAGAATGGTAATAATGGGAAATACATGTCTGAAGATTATCTGTTCAGTGTTACTCCTAGGTGATAGCTTACATATATGTATAAATACACATAACACAAATGTATTCATATCCCTACCCCTATCCCTATCCCTATCCCTATCCATATCCATATCCATGCACATGCACATATAAGCAAACCTGAGACATCAAAAAATAATTTCTCCACCACTACACTTGAAACAATGTTATTGTTTCATTTTCACTGCAGAGTGGCCCAAAGGCTTCTGCCCTGCAACTGGGAAGATCTGAGTTATAATCTCAGACCCACTGAGTCAGATCATTGACTAGAATCAGGACCAGTCGTACCATCACTCTCTGCATTGGCTTCCCAGTGGATAAATCATATTTCTTTTAAAACCCTTCAAAACTTCATTACAGAATCATAGAATTGTTAAGGTTGGAGAAGACCTTTAAGATCATTGAGTCCAACCATTAACCCAGCACAGCCAAGTCCAGCACTAAACCATGTCTCTAAGGGCCACATCTACACGTCTTTTAAATACCTCCAGGGATGAGGACTCCACAACTTCCCTGGGCAGCCTGTTCCAGTGCTCGATAATCCTTTCAAAGAAGAAATTTTTCCTACTATCCAATCTAAACCTCCCCTGGTGCAACTTGAGGCCATTTCCTCTTGTCCTATTGCTTGTTACTTGGGAGAAGAGACCAACCAACCTCACTACATCCTCCTTTCAGGTAACTGTGGAGAGCAATAAGATCTCTCCTGAGCCTCCTTTTCTCCAGGCTAAACAACCCCAGTTCCCTCAGCTGCTCCTCATAAGTCTTGCTCTCCAGACACTTCACCAGTTTCATTGCCTTTCTTTGGACCCGCTCCAGCACCTCAAGGTCTTTCTTGTAGTGAGGGGCCCAAAATTTATGAAAAGTTCTGTCTAACACACAGGGTTGGTCTTATTGCTGTCATTTGTTTCTGCTGCCCCGTGTAGAAAGAGAATTTGATGCCAAAAATTCAGCACCTCCAGCAAGCACATTTCTTATTAGTACCCTAGTTTTGTACTCATCCCTAATTCTGATATGATACCTTCCAGCTAAGAAGAGAGGGTTTGTAGCTAAGCAGCACTGTAGATAGTGCACACTGAAGACATAGGGAATCTATAGTCTTCTCTACCTGTAATGTATTCCCAAGATAACTCTGTATTTCTGTTACACCATGCACTTAATTAGAAGACTATTTCACAAAACAAATATTTTCCCTTTTGATGTCTGTTATTGTTTCCAACTGATAATACCTTGTGATGAAATCTGTATTCTTTTGGACACATTGAGAAAAATCTACAAGCAAGAGAAGAAAGAAAAACAACAACTCTACAGGATGTGTAGAGAATTGTAAACTCTTGTGGGTTTGGTTTTTTTAAGAAAGAGAATCCACACAAGCGAAGTGGTTATGTGATGGTTGTTCAGATCTGATCTGGAGCTCACAAGAGTCAATGGAATCCTGTTCATTGATTTCAAGAAGCTTTAATGCACGGCTTTGATCTCCACTTACCCCTTTTCAGCTCACAAGGCTTTTTTCCCAGCACTGATGTAAATAATGCAATGCAAAGCTGGTCTTTGACATTCCTTTTTCCTTCAGTTATTTTGTCACTGCATGTATTATCATGAAAAGCAATTGCATTTAGAATCCACTATCAGGGCAACCTACAGTTTTGGGGAGAAAACAGAACGTCTGGGGGAATATGACAGAGTCATCTAGGTTTTAATAGCTCAACCCACAAACCCATTGCCAGCTGTGACCATTCTACTGCTGCAAGCCCCTGCACACAAGCAATCTGCAGTGTGATGTACTGCTCAGGCTCGGGCATGACTTCAAGCAGCAGCAAGCAGTTGTTCTGCTTCTTGACAATATAAAATGGACCTATTGTTTGCAGCATGAGCAGCCTGTCTCCTCCCTCGGAAAACACATCAAGGGAAGCCGCAGCTACGTGACAGGAGATGTGACAAATGGTCTCTTTCATTATCTCACTACTATTCTCAATTAAGCATCCTTTCACAGGATTGATCTTTCAGATTAAAACCATGAGCAGAAAATAAGAAAACATAAAGTTGAAAATAGCTCAAAGTCTAAAAAAAAAATATTATTTTGAGTTACTAATCAGTAGTGAAACTTTCTGTGTAGATTTTGACTGAATAATTAGCAAAGATAGATGCTTCTGGGAAGGTCACTCACTGTACTGGGTCACTTAAGAATAACTAGAGTACTTTTAGAATTTAGCTTTTGTTTCAGAAATTGACCCCAAAAATTCTCCTGTTGGGGAAGGGTACGTGGTTGACTGCACTTTTTCTCACTTTGTTGCTTTCTCTCTCTCTACATACTTATGTGGACAATAGCCCTTAGCAATTCCTCTAAAATTCTGCCTATAGCAAAGTTAAAATGCAGGCACAAAGCCCCAGGCTTTTTACGCTAACATTTACAGCTTCAGTATTCTTTTTTTAAATTGCTATGTCCTAGAAGCAAGGAGTGGAAACAGCTAACAATTTCTGCCACTTCATATGCAGACTAACCACATGCTTCTGCCTGTACCTTTTCTAGAAAATATAATCTCTGCTCAATGAGTGGTTAAATGGAACCATATAGTCCATGCGCTTAGTACTTAATATCAGGTTCACTAACAAAAATGTCTATTCACTTATTTTTAAGGTCCATGCAGAGACACAGACAGAAATGGCTGGTAAGACCAAGTTTTCAGCAAGCTCAGCAGCAGGAGAGAGAGGAATAGGTGGCGAAGGGAATTCTCAATCCATTTGGGACTGGGAGGGTCCAAAGACTTCGGCACTTTCTGAGCCTGTTTCATTCAGCCCTGGTAAATGCTGCTGCCAATACTTGAGAAGGGATGTTACACTGTCGTGGTTTAAGCCCAGCCGGTAACTCAGAACCACGCAGCTGCTCGCTCACTCCCCTCTTTCTTCCTCCCCTCACTCCCAGAGGGATGGGGAGGAGAATTGAAAGAATTTAAATCCCACGGGTTGAGATAAGAACAGCCCAGTAACTAAGGTATAAAACAAAACTACTACTACTACCACCAATAATAATAATGATAAGGAAAATCTTATTATGAACCCAGGACATACATCTAAGGATGGTATAGGCATGAACAAACAAAAGATTTTTCACCAGGGCTATAATCTTGAGAATACTAATCAGGACACCAGAAGTGTCAGAGGCATCCTGGTTAATGACAAACCATGCTGTATAACTGGATATGTGTTAATAGATAAAGTAACAGCATTCTCAAGAAGTTATAGCGTTACAGTTCTTTTGATTTTATTTTTTTTTTCAGATGAGCAGTATCTGTTTGTTATCATGGGGGGCTTCCTGTGACAGCTTGCCACACCAACTCTTAGTATATTTTGGGTCTGATTGTTTCTGCAATAACATCTCTTTAAACAGCTCTGTCAGTACAAACCCATTTAATATTTGTAAACACTAAATGTTAGCAATGTAAACCTTAAATGGGTTTGTAAAGAGGATTCACTGGCTAGGAAGTAGAAAACTGTCTTGCTGCAAAGACGGGTAGCCTTTGCCTACAGATTGGAGAAAGGGTTGCACAGCTATGTGTTGCCTGAAGTTTTTCTTTAACAATGAGACTGAGAACATCAAAAACAACCAGCTTCAGAACTACAGCTGCACTAATTACCATGATCATGGCTTTGTGCAAAAAATGTACATCCACAGGGCAAAAAGAGAAGGGTTTTTTGACTACAGCTCTTGACCAAGGCTGAAGTGATGAACTCATCATGACCTCAAAACTGCAGTTCATTTTACCTGTCTGATAGTAGTTGCCTGCGATTGGGAATGGAGATAACAGTCTCTGTCCAGTCTTTAAAGCATTTCTTACACCCAAACACAATCATTTCAGTATTTCCATGAGATTATTATTCTTTGCTGAAGATTTTACAAACTCCAGAGAACCCCTGGAGAAAATCACAATGGTACTGAAGTTAGTCCAGTTTTTGCCAAAAGCCTAGATCCTGGAAGGCTGTATTAATAGCGTTGGAAAAGGGTGTCATCAGCACCTCAGTTCACATCTCCTTACAATGGCCTACAAGAGCTGCCACAGGTACTTCACTGAATCTTGTGGTGCTCACCTGCCAAAGTCATGAGGGCTGAGCATGAGTCAAAAGGGAAAAATGAAAGTAAAACAGAGTTGATCTTAAACTGGAGATATGCAATGGAGCAGAGAGAGCTTATGCTGGGAGAAAAGCCAAGTGTTAAAAATCACTCAGCATGCCTAGGCCCACTATTTTCCACACCAGCAACAATTGACAGACTTGGTGGCAGCTTTGTGGGTTCATCTTTTCTAGTAGACATGCAGCCAAATAATGTTCATCTATGAGAAACAATTTAGGGATAATGTAATTGTCCTGCCATTGCGACTTACTGCAGATACCATTGCCCCAAAGGTCACTGTAATTCCTCAAGCACAGATAACCTGGTGTTATTCCGTGGCTGGAAAATCACACACACATATATATACATGTATATATATAAAAGCCCTTTATTCACCGTAACAGTAAACTATAGAGATCTGATCAGGCATCACTGCCTCAGCATAGCGAGCCTGACTTTAAAATCACACTAAATCACTGCTAGTAAGGCTCTGAATAACAGCTTATGGGAGTTCTCAAGAAAGTCCTATGACCATTTAAAATGATTCAAGAACTGTGTGTACACCATTCTCCTTCCTGCAAGAAAAGCTTTTAATCTATAAAAGCAGTTCATTGGTCAGTATCTATTGTGTTTTCTTCATTAACTCTGAATTTTGCCTCATTTCATTTTTCCACCAAAGCAGAAAAATATATTGAGCTGACAATGATGTTATCTGTGGAGAGAGGCTGCAGATTTCATATATTGAATCTAAGCTTTACAAATAGTCAAGTAACGGGAAAGGCTTTTGTAATAAAACACAGATAAAAATAAGCTTGCAAAAATAAAAGGGAAAAGAAAAGTCTAAATTGTTTATGTAATCAGTTATACTCCCCTGAGTTGTCGATCTGTCTTTTCTTTTTGAATTTTTCTCTTGTATTTTGTTGGTAAATTGGTATTTGCAAAACAACTGCAGAAAAATAGTATCCCAGTTCCTTCACATATATTGTTGTCTAGCTCTTGCCCATGTGAGAGAAAGCTTATGTGTGCACACACATGCATATACATATACTCTGACCTAAGATTTGGTCATTGGCCAACAACTTTAATTCTGTGAGGTCAAAGAGAGTAAAAGTTGCAGGAAAGACTCGGGCTTGGTCATTTCATTTGGTCCTGAGCCATTTTACAAGGGCCAACCTACAATGTGAAAGAAAGGCTAGCAGTGAAAAAAGATTGGAATTATTTCCATGAAAATGACAACTGAACAACTTCGAGTGAATGGGAGAAATCTGTCACCATGCGGAGGGAGGGTACCCTAAGAGATTGGAGGAACCTCAAAAGACTTGAAAATGTATCTTTATGGAGGGACTGTCCAAAACAATTGAGAAGATAAAGAAGATTAAGATGATCAGAAGGCCTGAAGTGTGGTCAAAAAGACATTTGAGACTGGGAATAGCCATTTCGATACAAAAAAAAAGGAAATGTTAAATTTACAAAAATAAACCATTTAGAAATAACTGAGGCAAAGATCAGGCAATCACAGGAGCTGGAGGCAGTGTGGTGGTGAGATTGACAAGGGGCTTTGGGAAGAATGGTCATTGAATAAAGTGAGATGACACAAAGAGTCGTAAGAGGGATTGAGGAATACATGAATGAAGATGCTGAACATGGTAGGAATGGGAGGACTGACAGGATAGTTCAATGACCAATGTACAGGTGACTCTGGAGCTTGTAGCACTTCTGATAACTTTGGATTACATAATAAATTACCATGATATATTAAATTTTCAAAGCACATAAGACACTTACAGACACAGTCCCGCTTAAGCCAATGTTGCTGTAAGTTCCTTAAACTCCCGTGTTGGGCAGCTACTTTCCAAATTCCCTCCCAACCATCTTCAAATCTTCGAAGAACCCTTGGGGCACACCACAAAAAGAGTGCAAACCAAGATAATTATATTACAGGTCTGTCTGTCAAATTGTGTGGAGAATCAATACAAAAACCCCATGAAATTGCATTCACTTATATGTCCCATGTATTTGTTTCACCCCTGCCAGCAGTCTTGTCTTCTCTCTAATTCTCTCTTTGCTTTCTCTTAAATTTAATTCTCTCTGCAACATTTCAGCTCTAGATGTTACAGATTTTAGTTTGTTTGCTTGTTTGTTTAGCGAGTAATCATCCAAAACCTCTAGAGCATATCCCATTCTAATCTAATGTGAAATGTTAAAAGCTGTTCACCAGCAAATTAGCCTTTGCCAAATTATGTGCACACCAGATCCTATAAGTCAAATAAAATTAAACTGAAGTTTGGCTTCCACTTTGGTAGAGATAACTTAGAAACTGGCCCTGGGGCCACAGTCAACTATCTGTCTGGCTTAATAGTTTTACACATACTGTAATTATGCCAGTCATTTCCTCTTAACCACTCATTGCTGCAAAATGCACACTTCAGAGATGTTTACCTGTTTTTTCAGGGATGAAGTACGCCATGAAATTCTGGCCCAGACAGAACTGCAAGTCATAGCTTATCCTTATATCATGCTGCTTTTCAGGAATATACTTGAAGTGTTTGGCAGCTAATGACCATTGCAGTTGATTGAGTTTCAACATGAGTGACAATACCCTGGAGCTGCCTCCTCAAGCTTTGTTTTTCAACCCCTTCTAACCTTTGGAATATCCAGTTTCTTTGCACATAAGCATGTTAGAACAAGACCTTGTAAAGAATGAGGGTTCAGACAGTGCCTGGTAAAGGAGATTTATTTGCTGCTTTTATCACAAACAACTTTTTATTCCTATATTTTGGCAACACCAAAGACTCAGGTTTCTCTGTCACAAGCACAGCCTTTCTGCATGGGAATGCATGAGGAGAAAGATGATTTCTGCTGAAGCCAAGGGCAGTTTTGCCATTGACACCATGCAACCTCTGCAGATTAAAGTCATGGACAAATGTAATGGAACAGGTTAGAAGAGGGAGATTTCTCACATTGAAAAGCAGCCTGCCTGTTTATCGCCATTCACTCCAGACCAGAAACCTTCTACAGTGGGAAAAGAAATGAGCCTCGAGGGGATAAAATGCAAGAGAAAGATGAAGAGCAGGACATGGCAGCATTTTGTTGTTAGTGGTGCCAAGCAGTCCATAAACTCATCTTTGCTGAAATCACTACACAGGTGTAAGCAATTATTAGGCTGATCTGAATCTCACTGGACTTGGTGGAAGCTTTTGATTCCGATGGGCTTTATGTTAAGTTCGTAGTACGTTACCACCAGCATGTGTGGTAAGACATGTATTTCTTTAATTTATGCAGGATTTGTAGAACAAGTGAGTGCCACTAATCAGCCAAGGTGATTTCACAAGGACAGAGCAAATCCATATGATGTGCCTTTCCAAAGCACCAGCATGTTCTGTAAGAGACTCTTAAATTATTTTAATAGCTTGTGTTGCTTCAGACTGGATTGCATCCTAAAATGCACCTGTGAGGCTGAAGCCACTTATTAATCATGGTGAATTTTTTCAGCTGAGGGGACAAAAAAAAAAGAAAAGAAAAAGCTGAAAATTTGTAATTTTTAAAGGGTTTTTTTCCCCAGGATTTTTAGATAAATCATTTTGATTTGCCACATTACAGAGGAGAGTTTCAGAATAGAAGCAGGTCTATTTGAGGTACATCTGAATGGCTTTTCTTTAAAAGAATTAATTTATAAGAAAAAAATCAGTTCATATTAACTAATTTTTTTATATGGATTTTTTGCTGGCTTTTTTTTTTTTTTTTTTTTGATTGGTTGGGTGGGTTTTTTTGTTGTTGTTTTTGTTTGGCTGTTCATTTTGTTGTTTTGTTTGATTGGGGGTTTTTTCATTGTTGTTTTGTTTTGGGTTTTTGGTTTGGTTTTTTTTCACTTTGTCCAGGGGTCCATGAGTTTGACTGCTTGGATTCTAGGAAAAGTGCCATTTTAAAAACAACGTGTTATGAGAATATGTGCCTAATAAAACAATGTGGCTTCAGGACATACCTTTAAGACTGCAAGCCTTGTCAGTGATTAATTTCACCACTCTGAAGTGGAATGCAAAGCAGAATAGCAAGGAAGATAGATAGTAATCAATCAGTATTGTAAATCACCACTAAAATCCACAGACAGCATGAATGTAGAGTAACAGAAACACTTTTATATGGAATTCATGTCAAAGCAGTACTGCTCCGGCACCCTGCGGTTCAATTACATCTACAGCGGCTCTATATAGGATTAGTCTCTCATCTCTGGGAGGGTGAAGGGGAGAGAAGGAGAATGTCAGTCAGAATTGCAAGAACTTGGATGAAAAATGTAGGTGTGAGCACTCTTTCTGGAACTTTAAAGTGAGTTTAATTCAAATGAAACAATCCAATAAATAATACCTTGCAGCTGACTTTGAAATGTTCACACTGGTGTTACTGAATTCTACAGCTGCAAACATACATTCCCATCATAAATGACATGCAATAATTATATTTTTTAAAAGGTTCCCTATATATATTGATTTATTTTTTAATTTCTCTTTCATTAATAGCCTTTTTCTTCCTTGGGAAGATAAGATGATCTGAAAAATGCTCACTGGCTTTTTCAGTGACCCTTTTTTAGGCATGACAATGCCAATAATAAAAACTAATTTCGTCCTCTGATTTCCTCATCTATACAAAGCAAAGAGTCCTTCTACCTGTGCTTGCAAACTATTTTGAATACAAAGGCCACCAAATAACTGGTCTAAAACACACACATATTTTTCATCTTCTCTTTAAGAGCTCACTTTTTAATCCATTAGCAGTCACAACTAGCAAACCAAGTCATGGGTGGTTTGGGTTTCCCCCAGCATGGTATGTCACTGCTATAATTGATTGCCAGTTAACTTGTGTTAGCCAGCCAGTTCAGTAAACCACAAACATTCATCTCCTGGAATAAATGTTTGCAGACTGTCTATACTAGCATTTACAAATGGATTATCTAACCAGAGTTAATTCCAGCCATCCTTTAACAAAATTAAATCTAGTCTAGAAAAGAGCTCTGTTATTACTGTACCTCGTACATCTGCTTCTTGGGTTGTTTAGATGGGTTATTTGTTACTGACAGTACTGCATTACTGACTCTCACTTTAGGGCTTCCCTGAAGCTAGCCTTGTCTGTCTTTCACATGGCCCTTTTTTTTTTTGGCTGCCATGACTTCCTTTTTCTCTGCAACACCCCTTGAGAGCCCTTCCTGAGCCCATGTGTGGCTCATCTGCTGAACAAAAGTCTGTTTTGCCAGTATGGTAGTCTGTTCATTTTCATGGTGTCCACATGTTGATGTACATCACCACTGGACAGATGGCTGTGGAAGTATGTGATATCCTATCTTTATATCCTTAAATGTGCCTCCCCAAAGTGATCGTTAGAGGGCATACAGACACAAGAAATTGTTTCTTTCCCCAAACAAACTATGAAGTGCCCAACGAAGATGGCAAGGAGCTCAGGGATAAAAGACACAGGACACATTTTGTGCTCCTCATTTTTTGTTTTTGGAGGCAGATAGGAAAACAGATAAGGAAAGTAGTAGGGTAAGGGCAGGAAACCATCAGGAAAAACTGAAAAAAAGTCAAGTAAATCAAGATGGTGACCAAGTTGCAGTTTCTAGTAGATCTGGGAAGTGGTACTCGTGCTTTTGGTGCCATCTTCCAAGGCTGTAGACAGTAAGGGATGAAGTAACATCAGGCAGCTTTTATGTGGGCCAAGAAGATGCTTTCACTCCCAAGCACATTTTGAGCACAACAATAAAACTGTGGGGACCTGTGCTTTAAAGCAGAGACATGTTTACCACTGGGGATCTATTGAAAAGGAGAGGTTGTGAAAAGCAGCACTTTAAAATAAACATCTTTAGGAATGAGAAAAGATGATCCAGTGAGTTGTGGGGCAAGGTGGTAAGCCAGGCTTGTACCCTGCTTGGATGTGTTTACAAGACCTTAAAGCAGAATTTGGCCTCCTTTCACTAAAATGCCGCCAAATGGGCCCAGGGCTGCTTAGGTAAGGGTACAAATGGTTTGTGATGTTGAGGGTCCTACTGACAAATTGCCAGGAGGCTGAGTCACACTTAATTTGCATATAAATTGCAACCATTTTTATCAGATATGAATGCACACAATCGTAATAGAGCATTTACTTATTCTTCCTTCTCCTTTGAGAGATGAATACAAATTGTTTGCCTTAAAGTTTAATATTAAATAGCTGCACTACCTCAACATTGCAAAAAGTGGAGGAGGGAGAGAGGTTGGAAATGGAACCTGTTTTAGGACCTTGGCAAACCAGGTCTGGCCAAGCAAGGGCTTGGTGGATACTAATATGAACCATTTGAAACCTTCAGGCAAACCAAAGTGAATAAATTCAAGCTGAGGGACCTGCCAGGTTAGATCCACAACTGCCACAGTTTCAGACCAAATGCAAAACTTAATTGTACCTGATATTTGTATCTAACTCAAGTCTGATTACTCCACTGATTAGGGCTTCTGCAGTTCTGGATTGAAAGGTTCAAGGTCATAAGATTTTTTCCAGAGAAAATTCTGGCAGTAGGGATGTTGGCTCTGATCATATCACAAGACTTGTAGTCACAGTTTTAGGTAATGTGTCAAACACATTGCTTAAGACGCTAAAGTACACTGTCCCAGGTTCCCTAAAAGGCCACTTGCCCTGACCTCCTCCTGTCCTTCCTGCACTTGCTTTCTTGGATTTGCACAGTGTTAGGGCATTAATACCTAATGTTTTTGTCACTGTTCAGAATTTATTCCATTCACAGTGTAAACACTATGTCTGCTATTAGTCAGACAGTATAGTCTTTGCTTTTTAGTGTTCAGGTTTTAGTCTTCTTTATGTTTAACAGTAACATGGATTAAGAATATTGCTATTAGCTTCTAATAATGCATAGTGTTATTAATCCCTTCCTATAAATTGCAGCGGGCTGTGAAGAGCCAGAAGGAAAGCCAGCTGACGTGAGACCAGCAACAAGAAATCACCATTATAAGGCTTGAGGGGAGGATGCTAATGGGTAGATGTTTTGTACAGCCATGGAGAAGGCAGTACA
This sequence comes from Strigops habroptila, assembly GCF_004027225.2. NCBI lineage: Eukaryota > Metazoa > Chordata > Aves > Psittaciformes > Psittacidae > Strigops > Strigops habroptila. The sequence goes on along the minus strand of NC_044281.2, from coordinate 56,121,418 downwards.
AGTAGGAAGTAAGGAGAAGGATGCTGAATTCATGAGCCTGGGACAGAGAAACTTTTCATTTTTGTGCAGAAAACCTGGAATTAGCTGAATGAGCATTGGCAGCAACAATGTTTCTCTGTGTGTGTGGTGGAGAAACTTGCAAGACCTCATTTTGCTTCCTCCAGCTGTTTCAGGACAGCCAGCAGATGAGGTTTCCCTTTTGTTGTTCTGCTTTCTTTCATTGTTCAGAAGAAGCTCTTTGTCTTTTATTCCTTTAGCTTACAGCTAATATTTTCTTCTCCCCTTTTGTCTATACATGTGATTTCTTATTCTTCATAGCCAGTGCTGTGAACATACCAAGGACTGAATTTGACTCAAAGCAGTGTGTCCTAGCAATCTCTTTCAAATTGCACTAATATCTTCCCAGGTTTGCAGAAAGTCTGTCAGGTTTTCTTGTATGTGTATGAAACTGCAGCCAAATTTCTACCAGCACAGTATACAAAGGATGAACCACTGTAACCAGAGCTTTGAGGAGACCATCATCTACTGAAGAGCCTTTCACTACCCTCTTCCCCCAAAATAGTGATCTAAAGGAGAAGAAGAAGAAATTCAAGTTCCATGGTCTAAGCATGATCCCCCTTATTGTCGCCTCCAACCCTGGCAACGTGGTGAAATCAAACGTTCACAGACAGTCATACAGCTTGAGGTGTAGATGATGCCAGGGACCCATGTGCAAATTCCTTTGCCAACTTCAAAATACCTAAGGATGCTAATAGCATAGAAACTATCTGCCTTCTTTCCCAGACCACCATATCAGTTTTCACGGCTGGAGAGATGGTAAAAGGGACATGTGTTCTCTGGATAGTACAAAGCTGAAAATGTCTCTTGGAGAACATTCTTCTTTAAGGCTGCTTTGTAGCCTTCAGTTCAGTTTTTGCTTGATGTTCAGCAATTTACATCAAAACTAGCAGTCAAAGATGGGTCTTGCTGTGATTTACATGCTTCTGGAAGTGCAACAGAGCTTTAATATATAAATGAGAGTAAAGTCAGGTTTTTCAAGCACCCGCCTGAGAATCAGTATTACAGGACTCTTTCTAGCCATGGCTTAGTCTTGCTAGGGAAAAAGAAATGCTATAGGCAAAAGGAGATGAGACAAAAATAACAAGAAGGGAGAAGGTTTTCTGCTCTCCTCCCTTCAAAATTGTGGGATTTCATATCCTCTGAACACCACCCAGTGTTTCTTGTCACGCATTTACACACTGAATAGTCTTGGCCTTTGGTATCACTGTAACTAGCATGATTAATCAGTGTACTCTACACCTCAAGGAATAGCAATCAATACATACCATGGTCAACAATCTGACTTTTCATCATTCCAGAGCTTGTCTGTAAAAAGCATAGCCATTTTTGTTTTATAATTGCAACTTGTTGCTACATGGATGGTAAATTAGTGCTAAGAGAAGGAAAGAAAATGTTATTTACTGCAGAAAGGTCATTCCTTCTAAAGATGTCTTCAGTCATACATCTGTCCTAGCACAATTTGTTACATGCCATTTTGCTAAATTATTGCTAAAACATTGCTAAATTATGTCAACAGTTACAGAGCTTATTTAAAAAAAAAAAAAAATTGAACCCAGCAGGAAAAACATTAATTAGATAAAATATTTAAAAGGAGAATTGAACTGGGAGTCTTATAAAGAGAAAACTGAATCTTTAACTACACATAAGTTAAACTATGTGTGTCAAGAAGTCAAATGTACCCAACAGGCAAAAGGCAGTGCTTTGAACTCCAGAAAACCGTGAGAACGATTAGTGGGCCTGGCTTTCCCTTCTTGCCTAGTCTCTGTGACAAGGCTGACCTGTTCACCCTGAGGTGGTTGCTGACACATGTGAGCGGAAGGGAGAAGATCTTGTATTGACCCCAGACATCACCAGCTAGAGTGATACTTGCATCCTCAGGCGGAGCTGCTGAGGCTGATTAAACATTTTACCCACAACTGTAAAGCCTCCAGGCGAGGATAAGCCTGAAGCTCCATCAGCTGCGCGGTATGACAGGAGCTAGCAGCCGGACACCTCCACCAATCCCATGCTCTCTACTCTGGGGATGACTCCGCCATCATGCTCTCGCCACATCAGACCTTTGGGCACAAAGTATCTCCACAGAGAGGTCACAAGGGTCCACTGCTGGCTGACACCTTTCCTGGGTAGCTTTTCTCCGTGGAGGGAGCCCTTTCACCTTGGGGATCCAGGATAGGTGGGTGGATGGAGCTGAACACCCACCCTGCTTTTAAAACTAATAAAACATCCTAGTTCCTTCCATTTCACCTTCCTACCCTTCGGTACATCAGTATAAGGTGAGACCTCACTGATTTTCCTACCCCAGGGGCAAGATACTAAGTCTGATGGAATTTATATATACCAGCTGGCTGTGGGCAGCACACACACGCACACACAGAGAGGCCCTTTTCCTTTCTGGGAAATAAGAAATGCTACTCTATGTTGTTGTTAAAACTAAACAATATTCCAGGAGCTAATCCCATTTCTTAATGACACCAATGTAACCTCATATTACTTTTCCATCTGGGGATTTGCCACTGTAACATTTTTATACTTATTCTTAGCTGAGTCTAGAAAAAAAAAATAAGACTTTCTCTCTTATTGTTGTTTTGTAACAAATTTCTGAATCTTAAAAGAATATGAGAACCTCTTTTTCTCCATAGTTTATAATGCATAAATATTTTAAGTAAGTGGACTGGAAGATATCCTTAAAGCTTCAGTAAAAAAGTTCACTCAAATCACAGATATTTTCAATGGCATAGTTGGCATTAACAATTACTAAACTGACTCTATTTTTTCAAATAATTTTAGAGGTGTGAACAATGCAAAATTATAACTAATGTGAAATCAATAAAAATTTGCTGTAGTTACAATTCTCATTCTCTTTCCATAGCTATAAATTTTGACTGCTATTCTAAAGTTTACAGAATCTGATTCTTTTAAGTAAATATTCTCCATGTAATATTATATTTTGAATGGCGCTCTTTGATAGCCTTGGATTTTGACTATTAAAACACATCACTAGTAAATAATTAAACATGAGAGATTGAACTTAATAAATGCTCTAGTGAGAAGATGACATATTTTCCCTCACAGGCATGTAATAATAAACGCTGTTTGACCTGTTAAGCAAGCAACATGCAGAAATAAAATCTTCACAGCCTAATCTAAAACTTACTGCAGCCAATAGAAACAAATCCATTAACACCAAAGGATTTTAGATCATCTCTTTACTGAATAACCGTGTGTATTACTATAATGGTTAGGGACAAAAAGAATGAGTTGTTGCCAATACAACAGCAAGTTACCCATCTCCTTTATTATTCTTGCAGGATGCATTGCCTTTGTGTGCATAAATGTTGAGACACACAAAGGTTTCTCAAAAATTTAGGATATGTAATGTTAGGTTTCTTTTCTTCTCCATTCCATGAAAATAAATGAGGGTAGTCCCATGTGACATAACAAAGCCATGTGTTTTCTTAACTACTATTTAGAAAAGCCACAAACAGTAGTTTTAACTCCAGAAATTAACACATGCAAAACTTTCTTTGGATGGAAGAAAAGAGAAAACTGTTTCTCCACCATGCATCCACTGTATTAGGCAGTCACACCATCTAGCTTTCTTGTACAAGTGACCGGTCATTGCTCTTTCTTCTGCTAATGGAGAGAAGCAGAAACCAAACTTGGGCATGCTGAGTCATGGAGTGCAAGGCTCCACTGACTACATAACATATATGCCTGAAGTTAAAGGGTGTGAATATCCATTTACATGTACATCTATCCAGATCACTCTAAGCATGCTTCAGCACACCAATAAATGGTTCTCAAAAGCCCTGCACCTCATAAAGGCAATACGTTTTGAGAATAAAACCAAACACCTTTTAGCTTGGGTGCAGGTTTTTAGATTTAGTTTTGCAATTCCTTCAATTACCTTCTTTGGTTACTCTACTTTTGTTTTGCTTCCTAATCTAACCTGTTTGACCATGGCTGTGGGTTGCTTACTAATCCATACGCCTGTGCTCCTCTTCAGCCACAGGTACATGCAGCAGTAGTCTTTGCCCAGCTTCTGTTCTTACCAAAATCGACGTTCGCTTTGACTTATTGTAGCAGAATCTATTGATTTCCTAAACAAATTGCTCTCCACATTGCGCTTGGTTCAGTGCATTAAGCTGTAAAACTGGAAGAACGTGAACTGTGTTTCCCTTGAAGAAGAAAATTGAAAGACCTTTCTCAAAAAGGCAGAGGAAAGTTCCCTTAATGGACTTACACTGCACTAAACCTGCTATAAAATACCTTACTAGTTATTATATTACTCCTGCCATTTTTTATCAAACAAGCAAAAAAAATACCCCAAAAAAGCCTCTAAAACTCCTTAAAATCTGTTTTTAATATTGCTTGAGTTAACATTTTTAAGCAGTTTGTGGGGTTTCTATCTGTTTTCCTTCCTTTGTTTTTAATTCATGTTTGCATTACTAGTATTTATGACAGGAGCAACAGTTTCCATATAAGCTGATGCTCATAACCCTTAGGTTAGAAATTTTTTCTTGTAATTATGCCATGACACATCAAACCCGCAAAATGTTACATATCAGTTCAATGCCATTGATATTAGTAGCAGGAGAGACTTAAAGAGCATGATTAAGCATTACACTAGCTGAAAGATCATGCCTTGGATATATCAAGTACCACAGCAATAACAAAAGCCATTAAAAGATGATCAGGTGGCAGGTTTTGGGGCCTTTTAACAATGACCTGGGAGGAGCTGGTGACCAGATGAAAGTTTATGACTGTGAGATGCCATTGTTCCTGTGAGACCAACACACATGCACTCATGCCCACCACAAAATAGAGTATAAGGTTTCCTTTCTGCTGGAAGCTAGGCTAATTCAGTAGATAGTTTTGGGGGGTGATTGCTTGGATTGTCTCTCAATGCTCCATTCGACCTTTAATAGCAGGAATAAAAATTTTATCTGATTTTCTACTTTGCTCTTTTGAAATATTAACCATTGATGAATTATTAAACTAAATATAAAGTGTTACAAATGTACATGCATTTCATAAAGAGGTCTGCTCAGGGGGGCTACATAATGGGACTGCTGCTGCCACATAAACAGGCCAGAAATCAGCTCCTTTTCTCTTTTCCATGGTTTCTTTTCCCATGTCTGTTAGCCCAGGTACTTCCAAGGTAGACTGTGTGGTGAGATAAAATACAACAAAACCTTGCTTGAACTCCTACTTCTGCTTTCTCTCAACTGACCACTCTCATCGTCTCCTCCTCCCCTTTTTCCCCATTTGTAAAGCCCACGCAATCCCATAAGGAATTTCTATGAAAATTCACTAAATGTACTTACTGGAAATGGGCTAATAAAACTGCTGATCTTGCTGCTGTGTAAGAGTACAAATATGCCTGTTTGATCTCTTTTGCTTCAGAGGCTCTCTAACTCCATAAGATACCGCTCCTCCTTGGATTGGAACTAGAGATTTTAGCAAGGTATTTTTGCTCAATGCATACTGAAGAAGGCAATACTTCTTTCTTATCCAGAGGATTTGAAATGTTTCTTTTGTCTGAAAATCTATTCTAAACGGAAAGCTACAGCTTTCCCATATCCTAATGTTGGTACAGCTAATGCTGTACACTTCAGAGCAGAGGATTTCTGTGTGGTACTACACCTTTAACAGTATTTATACTACAGCAAAGTCACCATGAGAAGCAATTTCTTAAATACATTAAGAATTAACATGCTGAATTAAGGTCTAAGTTACTTTGAAAAGAATCTTTTGTAGGACTAATTTTGTCCATTTGGTCCACAAATCCACTATGAAAAAAAAAAGTCCAAAAGGAACAGCAAGTCTTACTGGAAAATTTCAGCTTTCTTCAAAAGTTTCAGTTTTCCATTATGTAACAAAATGGAAGGAACAGAGAGGATAGGGAGTGCTAAACTGTCCATTTTCTTCAGAAGATTCTTAGTAAGGGACTCCAAGGTGTCTATTCTTTCATCCTAAAGCAGTTTCAGAATATTTTTGCTTTAAACCAACCTATATTCAACAAAGTTGTTTTTAAAAGACTCCAGTAATAAAGACTGAAACTTCCCCTATTTGTTTCTACCATGATAATTTTTGTCCTTTGGCGTCTAACTGAAATACATCCCCGATGGCCATGTCAGCCTAATACTTCTTGCTTTATGCACACATAAAGGATCGAAAAGAAATACAGTGATTGTTCTTGTGCCTTCGTCTTCACTCTTTTTCCTTCTGACTACCCAAGCCAGGTTATGTCCCCATAACTCATATCTTTAAAAACTCTGTCCACTTTCTTGGGCTCCCTTTATCTGATCCATATCTTTGTGGAGGGAGGTGACACCCTGTTACCACAGCCATGTGGCTCCCCTGGTGAGCTGCCTCCCACAGTGGGTCCAGTCACCTTGGAAAATGAAATCCGCCCTTGGGAGCCTGGCCATGAGAGAAGAGAAGGAACATGATGGGTGTGAATTGCAGCTCCTGAGCACTGTCGTGGCAAAGCAAAATATTGACATTTAATTATCTGGGAGGTGTTGCTCCATCATTCCCTGAAATGCAAAGAATCCTATCATAAAGAGGCTGGAAAATCCCATTTTCTAGTCATCACAAATGTAAAAAATAAGGAAAAAACAGAAAGAGTGAATATTGTGACAGCTCTTAGAGAGAGCTGCGTGCACCAGGAAGCAAAACTTGCAGCTCACTCAGATACTCTTTGTATTATGGACTTCAAAGAGACATTGTGCAAATCATTTGGGGAAGAGTCTAAATGCCACATTGTTTGGCCTTACGTAATTCCAGTAGCTTTAGCACTTTAAAGAGAAAATGTTAAATCTTGCCCTAAGTATTTGAAACATGGTGAATTACCCTGGATATTAGCTGTATTAAATTACCATGAAAATATAAGCCTTAATAAAAGTAATTAGCACTCATACCTTGCTTTACATTAGCAATGTGCTTTGTGGATAAGAACCTAGCAGTGGTGTTAAAATGGTACATGTGTTTTATGTGGATTGTAGCCCTTCAGGTTAAAGGGTTCAGAATAATGGAAGAAAATCTAGGTGCAATTTGCTACTGCAGTTTTGCTCTAATATCAAATCCTTGCAGGGTTAGCAGCTTCCTTTACTTGCTAGATTACCTACATGTTTGTGATTTCAAGTTGCCATGAGATCATTCACAGTACCTATGCATTTGTTTGCTTGGTTTCAGGAATTATCAGAAATGGTAAGTATGAAAAAAGTGGGAAGAGACAAATCAAGAAACTGGCAGCTGGAATCTAGCTATATACCTTTTCTTTTTCCATTCTTAAAATGACATTTCTTACTTTGAGCCCATAGGCAGAAGGATTACCACATGTTAATGAGGACATGCATGCAGCCCTACCTATCTTTTGCATAGATTTTTTTTTCTACCTTTCGCTACTAAGAAAAGTAAGAGGCAGAGATGCTGCCCTTCCCCACAGCTTGTTCTAGATCCCCCCCTTTTGCATGGCAGGAAGTCTAATTCGAAAGCTTGGTTATAATGACAAAAATGCTCCTATGTAATTGTGATTGCCCAGATAAAGTTGTGCTGTGAACAGTCTGATGAGTATCCACAGTCAAATCTGAGTTATCTGAGTACAACCTTTGGAAATATGACTTACCCTTTCTGCTGTACAACACTGCAAAATTGCTCTTGCGTCAATACTCATTTTTACTGCTTCAGATCAGCTGAACTCCCTCAAAGAATAACAAAAATTCAAGGTTGCTCAGAGCTCAAGGCTTTCCCTGAGGAAGATATCGGATAATAACAGCATCAGCCAAAATAATCTAGGACCTTTTACAATAAAAAAAATATTTCATTGAGCAGCCATATACTATATCACATTTTCTGAAGCATGTAAAATTAAATGAAAGCTAGTTATCTTTAACATTGTGGTAACTTAAAAATAAACATTTCATGAGTGCTTTATATATACGCCATACATATATATGGGTGTTTTTTTCCCTCTGGAAGTGAGAAGATTTTATTAACTGTTTACAAAAAGGAAAGAATTTTCTTATTGATGCATAGGTATCCTGGGAGGCTTCTTCCCAGAAGTCAGTAATGTCACTGTTCTGGGGAAAGAATGGACATTCGTTGGGTAAGAAAATCTCTAGTCTCTAGAAAATCCTCCAAGAAGGATTTTATAAAACATGGAAGTCTTGAAAGGAATATAAACCCACATGCCTCAGGCTTTAATGCAGTCCCTAAGTACCAGAGGTTCAAGCAACTTTTGTGGTCAACCTCCTCCATAATTAACTACTATGGGGTTTCTTACACTGTGCTAGGAAGTTGTATCAGAGAGACAGAATTTATGAATAATCTGGCATTACATTCTGCTCTGACAATACTAATTTTAAAGTAGAAATTTTATAAAAGAAGAGGGATGTTTTACTTGGGATATCAAAAGTAATTCCAATATACTTCAAATAATTGTGATGATATGATAACTCTCAATGTTTTGTGCCAAGTTTGCTTGCTAAGGTGTAATACCTGAGATAATAGAGCTGACTTCTGTAGCAGGACGGAACATAGACCCAGATCTGTCTAAGTATTAGCATTGAAAATACACAAGTTCTCATATAAGTGAGTGTGGGGAGAGAGTGGGGTGCACATTAGTTAGAAGGTCATCTGTTTGGGTTTTTTTCACTGCATTATACCTCTGGTCTGACATTCCTGGATATGCTTTTTTCCATTACCATGATATGCTATGTTGAAGTAAGGCATTGTAATTGAAGCAAGTGTTTTACCATAAGGAAATCTTTCATAAAATCATGTCATTGGAAAGCACACAACCCATTCAGACCAATCTCCCTGATTGAAAAGGATGCTTGGAATTCGCAGAGGCTGTCTAGCTCCATGGGTAATTTATCAGTGCCACCAGCTGATATCTAGAAAAGGCTTAAAAATAACAAAGGGCAACTAATGTGTTTCAAAAGCTCATTGGTGCTTCGCATATTTAAAAGCTTACCTTGGTGCATTCCATCTATGGCTTTAGACTATTCTTCACATCATTTGCATAAAGAAGCTTACAGCTTTCCCCAGACAGCGGATTACAAATGTTCGTAAGTCAGTAGGCTTCGCATTTTAAAGTATTTGCTTATTAAAGGCTACTTTAGAAAGTTCGAAATCTAAACCTTGCTATTCCTGTTTGACAAGAAAACCTTGGCAGTTTCCTAGTGCTTTGTATAAAACTGTTGCTTTACATTTCTTCAACATTTTCCCTCCTAGGATCTCCAGGTGCTTTGGATAATTAACATAACTTTAATATGTATGCCTGGAAACATCCCTTTGCAATACAGAACTCTTTACACCACGTTCTTTCAAGAAGAGGACACAAAGCTGGCATCTAAAGGCAATCAATTCAATAGTTAGATTCCTACTCTTGTGAAGGTGTTTTTGATAGATTTGATAGATTACTTGAGATTCTTTGGGCTGAAGCACCTTGCATGGGCACATTGACTGACCTTCACAACAGTGAAGGATTGTGTCCAGTAAATCTCTAATTTTATAATCCCATGGATATGGCCCCAATACTCAGCCTCTCTGCATCCATTTGCATGCAGATGTTGTTCTGCCTTTGCTCAGATCTCAAAGGAAGAAAAGGCAATGTGATGGTGCTATCTATACATCCTATGGTGTGTCTTTCTCCCTTGCAAATCTAAATCTATGAAGAATTTTAAACAATTTTGACATAACAAAAGAGACCCCACAGATGGTCCAATGAATTTTATGAGGGAAAAAAAAAAAAGTTAATGGGTCTCGGCACTCAATCTATTGCTGTAATAGAGCTCTAAGGATATAGGACACAAATCCACAACAGACTCTTCATTAGCCAGGATGCTCATGGAGAGGTTATTACACTAGGACAGATAAAGCAAATTCCAACACAGACAGGGAAAAATATGTAGGACTAAGAGTAAAATAACACTGAAGTGATTGTACCCTTCTTTTAATTCCCACAAGAATTATTCTATATAATTCCATTTTATATATATTCTATTCTGTTCTCACACTGATTATTCTACGTAAAAAAAAAAAAAAAAATGTTTAACAAATATAGTAAAAATCCTAGGTGCAAACGGTCTGTTGCAGAGCCAGAGGCAACACTTACTTTTACTGACTTGCAAGCGATAGCTATAACCAGAAGTTCATCCTCCTGTTTAATAGGGACTGACAGGCTGGTTTGGAAAATAGGAAAAAGAGAAGCCAAGATTTAACAAAATTATTGGGCCTCATCCAAACAGCAAATAATAGACGAAAAGACAATCTAGTGGGGCAGGGGGGAAGTTGCATCTGTTTTATAGGTGATGACTTTGCCCTTATTACCTCTGGCCTAACTGAAACACACTGGCTTTGTGGGATGACTAAACTGATTAATGACAGGAAGAGAAAATAATGAGGTTCTGGTATGCAGCCTCTGTGAGTGAGATTTCCAGTTGTCTTTGGATCACATAGATGGATGGGTTAAAAGAATGTACAACATTAGTTGTAACAATCTTTATTATTTCCCAAATGAACTCACTCTGGGTTGATTTTTCTTCAGATTCCTTCTTAAACATGAAGATCTAGGAAGAAAAGAAATGGAAGTGACAAATTATTATTTTCTTGCATCTATGAAAGAGTTAAATGTAGTTTCAAGCTCTCCTACAGACCATTTCTTGGTCAATCCGGATATTTTTTCCAGTTCATTGTTTCACTTGCAAGGGACATGATTTTCTACTGCAAGAGTTAAATCAATACCATTTTATAAATTGTACCAGTGTAAAAGTCCTTTGTAGCTGGGTAGTATCTTGCCCTTTCTGGACAGACGGAATATCTATTATTACAGGTACCCTAATACAGATATACATGACTCTACTCTTATGGTTTTGTGCCATTTTTATTATACTAGAATTCTGAAAGCAACTTCATTTTTGTGCTATAAAAAGCTCCTCAAATGTTATTTAATACTTGTGCTTCAGATCTTTCCCTCTTTTTCTCCTGTTTAGAGTGAAGATAACTGTAATTTTTTTCCACCCACTGCATGTCTTACTTGTCTAAATATATAATTCCTTTAGGTCAGAGTCTTTTATTTAAAGTGAGCTTATGTGTATATACATATACCCTGTGCTGAGCATCCTGGGTACAGTGACAACTCAGGAAAAGCTGGTGAAGGGATGTACCAGCCCCTGCCCCATTTAACATCTTTAAAGCAATTTGGAAGTAAACCAAAAAGAGGTACCCTGGATTAACCAGTGGTCATGGGCTAGATGTAAAGTTTACTGAATGAAACACAAATGTCTGAGAAATACCCGAACAAACTGTAGATAACTGTAATGGAAACTAGTGCATTATTTGGATCTTAGGGCTGCTTAGCAATTTAATATTAGGAAAAACCTTAACCATAGTCTAGCTATATCTAGATAGACATAGGAACAAAGAGATGATATGGATATGGATATGGATGTGGATACGGACATAGATTAGATATAGATATAGGTAGAAGAGTGAGCAAATTTCTAAATATTGAAGGCCCACATGTTAGGATGCAAATCTGAGTCTCTGAGTCTCCATTGTGGTACAGGGAGCCACTACGCTGAAGCCCAGTAGGGCAACCTCCAGATGTTAATTGAGTCAATTCAAACTGCTTCAAGAAATGTCGGCTGAAACACATTGGCTGCTGTTCTATCTTAGCTTTCTAACACTGGCACAACTGACTTGATAGCATTCGCATAGCTGAGGGTACGAAAGGGGAAATAAGACTCGACTGGCTCAATGACTGAGTTTGTCTGCTTTGGAGGATTGTTAATTATTATGCTCTTAACTGAGTCACCATCATGTGCAGCTTATCAGCCCAGGTGAGTAGACAGGGTGTTGAGAGAAGAAACTGTCTTAACTTCTCACTTTGACCTTTATTTGGCAATTTCTCCTTTGAAAACTTAGACCTGCTATTTACGGTATTTATCCTTTTTAATAGTTGATTGCACACCACCTAATCTCTTGGTGTTAGTCTAATCCATCCATGCCAAGGATTTATTTTACTGTTGCCAATACTGGACTGTCTTTGTTTATCACAGCCATCCTCACTACATCTTCTGAGGAAGCCATATCAATCAAGTAACCATCCTGATTTGCTGCACCCCCGAATAACAAGAAATGTCTTATTCTGACTCTATATTTTTTTAGCTATTTTGAGCCCTCCCACAAATTAAAGTCAGAAGAGCACTAGCAGTAACGGTTGACTGTGTCATAGGGGAGCAGTATGAGCTGTTCACTGCATTAGGATGGGCTTTCAGTGGTGACAGGCAACTTCCACCTATCCTGAACATTTCACTCTGGACTTTTCTCACCCATCCAGGCTCTGTTCCCCACAGGCATGGGGAGCAGGCTGGCCACGCACATGTGGGGCAGGACTCACCCCGCTGCCTGCTGCCCAAAGGGGCCTGAAGGAACCATTCCCCCAGAGGCAATAGCACGCAGGGACTGTGTGGCCACCAGAGAAGGGGGCTGTGTTGCCATCAGTGGTCCTCAGTCAGTTCCCAACTGGTCCTCACCTCACTTTGGTATTTCCGAGTTTCTCCTGGATTTTTCCCTGCGACACAGAAAGCACTGAGGAACATCCCAGTGAATCAGTAGAGTCGCTGTGCCAGTTTACCCACTCTTGTCCTGCCATACAAACCCCAGGTCAGTATTGAGGAGTTAGGAAGGGAAGGTGGGGTGGGAAGAGGGCAGTTGGGAAGATCCTGGGGTGGATCTTGGGCAGGAATTCTTCTGTGTCTGCTGGGGACATTAATTCTGACATTTAGGCCTGATCCAGGAGCTCTTCTACAAAGTCTGATTTTATAAATAAAGCAAATAAATGTATAAACTCTACAAGAAAAATTACACCCATCAAAACATTCATAAAGCTGTGTATATTCGCACACAAATCTGAAGATGTATAAAATTACAGCCTAAACCATTTCCCAAAGAAGTTCTCTTTAATTGGCACAGGGTGTTGAATTATGCAGAACAGATCTCAACAGAGATTTTTTTTTTAATATAAAGTTAATTACTTTATCTTGGTTTGCATGAGGAAGCACAATGCTTTTTGCAATGACTCTTTGTATCAGAGACAGCTACTATCCATGTTACTCTGTTCATGTAATAAAAATCAAATTGCATCAATTCCTTAACAAAGCACAGCAGAGGCTTCTCTTAATAGAATCCTTATTAGACAATCAGATACAGCTATCTCGAAAGAAAGGATTTTTAAAAGGTACTGGGATTTCTCTGTAGTTTATTAGATTAAGCAACACTGGAATTAGCTGCTGGGACATGTCAGCTTGGAATAAGAACTGCTGGGTAGAAGCAGAGGCAATTAGGATACTCTCTGCTGCAGACATTCCATGGAAATTTTTCATTTCATGAGCCAAGCTGGAGAGGTGAGAGGAGCAGAAGTGCTGCCAGTTGATGTTTTGACTTTTCCATTGCTATCTGTACGGAGTTCCTCCCTCACACCACAGTTTCACTCCAAAGTAGGGCCAGGTCTGCAAATCAAAATGCATTCCACTCTACAGCCATTCCTAAAGCCATGGCACAAGAATCCAGGGAAAGAGGGGACTCGGGGGAATTCTGCTATGATGGGATTCAGCTTGCTTTCCTTCCTGTGCCCCAAAACCACAAACATCTTAACAGGCCCAATCTGGGCTTGAGAATTTGTAAGGAAGCAAGTGAATTTTACATGCCTTTGTTTTTAAGAACAGTTTGCACAGGCTTATTCCTAGGCTGAAATGGTATTCAGTTTGTGCCCTGAAGCATGAGGATTGATAGCCCTTGTCATTTGCTCCCAGCTAGTATAACTGCCATTATCTTAGCAAAGCACACCCCATTGCCATCAGACTCCTCTGGAGAACAATTAGTGGAGCTCGACAGCTGAAATAATGACAGCAGGGCACTGGCAGCATGGCTGCAGCCAGCCTGCACCAGAAAAGGACCCTGTGTACATCTCAGAGCTGCTCTCTGCAACTCCCCAAGCCACGGCTGGTGACTCTGGTGGCTGCAGGTTGGCAGGGTGTTTAGAGGCATCTGCCAGGGCCGGCCAACCAACAGCCACAGCAAACCCTTCCTGGTGACTTGAGCACTTCAAGAATTCAGGTTTTGGAGGTCCAAATTTGTGATATTTTAAATTACTGGTGCCAGACTCCTCAGCCACCACTGCTTATGGTATTCCTGGCCACTGTCTTTAACTTATCAGTCCACGGTGTCCGTGCTGTAGTTCACACAGCTGTATATATACTCAGCACTACATATATATAGCGTATATACAGCACTACACTGGAGTATATACAGTGTAGTGCTGTATATACTCCAAGCTTGTGTCCAAACTGATGATGACTGTAAAATTCAGGCAGCACCATGCCACCCAGGGTTATCCTCCCCCGCTGCAGCATTCTCTAGCTCCAGCCCTCCAGAGCTGCTCAGCTGGGGAAAGTGAAATCACATCTAAAACATATCCTGTGTCTTTGGACTTATATATTCTCTCTTGGCATGCTGCTATATAAAAGGGTTTTACAGATCAGAATTTCAAAAGGAAGCACACAGGCAACACCTGAAATAGAGAGGAGGTTAAAGATCAAACACGCAGCTGTGTGAGGGCTCCCAGCATTTGGAGAGAGCAGGGATGGCCAAATGAAAGGAGTAGGATCAAAGGCATTGCTTGACAAAGCTAGGGGTGTTCTGAAAGAGGTATTGCCCCAACCTGCTGTGAAGCTGGACCCGTGTGCACCAAAGAGAACTGGCAGAAAGGTACATACTCCCATCTCCCCGTCTTCCTTGACTTCATGCCCCAGACAGGGTAAAGGACTGTTTCTCTTCTTGGGGATCTACCAAAACTAAGGCAGGAGCAGCCACTAGTACCTGTCGCAACATCATCAGAGAGGTGTGCCAAGGCTGATACTGAACTCACAGCAGCATCAACTGCCAGACTCCAAAAAAAGCAGGCGGGATGCCATTTGGCAGCACTTGATGGATTCATTCCCTCTGACATGAGGTGTCTAACTGAGCTGTCATCCTCATACTCTGATACCATCAGCGGGCACAGATGGGACCTTCCACAGAGTGGTGGTGTATTGTGTGGGCTGAGTCACTCTGAAGGGTCCTAATTTCTGAAACTGTTCTGGATGCAACTGTGTCTGGATGCAGCAGAAACCTCTGGTGACTCTGCCACTAGCTTAGACTTTGAACAAAAAAATCCCTAGTAGTGGGTGCAAAGATACATATCTAATCACCCATCCTAACCATAAATCATCTGCTTAAAATTAAGCATGTGCCCTGATAATCTGCACGTGCTGCTTTTTAAGTAAAAAGCTACCTGCAAGAATTTTAAGAGGCACTAGCAGTTAAATATGAGTGTATTATAAAGCACATTCTGAAATTGCCCACATGACAGCAGCAACATAACTTTTGGATGGTTCTGATATCAACCCCTTCGCCGTTTGCATAGCTGAGACAGGGCATCTGGTCCTAGACTCAGAGTTTTTGTTTCCCACCTACCTCAGGTGAGTGCCAGTAAAAAGTGCAAAGTGCTCACCTCCAGCTTGCAAAGGCATCTGAAGACAGGAGGCAAGTTTAAGTGGAGTTTGGCATCCCGCAGGGTGAACTTTTCCTGACAGCCAGAGCAATGATATTGAGCATTATCATCCTCTGCTGTGCACATCTTTGCCTGACCTTATCCTGGATGCATCCCCTTTGACTTGCTTCTTTAAAGAGCCTAATAGATTTTCTTTAGCTTGAGGCAGAGCAAACCTCTGCTGGATTGAACTAATGTAGAAGTATTAGAAAAGATTGGTGCTGGGAATTTTTTCCCCTCTTCCCCTTGCTGCATGATAGGAAGAAAATGTATGACCTAAATCTGCCAAGCACCTTCAAAGGGAAGGAAGAAACACATGTGGAAAAGCATTAGAAAGCCACCCAGCTCCCTTTAATTATAATGAGAATGCCAACATTGCTAAATGAATAGAAAATAAACGGAATAAGTATTAAATGATTATGGTTTCCTTCACATATTTCTTTTCATCTATTCACCAGCAGATAGTTTTACAACATAAATAAATCTTTTCAGATGTAAACAAGTCTTACTGCTGGAGTTGGCGATGGAGCTGTTGGCTGCTGGGTGGGAGGGAATCTGCGATCTCCAGCACCCCCTGCAGCATCCTCGCCAAAAGACAGGCTCGAGTCGGCATCACTAGGCGACGGACACAAATCCAGCTCTGGTTATGAGTGTTTCTGGGATATAAAACAGTAAAACGCACTTAAATGAAGGGTTTAACACTAGCAGTTTCTTACGATTTCTCGGTTTCACCATTGAACAGAAGGAAAACCTGTTTTAGAATCACAAAGCTTCGTAGAGTGGGAAATGCAGTTTCGGTCAGAGCCCATGTTCCCGAGTGGAACCATTCTGCTCCCAGCAGCCATGGCATGAAAGACCTGTGAAATGGGCCAGAACACTGCAGGGAGGGGGAAGTTTTGTAAATCCCTAATATCCGTGAAGAAAAAACGTCTAGAGTTTTTGAGAAACCTGAAAATCTTCCCAAGGTTGAGTGCAGAGAGACCACCACATTATTTTCCACTGGTCTGCCCTGCCTCTGCGCTGGAGACACCATTACAGCCTTCAGCCCTGGCTGGCTCTTGACGGTGGACCAAAAAATATATAGTTAGAGTCTTAAGTTCTTGAATTTCTCAATTTAACCCTTGGCTCATTGGCCAAATGGTTCTCCATTTCACCTCCACTGATCCAGCATCCACCTGCTGAGCTACTGAAATGTGGTAAGAACAGAAGCCAAGAACTGTATCCTTTTAAAGTTCACTAAAATAAGTTAATAGCAGAGCTCCCAAAGCCCACCACAGAGCACCAGGTACCCTGTGTAGGTAAACAGCAGTGTAGGGACTGGCCCTAGTACAAAAATCTGTAACCCCACTAATGGTGCAGAACTGCACTTCTTCGTACCAGCAAGGCTCTTCCTCACCCTAATGTCCAGCAAACAGATGCTCCCCAGTTTGGTTTGTCCATCTTGAGGAGCAAGGTCCCAAAACTCTACCTGGTTGCAGAGCAGTCGGCTGCCAGTGACCCCCACCTTTATTTTGCTGAAGTGCAAAGATGAACTTTGACATATTTGCCTCAGAATCAGGATGGTCTGAGCTTGCTTTTTCCAAGCACAAGAGAAAAGAAAATCCATAAATTGTTCTGCTTCCCAGACAGGTTTTGAGCAGAGCTAATTTGACTTATTCCTAGGCCTTCCCAGTGACAATTACACAACCAGACCCCTCCTGTGTGGGGCATTTCTCACCACTCAGACATGCATATGGGAAAAAGGTTGTTTATACTGTATTTATATTCTTCTTTGCATCCCTGGGCTCCTGAGAGCCACGTGCCCCCCTTTCTCTGCCCCAACATGCACAGCCCTTCTCTCCTGCCCTTTCTGTTAAGTACCTAATGTGACTTTTCTCCTCTGCACTGTCCTCTTGTCAAGTCACCCTCCTGCAGAGCAGCTGCTGTTAGAGCAGATGTAAAATGGTTCACTAACACTTGCTAATATTAGCTTTGACACCGACACAGAGAGGAAATAAATTCTTTTCTGGGGGAGAAGCACAAATTACTTAATGCAGCAGATCAGAGCAGCATCCGTGACAATGCTGGAAGAGAGCTGGTTTAATATCTCTCTGAATATAACACATACACAAGGCAGAATAACTCTTCCCCACCAGCAGCCAGAGTACAGCCTGCCCCAACTCACCCTGAGCAACCTGTGATGATTTCTCTCCAGCCTTGAAGGACTCTGGTCATTAATCTAGAATCTGCTTTTTAGTGTATAAAGAGCTGCCTCCAAGGGTGTTGGCTGGGAGAAGAGGTGTTTCACAAGCTGGGCTTTTCCATGGCAATTACAGCAGGTAGGAGCACCAGCGGAGAGGTGGCTGAGGCATGGAGAGACAGGGTGGCTGCTTTCTGGTCTTTCAGCAGGCACAGGTGTGGCATGGCAGGACATGGAGTGGCATGGCAAGCAGCATCCAAGCATGACCAATCCTCTCCATTTGTGCTTTTGGCATAAGGCAACAGTCTGACAGTCTGGCTGGTCACAGGGAGGAGAGGGATTTGCAGTGGATAGTGAAGCTGGACAGAATATTGTGAGATGACTTGAAAAGGTCTCAGCCTCCTCTTGAACCAAAGAAGTAGAGCTGCTCAGGATTACATGACTTGCTTGGCATCAAAATTCCCCCTCTTCTCTCTGCCAAGAGGTCTTCAGCTTCAAAACCTGTTTTGCCAACAGCTCTGGCTCCAGCTTGGAGAAAAGAGGGATGCAGGGCCAGAGCCATTGCGCACAGTTCAGGAAGTCTGAAACCCTTCTGCCTTCAGGAGCGTTCCATCCCCTGCTGGTCCAGCACACCTCCTCCCCCGAGAAATGGATTTACTCTGCCCTGAATGACTTCTCTGAGGCAGTAGTCTGGCTGATGATGTATGGCTGCCTGAGCTACAGGGGAATCTCATTTCATTCACATGCCGCATGCAGCAAGCCAGGTTTTCTGTGTGTACCAGCCCCGTTAGGAGATTTTTACCTCCCTCTGAAATCTGAGGTACAAGAGGGATTTGACACATATGAGATGACCTAGTATTCAAATTATTATGTTCCTGACCTGGAAAGTCCTCTTGTTTCTCCTTTATTCTGCTTTTGGGATGAAAGGACTGAAGGCATTTCAGCAAAGTCAGTACCAGCTGCCCTCGTGGGAAATACCTTCAAAGAGTCCCTTTTGCTAGTGCTGCAAGGCTGAACTCAGCTCAGGAAATAAAGAAATTTGGCTGAATTCAGACACTGCGCTCCTTGACACCACCAGTAATTGGCCCATTGCCCCTCTGACTAGCTCTAACAGAAATCTTTGCCTCGATCGTTAGCTGATTCTGTGGACAATTTCTGCTCAGATTATGGATTAACGCTACATGTGCAACGTGGAGTATTATATTCAGGCAGAAAGAAAATAATGAATTCAGCACAAAGAAACAAGAAACAAAACTGTTTAGATAACCTTAGGCTTTTTCTGCTAAGAAAATCAATACAGTTAGAAGCTCAGAAACTACCCACGTTGCCAGTGGAGTCAGGCTACAGAGCCACATAGAGCCCAAAGTAAATGAACAAAGTAGTTTAGTTTCTTTTTTTTTTTTTTTTTTGCTTGCAGTACCTTTTCTTGTTTGGTTGGTTTTGAATTTATTTTTTTTTTAATAATTCTAAATGTTTCTGCATAGTTCACACCAACCTTTTAATGTACCTTTTGCTGTAAAGTTTAATATTATTTTTATCCAAAATCTTGGTTCACAGTTCCCTGTATCTGGAACACTACAGCTCCATGAGTTCCCATCTCTTTTGATGGTATCTGTTACTAGTTCACAGAAAACCTGGCATGGAAAAGACTCTGTCAACTTGCAGTTTCCCAGCATGGGTAGTTTATTCTCTGTATTCCATTCACACATTTGGTGTCCTTACCCCAGCAGCCAACATGGGTGCTAATTAGCAGCTACACTTCTCCTGGCAGGTTGTGTGGCCACCCATCAAGTAGCACCTGACATGAATTTAATTTGCATCACAGCTTAAGTGCTTTGTTATTTGCATTGCAATAACACCATAAGGTCCCAGCTAACGCTGGGGCCCCCCGCACACAGAAGAAAGAGGAGAAATCCCAGCAATGAGGAAAATGTAATTAGGTGCGAGGACATTAATAGGCCTCAATGACTCTGACCAGCCTCACCTGGGCCCCACATGCACACTTGTCCCCTGGGCCCAAGGGCTCTACTTAAGCTCTCACTAGGGGCTTTACCCCTTATGCAAGCTGTGCTGTGGTTGTATTTGTTCTCAGCCCTACTGTAAAGTTTGTTTTTGGATAGGCTTAATCTGGTGCTGTAGATAGCTTGCCTCCAGCCCCATCTCATGTATGGACCTTGGATATGTGCTGCAGCCTTGTCTCTGTCTCCTTTTGTTCCTGTGTGGATTCCTTGGCCCATGGGCCTGATGTGTCATCTTGCCTTGTGTGATACTGTTGATATCTGGAACTACCAATGCTGTGGTCTTCCTCAGCTCCCAGCTTGCCTTCTGTTGTGGAGCAGCCCTGCTCTTGCTGATCCCTGATATTGAGACAGAGAGAAGTGGGGAAGATGGACTGACTACAGCAGCAAATGAAATAGTGGAAGAGCTGCCACTGTAAGAGTACCAGTGTTCCAGTGTTGTGTGCCTGCCAGGAGGAAGGGATGTATACTGCAGTCAGATGGACAGGAGGAAATTGTGGGGCTACCTGTGGTTTCCTCATCCCTCAGGTAAGCACCCAAGGGTGTTCATACCCACCTCTTACACCAGGAATCAGTTGGGCTGTAGTCAGGGCAGGTAACAATAGAAAGCAGTGGGTTGTGCTTGCTGTGGATCCATCTGAGCCTTATCTAATGATACAGGGGCTATAACCCTTTTCACAGAGGAGTTACAATCGAAAGCTCTAAGGCACCTGACCTAGGGGTCTATCTCCGGGTGTATCCAGAGCCACCCTTGTAGCTGTTAGTGCTAAAAGCAGCTTAGCAGAGTTCATCATTTGTTCTGCCTGGTCTGGGAGGCAAGTCACATGCTTCTGGCTTCCATATAGTCATTCCTGTATACAAGATATAAGGCTGCACCATGTTCTCTTTAACAGTGCAGGTATGCCCTTAAATGATGACATTCAGAAATAATTCTGATTAAATGAGGAAGAAAAACACTAGAGCGAAGAGTTCTTTTTAAGCAAATAACAATGAACTCTAATGTTTGGAAGCAGTTTGTTCCCTGCATGTTTTAAAGCTTATGCTGCAGAGAGCTGATGCCATTTGCTGTGAACTTCATTCCTTTTATTTTTTCATTTTGGGAAGGGACTAAAGACAGAACTAATCAGTAAAGGATGTATCTACAGACACTGGAGTGTCAGAAAACAGTGAGATCACCTCCCTTTGCATACTTTACATGTCAAATGGCTACCAGTCTTTGTCAGCCTTGCAGAGCATCAGAGACTGTAGCAGACTGTATGCTTCAGACATAAGGAGAGCCAGCTGGGCTGCCCCATAAGGCAGTGCCTTTCTTCAGTGCTGCTGAAGCCTCTATATCCCCCAGCATGAATAGCAGGTTTGTGAAAGACAAACCAGAGCCCTCCTAAGAAAGCTCAGATGAGGGAATTCAAATCCCTTGTGGGAGTTTCTCATGTTCATCTTCCTGTGCTGCCAGCCTGGAGCCTGCACATAGCTGCATCAGCCCAGGTAGAAATACTGTATTGAAATAGCTCTGTATGCTGCAAGGAGTAAAACTTTAGGAGTGCTTTACTAAACAGAAAACCTTAGATTTCCCCACAAGGACTAGCAATGTAAATACTGAGGTGTTGGATGACAATATAATCTACAAAACTCTCATGCTAAGAGGTGTTTCTCTGTAAAGAATGAGGTGATGTTAAATAATGGCAGATTAATCATTCCTCCTCCCTTTTCCTCCCAGTTACCTCATAGATCATTACGTCTCAGGAAGGTTTTAATTCTGTCTCCACTACGTCTACATGAAAAAAATTGATAAGATTTTCACCTGGCTGGTGATTAGATCATGTTAAGATCTGTATTGCAATCAACACTCATTAGTCCAAAACAGCAAAGAAAATGTGTCCTCCTGTGAGAGGAGGATATTTATCAGGTTAGGAGGATTTTATAGGGGATTATTTTATGAGATGCACATATAGTTCTTGCTTTCTTCCATAAGATCTACATGTATAAGGAAGAGATGGGGAAAGCTGGTGTCATGAGCTCTCACTTGGGTGAGCACTGGACCGCCTCCTTCAAGGAGGATTTCAATCACAGGAGCTTTGGGGTGAGAATTTTAAATTAATTAAAACTGAGGTAATTAGTGGTGAAATAACGTCTCTTTCCAATGCAAAGCCCCTGAGATTGGCCTGAATTGGATTTACTTCAATTGAGCCCACTTTATGCCTGGAGTTACTTGCTGTGAAATTGCTAGGGACCAGGCATTCACATCTGAAGCAACAGGTTGTGATTCAACCTCAGTCATATATTGATCAGATTTTGATCTTTTTTACGGCAAATGCTCCTGGAACCTACTTTTGTCAAGAAGAGATTGGGTAGTGTCTGCTTTTTATGGATTAACAGTGGAATTCTTGTATTCACCTGGTGGTGTTTCTAGTGATGTTAATCTGTAGAGAAGAGGGATAATAAGGGATTTAAGTGATCAAATCCACTGAATTAAAAATAAAGAAGGGGGAGGAAACATTTTACTTACATGTTTAAACTGAGATACAGCTTAAAGGTTGGAAACTTGTAAATAAGAAGGTAAAAATTCAATTAAAAGCTTTCTCTAGTCTTTATCCAATGTGTTTTAAAATTACAAATAGAAATTTTTCTTAACTTACAGCTTCTGGGTTTTATCTTATTGGTAAGTAAAGACAGAACTACCTCAGAACTAGAAAACCTTTAAAAGTAGTTTGATGACTGTGATAGTCTTTTTACAAGAGAAGGAATCAATTCAATTACTCCCAGTTTACCAAACCAGGCACCAAAACTCAGCCTTTCCTTTGCAGATTAAACTAACTAGAAGCAATATTTCACTCTGCCTGTTACATAGGTGATTGCACAAGTAACTGCTTCCACAGGGGGTGCAGTGAATTTTAAACACTCCATCTTCTTTCTATGAAAAATTATGTTGAAGTGTATTACAAGCTATTATCAAGTTTACAAAAAAGATTCAATCTGGACTTATGGCATTTTATGCCAACTTTCAGTTTAGTCTAAACTTTTACAGCCAGGATACAAACTCCTGAATATAGGGGCTTTGTAATGGAAAACCTGGCTGGCTATAGGGTCAGGAGAAGCAATGGTCTAATACAATTTATGGCCTACTCACCTTAGATTTACACTTTGTCACAGTACAATATTAGGAGTAGATGTTACAATGACAGCACTCTCTTGTTTTGTTGCTGTGTAAAAACAACATATAATATACTCCTAAAACAGAACTACCATTTTCTTATTCGGATAGCAGGGATAGCTCATGTCTTCCAAAAGTATTTTTACAAATGTAGCCTTTGCAAAAGCAACACCTCAGATACCCACTCAGCCCCTTCAGAAACAGTGGCATTTAAAATAAATCCTCTGGCTTTAACCTGTGAAGTTAGAGACCAGAAGCATAGGAAAATCAAAGACTGAGCTCTCTTGAGACGGAGGCCAAGCTGTGGGGGCTCCAGAAGCTGCTGGGAAAGAAAAGCCTATTTTAGAGAATGGAGATGGTACATTTACAGTGGATGGGATGGGATGAGGTTGGAAAGGGAAACGGGAGGGCTCTGGTCCAACACGAAAGCAGGGCCAGCAGGAGGGGTAAAGTCATTTTCTATTATTCGACCATGCAAATAAATGATACTTCTGCTGATCTGCAAGAATATAGCAGTGCAGTGCTTGCTCAGTGCCCAGATCAACCAGTTCAATGACAACTATGTCACTCTAATGACACCTAAATAGAAACCTTTTTCCTGGATCACAGTATAATGTGTATGTAACAGATCAAGACGTCTAAGCCTTCTCCTGTTCCCTTGTGCCCCTCCACCCCCTGTATTTTTACTTTGCTAGCAGAATAGAAATGAAGAGTTGCATTAAGGCATTTAATAATTATAAAAATACTTTGTTTTGAAACCCTGGGTGTTGTGTATGCTTCTTTAGGGAAGAACTTATTTACACTGAAGTTTGGATCTAGCCTGGCAGGGCCTGTCCAGTGAAAGATCACTGGGAATAGAAATGTTTTTGTTCTGTGATTGTGCAGATTTCTCTGGGGAGGGAGGATTCAAACACAAAGCTCCCAGGCATTACTGGAAATCAAATCATGATATTGGGAAAATCTCACAGTAATTTTCCAAAAACTAATTATTTGAGATTACTGACTACTTTACAGGAAATCATGTGCGCAATTATTTCTGCCTTTTTGTTGTTGTTGTTGCTGTCTGTCTTAAAGTCTGCAAGGCTGAGGGAAGACCAGTCTTCATGCACCACTTCGTTATGGAGACATAGTTCCATTTCAGGCTACAGATCCACGTCTGTTGTCATTTACCATTATACAACTCTGAGGAGCAGACAATATTGGTAATATTAGCAAAGAAATATGCTAAGGGTGAGACTGAAGCTTTCTAGTGGATCAGTTTGTGCTCATTATTGTATTATCATTAACTGTTTAGGTGCTGGTGCTCTGCCACCAGCAGACTTAGCAGGAGAAGAATGAGATTTAAAATGTTTTAAATATATTCCACTCTCTTTAGTGAGCTCCTGCCTGCAAGGAATGCTGTAAATTACCAGTTAACCCCATTTGAGAGCTAATGCTTGTAATTTCATGGTTTGGGGCAGGTTACTGGTGTTCCCTAATGGTGCTCTTGGCCTTGAAGGTGCTGGATAATCCATGCACTGAAAAGGGCACTGATACTGGTGTGTATTAGAGGAGGTCAGCACTGTGGCAAGTGTCACTGAGTGCGAGCACTGAAGGTCTGAGTTCAGACTGTGGCAAGAAAAGGAGACTGAAAATATAGCATATCTTAATAACAGTGCTGTTTTTATATAGCAGTGTGTACCAAAAAGTAGGTACTGGGCATGATTTGGCTGTGTGTGAGAGTCAGCACAGCTATTCATAGGGGGATTCAGTTGGATGTGTCTTGGCTCTATTGTCATTGAGATTTGCCTGTGAAGCTTGCAAGCCCTGTGCAACTAAACCTCCAAAATATTGAAGCATTCTCGTTTGCAAAAGGAAGCCCAGACCGGCCTTTTGTTAGGTAAGTTCCTGAATTATGTCTTTCTGGCCTTGCAATGTATTTCACAGGAACAACCTATCTGATGCCATTTTTGGCATGTCTAAATTGCACAGATCGTGCATAGACATGATTTTCAAGATATTGCTTAGAATTTAAGTTTTTCTAAGCATAAAGTGCAGAGGAAGCAAGGGCTGTAAGAGGGTATAAGCTTCTCCTGACTCTCTGTAATCAGTTGTTGGTCATTAACCAATACACTGGAATGGATCTATGTGACATCTGTGACACTGCCTAGCAAGCTGCATGCTAAAGGACAGACTAGAAGCCCTGGATTTCCTTATCAGTTTCCCTCTCTTTGCTGTTTTCCTTTCCCATGACTTCCAACCTGACTTCTTACCAAGTCCTCTATGTATGCACAGTTGTTTTTCATTCCATGGTAATCTTGATGGAGGCATCAAGGAGCTATCAGCATGAAAATAAGAGGTAGGATGAGTGATTAGAAAATTTCTGGAGGACAGGATGACAGGGTAAATCTCATAGGAACGAATTTTTTCCCTTCCGTAATCCTGGGGAATCCAGGACTTTCAGTTAGGGCAGATGTGCTCTGAATTTTCAAACATCAATCTTTCATTGGCCTTGCATCAATCATTCACGGGCTTGTGCAAATAACTTCTTCCAAACAATATTCTCCAGTCAGAAATGCAAACCTGTTTGAATATTTCATTGTTGTCAGATGATGTTTTTTGCTGAGGCTTTTTGTGCATCTCCTGGATGACATGGCAAGGTAGTCCCTGAGCTCCTTGACCTAATGAGGCTGGAAAGCCAAGTGAAGTGAGACAGTGACTGGAGCTGTGTCCTAGAAAGCCTTTTATTTCCTGTAGTCTATGCAGTGAGGAACAAAGGAAACTGCAAACAGGGAGCACTCATTCACCTCTAATCCAGTTAGGTTCAAACTAGGAGATGTCAGGAGTGACTAGAGCAATGTCAAGGTCATCTTCAATAGACAGCCTTTCAGCAGGTGGTGATGGGTATTTTACAGATGTAGTATATCAGTCTCTGTTTTCATCTGAAAACCTTTCAAATCCTCCTGTCTGCTCCCTGGGAAGTTTGGGGGATTCACTGGTTTTTATTTTTTTATGTATATATATATATCACAGATACATACTGATAATTCTTGGCCTTCACTTACAAAAATATACCTTGATCCTGCTAATTACGAGGCCTCGGCACAAGTTCAACCTACTGATGTGTTGGGTGGCGAGGGCCTCCTGGGGTTTTGGTAGTGGAGTTCTTGGTTGTCGTGAGACTTCTTAAACCAGTTTGCTATTTACCACAAACTGTATACATACAAAGCTTACTTTGGCTACCTATTCTTTCAGGAAATTGGAATCCATATGTTACTCTTCAAGAAGCTGCCAGATTACTTGTTTTCTGAAGGTACTGTTGAAATCTCTTTGAGCATGATCTCTGGGAGGCTCACTTGCTGAAGCCTAGGTCAGCACAGATGAAAAGGGATTAATCGGGGGAGAAGCGAAATGTAGAACTGAGGGGAGGCCTGGTGAAAACTGACCTACCCAAAACCTTCTGAAAAGGACAGCTGGCCATCTGTGGGAAACTGCAGTAAGTTTGCTGATTTAAATACTTGAAAACTAGACTTATCCAGAAAGTATATCACTGATGCAATAAACAGTAAATGCTGGTGAACTGGTCTTACCTATGCCTGGTTTGCACAACAGTGTTTACTTGCTTCTCAGCAAAAGGAATGGGGTATTTGTAAAGCAGGTGCATCTCAGACAAGGTCACCAAGGAGTTTTGGTTCCTAATAACACAGCAACAGTGTGTTAACTTGACCCAGGTCTTTTAAAAAGTGCATCAAGAGATTAAAACTTCAAATTAATGTCATGTTCCTATGCTCCTGTAATCTCAGATTTCCCCCTCAAATTTCAATAGCTCCTGCAAGTGTATACTGAACTTGTCTTCGTGCTCACTCTCATCATGTTTCTTCAGTGCTATGTTCTACAGTAGAAAAGGCTTTGAAATCAATTGCTGAAATGTAGTTCAGTTTATGGTTCATAAAGGGCTTTGGGAAACCGTTTTGTATAGAAAGTGTGGTATAAATATAGGCAGCATATTTATTTCCTTTTCTTAGCTTTGAAATTACACTATTAAGCTGGCAAAACTGTCAAATATGTAACTTAGCTTACTGAAGCCCTACCTACCAAAAGGCACTTAAGTGGATGCTTAAAATTAAGCAAGTGATTTAATCCCACTTTATAGAGTTCTCAAATACAGGCATAAGTCTTACTGAAGTCAAGGCAAGCACGTTAAAGTTAAGTGTATGCTATGCACTTTGTTAAATAAAGGCCTAACTCTACTTATTTTCATATCCATTCCTAATACAAAAAACCCAGTATGTTACAAGAAGCAGTGACATCTCAACTTCTGCCCCCATTAAATAAGTTTAAAAAATCATGAATCCTAAAGCAATTGCATTGCCATCATACTTCTTTCCTTTTATGATTAATCCAGAGTTTGATATGTCTTTCTATAGGATTAATATCTTAACAGCAAGGTAATAGGTAGTATGACATTTAATCTCTTTGATTAAATTCCATACTAAAATTGTCCCATAAATAAAAGAAACAATTGAGGCAATCATAAATTATCTTCATTGTGGCAAAGTGATGGATTTAGTGGTTACAGAGGGTAAAATTTCATGAGCTCATTAGAAGCTATAAGGGTTTTTTCCTTCCACAGAACTAAAAGACATTGTGGCCTACGGCAGGTTTTCTCACGTTGCTTTCATTTAATCATATGAAACCTTAAGAGGAAACAGAAGATTTTGTATGTATGTGCCCATTTCATTTTCCACTGGAGATGACCAGATCCAAACAGGGATATCTTGCTTCAGGTTTTATCTTAGGTGCCTCCTGTGGGCTCAGCATTATGTACATAAGGAAAGAGAATGTATTTTTTGGTTAACAGCCAGGATCAAATCGTTTCAGGACCTGAGTCTGCTGCTTATATCTTCCATTGACCTCCACCATGACCTTGGAGAAGATACAGAAGGCCAAATTCTCAAGAGCTCAGCAATGACTGTCAGAGTCAGCTCAAAATGTATCAGCCACAATCATAGTGCCAAACTAATAAGGTTTGGATGCAGTCCAGTGGACTGTGCTCGTCTGAGTTTTTAGGTAAAAGCATCACAAGGGAGATGCTTATCTGAGTTTCTCTGAAAATCTGCATGCAGGAGTAGATCCCAAACCTTTTGAGGCTCCACTGTGCTACTGAGATGCACCTGAAAGACTAATTTCTCCCTCTGCAAAATGAGCAAAATCCAGAAGGGCCTAACTTAGCATAATAAGGCACCATTTTTCCTCTTCAATTAGAAAACCCATTTTACTACAGATACTCAGATAGCTTTTTCCTTTCTGTTCAACTGTAGCAGGTAAAAAAGTCAAGCGATAGAAGAGGAATAAATGGGCAAGACTTTCATCTGAGTTGGTGAGGCTTTTAAGGGCTTTCCCTAGCACTTTCCTGCCTCCTGAAATCAGTGCTATCCCTTTGACTCCTTACAACAAACTAATTGCCATGAAGCCAGTTCTCCAACAAGGACAACACAGAGGCACAGACTGCGCTTTAAAGTCCTCCTGTGCTGTGCCTGTGCTGAGCTGCATGTTCCCCAAAGTTAGGGATGGACAAGAGACTGCTATACCATGTGACAGCACTAAAAAAATAAAAAGCCAGCCTATTCATGTGATTAAGAATTCAGATGAAAGGCTTTCTGTAAAGATGTGGTTTTAATATAAAAGGCTACCAGCAGAGAAGTCCCCCATGGTGCAGTTTGTAGCATCTTGTAAGAGTTTAGCAAGATTAAACTCATGTAAATTTCTTGAAGCATCTGCAATCCACAATGAGATTTTTGCCGCATGTTTCACCAGATGAAATGCTGTATTTCAGTGTTAAACCTTGTTCAAGTACCCATGAGAATGACAGGGCTGCAAGGCCAGGAGCACCAGGTTTTCTCCTGGGGAAATATGGTGGGAAGCCTTGTGGGTGGCATGGATGCTCTTCAAGGATGGGCCATGAGTGATGTTGACGTAGGTCTTTGCCATGACCAGACACCCGTGAACTTTACCCTCCTTAAAAAGAAAACAAGGAAACGCACACACTGACCAAGAACTTTTTCTCGTTATATGTGGGAGGTGAAGGCAACAGGATCTGCATGATGAGTTTGAGTAACACTCTGAATACAAGCTATGAGGCACTGATACCAAATAAGCCTTGGGAAACAGATAAGCCAGGATGTTGAAAATAGGGAGTGTAACAAGGAATTTTAATTGAAGGCCAGATGTGAAGAAAGAAGACTGAACTGTTGCCGCATGAACAGCGCATGATCAGCATTGTGACTGGTCTATTTTACACGTGTTTGACCTATGGGATTTTCACAGAATCCACTGGGATTAAGTGTGGCATGCCCGGGCATGTCAGGAAAGTACCGAGTGAGGGTATAAAAGGGGTTTGATTGTAATAAGGTTTGTCTCAGTACCCTCACCAACCTGAGTCTGTGCCTTTTGATATGCCACAGTTACGGATCCCTGGAGCTGCCTACAGCCTCTGTCCCTTACACTGTGCAAGGCCTGTCCTAGCAAAAATTCACTGAAGGCAGAAGCTCACTGACAGACCCTGATAAATCCATTAGATATTGGATTGCTTTTTAAAAACTTCAGCCTGTTTTCCTGAAATCTGTTATTAAACATGCCAGTTCCTTTCACAATGACCTCCAACATGTTTTTGCTGGAGATGCTAAAGGGAGAATGGGCACACGGCAGGAAGCCTCGAAAGAAAATGACTTGCAAGTTAGGCTGTAGAGCATGGCAGGGCCTCCAGACAATGCTAAAGACACAGTGGTCCAGATCTGTGTCAGAAACACCTGCTGTTGGAGATCTAGTAGTGTGTTGGGTGGATTAACAGAGAATGCATCCCAAAGGGACCAAGAAGGGAGGAAAATCACTGCTGAGATTCCCTATGCTTTGCTTCTTTCTTTTTTTCTGTGTATCACCATATGGTAATTGGTTTATCACAGACTGTGCCAGCACGATCCCAGATGCTGTAGAAATACCAGAGCACACCTCTAGAAAAGTTGATTCATCATGCAGCCTTGCCAAACACTTTCCTTCTATCACCCATGTGGGTCTGAGAGTCACAAGCTGGAGCTGGGATTGGAGATGTGTTTTGTGTTTCCAGTTGGAAACCTGTAACGAGTGGTGTCCCTCAGGGATCGGTGTTGGGACCGGTCCTGTTCAACATCTTTGTCGACGACATGGACAGTGGGATTGAGTGCGCCCTCAGCAAGTTTGCCGACGACACCAAGCTGTGTGGTTCAGTTGATACGCTGGAGGGAAGGGATGCCATCCAGAGGGACCTTGACACGCTTGTGAGGTGGGCTGATGCCAACCTTATGAAGTTTAACCAAGCCAAGTGCAAGGTCCTACACCTGGGTCAGGGCAATCCCAGGCACAGCTACAGGTTGGGCAGAGGAGAGATTCAGAGCAGCCCTGCAGAAAAGGACTTGGGGTTGTTGGTTGATGAGAAGCTTAACATGAGCTGGCTTCAGTGTGCGCTTGCAGCCCAGAAAGCCAACCATATCCTGGGCTGCATCAAAAGAAGCGTGACCAGCAGGCCAAAGGAGGTGATCCTGCCCCTCTACTCCGCTCTTGTGAGACCTCACTTGGAGTACTGCGTACAGTTCTGGTGTCCTCAACATAAAAAGGACATGGAGCTGTTGGAGCAAGTCCAGAGGAGGGCCACGAGGATGACAAGAGGGCTGGAGCACCTTCTGTATGAAGACAGACTGAGAAAGTTGGGGCTGTTCAGACTGGAGAAGAGAAGGCTGCGTGGTGACCTCATAGCAGCCTTCCAGTATCTGAAGGGGGTCTACAAGGATGCTGGGGAGGGACTCTTCCTTCGGGACTGTAGTGGTAGGACAAGGGGTAATGGGTTCAAACTTAAACAGGGGAAGTTTAGATTAGATATAAGGAAGAAGTTCTTTACAGTGAGGATGGTGAAGCACTGGAATGGGTTGCCCAGGGAGGTTGTGGGTGGTCCATCCCTGGCGGTGTTCAAGGCCAGGTTGGACAGAGCCTTGAGCCACATGGTTTAGGGCAAGGTGTCCCTGCCCATGGCAGGGGGGTTGGAACTAGATGATCTTAAGGTCCTTTCCAACCCTTACGATTCTATGATTCTATGATTCTATGATTCTATTTGGTAATGTTAACCTATTTTACCCATTCTTGCAGACTGAAGCAATATTAATATAGGTGAAGCAATGCATGTAATATAGGAAGACTGTTTTATCTTCACTCTGGTTACTTGTGGCTTGAGTTCAAAAATCCTAACATCTAGGGTTATTTGAAATGCTTCAGGGTATCAGAGACACCCATGGATATGACCAGGATGTAGGACTACCCAAGCCCTTCAGAAATGGCATGTGGAGACTGGGGCGTAAACTAGAGCACCTCCAGTGACACTTTAGATGCATTTTACCAGTTGAATGCCATTCCCATTGACTGCAGTGAGAGCTCAGACACCTAGTGCACATCTATACATTTGCATGTAGACACCAAATGTATGTGCCTCAGTGTGGGAGGCTGAATCATCCCTTCCCACCCAAGCTCTTCCTCAGCAGTACAGCTTATTGGTCCCACCTGCACTTTTGCAGGTACCTTGCAGAGCTCCTTGTAGACACTGAGCTATTCAAGACTATTAATATTTCTGGGTAACCAGTGAAACTGTTCAAGTGGGAGAAAAGCTCATTGAAACCTGTGAAGAAAACTCTTCATTTTGAATTTCTTAATTATGTTTAGCTTACTATGAAATCTACCTCCAAATGTAAATTCCTTATTGGAATTTTTTAGGCTTTCACACAAAAAAAACCCCACACTTCTAAGACTGAGTTTGATTCTAAACTCAATTTTCCACAGGGAGAAGAAATCCAGATTTTTCACACTTCCTTTGTTTTCCAGGCTGATTGTGCTCCGGGCAAGAGCTGGTAGGATTAGGGGGAACCGACAGCTACCAGGACAATTTCAGAAGCCTGTGACATGACCTGAAGAAATGATTGAGTTGCTCTATCCCTTGACAAAGAAGATAATGTCATATAGAAGGAGAAGCAGCCTGGCATCTGGGGTCAAGTGACCAATGTTCCCACAGTGTAGAGATGGGGTAGGCTTACCTGTGTAGAGGAAATGAAGCACTTGCTTTAATAACAAGCAATCAGCCTCATCTTCTTTGAAGCAAAGTGAATTGTTCAACTGATTTCAACGTGTTCTGATTTATATTATAAGGAAAGTACCCAGCTCAGGTAGCTGAGTGAAGTTGCTCAATTCAAACCAAAGTAAAACATGTCTGCTTTAATACCTGTTTGGAAGGCAATAGTTTACAATGGAGTGAGCTGAAACAAGAAAAAAAAATTATGTCATTAAGCCATGATTTTTTTTTTTTTTGGTGGGTTTGTTTTGGTTTTGTTCTAGTTCCTTTTATCCAAATAGCCCACTTCATTTGTTGGTACTCGTGATTTGCAGCCGTAAATATAGTCTATGCAGCAAATGCAGTTTTCCTTTTCCATTTTACTCTCCCTGTGTACCTTTTACATTCTTCTGCCATGTGTCCAGTTTTAAGCACATGTGCACTTTAAAATGTGAATTTCCAAGGTTTGTGTGGATGAGTATTTACAGGAGCTTGCTTGTTTACCCTCACTCTTAGTACATCTATTGAACTTGGTGCTCAATAGATGCTGATAGCATCAATGCTTGCTTACATCACTGGCAAATAAAAATGCATCATGTAGGCTTCAGTCGCCTTTTTTCCGAAGTTTCGTTCCTGTAGCTTATCCAAGATAACTGCCATAGGTACAAGGACTATCGCGAGGGCCACCTTGCAGGGGAGGGTTAGCACTTTAGCCTGTAGATTGAGATTTTTGTTGGTATTTAGGGTCGATTTAGTGGTTATGCTCTATGGGCTTTTTGGGCTTTTTTTCCTCCTCCTTAAACCCTGCGTAACTGTATCTCAGGTTGGCTTAAAGAACTGTTCAAAGGATCAGTCTGCATATTTATTTGCTGCTGCTTTTAGAAGTCCTTTAATTTGGTTGTAGCAGATTTAGAAAATGAGGTATAAAACAGAAATCAGAACAGGGAGTTCTGGCATTGCTGGCAGTGTCCTGCTTGAGCTGGAGCCTTGAAGAATGGGTGAAAGCTCCAGATACACTGCAATGTACATAAGACAGCAGCTGAGCAGAACTGGGAATTCAGAAGAGTGATTGAGCTAGAGAGAAAAGTCAGCAGATTAGAATATAGGATTTGATAACATCCTAAGATTAACCCCCATCACTGTACACAGCCTTGAGGACAGACACAGCATTTCTGTTATGTATTTGCAGATACCTTGGAGCAGTAAGGTCCAGTCATAGCCAGAGGTTTCTAGGGCTGACAACAAATACTGACAATACTTGGCATTTATCTGTCAAGTTGAGAATTACTGGTGCTGGAATCTGTTTAATTAATAAGAGAACAGAATTAACGCAATCTGATTTCCCCAACCATTCACACCTTCACAGGGAAGCTAGAGCTCCTAATGCTCCTAGTCCTGCTGCTGTGTAGGCTTTCTTTAAACTACCAAGTTTATATGATAAATTGGTTTGAGGAAATCTCTTCTGTGGATCCCATGAATAAAAGTAGGGCTAAATATAAGAAATAAATCATTCATTCTGAATTATCTACTTAGCACCACTTATTTGTTCTCATTTACTTCCATTTTACTTAAACTAGATAATTCATCTTTTCTTCCATCCTTAAAAGATATCTCAAATGTGGTTTGGTTTTTGTTTGGGTTTTTTGTTGGGTTTTTTTTAATCTATTGGCACATATTGAATGCCGTTAGATACTACTGCCATGCTGCTCTTTTGGAAGCCTACAAATGGCATTGTATACAATGAAGTAAATAAACTTCATTAGCTTTATCTCCATTAATCAGTCAATAACATTAATGAAGCCTGTTTAGAATCTGTGTCAGATTTAGGGCTAATTTATCTCATTAATTTTTGTGGAATTACAGTCCTCTTCAAATTTATCCCCTGGTACTATAAAATTAAGTGAGGTCAGCATTTTCCCATGAATTCTTGATATGTAAATTCAACAAAAAAGAATTTTGTAAGCATTTTGAAAGGTTTTGAGTTGGATCACAAAAGGGCCCAAGAATCACGAAATAAAGAGGATTGGAAATTGAAAGGGATACTACACAACATTCAAAATCTACTATTTTGCTTCAGTTGTTACACTCCAAACACCACATGATGGATGTGTCGCCTAAGTAGCAGTGCCCAAATCCCAAACAGGTCTTAGTCATAGGGGGTCAAGTCTGACATGAAGATGTTGATTTAGAGGCTTAAAGACCCTTCCAACATGCAGATTTAGTAGTCTCCAATGCATGTGAACTTTACCTTACTGTTTCCTCACAGGTTGCCTTGGATACATTTATGGACTTGGATTTCCGCATTTGGGGGGTTGTGTTTCAATCTAATGTATTAGTCTATTTGTAGACTGCACTGAGAAAGTTGTATTTAGTAGATGCTGTATTGTACAGGCCTGACATGAGAGAGTTAATTCTAGGTGGAGCTACAGAAAGGTGAAGGGTTTATTTTTGTTAAAATTTTGTTCCTTTTCTGTCCAAATGTTGACAACCTTTTTTATTTAACTGTATAAGATATCTAACTGTGCTATTTGCACATATATCACATTTCCTGAGCATTTTAAAATTTAAGGCAACACCTTTAATGTTACACTAATAGTTTTCTGCTTTTGATGCTATTTTTTTATTTTCCATATATCTGCAATTCTGTTTTCTGGCATAGATTAGAATCAGCAGTATCTGAAATACGTTGAAAAAGATATATCTTTCAATAAATCTTTTCAACTAAAAGCAGGAATAACTACTGACATAAAAGAGCCAGTTTTGCAGCTAGACTTGATAAATATCTGTTCACACTAACACATACCAGCCTTCTGTATGAGGTACCCAAATCTTCCCCAGGCATGAATGTCATCTGAGTTTTTACTATTTGCACAGTATAAAAAGAGATCGGTTGGTCATCTCAAAAAAGCTGATCCTCAAAAAACACAGTTTCTGTATTTTGGTCCCTGGTTATAAAATGTTAAGTGTTAAAGCTGTGCTGGGCTTGAGGTCAATAAGTTTGAATGTTATTTTAAGAACAAAAAAGCTGAAGCATCTCCAATGTGGCATTCCCTTAGTCAGGCAGCTCTAAAGCCTTCCCCCACTCCTCATGCTTTGCAAAATAAGACATTTTTGTTCTTGCATAATTAGCTTGCAGTAAGATTCAGGAAAAGGGGGTGGGGAGACACTTTGGAGCTCTGAGTAGTGACTGTCTGAGCCTTTATATCAGTTCCCTTTAAACTGTTCTGTGGCTAACTTTCCAGGTTACTTCCAGTGACTAATGGTGGGTATTAATTTAACGGGTCATAGTCACTGATTGGATCATAAATACAGGAATCCCACCACTAAAGCTTAAAAAGCCCCAGAGCTACGCAAGAGGGAGGTAAAACTCAGCACAGCAATACAATGTAGTATGCAACTCTGTCTTCGTTTATAAAGTCTTTTCTGATCTTGCAGCGTTTCCCCTATGCTGAAAGGAAGGGTTGTTCTTTCATCAAGAAAACCCGGATGATATAATCTCCTAAACCAAATTCTTTTTTCCTTTTTGGGAAGGAAGGGGGAGCAGGGCTGAGAGGTTATCAATGCAGGTCACTGTGGGTGACCTGGAATTGTTTTAGAATTATGAATGGCTTATCAGTTTTGTCAGGTGTCAATGGTATTTCTTTGTATGGCAGTCTGGAACATTGGCCTGAATTTCTAAAGAAAGAGGCTACAAATGAGAGAGATTTCACTATCGCAGTGGTTCATTGAAGTCTTCCAGGGGTAACTAAGAAGCTATTTACCGGTACCTTTACAGCACCGGCCTCAGGCTCCAAGCAACATGGTAGTATTTATTGCCAGTAAAACTCTGCAGAAATACTTCACACTGTCGCAGGTGAGAAAGAGGCAGATTGTTACAGCGACAGAATGAAAGATTTCCAGGTACGATACCTCAGACATTCAGTGCGCACCAGTAACTGGGGGCTATTTTCAGCCCTACTTATGTACCTTGCTCCTGCTCTGCATAGGTGTCAAATTGCCATGTGCTGCAATTGTAACATCTGCTTATTTAAACTTTAAGGACTGTTATTGCAGGCCTTTGCCACATCTCTTTTACAGTCTTCAGGACTAGGTGGACAATTTTATGGCAGTGAAAGGAAGCATAAAGATAGGGACTGCAAGTACCTGAGCCCAGCTTACAGGAAGAGAGCAGAGGCTCAGGTTTCAAAGTGAGCAGGGGAAAGGAGGTCAGACCTAGAGATGTGTCAGAATAGTGTGACCAACATCAGGCAAATATGTATCATGAATCAGGTTCTGAAACTTAGGAGATTTTAAAACAAGACTGGGTATTTTATTTGCTGTCTGTCTTTACAGTTCTCCTGACAGGCCGCCTGTTGCATAGAAAATAAGCCTGCTGAATGGGAAAAAAAGGTGTGATCCTTTCTGACCCATCTTGTACAGGAAATGCATCCCTTTTTCCTGCAGAGATGAAATTATTCTTCCTTCTTGGATTCTCTCTGACTGATGGGGGGGGGTGTTCCTTCTTTGATATTTTTGCCACCAAGGCTTTCTAGAAGTGATGGTTAGTGTAGTCTGAGGAGACAGAGGAAAGAATTTCCCCTGCCTGTGGGATTTTCTTTTGTAGTCAGAGCACAGCAGTCCCAGTACCCATGTTTTTATTTGATCCCAGGAAGTCTGTTCTCGGAGAGGCACAGAAAAAAGAAAAGAAACATTTGTCTGTGAGGAGGGGAAGGAAATGCACTGAGCTGGACTTGTGTGGGCCTTGGAGTCCTGTCACTGGAGGTATAAAAGTGAAAAACCCACTTGTTACTTCACTTGATGGGGCCAAAGTAAATCCCTGGGTGGCCTCTGGAGATGTAGAAATCAGGTTAGATTGGTCCCTTGCTTGCCAAGACATCAGCTTTCCACCAGAGCTTTTCCTTTCCAAACAGAGCCCTCCTGTGCCTGTCCCTGAGGGATCTCCACTCCAAGACGTAACTATCTGAAGAGCACGTGTTCACAGTGCCTTGCCTGGCATTTCCATATTTGAAGCTGTTTTACCAATTCCAGCCATACAGAAATCATGCAAGTAGTTTCTGAAAGTAAATCCCTTCTGGCTTCCTTCTATTTACACTTTGCTTTGTCTTGTAACTTTTAGGTTGTATTTGGTCACAATGTTACAGCTTCTTTTTATAGCTGTGAAAAAAATAACCTTAAAAACAAGTTAAAATTGAAATTTGGCTCAAGAGTGAGGGCTTTAAAATATCGAAATATTTCAAGACTCCAAGTCCAGAAT
Source organism: Strigops habroptila (assembly GCF_004027225.2). NCBI lineage: Eukaryota > Metazoa > Chordata > Aves > Psittaciformes > Psittacidae > Strigops > Strigops habroptila. The sequence goes on along the minus strand of NC_044281.2, from coordinate 56,084,049 downwards.
GTGAGTAGTACCAACTGAGCAGGATCTCTAATGCTCTTTTTCTCTCATTATGGACTTGCTCAGGAACATTCATTGTATCAGCTACCTGTATCTGAGTTTTAGCTTCAAGAATGTGTGAATCTCTTAATGAAACATAATTTCCAAAGACAGGTCCTCAGTGTGGCTTGTGTCAGAAAAAACAAACCAGAATGCATATTTTTACCATATCCACTGAAATACTATTCCTGGGGCTTCCTGGGTGAAAAAAACAATCGGAGCTTCTGTGATTTTTTTTTTTTTTTTTTTTTTAAATTTTTTGCAAGATCATCATACTCATAGAAGTCATATCTGACAGCCCAAACAAGACTTTCTACAACAGGGAAGTGGAACACCTGAAGCGTATCTGTCGCACAGCAATGGGCCTCCAGTTGCGCAGATGGACTCTGCCTTTCTTACCAACAGTAGTTCTTGCTCTGCATTTAGACAGACATTAGAGAGGGATGCAGTGTAAAAGAAGCTTGCTATCCATTTACTGTAACTTTAAATAAAGCTTTCCTATCAACCCAAAATTCTAAGATGTTGTCCCATTTCACAATCTGAGCCAGCTACATTAGCTTTCAGACAGGTCCAGCTTTGCAGAATTGAAGTAGTTCAGATGAGTTTTCGTACTTTTTAATACAATGAAAACCTGAGCCTGATGTGAGCTGCTCAGGAACTTAAAATGAGTTCATTGTACTTTGGATGAAGCAAATTTCAGATTCAGGATGAAGGTCCAATTACAATACAGGTTGACAAAGATTTTTTTTCCATCTGCACAGAAATGTAAGAGTAAAAAGAACTTCCTGGCTGACAAAGTTTAGTCCCCTGCTAATACCTGCATTATAAAATCCCTGTGGTTTTGTTGTTGGTTTGGTTTTGGTTTTTAAAAGGATTTACTTTAAAGGGACTTTTATGTTTACAAAAAAAAAAAAAAAAGAAAAAAAAAGATAAATTGAGGGCTTAGTAAAAAGGAAAAGATTGAAAGCTTTTTCAGTCCTGAGACAGACAGGCAGACAAGCAATCAAGGTTACCAAAGAATGTAAGGAGAGAGAGCAAGGTGAGAGGATCAGGCACATGCCCAGCAGAAGCAGAGCTTCTGCTCTCTTTTGTACTAACTGGAGAGGAATACAGGAGGTAGTGTAGGAAAATACTGTTTGCAGTAATAAAGCATCTTGCAAACCTTGTAATTCTGTGTCTCCTGTGAAGTATGTCAGAACTGCAGGGGAAAAATGTGCCCGATTTGACTGATGCTTTGCCAAGGAAAGGCACAAGCACAGGAACGGAAGGGTTGCCATCCTCTCCTGAAAGCTAAAAAGTCATACGGAGATACATACAGCACCATGGCTCTTCACATGTGGAAAGTGGTAATGGAACAGTGGGCTGTGTACACACAGGCTTCAAGATTAAGAGCAGCAACAGAGTTGACTTCCTTGCTATCACAGGGCCAGTTGTAGAAATTGCATGCTGTTCTTACCTGATCTCTCCGTAAATCTTCAGGGATGTGGAAGGAAGATGACGCTCTTTGAAAAATTGTGCACCTTACAAACGGGAGCCCTCGCCTTGTCGCTGTGGGAATGTGACACTGGGCTTCACGGTGCATCATGCAGCAGGATCAGAAATAGAATTGGCTTCTCCTGAGGGCTAGGAGACCTAAAGCCCCAAGGTGTGGTCACCAGGGCTCCAGTTTTCTTCAGAATTTGCCTCAACTTCCTGTACCTTCTTAATTAGATTGAAACCATGGATTTGGACTCTCCTAGTCCTACTCCCTCCTGGAAGTTGAGTTCTTCACAAAAATTAAATTATGAAGGAGAGGAGACACTCCGTTAAATGTTTAGAAGCTCCAGGAATGGATTGTTACACTAGGCAGAATGAAAAATCCTGCATTTTACTTAGTGTTAAATATTTCACCTTGATCATCTTTTAACAATTGTTAGCTTGCTAACAACTGCCAACAAGGCCATCTTTGATATGCAGATCTTGTCTATAAGAAGTCAGGAAAATTGAATGTGATTCAGTCATTGTATGTTTAGTGGGGAGGCATTGTGAAATCACTCTTCTTGTGTTGTTGCTTTATGCCCAGAAGTAAATCTGGTTGGTGACAGATGCCCTCTGCCTTTGCTCTCCACAAGGTAAAAAAAAACAAACCAAACAACAACTCCATGAGTGAGAGCAAGAACATTTCAAGACTTTCTTGTTGAATTTTCTACACTTCTTGCTACCAGTCAGTACCTTAAAGAGCCACTAGCTTTTAGCTTTCCATAAGAACTTGCTGGGTTTAGCTGGAGTAGAGTCAATTTTCTTCATAGAAGCTGAAATGAGGCCGTGGTTTGGATTTGTGCTGAGAACAGTGTTAATAGCACAGGGATGTTTTTGTTACTGCCGAGCAGTGCTCACACAGAGCCAAGTCCTTTTCTGCTTCTCATACCACCTCATCAGCAGTAGGCTGGGGGTGCATAAGAACTTGGGAGGGGTCACAGCCAGGATAGCTGACCCCAACTGACCCAAGGGGTATTCCATACCATGTGTCATCATGTTCAGCATGTAAAGCTGGGGAAGAAGCAGGGAGGGGAGGACTCTCAGAGTGATGGTGTTTGCCTTCCCATTATGCGTGACAGAGCTCTGCTTTCCTGTGGATTGCTGAACACTCACCTGCTGATGGAAAGCGGTGAATGAATTCCTTGTTTTGCTTTGCTTGTGCGTGTGGCTTTTGCTGTTAAACTGTCTTTAACTCAACTCACGAGTTTTCTCGCTTTTACTCTTCCAATTTTCTCCCCATCCCACCAGGAGGGGGTAAGCAAGCCGCTGCATGGTGCTTAGTTGCCAGGTGGGGTTAAACCATGACAAATACCCATCCTTCCCTCCCTTCTTCCCTTTGCCTTTTTGTCTGCCTGCCTATCAATAGACAGGAGGGAGAGATCACTTCAGGGTCCCTAGATTTGCTCTTATGAAAGAGAGGACAAAATTGCTGCCTCTGATTTCAGTCTTACTTTTTAATCCAGAACATCTCTGTCGGTCACTTGTGATGTGCACTATGTGGCAGCCAATGCTCCACACCTCTTCGACAGGCTTAGTGGGATTCTTGCTTTCCCAGTTAGGAAGATTGAATTCCTTTCCGGTTTTTATTAGGTTTATCCCCTCGGTAGCTTAATAAACTCTGCAGCTGAGGCAGGGGAAGGAAGCAGGCGATTTTCCCCGCCTTTGCTGCTCTGCAGGCTCCTGCAGCCGCATCCGTGTGTGTGTTGTGCCATCAGGCGGTGCTGCTGCCGCACTGCCACCTTCTCCGCACCCCTGAGACCTCAGCTGAGCCCAACCCTGCCAAAGGGCTAATAACCCATCAGTACAGCCTTCGAGCCTGCCTTCGTCCCTGTGAGCTGCTGCAGTATTAAAAGCTCTTACAGAGAATTTAGCAGGTGGCCAAGAAAGATGGTAATGGGATCTGCGTAAAGGAGGGCTTGTGCCTGTCTTGACTCTGAGGCAGCAAACACCCAAAATGTGGGGATTCATTTCTGTTCTACAGAGCTGTTTTCATTTGGATCTGGGAGAGACACAAGGAAACTGTATTGTTTTGTAAGCATTCATTACCACTATCAATAAGCAGCCTTTGTCTAGTCTATTGACAATTCAAGGGCTGTAGGGCAATGTTCTTCACAGTTGCCTCCTGCTCTCTGCCTCCTGGCTCATGCTAAACTCTGGAAAATTTTATCTATTGCTTCTTACTCTGTAAGTGATGGTAACATTAGTGAGGTTAAAGACTGTGGGATATATATGTCTAATAGCATTCTAACGTATTTTCTAAATAGCATTGTTTTCCAGGAGGCTCTGCCAGGGAATAACCTGTCTCCTAGACTAGAACCTGCAGAGTTTATCCTGGTTTTCTGTAGAAGCGAAGTTTGCAGAAATGTAAGTGTCTCTACCATTCTTTCCTTCTGCTTGAATGTGTTTGACCCAGTAGAAGATTCAAGGACCTAAAATTCCCATACATTTCGTAAAAAATAAGAAATCAGAGAGACTCTATGAGTACTTTTACGCAGAATAAAGAGTGGAGCATAAACTGACCCTTGAATAGACATCAAAATATGCTCTTGGGAGGGAAGCTGGAAGACATAAGTCCACAGAATCACCATCTCCTTTTGATGTGCCACTCGCGAAATTTTCCCTATGCACGCAAAGACAAAGCAACAGAAAGTGAACATCACAGTGGTTCTCACACTGGTTCAGTTTCCTAACTTGAGTCATTTTTATAAGGTCATAGGAATACCCTGAAATTGATAGAATGGCATCTGGGCTGCTTTTTTGATCTAGGTGATTTGGTTGTTTTTTCTGTTTTGGAATTTGATGATCTTAAGGTCCTTTCCAACACTAACTATTCTATGATTCTACATATTGTAGCAAGAAACTAAAGACCCTGAAAAATCTATGATCCAACATTTGTTCCTCAGGAATATTTATGTTCTTATAAACATACAAAGAGCGAGCTCTTCCAGACAATTAACTTGTTCCATAATTGTTTCAGCAAGGCCAAACACAGATACCCATATTCCTAATGAAGAATTGTCCTCTAAGTCATCACAGTCAAGCCAGCAAAACAATTTTAAAACAAAATTACCTATTGCCTGTAGGTAGTAGGGAAATCTTGAAATCAATTCAGGAAAAAAAAATATCCAAACAAGGAACATGAACAAAACCACATACCAGAAATAGAGGTGATACATTACTGGAAGACTGGAAAGAAATCAACTGCATCAAGTCATTCTGCACAGTTTTGATTAGTCTTTATTAATATTAAAATCTTTTGAACCATAAGTTTTTGACTCATGATATAACAGGAAGAACATGGCCATGTTATATGCAAGCCAAAAAAAAGTTATTCCTATATAGCCATATCCAATCCTCTTGGTTCATTTCATCTATTCCTTCCTACACTAATTGTCTTCATGAAGTTTTTCTTAGAATCTCTTTTCTCTGGCAATTTATGTTTAAGTGATGAGGGGCTAAGGTTTCCTTGCCAATTAGCAGTTCAGTCAAATCCATCTTATTTGGCTTACTTCTGGTTTTATTTCGTTTTCTCAATTTCATCTGCCTTTGATTCCATGAAACAATCCAGTTTAATTTGAAGAATTTTTTTTCTTATTATTACAATGGCTCATTAGATTAATCTCTGCTTAAAATTCATGTCCTTTTCTCTCACCTCTGAGAGACAATAGCTGAAAAGTGGCCTCCTTTGATGTGTATTTACTAGCTGCTGAAGGTCACTTTCTGAAAAACCCATTTTCTTCCCCAAAAGTCAAAAGATTCCGGATGGATTATCCAGTTCTTCTCATTTATAGCTTGTCGGTTTAGGTTTGAGGTTTTGGTTTGTTGTTTTGGGGTTTGGGGTTTTTTTTTTTTTTGATCAAAGAACATTTAGAAATGCTTTCTGGAGTTCAGCGTTTGCTATTCAAACTGTGTGTGCCAATGTGTCTTGACAAAGCAGCTGCGCTCTAAAAATGATGACATTTCTAAGCCCCTGGGCTGGAAAAGGAAACTTCTGTCCAGGCTCCAAAGATCTCTAGTGACATTAAAAGAGATTTTCATGAAGTGGAAGGAAAACACCATTTAAAGCTATAATTTTTGTTCTTAAGAAATTATGCATATTTAACCAAATGCCTTTGAACTCATGCCACCTAAGTAGAAAAACAAACAGCTTTTTTGAGAATTTGAGGATTATTTTACATGAGAATTTAATTTGTTTAAATGGAAATGAATATGGATAAGGATATTTGAATAGGTTCAGTGTGTTTGTCAGTCACAATTGCCAAGCAAGGACTAATCTTGGTGATTAGTAAGGGTAGTGATAAAAATATGCTTGTACCCAATATGCATCCTCATTGGCAGTTTATCGCTCCTAGAGGATCAGATGTCGAAAGCCATATGCTAATATTCAGCACAGAACAATCCTCTGGTTTATGCTGTAAAATGCATCATCATCGGCACTGCTCAGCAGTGAGTGAATGGCAGCCCTGAAAGACAAGAGCCCTTTCAGGTGAAAGGACTAGTGGCTGCAGAGGGGAAGTGGGGGCTTCTGGGGTTGCTCCAGGCTTTGCTGCTGACTCCTGGCATCATACAATGATTAAGGAAGGGGAGATGCAATATTTTACCTAAACTAGACTTCAGACTTATTTATATTAGGAATTATTTTCTCTCTGTACAGTAACTAGCACAGTGTGGTTCTGCCTCATTACTGGAGGTGCAGTAATGGAGTTACTAAATCAGAATTAAAGAGCGTGTTATGTGAGAAATGCATTAAAAGAAAGGAGAAAAGAAAAAAATAAAAGACCTGCAGAAATCAATGACTTAAAATGTCTCGTGTTTATATAGGATTTGACTCTATGGTCTTCCTGTACTGTGAAAGTTTACATTTTACTGGAATTATGAGTTTTGAATACAGATTTAACAGTGGAAAAGATTCTCTATTAACTGGTGCCTTAAGAGGTGGTAGTATAAGCAAAAAAAATTAAAAAAGCGGTGAGAGAAAAATACACCCTTGAACTATTTCACTTAGAGGCAAAGCCAAGTCCTGCCTTCAGTTTAACCTTCCAGCTTCCGAAACCTTCAGCTTGACTGAAGGTAGAACTAGGTTTAGTTTATTCTGGTACCATTTTCTGTGTGCCAAATACATTAATCATGACTATTACTGGTAATGCTAGCCATAATGTCAAGGAAATAAGTATCAAAGCCCTCAGCACTTGTTTCCCACCTGATCAGACCAAAGAAAGGGGCAGCAATGGGCAGGTTTCTCCCCCTACAAACCAGGCGGTAGTGCTCTGGAGAACTAATGAAATTTCCAGTCCCCAGCCACTGCCAGCAATAAACAAACCCACCGAGGTGTTATTAAAGGCAAAGGTGTTCTGCCACATGCTGCTGCATTTTCCTTAGGATTATTCAGAAGTTTCAAGCCCTTCTGATTTGATAGTTTCTGAAGAAAGAACTTTACTCTTTCAAAGATCAGTTGTGTTGAACTGCATTCACAGTAGCTGTTTTTGAAGGTTGTTCTCTTAATTTTACATCCTTGTTCTCTTGTACAGAGGCTAAGATGAGCACAATTTTGTGCCTGCATAATTTCATCTCCAATTGTATCTAGCCATAGCATAAATGGGAAGTGTCTGTGATTCATCTCCATTGAGGCTGTCTTTTGATGCAAGAGGAGAATAAAAGCCTTACACAAAAGACCACAAGAGTTCTTTTCTTAAAGGACAACACTTGGGTTTCTGTGTGTTGGAAGAAGCTTGAATTTCAAACTTTCAGGGAGTTAGTCTGGAGTACCTTTCAATAGCGAGAGAAGCTACCCAGTGATAGTCCTGCTCTTGCACAGGTGTGGTACATCTGGCATGAGTTTTCCCTTCACACCAGGGCTTTGCAGTACTCTCTATCTCATTCTGAAGGAAGAACTGATAACATGCTCTGGGGAAGCAGATATTAACCCAGTTCTATGCTGCGTGTGTGTGTGTCCCCTGCCTTTCTCTTTTCAAAGCAGCAATATAGTGAGATCCTATGTTTCTCCATAACATTCCTCTCATTTGCACAATTTTATTAAATTCTTTTCACAAGTTATGTAATCCCACTCTAATGAGGGCTTAATAGACCATTACATCTCCATTAGCTACACCTTGTGTTCCTCTTGGAGGGTACATCATGCACAGGGAGCACTTAACAGGAAGAAGCTCACTGGGGGCAAACAAGCTCCAGAAGGTAAATGGCCATGTGTACCTGTAGGAGACAGAAGTTTTTTGGGTCTTGTGTGTTTGTTATATGATCATGACGCTTAACATGTAGATTTTGCCTTAGTGTTGTTTTTCCCTTTTCGCTTTCAGCTTCGTTGCAGGATGATGTTGGCAGGACATGTTGGAAGGCTATGGGCTGCAGATAATGCTGTTGGAGCAAGAGGTATTGATTGCTGCAGCACTGCTTTTGGGGTTGTGATAGTTGAGTTAAAAAAAGAAGGCTTGGAATGGGATCTGCAGGCAGCATGTGTAATCCTGCACAAAGATGGGTGCCCCTTTTTATAGTAAGGTAAAAAAAAGTTGCAGATTGTGCTATCAGGGAATGATGTACAGAGCAACACATGGAGGTATTTGATAGGACTTCAAACCAGGGCAGGTTTGGAGCCTGTCAGCTGGGAAATGCAGGCAGAGTTGGTATGCAACCTTGTGCCAGACTACTGATGTGCCCTGTAACACCTTAGCTTTAATGTACTTCTTGAGAGCTTGTTTAATATTTCACTAAAAGCTTTGGTAAGGTGAAACTTCAGTAAGGATAGAACAACTTGCCTACTGTCTTAGGCTGGTGAGCAGAACATGCTCTGAGCTGGTCTGGTGCATTTGTAAGAACTGATCTTGTGTTGCTTGAATTTCCCATTGTTGTTCGGTCTGGTAGTTTTATTAACTGCTGTTCTAATACTGTATTATAAATCCATTAATTGATTTGGTTCTGGCTGTGATATCAACCTGCTGAATGGTGTTCCACAGTCCCAGTCCCAGTTTTTAAGGATAATAGTTAAAGAGTTGATTGAAAAGATTAACAAAACTTTTTCTTTTTTTTTTTTTTTTGTGAAGTACAATCACTTGTTTGTTCTTTCATTTTACAAGGCAGCGGGAAATCAGAAAGGTTAAAATTTCCTAGTGCTTTGTCTGTAGTATAAATAAGAAATGCTGAAACCTCTTATGTAGTACAACTAGTGCTTTAACAAAATTATTTATGCTTAGGACAAGCTCTATATGGACTGTCCTGGGTTCAGCAGGACAAAAAAGTTTTTCTCCTGTACTTTAGTTATGTGATCAAAAGTCAATGACTTAAAAGGTCCAGAGCATGGCATCTCAGAAAAGCCTTGTCCCTGAAAGTGGTTTGCAAAGTTGCCTAAAATCTTGCTGCAAATCATAACTGATTAGGCCCTTAAACACAAAAGTATTTGTAAGAATCTACCTGAAAATTATGAACTGTCAAAATCTAAATGGTTGAGGGACTTCTGATTTATCCTACTATTTAGGTTGGACCAAATTTTTTGATGTGGTAGGAATATACATAACTGCACACAGAGATAACTGTCTCTAGGGATGTTAATTTCTGCCTGATAGAAATCAATTGACTTTGGAGTTAACAAAGATGAAACTTTCATTTGTTACACCACCATGTATTCTGCAGTGTTAGCACTAATATAATAGATATGGGTTTTTTTTCGCCATATACTCTAGGAGGTCATCTAATTTTAAAGCTTCTGACGACTCCAAATGTAATGATTCTGCAGAGAAAAATCACTCAAGTTTTAAGTCACTGAATCTTACCAAATAATACAGATGCTACAAGTCACAGCTGTGAAGTCCTTAGTTTGCAAATCTTATGAAGCATGCTTTTTATGTCTGAGTTGCCTTGCTAGCAAGTACATTTAGTCGAGGGGGGATAGTGCTCTTGGAGGGATTATTCAGGGTACATTTGTTAAGGTGACTTATAATGACCCTGGCATGGCTGAGACTTTCTAAATTTATTTGAAACCCCATTCTTTCTCCTGGCTCAACTCCCAGCTAAACCCAGAGCCTACTTCATGATCATAACAAAGCTGACTTGTATTGCTTTGCGAAGCCCAAGGGAGATCATTTTTTTCAATGGGAGCTGGGGAATCTCTGTTATCTGGAAGAGGCTCTGGCTTGGTTCCATCTCCAAATGCTCCAGAGATGCACTGTGCCGAGCTGTCTGGGCTCCTGACTGTGTGAAATGGCAGTGAGTAAAGACAAGTTACTCTGGGCAGGGGATGTTGACCTCTTTGCACTTTGATAACATGGCTTTTGCAACTGAAAAGAGCATTCTGGTGTCCTGAGGAATGCCTACCCACCATAAAACTGAAAGCATGCCTGAATGATGCTAGGCTTGCCTTCAAAATGGGTTGTTCTGGAAAATCAACACAGACTGGACAGGACATGGCACCCTGGTGGTTTTTTACCTTAAGGCCTTATTTCCTTGCAGGGTCTTTTGAGAAGCAGCTGTCATCTTGGCGTGCTTTGTGTCCTTTCCCAGTCATAGGGGAGAAGCAGATGGAAGCTTTCGGCTGCTTCACTTTTTACATATAATATGTTAAGAAAATAATGGCTTCTGTAGCCAAGGGTGGCTTCTAGCCAGGCCAGAGGCCAAAACATTTGTTTGCACCATATGTGACCCAAGTGCTAACCTTTAAGAAATGCCCAGCAGCTGAAAGTATGAGTTTGTTGTCTGTACAGTGGGATAGAGCACCTCTCTTATGAAGACAGGCTGAGAGAGCTGGGGTTGGTCAGCCTGGAGAAGAGAAGGCTCTGGGAAAATCTTTGAACAGCTTTCCAGTACCTAAAAGTGGCCCACAAGAAAGCTAGAGAGGGCCTTTTGGCAAGGACATGTAGTGACAGAACAAAGGGTAATTAATGGCTTTAAACTGAAAGAGTGTAGATTTACATCAGATGTTACGAAGAATTTCTCCACTATGAGAGTGGTGAGGCACTAGAACAGGTTGCTCAGAGAAGATGTGGATTCCCCATCCCTGGCAGTGTCCAAGGCTAGGTTGGACGGGGCTTTGAGCAGTCTGGTCTAGTGTAAGGTGTCCCTACCTGTGGCAGGGGGGTTGGAAATAGATGATCGTTAAGGTCCCTTCCAACCCAAACCGTTCTATGATCCTATAATGACTCTGTGAAAAAGGTGTGGTGAGGTGCTCAGCTGCAGGTAGGAGACGTGTGTAAGAGGAGGTGGTGGAGAGCTGGCTGCTGTGGGTGTCTCTAAGCTGTTTACCTCTCCCCACATAATCTACAGGGAGCCTTAGCAAACCTGGGCAGCACTTCAGTCCTTCTCTTCTAAGTATTTAGATCCAAATGAATCAGAACCCTAAATCCTTTCTAATCTTATTTTGTTTTGCTGAAGTTACCAGTTATCCTCATAGTCCCTGTATCCTAATTGTAATAGCATTAAAGAAAAAAAAAAGATGGAGGAAGGAGCATACATTTTACCTATTGGCTCATTCATTTTGAGTTCCCCAAAGTATTATTGGAGACAATATTTTCCCAAGCATAGCTCTTTGGAGGCTAAAGAAAAATTAGAAACATAGAAATATCACTAGAGCTCAACTGCTGTGCTAGAATAGTCCTTTGCCAAGCTGACTCTGAAAATCAGCCCCATGCTCCTGCAGGGTGTGGTGAATCAGTATGCTTGAAGATTTAATTTAGAAGTGCAAGTATTTTTTTCATCTTTCAAGGCCTGAAAAACTGTTTCTAAGGCAATTCTTGCAGCTTTTGGAGAGCCTGAATTGATCCCAGACTCAAGCGGTCTTGAAATCCTTTACAGGTACCCTTGCCAGCTGCTGCTCCCAAAATGGCCGGAGTGGCCATCTGTCATTTTTAAGCCTACAAATGTCAAATATCAAGGATGAAAACAATCGAGAGAAGGCTGCTAACTCTTCCCAGCTGTACCTGTTGGTTGAAAAACTACTTTTCCCTGTATGTCTGAGCTGTGGACATTCACCATTAGAGTGCGTGGACTCCCTGCTCTCCTTGCTCTTCTGCCTTTCAAAGTCCCAGGTGTGCTCACAGCAAAGCTGCCTGCTCCTCTTCCTAAATTCTTCTCCCCTTCTAAGGGAAGAGTGAGGAGCCGAGTAGACATTAAATTTTAATGCTTACTGATGCCACAGGCTCTCTCTAGCTCCAGCTAGACTATTTCCATCCTTCCAGTGCTGGGAAGTGCTTGAAGTTGAGGCACTCACACATTAGGTGGTGCTAAACTCTAACAAATGCAAAGTGGTCAGTTGAGCTGTTACCCGTCCTGCTTGCTGCACTTGGCAAGGCTCTATACGCATCTTCATGCGGTTGAACACTGCCCTGCAGCACCGATTGCCAGTTCAGAGGCTTGCCAGTTTGCAGTTAAACTTGCCATCAAGTAATTCTAGATAAAAAATTTCCTGACTACTACTTCTTTATCTAAAACTGCAGCCAATTTTATTAAACTTAGGAACCTGAAATTAATGTTTAAGGATTTTCCTACTCTTAGGGCTGCTCCAAGGGTGGCAATAGTTGGGGTAAGAGATGTCATCTCCAACCTGCCAGAGCCGAGCAATTCTCTCCCCACTTCCCAGAGCACATAGTCCTTCCAGCTGCTTTACTTACTAAACTGTCACCAGTTGAAACTAGAATTGACCTTGAAGTCAAGCTCCAGTCAGACAATGTTGTCCTAAACCGGATACAGGGTTGAGGGGTCAGTCTTAGAGATGGCTCCTACAACTTCAAAATTAATGTGCAATTAGGACCTTCATGCACCAACTTAAGTCACTACAAGGCTGAAAATAGAGATTCAGCTCCTAAATGAAAGTTTTGGAATAGATGGGGTTTGAAACTTTATTTAATGAATACAAATATGAAAATACTTGAATTGTCATAGGGGATCCTAGCTAAAGAAGCTGCCACTGATCAGAATTTACAGCTGTCATTCACAAAACTACTCTGTATTGACAGTTCTAGTAACTCTACTTAGCTATCAAAGATCTAGGTTTAGAGTGGGAATAGGCACCTCTCAAGAGATGCCTTGCCCTTCCATTTCACTTCTCTACTACTGCCCCCAAAAGCATTGAATGGGATCTGCAGGTAACAGTCAGGTCCCTCTTTGGGCCAAAACCCTGTCTCTTCTTGCTTTAAACTTCTCCCAGACACTTGTTGAATAAATGATCATTCTATGTGCAAGAAAGAGGTAGAAAGCTTGACCAAAGGCTACCTTACAAAGGGCTACCTGCTTGAACTTTTCTAGCTACATGTCAGTTGCATTTGAGATGCAAGAAAACAGTGAATCTGAAGTTGAGTGTCCAGTAGAGCTGGAGACCATTCTGCAGAGCACAAGAAGAGGAAGATGTCCATGGTCTTCCCTGCATACTGCTGAGCATGTTTTTTTGTGCTCTGCACACACCTCCAAGGTGCGTGAAAAGTAGTGGGAATGCAGCAAGGGCTGGCATGGAGTATGCCATACTTGCAGCCACCTATCAGGGTTTGCTGTTAAAATGTTTAAGAATCACAGAAAGGTTCCTCGGAGTTCTACTGCATGGGCAAAGCTTTTAGTTAGGAGGTCAGGACCTTGCAGGATAATCATGGGCAGAATTAGACATGAAGGCATATAAAATAGCTGAAAAGATGCTTTGAAACAAGCTGCCAAACAATGAATAATCACAGAGAGCTTAAATGAGACCCATAGTACAGCCTTTTGTTTCTTAAGGCAAGCTACCTGTCTTGGACTTTTTTCCTCTTCTTTCCTCTTTGAGAACAAAAGGCAGAATCAATAAGCCAGTCAATGAGACCACTGGAAACCACTTTGAAGTTTGTGATGAAAGAGAATTTTCTTCCCTGTTCGAATTGCAGATTCCTTAGCACACAACGTGGCTGGTTCACTTCCACCTCAGCAAATCCAACTGAGGCATATAAGATCACATCTCACCACACTGCCCTCCTGAGAATAACTCCACTGAGTGAGTTCAATCAGCTGTAGCCTGTACTGCAGACATTGCTTTTCAAAGTAGAAGCTGAAGCTATGGTTTCACCATCCGAGTTCTCAGGAAGTTTTGCCATTTTCAAGGTTCTGTATGTTATCTGGCAAGGGAGGAAAAAAAAATTCAAGCAGTCCTAAAATATTTAGCCTTTTGTTCTTTTATTTTAGTGTCCATGGGTCAAGAGAGCTGCAATAGCACTATACTCATTACGGGTGAAATAAGTGTTAAGCTGCATGTAAATTAGCACTTGATAGTCCCAAACAGTTAATGAACTATTCATTAGAAACCAGTTGGGGGGAAATGCCCCATTCGTAAATATGCACAAGTCTGAGTGTTATGAACCATAGCAGTCTTACTTTTAAGTTTTAAATATATAATAGGATTAAGTTGGATCTCTTGACTTTCTAGCTCATACCTGGAGGACAATATCACTTTGATTCTGGCAGCCAGAAGATGTTTGCTCACTACTTGGCTCCTACTCTACAGACGCACAGTTTCTCTTCAGCAATTTCAGAACTGTTCAGTGGCACGGCACCAATGGAAGTATCTGGTGTAGAGCTATCCAGGGGCTATTGCATTTTAATCTTACAATGGGCAGCGCTTCTCATCCTTTGCTGTCATTGTGAGTTAGAGACCTTGCCAGAGACATGGGTGGTCTTTATTAGTGTGCGGTCATGTAATACAAGATTGTCCTTGACCAGGGTAGCTCTCATGCAAAGTATCCCAGAGAGGGATGGCTTCTGTGCTCTGCATGTTTGTAGCACCTAGCAGTTTCCATTCAGGCAGTCTTTCTTTAACATAGTCACTAATTAATATTTTACCCCATTCAAAGATGAGACCTGAGGCATTAGGTTAGCAAGTTCCAGCTAGATTAAAAATTGGCAAAGCAGAATTTAGGTAAACTTCCTTACTCATAAAAATTGCCTTGCTGACACTGGATGGTCTCTCTTCTTGCATCTTACTGTACAATCATTCTGCCTTCAGTTGGTGTGTACTACAGTCTTTCAACCCACCAGAGCCTGCTTTCTGCAATGGTTTGTGCTGCTAATCTAGAGGGACCCAGGAGACCTGACGACATCCCACCTAGCAGCTCCCTGTACAGATCTTGGGTCCTTCAACTAATCTCACTTTTAGAGGGGAAATGTAGAATGACAGACTTTGGTGCCTCATCTTACTAATGGTGAGATGGATCTAGGATGAACAGCGTTTCAGAGAGGCCCAAGAGAAGACCTCTCCATCTTCCCTCAGCCTCTCCCAAATGCACTCCAAAGGACCCAGCTATGCCCAGGCTTCAATTGAAGACTTTCAGTGTTCCTGTCACCACTTCATTGCTCACTGGGCTCCCTACTAGCCCAGCCATTTCTGAAAGAAGTTCACCCACCAGAAGTGCTCTGCAAATGCAAGTTGCCTTAACATTTGGGTTCCTTACGAGGTAAACTAAAGCAGCAGAGAGTCATTTTCAACTGAAGAGTGGGTAAGAAAAGGTTAACCAGTTAATTGCAAAGCCATTCCCTTTGACTGAAAGCCTGGAGGCACACTGCTTTTTTTATAGCTTGGGACAGAAAAGTGCACAGTATGTGACACTGATGCAGAGTAAATGTTTCATGAGCTGGCCTCCTAACAGACTTCTCCCTGAGAGGAAGAAGCTGGGGTGGTGATGACAGCCTGAGTGCCTGCAAGAGTGAGCCATGAAGTTTCCGGTAGCTTTCTTAGAACCTGAGGATCTTCCCCCTTGGGCTTGCATAGCTTTTTGTTACATAAAACTTTGGCCCTGTCTTAGCAGAAGGGTGCAGTGCATCCAGCAGATGCTGTGCTGACAGGCATTGGAGCCAGACGATACTGGTCATGTCTGGTGGCAGCTCTTAAGGCTGCTAGCCTGCCTATCCTGTACTTGTGAACACATGAATAATTGAACGTTCTGTCAGACCATGCTCTTATTTTTAGTAGCATTGCTGCAAATGCCCTACGTGCCATAGAGATCATTCTCTGAAAAAAAATATTGTTCACAACCTGATTCTAACATGGTTAGCAGAGTTTGCAAACACGGTAGTAGCCTTGGAAAAACTGCTTCTGTGAGAGGAAGATCTTTGGTTTAGTCTGAGACTGTCATTATTCTACCTCTTATGCTATCTCAGCTCTATGTCAGCAGGACAGGTTACAGAAAAGTTTTTGTCACAGCTTGCAGCGAAAACGGATGGTGTAGCAAAGGAGCAAAAAAACAAGGCTAAGAAAATAGATGATATACATCTCTGTAAAATACTTTGGACAATTATTTTAAAAATGTCAGACATCAGGGTATTGTTTCAGCTTCCTGGTATCTAATACAGATGTCAAATTTTTTTTTTTTTTTTAAGAGTAGCTAAGTAAATTACTCCACATTCTTCTACAAAATCACTTTGCTCTAGTTACTAGCGAAAAATAAGACATCTTTTCCCCCACTTGATGGAAGTCCCAAGGTCCTTTCATAGTTGCATCACTAGAACATGCTGAAAAATCTTTTCCCTAATAATAGCATACTGGTTCTCACCACTCATAAATGAGCTGTAAAAGTCAATGCTATGTCTTACAATGTCACACTGAATAAACTCAAATATTAAGCTGGCCAGAGCACTGAGCTTGCATGAAGAAATGAGGCTTGGAGCATGGAAAAACAAGGGTTACGATGCTTACACTGCCTGGCAAGGGGATCAAGTTTTGTCATTTATTCTGTACAGAACTTGAGCGGGATCTTAATGTGCTCATCTGGAGGTCAGTGGTGCTACTGCTGCATGTGTGAACATTTCTGTGACCATTTTGATATTTGGTCTGGCCCCCAGGCAGCTCCAGTGGCCACTAAAGTGGAGATACTGCTTCCTGGCGTCCTGCTAAATAGGGGACCTCCCTTCCGCCGAGAGCCGCCTGCAAGCTGCCTCAGGCAAGAGGATGTTATTACATGAACCTCCACTTAGTGTCCTCACTTGCTTTTCGGATCAGCTAGAAAAAGGGAAAGCTCTTGTTTCGGGAAGGACAGAGGCTAAAAGCAAGAAGATCAGAGTATGCACATTGTTTACATAAAGAATTAATCTGCAAAACTAAGCCCTCTTTAGGCTCTGCCCGAGCACCTTGGGGTTGGCAGCATCTCTCCTGATGTCTGTTGGGTTTGAATGGCTTCAGGATGCAACCCACACTTTGTAAGCACTGTAATCCACATTCAGGAGTTTGGCTGAGGTCCTCTGTAGCCTGTGGAGCATGGCAAACTCTAACATATAGGGCCTGATACAGAGCTGAAAATCCCTGTGAATCCCTCTTGATCTGAAGAGCATGGCTGTCCCACTGTGGATAAGCAAGTGCAAATGCTTTCACACTGTACCTGCTAATGAGTTACTTGACAGGCTGTATTAGTCCTATTTTGGGTCCTCATTATGTGAAACATCAATGTGTGCTTCATGTTGAAGGCAATTCCTCCCTTGTGTGTTTACTGATAACTAAATGGTCAATGGGAAACCTCATGTAGATCTCTATTTTAGACTGAAGGAGAGCTGCCTGTCCGGTTTTTTTCAGCTGTCCCTGTTAAACTAGTAATAGTGTATCTACCTTTAAACTTCACCTAGGTCATTAACAAAATCTTACTTCCTGTAAATGCCTAAAGCTGGAAAGAATAGGGTCTATGCCCACTAGCTCATGTTTTTATAGTCACCTGCACATAGAATCATAGAATAGTTAGGATTGGAAAGGTCCTTAAGATCATCTAGTTCCAACGTCCCTGCACATCACAGGCCATTTAATACCATGTGGAATTGCAGAGGAATCTCTTCACACTTCCCCTTTGCCCCATATTTATATCTGAAATGGGTCTCTTTGTAATGGAATTATTTTAATAAATGTCATTATTTTGTTACTAATTTGATAATTTCAGCATGGTAGCTATTGCTCACCGTGAAGAAATGTCTTTGCAGCATTTATATGATGCAAACAAGGAGTGCACAGGACAATGTGCTTGCTTCAAAAGTTTTCACTGGCTTGGACAGAGAAAGGATTGAACCATGTTGCAGAACAGCCTTGGGCTTTGGCATACTAATTGTTTGGGGAATCTTTCTTTTTTCTCATTGGGACTGTGGAGCCATGAAAGCTTTACTTCTGTAGCTGCTGGAAGACAAAAACCTATTTCAAAACTGAAGTTATTCATGAAGGAACAACACTGTATTTCACATGATCCTAATTTTACCAAGTTCTTGTATTTTAAGGTCAAAAACTGTTTTGTTTTGGTTTGGTTTTTTTCAGATCTTTATACAAAGGCATCTTGTCTCCACACAAAACCACAAATGGGAGAAAATCTTGTCTCCACACAAAAGCACAAATGGGAGAAAATCCATCCCTTCCACCAGGGATTTGTTCCAATGATAAACACTGACTTTGTTTTAGGCTACTTTGCCTTGCTTTTTTTAGTGAAAATTTTCTAGCTTGAGTTTGCAGCAAGGTGATCAAGTACTGCTATTCCCTCCTAGGGTAAACTCCAGAGGGAGAAAAATCTCCTGTTAACGGAGAATATTTGAACACATCAGTTGACAAATTGGACTTTCACCCAGCAATTCCACTAACAATTTCATAGCATAATAAGAGGATTACCTCCTTCAGTTCCCATTCCTGTTCCCCAAACTTAATACTCATCAGTCCTAAGTCTTCTAATTATTTTCTAGGGTTTCCAACCTTTGTCCAATTGATCATTAACTTGTACAATTGTATCTGACATTTAAGTGTATTTAGATCCAGCTTAATTTGATCTTTCTCCTTTGCTACATAATTCTTGATTCCTTTTCTTTGTCCAGACAAATTTCAGGACATGGGCCTCTAACCTGATCCTTTTTATTATGAATTGTCAGGATCCAGCTTGCAGCTGTTGGGAGCCAGTTGGCAGAGGTGCTTTTGTGTGCAAAATCAGGACCAAAGCTGAAAAAACAGAAGCATTTCTTTCCACCAGGTGTAGTCTGAGGGCAGCAGGAAGGCTTGGGTTGTCACTAGTGTATTAGGTGTGAAATACCCGCTATCTTTAACTATGTGAATCTCTGACTGCAGAGCCTGTTATTCATGGTACCAGCCATAGGACTGCATCAATGGGCGAATTTTCTGTGTAGCTGTAAATCACACTGCATTTTGTTGCACAAGAGAAAACCCACTGAGAGAACTGATTCTATCTGAGTGAGTTGTACTGAAGGAATATCGTTATTTTTGAAATAATCATTACTTGTTTTGATTTGATGTGGAATACAGTAGAGCCTAAACTGTATTATGCAGGGTTACTATAATTACTTTGAAAGCTTAGCATGGAAAAATTTGTAACAGCTCATGTGCTCACTTCAGGAATCATTTCAATTTTACTCTCATGAACAGTTGTTCATTCATTGCTGATTGCAACAATCTTTTAATCAAGAAAACAGCATGGATATTTTACTCCAGCTGGTAATAAGGGTTGGGGGAAATGGTGAGATTAATTTTACAAGCTGAATGTGAGAACTGAATTTCTTCAAAGTAATGATACTTGCTAAATAGAAAGAAGTGGCTTTAAAGCTTCTTTAAAAGGAAGACAGTGTCAAATTCAGCCTTTGAGCAGTATGTTGCAAATGGACTCTCAGCAATGGGAAGGTCTGTATCACAGGCAGCCTACAGAGGCAGTTTTTCCCTATTGCTCTTTATGTGGCAGCAATGGGCAGGAGCTCTGGTTTGCTTCACCAGCAACAAATTATAAATCACTAAGTGAATGAGCCAGCACACAACACAACAGCTGGAAGCAAGGATCTCCCTTTCCATTCTCCTTGCAGCTCAAATTACCTCACGCAGTGCTTGCTTACTGTTCAGTGTCCAAACCCAGCATCTTACTGAGTACCTTAAAGGTTGGTGTCATTTGACAACAAAAAGGTGGACAGACACTGCAGATGGCTTCCCAGACAGGTAGAGCTAGGGAGGGGATAAGATAATAAGTCTTTTCTGTGTTCTCAAAGTTCAATATCCCTTGCAGGTTACCATCACAGCTGTCTGGAAAGCACTTTTCATTATTTTCCCACTCTTAATGTGGAACAGGAAAGAAAAACAGACAGGAGGATCACTTTAGATGTTGTTGTTGTTGACTTCCGTGGGCTATTCCCCTGGAAAATGTTGGGGTTAAAATATTAGAGTTATCTAGAGAAAGCATGAGAATTCTGAATGAAACCTGTTTTGAGGGTTCCCCCTGAAAACACAGACACATTTTTTTAACAGAAAATGGTACTTCTGGAGGAAAGAAACCCAACTTTTTTGACCACTCTTTGATCAGTTGCAGGACTATGGAAAATCCTTCAGGCTCTGGTGGTGTCTCCCATCGTAATTTTTAAATAGGGTCCATCCACATATGAATGGCACAAGCAATAGCAGTTGCATTGCAGATTTGATGTGAAGAAGCTTTGGGCTGCTGCATGACTCAGTTGCCTGCTCTTACTGTGTTGACTTGTGTCTGCTCTGGCTCTGCTGTTGGCCAGTTTGGATCCATGCTTCCTGATGGGGACACAATTCTGAGAGTAGCATGCTAGTTAGACTTCTCAGATGGCCCATGTGAGCAAACAAGAGCAAAGGAGAGCTTACCCTTCAGACCTCGCAACTGGTTTCAGTGACCAAATGTGGGAACATGTGACGGAGATGCCCAAGGTGTGAGAATCTAGTCTCAATTGTGACTTGTGCAAATAGCGTATGGAGCAGGATGAAAGCCCTGCTAAGCCACACAACTATTTTGCAATCAGGAGATATGAATAAGTAGTCCATACTGAAATGGGACACTCTGCTTTTATAAGTGTTTTTGTAACCTAGTAAGCAGAGGGAAAACTGCATCAAAGATGTATATTTTAACAGTAAAGTGATGCTGCTAAGTTACATATAACTTAGGAGCTTTTCCACCAGTATAAGCGGATATGGCCAAGATGCTTTAGCCACTCCAGGCACAGGTGGTGTGGCTCCAGATATCAAAGGTGCAACTGAGAGGCTTCCCTCCTCCCTGCCCTGAAAACTCTTGGTGGCTTCATTGAGAATCTTACATAGCTGCAGAACTCAGGTTGGGGCCAGTTATCATTATTGCAAGAAAAAGCAAATGAGAAAACCCTGGTTAGGTATGTCATTACTATCAGTTTTCACAGCTTACTCTCCAGACAGTTCGAGTTTAAGTGGTTGTTTTTGCTATTGCATCTTCTGGTATGCTAAGAGGGACTGGGAGACTTGAACCTATTCAAATTGATCTCTTAACATTTCTCATCATTTGTATATTGGAATTATTCCATAATGAAAAAATGTTTGGGTTTGTCATACAGAATCAAGCAGCTTTGATATGCATACTTCACCTTACCCAGTATCTTCTATGTGGAGTGAGTATAAAGTGACCTCTGTCATGGTGATATTTTCCTTATCTTTTTAGTGGCATGAAAACTGGCAAGCAAATCTTCTATAGAAGCTCCCAGCACAAAAATGAAACTGAAATATTTAATCCCCATGGAAACAGCTTATCATGGATGGAGGATTTCCCCCCACATAAGGTTGTGAGCTTCCACGAACGCATCCTGGAAATGGTGATTTTACATAAAAGCTGAAAATGTGAGTGGGGAGAGGAGAGAGGAGATTTTGGGGAGGAGGGGAACCCAACTGCTGGTGTTCAGCCTCTAAGACCTAAATCCTGTAGATTTAGTGTACATGTGAGCACTTCCACTGATTTGCAGCACTCCAGGCAGAAGTGCCATTGTTAGGTATTTAATCTGAAAGAGGATCATCTTTCTTCCTTTCAAGTCTAAATCCCTTGTTAGCTTAATTTCTTGAGAGGAACACAATCAGATGATTTTTCCCTGAATACAATTGAGAGTTAGGCTTTTTTTTTTTTTTTTTTCCTTTACTCACAAAGAGAAGCACAAGTTACAAAGGAATGCTTACTTTTATTTGTAGCTTTTTTTTGATCACTGAAGTGCACGTGATGTGTCAGCTCCTCAAATCCCTTTATTCTGTGTTTGAGTTTGTACTCTTCCAAGTATTTTATTTTTGGTCTGCTGTGTTGCTTTCTGCTTTCCTCAGAGGTTTTTCTTTCAATTGCAACACTTTAAAACTTGACACCCACATACCGTCACACATCAAGACCATCTTCTCTTAAGTCTTAGATTTCCTGCTCCTGTTAGCGGAGCTCTACTTCCAGGCAATGATGCAATGCACTCAATTGCTTATGTATTCCTCCAGTGGCAGAAGAAAGGAAAATCTCCCATGAATGGCCCAGACGCCTTTCCACTATCCATGGGGTGGACTAGGTCCCCTGCCTCTGTGACCCAGAATTTATCTTCTTTTTGCAAGTGACTGAATTTTGCTCTTACTCTGTTATGATATTTCCTCAAATGTCTTGAGTCATAACACTTGGCCTTCTCTTTTATCCGGCTTCTCCACTTGAGAAATGCTGCCTAGGCTCTCAAATCATGTAACTGCTCATGATCTTTGCACAGCTGAAGTGGAATGGATAGGTCCCAGCTAGTAGCTCACTTCAGACTCTTTTATTTCTAGTCTTGCTGATTTGGACCTTGGCTGGGGTCTGAGTAAAAACTGACATTATTTGACAGCTGTTTTTTACATGAGCTGGCAGCTTCTCTTTTCTAAAGGGGCATGGCTGATATGGAACACTGGAAATTTTGGTGACACACTCTCAACAGAAAAGGCCAGGGATTGGATTAGCATGCAGCCTGAATTACTGGAGCATGCTCAAATATCTCTTTAGATCAAATTAACTTCTTGTCAGTGCAAAAAACCAACCCCCACATGCTCAAACTCTTCAGATTATTCCTTGGAACCTGGACTGTTACAAAATTCAAAAGATTATGTCCTTGGATATCAAGACCTGTGTAAGCAATATCCTTTATCTAACTGGATTTCGGAGTGGCAACATGCCAAGGGTGAGGTGGAGCCTTAACACTGCAAACAGCTTTGCATGCATCCATGCACCTATATTCAAGCAGAGGTTCTTAGAGCATCAGGAGACTTCCACTGAAGGCCTGTGACCCTCAGTTTTGCTTCTTGCAAAGAGGTATTTGCAAAAATGTATGGCCTTCCATAAACGTCACCCAGAGCTGCCGAGTGAGGGGATGGGGGAGAAGGGCTTAGTCTTTCCTCGCTCAGGCAACATATCATTTGTTTCCTTCTGTAAAGAAGTAGTTCGCTTTTATTAGAACTTGTCAGCAAACAGGAATTACGAAGAGTAGCACAATCCAAGCAGAATCCCCATAAGGTCTCCACATAGCGTTTGGATAATGAGTGAGCAGTGACCCTTCAGGCTGAAATCATAATTAGTCTCTCTTTGAAACTCTCCCAAACTTAACTCCCCTTCAAGAAGCATTGAAAAAGGAGCAAACTTGTACCAACCATGACAACAATTTTACTGACTTTGCATTTCAAGACAGTCCTTTTTTGAGTATGAAGGTTAAGTTAGTGTGGGACCTCATCTAGTGTCTGGCAGGTTCACTGAGCTGTGAGTAGCTTGCCTCCTGAAATTAGCTGTGCTTGAAGGTTTTCCACCAACTACCTGTAATACAGTGGGGCAAAGGGCCTTTGTCGTCCCATTTTCCATATGTGAAATGAGACAACAGTTCTTCTGAAGCTTGATTTACTGATGTTTGTAAAGCTCATGGTAGTTTCTGCTTGTGCATTTCAAAGGGCTGCACTTCTATGTAGCCTAAGTACCCTGACTTCAGCAAAGCTATGAACTAGATGAATATCTTCATCTTGTGCTAGTAACTCCTAACTAATCTTATTAAATCCTTTCCACACCCAGATCAATATCTGAAATGCACTCTGTCCTGTAATTAATCTGATGAGCCATGCTGTCCATGTGTACAAGTCCCTTCAAATTTTTCTTTAGAGTTTTTTTATCTAAAAATTAAACTGTTCTAGCAGAAGCAAGGTCATGATCTCTGTTTCTCGGTAGCTTTTCCATGCCGTTATTAAATATCCTGTACTGAGTGCACTCAGTAATTCAATGATCCTGCCCTGGTGATTAGAGTTGGATACCAGGGTCTTAAAGACCCTGCACGGGAGCAGGTCTGACAGTCTGATGGCTCATGTGTGAAAGGCATCAGTCAGCCCAGCCTGACAGATGTGTGGATATATTCCTCCAAGACATAAATGCATGATGAAGCATGTGGATCTACATGAGTTAGAACACTGTGATGTTAGCACTCCTGGCTCCTACCTCATGCAGTCATGTGTCCTCAGCAACACTTGGTCTGTTTCAGCTGTTGAGGGTAGAGTCTACCTCTTGGTGAGGACGGTTTTCTGACACCTGGCCCTTTTGGAGCAAAGGGCTATTCAACAATTAATGATGAACAACAGTGCTACTAATTGGTGAGAGCATGAAAACACCAACATTTAGCTTTATATGCCCTCCAGAAAAATGGGCATGTGATCTTAGCTTGTTAATACTATAGATGACTTCATTAATAGTATAGATGACAGTAAGACTTAGAAGTTAGCTGTAGGAACAGAAGGAATTAATAGAATAATATCATGACTCAGTTTTGTTGCCATTGACCAACAGTCACATTACTCACATATGTGAGAGTGCAGCAGGCTGTAATGAATGCACTGTAGTTGAGTCTGGGCTCAAAACCATGGCTGGCTGGTCTAATGTTGGCAATAACTTCCAGTTTGAGCTGGAGGTTGGACTACAGACCTCCACTGGTCCCTTCCAACCTACCTTACCAGGAGTCTGTCATGTTGCACAATGCACAAATGTTAACACCCTAGTGTCACAGAAAAGGGTCTAAGGATGGGGAGTAGATATTGCGTATATGCACAGATAATCGTGTCACAGCTAGAAACAATATCACAATGTTGGTTTCTTTTTCATCATCAGCCTTTGGTGTGCTTCTTTGAAAGGGACTCAGCTAACTGAAGGCATCAAGAAGGAGGTGCTGGAGAGGTTTATGGCAACAGGGGCAACAGAAAGTGCAAGGCTGAGCCAAAACATTGAGATACTGAGTGGAGAACAAAGCGGTCTAGACCAGCCAAAGATTATCTAGTCTCTATAGAGTCTTCCATGGAAATCTGAAGGGTTTATTTCCCATTTAAAGAGTGGAAATCACAAACATTTTTGGTTTTAGGCTTAGGGTTTCTCCACAAGACACAAATAATATTGCACAGCTGAAAACTTGGAATCATCGAGAAAGATTTGTTCACCTCTCGACCAGTGCAGAAGCTGCTAAAGGTGCTCAAAGGTCCTGTGAGATTCATCCCAACTCCTTTTATTATTTGAAGCTTATATGGTCATGGAGAGTTAAGGACAGAAATGGACCCTTGTGTAGTTTCTGTAAAGACTGAAAGTGCTTATCAGCATTTTATCTAGTGATTTGGGTTTGGCACAGGCCTAGGCTGCTCTTGTGCCCAGTTCAGTCTTGCAGCTCGTACACGTGCTAGTTTGAATGCAGAGATGTTTAAGAATATCTTCCTTATCTCTGAGGATGTTTGCATGCCCCACTGTTCTCCTTGCATAAAGACGAAAGCCTGACAGTCCAGCTTGTGAAAATCACCCCACAGCTAGGGCACTTTTGTGTTAAAATTCTAGCCCGGGTTTGGGCACCCAGCCTTGACCTGGAGAGCTAACTTGACTAGTCAGAACAGTGCCAGCCTGCCAGGAAAATGGCAAGCTCTTCTCTGCAAAGAGCTGCTCAGATGGGCTGCTGTTGTGTGAGATGTGAGGATGAGAAACCCTTCTCAGTTGCAATCTGGGGCTTAGCTTGGCCACATGTGTGGGCTCCACTACCAGGGTCACACAAGCACCCCTGTTCAGGCAACTGAATTTTAGGAAAATGCTCTGCATAGTTTGAATATCCCAGTGTGGGGTGGGGAAAGGGAGCAGCTCCAGGTCTCCTTTCACCCTTCCTTCTCATGGGAATTAAACATGAAAGCTAAGTGCTTGCTTTTCTGAACCTATTATTGGCAACCAACGCAAAATGTCCCTTTACATGACAAGTAAATGACCTGCTAAGTACAAGCTATAAAAATTCAGGTCATGTTTTCTGTTTCATTAATATGCTGCCTGACAAAGCCTTTGCCTGCTGGGGCTCTCTGCTACAGCATGGGACTTAGAAAACCCTTAAGAATTTCTCACTGTCATTATGAGATAGAAAGGCAAACAGGCTTCTAAAGGAAAGAAGGCTCCCAAAAGACAGGCTGCCTTTGTGTCCTGGTCTCATGAGCAACCATAGGAGGAGGGAAGTAATGCCATTTACACACACAGTCCCAGTAGTGTGGGCTTCGAATGCTTTTATGTTTCACTAATAGCTGGGCGTGACTGTCCCAGAAGTCAATAGAAAGGTTTTCCTTGATTGCAACAGGCAGTGGACCAAAAATGTTACTCAGCCACAGAAATGTTCATAAAGTTGGGAAGGAAGGGAGAAGAACAGTATGAGTTGGAAAGAGAATCCAAGGCAAAGTCTCTGAAATGCTTTTCTACAAAAATCATAGAATCATTTAGGTTGGAACAGACCTTTAAGACCATTGAGTCCAACCGTCAACCTAGCATTTCCAAGTCCACCACTAAACCATGTCCCTAAGTGACACATCTTTTAAATACCTCCAGGGATGAGGACTCTACCACTTCCCTGGGCAGCTTGTTCCAATGCTTGACAACCTTTCAAAGAAGAAATATTTCCTAATATCCAACCTAAATCTCCCCTGGTGCAGCTTGAGGCCATTTCTTCTTGTCCTATCACTTGTTACTTGGGAGAAAAGAGCGACCTCCACCTTGCTACAACCTCCTTTCAGGTAATCGTAGAAAGCAACAAGGTCTCCCTTGAATCTCCTTTTCTGCAGGCTAAACAACACCGGTTCCCTCAGCTGCTCCTCATAAGACTTGTGCTCTAGACCCTTCACTAGCTTTGTTGGCTACTGTAGTCTTTGGGCCAGTCGCATGAAGAATTTCCTGGAGATGGGTCATTCTTTCCACGTAAAACTGTCTTTCAGAAATCACAGAAGTGTCTCCCCGCAGGCAACGTCCAAGTGGGGTCAGAGAGTGCATCGCTTCTAGGTGTAACTACAGGGCTTTCCCAGAAAGGATGTAGGGAGGATGAACCTTCATTCACATGCTTCGCTAAGGTTGTATTAATCTAAAGCTGGATTCTGAATCTAAAGCTGGATTCTGTATCCAAAGCTTCTTCTCTATGTAGGGACCTTGGGCTTGAAGGAATGTGAAAAGTGTTAGCTTTTCCTCTTGCCATATTAAGTAGGATGCATCCTGCCTTCTTGACTGAGTTCTCTGGACTTGCATGGTGGTAACTGATGTGCTGGCAGTGAGGTTGTGCTGCCTTGCCTAGGGCTGAGGTTTGGCTTTCCAGCTCCAGGTCAGCTCGATTCCTCTCACCTGTCCTGCTTCCTCAGTTACAAGCTGATAAAGTGAGTTTCATATGGAGAGCATGGAGGTTGATGCAGCAGAAAGATCCAAAATGTAACCTGACAGGTCAGTGCCGTTCAGAGGGTTATAAATATTTTGAGCCAACAGGTATTTCCAGGTTTCACATCCAGGTGTCCTGCTGAATCACTTCTTGCCAGAGATGAGATTTAGGGACCTGGCTGCTTCATGCCCTTCTCTGTGTTATTCACTGCCATGTGTACCTTGATCTCTACAGCGCTCTTGCCCAGAATGTCAGTGTTTTGGAGCAGCACCATTAGCCTCATTCCAGGGATACTCAGTCTCCAATGCTGCAATGAATGCATTGATTCATAGCTTATTTTTAAAACCAGAAGGAATTGCTATGCTGATCTGGTCTGACCTCGAGCATGCAGTGGGCACAGGAGTATTTATAGCTCTGTTTACAACATTCTGCTCTGTATACAAGCCAATAAGGCTAAGTAAAGAGCAGGGTCCCTGCCCCAGTGTAGGTTTGACATCCACTACAAGCTCAACTGATTTATTATTGCCCTCAGTAAACAGTGGGGCAGACTAGCCATGCTGATTCCAGAGCACGTGGGCAGAGTCCCCTGTGCACAAGACTTGTTCTGTATACACCTGTGGCCTGCCTGCAGCAGAAGCAGAAGTAAGCTCTAGGTGCAAGGATAGAGATCTGGGAAATCCTGGTTCTGTGCTTTAGTGTTTCTTAGTCTCCATGCTAAGCCTGTCTTGCATCTTCTCTTGGGGAATCTCCTCTCCTATGTTGTAACCATATTGAAGCAACCCAAAAGATGCACAAGGTCACTGAGTAAGATGGTTGAAATGAGCCTAGGGAGGTGCTGGAAAAGAGCCACCACCAACTGCAGCTGCCACAGCTCTCCCAGTACAATATTTCTTAGTGTGTGTTCCCTGCTTTGTAATTGGAGTTGTAGGCTAAGACACAGCGTGCTCCAGAGCACCATGGTGCTGCATCTCAGATGTGGTGATGAACTGACCTGCCCAAAGCTCAAGCACTCCAAGAAGATAAGCTCCCTTGTATGTATGGAACTGAGATCATTAAAATTGAAACAATGCTAAAAGTTACTTCACTTTCCACTTGCCATGTCCTGTCTTTAGCCAGTATCCAGGCCATTTGTTTTTCTCCCATGCTTAATTCTGTTGTCTTAGCTCTTGACATGTGGGCAGTGTCCAACCAGAAACCTGTGCAATAACTAAATACATAACAAGATAGATTAGCGAGTTTTTCTTCGTGTTCAATATCAGATTTTTGCAGGTTAGTGCCCCACAACTGCTGCTGGACTGCCAGCACAACATAAGAAAACCTTGTCATTCTCTTTGCAGCAAAATGTTTTTTACAGTATTTCTTAGAATAAGATTTTCATAGATAAATTTTGTAAGTGTTCTGAGTGACATGTGTCCTCAGGTTCAAATTCCCCTGAGAGCCTGCCGTCTTCACCAGACTGTATTTGTGAGTGAACATGTAACTGCCTGTAACATTGTGCATCCCTCAGATGAAATCCCTAAGAGGGAAAGTAATTGCCTTTTTACATGCAGAAATGGTAAAATCAGCTGGAGCTAATGCTTTGATAGTTAAGAGAAACAGTTATTAATATTTCTGCATAGAGGCAGCACAGCCACCAAGGTCCGTGCAACTGTGAATCTCACAATCTTGCTCTTGGGCAAAGTATATGTAGTCATCTCTAATCTGTTCCATCTCTCCACAAGCAGCTCACCCAGCACTGTGAACAAATTGCCTGGAAATGTCGTCATCAAGCTTCATCTGGCACTATCTCCCCTTCTGTCTGGGTCATTGATTTCCTCATCTCCTCTGCCTTGAAACTCACATCATACATTAATTTGCAGCTCTCCAGTACTGAAGCAGCTGCATTGTGTCTTCGCTGCTCAACACCAGCAGCTTTCAGCCTCTGAAGTGTCCTTTACGGCTGCTCATATGAAGACCTCCTGAATATGTCTCAAGTGGCCTCCCTGCCTGCTACATAACAGCATGTGCTCTGCCAGTTTCTGTTTCATCACAAGAGAGCTTAGAGCTGTGCTGCCTTCGGAAATTGGGTAAGATTCGGTCTCCTTCCTACAATGACTCAGTGTGCTGGAGAAATGACTCCTGCCTTGTACCAGCAGATATTGAAAAGCTCTCAAGGCTGTGCCAGCCTCTGCTAGCCACAAGTTGCCTTCCGGAGAGCGCCTTCACCAGCAAGGAGCTGGGGCTGCTCCACACTCTGGTCTTATGATTGCTAAATATAGAGTCCTTTGATAAATAACATAAATGCATGAAGGGCACGAGAACCAACAGTTATTGCAGTCATCTTAGCTAATACAGCCTTTTCCTCTGTTTTTTTTTTTTTCTCTCCATGTCCCTGTGGCCTTTCAATACCATCCTTCAAGTTTTGAAACCAGGACAAGCAGGTATCTCTGCACACCAAATTCATACTCAGTTCTCATTGCAAGAGTGTCCAACATCAGGCCTTCAATCTGTAATTCAGCCCAGAGAAATCATTCTGTAAGAGATAAAAGTCTTGTCTGGCTACTTGCTGATGCTATGGTTGTTCTGCTTGCCTGGTCAGAGTTTATTCCCAGTCCTGGTCTGCTGCCATTGTTTAATTGCCAGGTACCACTCAGACCCTCTATCAGACCTGTTTGCTTAGCTGAAGCCAGTTTGGGCAGCTAAGCCACAAACTTTGTCCTACTGTAGGTTTGCACAGCTATTCCCGAGGATCTAATCTGACTAGCAGAAGCTTGCTTTCCTTGTGTTTTATTAGGAGTAATGGTGTGGGTTCAGGGTGTCACATGAAAGGCAAATTGAGATAAAAAGACTCCTGAAAGACTCCTGAAAGAAAACTACTGATTTTAATCTCTGTATCCCTGCTTAGAGGGTCTTTGCTGTAGAAGTAAAAGTGATGCACTTCCCTGTAATGTCTCCTTGTTAAAATGTGCATCACCACCAGCTCCCCAGAGCTTTCTGTCTATGATTTTGCTCTATGTTTTCTATATATAAACCTTTTAGAAGACTTTTTTATTTTGTGACCTGTTTATAGAGGGTGCTGCTGAGCCTGTCCCAGCCCTCTTGCAGCTGCTACTGCTACACCACAACCTGTCTTTAGCCACGCTGGCTCTTAAGCAGACACACATGAACTTTTATCAAGTTTATGTAGTTGCATGTGAATATCACTAGATGTCCTCTACTGCTAAGTAGCTTTATTGTAGTCTGTGCCAAGCACCACACATAAATTCAGTAAAAGGAATCTCAGCTGGTTTTTGGGGTTTTTTTAATAGCTTCATTGTTCCTAGTCCATAGATGCACAACAATATTCCTCATCCATAGCCTAAAGGAGTGATCTGCTACCTCTGACTGACTAGACTTCCAGTGACAGCAAAGCTATTGTATTGGTTTCATGCAGATTTGGAGCCATCTGGCCCATCATAGAAGCACCTCAACTTTTTCCTTTACAGTTCATTTGAGACTGAGCCATCAGGCAGGGCTTAGGCTTTGGTCTCCCTGTGCTCTTCTCCCAGTTCAACACCAAAGGTCAAGCCTGCAGGGCTCCACTCTAGCAAGATCTGACCCAGTGTGGGATAGCGCATGCATCTCTGCAGGATGCAGTCAAATACAGCTCCCCGCTCCAGCACAACCCAGCGGCCCTCCAGGCAGTGCCAGCAGTGCCTTGGGTTAGCTCCTGGGAGGGCCACCACATGCCCTCAGATCCTATCTCCACTCACTGCCTTCTCTACACTGACCTCTGTTCCCCGGCTACGTGGCACAGGCAAAAACTTCTGCAGACAAAAATCTCACCCATTTCACTGTTCCTGCAGAGAAAACATTGCTTTTTTTGTGCAAACAGTCCCTGCCTTGCGGCCATGCTATGCAAGCCTCTGTGCTTGCAGCCACCCACTGCAGACCTTGGCTTGCGTGCGGCATGCCAAGAGAGGGCAAGGGAAGCTCCTCAGCCAGCCCAAAAGGCAGCTGCCAGCAAAACAAGCCGAGAGGCTCATGCTGTGTTAACCCACTCAGCTTTAACATGGGATAATAAACAACCACATTCATCTAGCCCTAATAGTGAAATATTATGCTATATAAATAATGTGATCTCTTCTTTAGAGACAGTTGGCCTGAAGTATATTCTGACCTGAGCAGTTCAGAGACTGTACGGTCACTTTATTAAGTGAAGCTGAAACAGACTGGAAATGCTGCGTGCTTAAAGCTGTATGGGGGGAAACGCCGGCTGAAATTTTAAGGCACTTTTTCCTTTTAGTTTTGCATTTAGTACCACAGTTTGAAGTGTTGCCCATTCTGGACTCACATCCCCCTGGGGAGGGCTGTTAAAGGAGGGGCTCTGCATGCCACCACCTCTCCTGTCAAACCGAACGTGAAGTTTTGTTTGAGGGCTCCTTGAGGTGACTCAGCAGGAAACAAAAATGCACTTGAATAGGAGTTGTATTGTATAAGCACACAACCACAGCAGCAATTCTCCTTTAGCAATGTTGTTAACTAATATGCACTACAGGAAATTTAATGGTGTTCCAGATACTGGCTGGAATTGAAAGAGGAGTTTTTGGCTTTCCTCCTTACATAATTTTAGTACGTCTTACGGACAGGAAGACTATTGAGAACTGAGGAATACCACAGAGACCTGATGTACAGGAGCCAGGCCACAGGCTTTTCCTCTCAAATCTTACCAACTTTGGTATGAAATGCACCACAGATTTTCACGTTTGGGTGTGTGAATATTAGGCTTGGTTTGGAAATACAGCTTTTCCACAGAAACAGAAGTATGCCTGCTCTGAAGGGTGGTCTCTTTAAGACGCCCAAGTATAAAGCTGGATGCTCAGATTTAAAGATCTAAACCTGAAACCTTTGGCCTACTTGTTCCCAGGATTGCTGTGTTCCCAGCATTTAGTGACAACGTTTTCACACCTCCAAGTGTATAAATGTGTATAAACAACCTGCTGTGTTTTGAGACTCACTAATGGGTACTGCTTACCCACAGCTTTGCCAATGCTGCCCTTGCTAGCAGCAAGATGAACTCATGGCAAAATACCCCAAATTCTTCATAGCCAGCCACCTCCATCACTGTGCTGCACGAAGTCTGCCCTTGGGAAACCAAGAAGACCATTTTGTCCTGGAAGGAAAATTTGCAGCCAACAGAGGAGCCGAGATTTGCACCAAGTTCATATGCAACCCTGTGACTCCTGTTGAGAAATGGGTGCCGTACAAAACCCATCTGTTGATTCACGTGAAGAAAACACCTTTATCCAGTGGTTTGGTTGGGAAAGCCTGAAAGGGTTCTCTTGGACACGTCCCCTGCGTCTCCAGAGAGGGTGAGGTTAGTGAGGCCTTTGCAAAGCAAGCTGGCACAGGCACTGTGGCCAAGCATGCTGCGGCCACTTGCTGTGGGGTCTGTTCTCAGCTCCTCCATGCCGCTGGACCAATTTTGAGGCAGAGACTGATGTATCTTGTTTGTAAAATGGCAGTGTGCTCCTCTCTGCCTCTTACTTATGTAGAAAAGAGAACATAGAGGATCTCTCATTTTGCGTGGGCCACAGTGCAGTGCCAGACTGTCATGGGCAGACATTTTCAGGGAGTACTGGGGTGTGCATAATGCTGATTTTGCACAGGAAAATGCACTGGGGCATTCATTTGCCTGTAAGAACCAATTCAGGTCATATACACCTGTTTTGTAAACCAGCACAGAGGTGCACCCTGACCCAGCAAGGTAAATCAACCAGTGCCTAAATGCAGCCCCCTGAGATGCTCTGGGCACTTGGGATGTGCCTGAGCATGCTGCAGGATTGTGCCCAAGATGCTCACAGCCAGACCCACCAGTCCTTACTGGCATGGATGTTCTCACGCAGCTACTGCCTGCATTCTCTGTGAGGGCAGCATGTGTAAATAAACAAATGCATGCCCAAAAGCAGGACTTCTGCTCCTGTCGGCTGCAAAGAGAAGGTGTGAGGTGGCAAAGGAGTCTGCACGAGAGATGTGAAGCGCTGCTTTGATTCTGTTCCCCAGTGCCAAGGGCACAAAGGCGAGGTAGGAAAAGTTACCACTGCCCGCGTGTTCCTTGAAGTCCCAACTAGGATAAGCCCTAGTACAGTAAACACAATTTCTGCTATTGTGCTGCAAGTTGATAAAGCTTCCTCCTATATAGTATGAATATATATGTGCGCGTGGGCATATAGTAGCTGGTTCTTAATGGCATCGTGTGCGCCGTGTTCACGTGGCATGAACTGCATTCGTACAACCTCGCGCCCTACGGTTGCTGTCCCGTCCATCAAGCAGCACCCGCAGAGGCGCGGTTGTTCCCTCTCCTCCTCTTCCTCGTTCGCTGGCGGCGGCACAGACCCCGCGGCCCGCAGACTCTGTCAGCTCCCTTTCAGCCTTAAACCTCCGGGATCCCGGGCAGGGAGAGGCGAGGCGAGGCACCGGCCGCCCACCCGCCGGAGCAGCTTAAGGTGCCGCCGCCCGCTCCCGCCGCCGCGGTCCACCTTAACGCGGCGGCGGACGGGCCCATTGCCGCGCCGGGGGTCGGCGGGCCCCGTCCCCGCGGGAGCCGCGCCACCGCCTCGCGCCCGCCGGAGAGCGGCGTGACAATGAGTCAAAAGTGAGAAACACGCCGCCGCCACCGAGCCGCAGGTGATGGTGGGTCCCCACAGCCGAGAAACCCCCTCCCGCGGCACCCGGGCCGGCCCCCGGCGGCGGAGCCAGGCTATTTATAGCAGCCGCCGCAGCGATATAAGCGATGGCTGGGTGCAGGCTTCCCGGCCGCGGCCGCCGGGGCGGGCGGGAGCGGGCGGGGGCCGGCGGCGCTGCCCGGCCGCTGGCGCCTCTGGGCGGGCGCTGAGGGCGCGGCCCCGGGTGAGCGGGGCTTCGGAGACGGGGGGTGGAGGGTCGGCATTGGGTGGCGCTTTCAGTAGTGGGGGGAAACAGCAACCCAATAAGTCGCAGTTTGTTTTGCTTCTGCCCCCGCCAAGCGCGGGGGTGCGGGATGGCGCCGCCAGGAGTTCCGGCGCTCCACGCGTGAAAAGCCCGCGGGCGGGGTGGTCTCGCTGTGACGCCCTGCGGTAACTGCGGTGGGGTTCTCCCCGCTCTCCCTTCCTCTTCCCCCAGCGACTCTGGCAGCAGTGCGGTGCCCCGCTCTGGCATGAGCCCCCCCGAGCCGGGAGGAGCGCTCCCCGGGTACCGCCGCCTCCCCTGGCCGGGGATCCGGGTCGGGAAGAACGGGCTGTCGCCGACCGTCGCCGCGGAGCCACCGCTCTCAGCAACGCCAGACGCAGACGGGCTTGGGACGGTACGGGGGCTGTGTGCGCGGCAGCGGCGGGATTTGGTCTCTTCCCTTCCCTGTTGAACGCTTGAAAAATGGTCCAATATCACTTCATAAAGCCGTGGTTGGACCGCTGTCGGTTTCATGTCGTGTTCTGGGTGGGTGGTGGCGAAAGGGGTTACTCTATGTAATGAGGGAGCTTTGTAAATTGAGGGCTTGTTAGATTTTTGTTGTGAGTACCCCCCACCGGCAGATTTAGAGCCACCCTAATCTTTTTCTTTCCTACCCCTTGCGTGCTCTGATCTGTGTGTTGCAAGTTTTCTTATCTTCCATTAAAACTGCTCTTGGACCACTAAGTACTTTGTGAAAGCTTCCAGATCCATGTGTTTAGTTATTTGCTAGACTTTTAAAAGAAAGATACAGATGCTATCTTTCACTACAAAGAAACAAGGAGAGGAGGACGTACTTTTTTTCTGTTTTTACTTTTTCTCTGCTTTAAGAAAATTAGCTAAACCACAGTCGAAGGACAAGGACTTTTAGGTGTTGGGAGTGCAGGGCATTAGAAAGAAAACTTGTAACTTTTGTTCTGTTTTTAAAACGGCTCAAGAGCCGTAGAAACAGTGTTTAGAAAATCCTGTTTCCCAGACAGAGAAACTAAGATAAAGTTGTGCTGGCTGCAAGTTGAGGAGCAAGTTAAGAGACCTTGTGTGGACCAGTCTCAGCATCCTGCACTTGGCTGCTCTAGAAACCCTCCCTGTCGAGCTGATCACTTCATCCAGGAAACCGAGACTTTACACCATGGCAGTTTGGAGTACAGGCTTTGTTAGAAGAGGAAAGCACCTGGCAGAGTCATGACCCCTGTGTGAGGTTCTCTTTCAGCACAGGTAGTTGCAGCCCTACTGCACCCATCAGTTGACATTTTCTACATCAGTTGCCCAACTTTAGGAAAGTGTGAAAACTGAAGCCACCAATTCCTTTGGTATCTTTATTCATCTGAGTTTGGATTTAGGCGGCAGACTTAAAGGGATGTTACTGACTGGAAACATCCTATTTACGTCTTAACTGGAAACTGTACAGTAGTTGGTACTAAGAACAAGCACACCAACTTTATAGTCATACCTAGATATAGAGGTGCTTTCTGAATTTTCACTATGAAATTATTCAGTTAGCTCAGGCCCTTTCTGCACAAGAGAGATGCATTTCAAAGGCCTAAAACTGCATGGGTCAGGTCTTGTTATTTTTCTTTATGAAAGGTGCCTGTCTGTTGCTCTGAATCTGTTACTGTTATGGGCATTACAAAAATGGGGTCTATTAATTTAAGGAAAACTAGGAGAACAAGGGTGCAGCAAGGAACTTATAAAGTAATAGCATTAAGAAAACCCTACTTTTCAGTAGCGTAGCTTTGGACTGCTTAATTGAGATAGGATTTTCTATGTACTGAAGTTTGAAAATACAAAGCTGACAGCATCCTTTTAAAATTAATAGTGCACAAAGAAAAATAGGTGTTCTTCATATTATAGTTCTGCGTCATTTTTTTTGACTTCCTCGGATTTTCTTCCTCCGTTCCAGGAGACACCTCATAGGATAGAGTGTGTAGCCCAGATTGCAGACGGCCAAGCACCCCACCAGTGTGGCTCCTGAACCAGAGCAGCTGCAGCAGGGTCAGAGCTGGCCCAGCATCTAATTACAGAAATTATGTGAAAGGCAGTTTTTATTTTGAAGTCTTTGGTGGGTGTTTTCACAAGCTTGAAATTTTTTTGCAGAGGAACTAAAAATTACAGAAACAAAGCTTGACCTCTTCATGGGGGGAGGTTTTGGTATGGGTTGCATTGGGTGTTGTGTTGGTTTTTTTTCTTAAATGGCCTGAGGCTAACAAAAGAGAGGAATAAAACTGTATCATCTGGTGGTTAGAGAGGACGTCTTTCTTTATCCCCACACATTTTTTGGCACTGGAGAAGACATGGCATTTGGGGACTGGAAGGAGGAGGATGAGTCCTGTATGTGAGCTGGTGTTGCCATTGGCAAAGTGTTACATGAGGGCAATGTAAGGACAAGTGAATAAATGTGATGAATCATTATAATTGACATCATGCTGTGGTTCCTTAGAGCTCCTCTTTAACTGTGGACAGAAACAGTGTCCTGTACCCAAGACCTGCATGGCCCTTTAGCTTGCACCGTGTGCTGCTGGTGGTGTTTCACTCTTGAGACCATCGGGGCAGAAACTCTGCTCTCTTCTGATCTTCGTACTGGACGGCTCCTTGGGGAAAGCTGTTTGGCTTCATTTCCGCCCTTTCCTTTTTATCTGCCCTCTTAGGGTGTGAAATATTTTTTGTGGCTGGATTCATGCCAAAAGCCTCTGCCTACCTCCTGCAGTTGTCAAGTTGGGCATCCCTGCTGACCTGCTGGCTGCCTGCAAGTCAATTCATCAGGATGGATCAGTCTGCCCAATGTTAACATGAATCCCCAGGAATGAAGAGGGGAGTGGTTTTGCATGGTGACAATGTTTGCATAAGCTTTTACTGTCATAAATAAGTAGATCAGGGTTAGATTTAATATGGAAAACATGGAATTCATTTTCATGGCTTCCAAGACAGTATTATAGACAGGGCTGAGGAAGAGAAGTAGTGTTAAAAGATATGGAAATGTGCCTTGAAAGTGACCTTTCCAAGCTCAACAATATTATTCTTGGTTTCTGAGGCACCCCAGCTTAATGAAATATAAAGCAGAAGGGGTTGGGAGGATTTGGTCCAAGTGAAAACAGAATGAGCGTGGGACTAGCAGATGGGAGGAATGGTTAGCCCACTCTTTGGTGGAGTTATTGCTTCTTTCCTCTGTTGTTGCCTACAGAGGGACTTGAAGATACTTAGTGGGGAGGGGAGTACAGCCTTCCTGTTCTACTTGACTGTCACTGGCTGTATTTTTCTCCACGGGGAAACAAAGGTCCAGCTCTCCAGTGGGTCACATCCGGAGTGTTTGTATCCAGTGTAAATCTAGAGCAAGTCCATCAATTTCAATAACATCTGCAATAAGTCACAACTGGCTCTTTCTGAACAGAGAGGAGAAATGAACAGCTGTAACTTCAGATGCTGGATTTTTTGGCAAACTTTTTTTTTTGAGATTTACAACTCTCTTATTCTCCATTTGAGAATGTAGTGGAGCAATTGCTGATCCATGCATGCACGTATATGTGAAAAAATGTCAGTGGAGGAGTAATACATATGGAAGTCTTACATATAGATATGGCAAACTGGCCACCTGTTCTTAGCTGATGAAACATACAAAAATGTCTCCTGAAATAATGATTGAGGGAAGAGGTGGGGGCAGGTTAATGATGTTTCAAAATAGTCGTCTATACTTACAGTACTTATTACTGACTCTCCTGCTATTTTTTACTGCTTCAGACACTAGTTCTTCAGTAAGTGTTGCACAGACCTATGAGTTTCATTGGAGCAACCAGTCCAGTGGCTGGAGTTAGCTGAAGAGATGGAAACCTGTCCTCAGGTACCTTCTCTGTCACACATTGCCTAAAGGCAGGCAGGCAGGCTAATGTCAGCAACTCTTACAGATACCCATAACTGTGAATCTGCATCTCGTTGAGCCTACTTTTCTGCTTTCTAAAATAGGGTAGTAGAAGTCTCTTCTTTGTGAGGTGTGTTGGGAGCATAAATACAGCAAATGCAGAGATACTTCAAAGGCATCTGAGATACTCTGGGGTTGGATTTCCCCTTCCTGCTGCTGCTCTTCTGGCCAGAATTTGTTTGCCATTGGTGGGCTTGAGCTTGAACTACTTTCTTGCACTTTCTTCTACTGCTACTATAGAGCTGCTTGAAAAGAGTGCTGATACCCCTTTACCTTCTCCCAGACAACATAATGCCTTCCTTTCCTTCTCTTTCAGAAGGTTTGCTTCTAGAAAGTGTAGTACCAGATATAAGTTTATGCAATGTGCTAGAAATGGTTTATTCTTTCTTCATCCCCCTCAGCCCTCTGCTATCTAAGCCTTCTTTGTTGCTGCAAATTCCGTTGTTTCATACAAAGCCTTTTCTTTTGAATGTTCGTGGTGTTGTATTAACTTGCTAAACCTACCTGAAGTAGGTGCTTGATTTCATGGAGGGGGAAAAGTCTATGTATTTTCCCAAAGGTGGGGGAAATGCCCCCAAATGGTTTGCTGATCTCTGCTCTCTCTGATTATTGCCAACTCCTGACTGCATCTGCCTAGTTCTTGTTCTAGAGATGAGTGTCACTGAGGACTTCCTGAGGACTATTTTGCATCTCAACAGTGACCTGTAATGGTGAAACATGGTGGGCCAGACCACTGGTTTATGTAGTGACTGGTGTTAGTCCACTAAAGATCAAGCAGCTGCTCCAAGTTTCCATCACCTTCAGTGAAAATGACTAAAACTGCATCAGCTTGCAGCCAGTTTACAATAAACCTGCTCCTTGGGCTGTGGGTTAATTTCACAAAATATCTCTTGGGGTCAGGTCTGCTACTCTTGTATGTGAAAATAAGTGTTGGTGTGCTTTCTGATCTACTGGAGTGTAAATAAAGCAAGAAGGTCTTTCACTTACAGGCTCACCCGTCAGCATATATTCGTAACGCTTATCATCTTTTGACTGGAACTTTTATGGCATAATTACTCTAAAAGGCTAACATATTCAAAACTATCTGTGTGACTTGGGAGTTAGATTCCTAAGAGTCTTAGTCATTATTTTAAACGGGAATCAGCTTTTTAAGCCACACATACTCCTGGAAGCTTTAAGAATAGGCTTCTGTTGTCATGTCTTTAAAATGACAGTTTCTGGGATGAGCATGGCAGCTCTGCCACTCCACTCATACCAGATATTAAATAAGGAGGTTGAAGAAACAATTTGAAAAATACTGTGGAAAATAGGTTCTCATGGGTAATCTGACTAGAGAGGTGCAAGATGTAAAAATGTCTACACTTCAGTCACCTGACAGCAGGATCGATGTGAGCATGTATTTTCAGCTATGTCTTTAGGACAGCTGGGAGGATGACTGATGTTTTGGCCATCACTGCAGACAGACACAATTTGGTGCATTGAATTCAAAAAACTTGTGACGGGGACAGTTTGAGTCACTGGGGCAAACATAGTTATCAGAAGAAACAGATAAACTAAGAAAACAGCTTTGCATACTCTAGTATTTATGTTTGTGTAGGTAAGACTTTAATTTGCTATCAGTCTTCAGTTTCTTTTCGAGCAGTGATGGATTAGTCTTGGTACTTGTGCAATTTTTAAAGCATTCCTGTAATGCTTGTAATGCAAAATCTGTTTATTATGCAACATCTGTGAGATAGGGGCCGACTATCTCACTTGGACAGCTAGGGAACTGGAGTATTCAGTAAACCTAAACACAGCATGCAGGATCATACAGGAAAGTCTGCAACAGGACAGGCAGGAGGGTGCTGAAACTGGGTTTCAATTTCCATGAAAACCACCAAGCTATGATCTATGCTCTTCCCATCACATTCCTCCTCAGTGCTTCTGAGACAGCTCAGGGCATTTCTTTGGCTAGAAAAGGTGGGGGTTGGCTTTTCTGAGGAGAAAAGCTCAAGCCTGGTGATGAAGGGAGGAAAGTGATATATATCTGGGGGAAGGTGGGGAATGGAGAGCATCCTCCATCTACAGATTCCACTACTGCTTTTTCAACAAGCCTGGCTTCCCTGCTGCTGGCACAGGCTACTTCACAGCTATTGAAACTCTGTTCCTCTGGGCAAATCTCTGCTCTTCCCATGCCCAGAGCCAGCTCTGCTGCATTTAATAAAGTTGGTATGAGTGGCTGGGTTGACATGAAGCCTTCTGCCCATCTGCTGCCACCGTGCTGTGTTCCTGTGCTGCCTGGGCTCCCTGATGGAGAAGAGCTGCCTTCACTCCATCATGGCCTATGGGGCACCAGTGCTTTGCTTTTGGGGGAGGAAGCTGTCGCAAATCTGGCAGGAGGAATTTTTTTTGTTTGTATGGTGAACAGTAACAATATGAGTTTTATTGCTCAGAATGTATCCACATTTATGGGATGCTATATTTAAAAGGAGAAAATATGAGTCATGGGGAGCTATGCTAATGCTAAGTATTTATGTCTACCTCTTGTGAGGCCGAAGGCAGCGGGAGCTGAGCAACACTCTTGTGAAGTGTCTAGAGGATTTACGGATCAAACTAAAGCCCACTGAAGTCAGCTGTAAGTCACGCTGTGCCTTGCTTGGGGCCTGTATTGTGTACCTTTTGCTGGACACGGTGAAATACTGTTCTTGAAAAACCTGGGAGTGCTCAGTGCTGTCTGTACAGGAGTTCACTGAGCCACGGGCTGCAGCAGAGATCTTACCCTCCCGGCAGACACTGCTCCTCTGCTGGAAGTCACACCTCAGTCACATCCAGGGGAGGGATGTCTCTGTGCCTCTCGGCCTGTGCCTACAGCACCACAGGAGCAGGTACCTGCACGCTCAGTGAGAACAGGCAAGGCTGGGCACATCTTGGCTTCTGCCTGCTCCTCTACAAGAGTCCCAAAGAGGTGTGAGATGGGAGGGTCTGCTGCAGTACAAGCTGCTGGAGTTCTTCATTCAGAG
Organism: Strigops habroptila; assembly: GCF_004027225.2. Lineage (NCBI taxonomy): Eukaryota > Metazoa > Chordata > Aves > Psittaciformes > Psittacidae > Strigops > Strigops habroptila. Next base: position 56,043,264 of record NC_044281.2, on the reverse strand, counting down.
CCTGCTAGGGATGCAGGGATGCTGATGTTCATGTACTTTAGCTTATGGCATGTTTTGACACTAATTCAGTTGGCTTGCACTTCATCATTAAGTGCAAGCCTTGTTTTTTGTTTGTTTGCTTATTTGTTTCATTTAAAAGTTTCTTAATGAAATAGTGTTCTATTTGCGAGTGCCTGTTAATTCAGCTTTCCAAGTGTCTGCTTGCCAGTGGGGCTTGGCTCCAGTCACAGGTAGAGGAAGGATTGGGACTGGGATGTCACTGCCCACTGGGTGGGCCAAGAACAGAGGGTGGAGAAGGGTTCACTGTGAACAAACCCAGATAGCACCATGTGCCTGGAAAATACAGATTTGGTAACAGCAAGGGGCTCTGCAGCTCCTCTGTTTTGCCCACTTATTTGAGAGGGAGTTTTTGAAGTGAGCATTAAATAATTATTAAAGTGAAATCTTCAGGTTTATTAGGCATTTTGTTTCGTTGTTGCTTTGGGGCTTTTTTTAAGAATTGGTCGTATTAGTATGAAAATGAGCATGTTTGAGCTTCCTTCAATATATTTTTGAGGGGTACACTGGAAAACAGAAAAGGCTGTAATAGTATAAGGCTGATTCTGGTTTGGGAAACAAATACTTGCTCATCTTGCAAATGGAGGAGCTTTTGAATAGGGATCTGTTATTTGCACTGCTGGAAGCACAAAGCCTTATGATGAGTCTGATACACAATATCTGGAACAAAGACCCACCCAACCCAAGTTAAAAGGATGTTAATGAACATCGCTGTAGTGGGAATCCCATACTTTTTGCTTTAACTGTTCTTCTTACTTAAAGGGCAACTAAAGCATCCACTGTAGCATGTCTCCAGGCACCTGGTCACTCCAAAAAAGCATTTAGAAGATTTTCTGCTGTAAGGTTGTGAGCCTGTGATACAAGCTGTCTAGCAATTGATTGTTGTGACATAGAAAGACTCCAAAAAGGCATGAAATTACAAAAAGTAACAGGATGCAGATAGAATTTAACCTTTCAGGCACACCCAGACACTGTTATCAGGTCTGTCATCTGTACTTAACATACTCAGATAGCTCTGGAGTGGTCTGCATAGACAGCTGGCAATTTAGAGAGATTGTGATCTTCAGAAAATATGTGGCTGATGTCTTCTGTAATACTTGGTTTGGAAGTATTAGTGCCACCAGTACAAGACTTGGCGGGTGGGGAACATCTATCTATAAAGTACGACTCTTTGGGAAGAAGTTATTTGGTATTCAGCATTCAATCCCAAAAGAATCGTGAAGGGATTGACAGAGCCTGCTGTAGCGTGATGAACTGGGAAGGGGGAGACCACTGAATGAATTTGACTTAGTAGTGCTTGCTGCTGAGCTGCAGTTATGGACTGGGGGTTGGTTTGATGGCTGCTGGCATTTGATGGGGTCCCCAGCTAACCCCGGAGGAGGAGACATGCGCTAGTACTCTGGGAAAACTCCAAGCTATTGCGAATTGTTTCTGTGAAGTGACAGCACAACGTCAGGTATTGCCATCGTAGTTCTCATAGTGTGTGATCTCACTGGTGAGGTACCTGCCTACTCACAAGTCTACATCAGACAGAACTGTCCTTGGAGAACAAAGCGGGTATCTCTTGAGCCTGTCCTGTGCACACCCTGCTTTGCTTCCACCTGAAGAGACCTTGGTGGTAGCTGGTGAAGCATCATAACTCTGGATTAAAAGTCTGAAGGTTATGATGAGCTGTAGCCATGAGGTGGACTTGAATGAGCACTTGCAGCTCTTCCCTCAGAAGATATTTTGTAGCTCAAGGGCAGAGCATTGGGAGAGACTTCTGTTTCCTCCACATGCTGTGGATGCTTTCAGATTTAATCTGCAAACAGGCAAAATAGCAGGCATAAGGAGCTGAGCAAACCATTTGTTTTCTTGAGGTTTGGTCTGGTCTGAATAGATACTGAATGTTCTGTTAAAATGCTCTGCTGAGCATCGTTTCCTCTGTGTATTCTGTGAAATGGTGCCATGCAGCACAGAGATGCTGACAAGGTGCTGCATCACCCCTTTCATGTGAGCAGCATTTTGTTACGTGATATTTACCTGTGGAGTATTAAATCCATCTTCAAAAGTTTGACTTGGACTGAACACCTACAGAGCATAAAAAGTCTTCCATGTTAATCAGCAAAATTAGCTAAGGGGATACATAATTTCTTATTCTTTTTGCAGTGTAGCATTTCTGTTTAATTAAGCATCTGGGATTTGAATTATTAAATAACAGAACAGTTTCTATCTACTTTTCTGTTGGTAAAGATCTCCAGCAACCTATTTTATTCCTTGGATTTCTAAATTATGAGCTTCAGAAACTCTTTGAACCTCAGGAGAATGACTTGCTGGATCCGTGAGGGCTGAGAAATACAACTCTTATTCTAAGGTCTCCTGAGCACAGCAAGTCACTCCCTGTTGTTTACATACCAGCCTCACAAGAATATGGGAATAAATGTTAGGTTGTCGAGGCAAAGCAGAAAAATTACGATTTTGGCCATATCCTGTGTTGAAGCATCTGTTTGGTTTCGTGCAGTGTAAGAATAAATCCTTTTGCTGCACAAAACACTGGGAGCAGTTCCCTGGTTTGGAGGAGAGATTGCCTGATCTGTTTTGAGGTTAAGAAAAGATAGAAAAAAATAACAGTAGTTGCAGTTTGCATGGGCTTGGGAAGGCCCACAGAGAGGTGGATAGGTCTAGCCAAGAGGCAGGAAGGGACAAACAGGGGTTGTCTAAGCCAGAGTGGTGAAGAGTTGCAGAACTCGGGCAGTGGGTGGAGGTCTGCCACCTTCAAGGCAGTGAACAGGGAGCTGGGGAAGGCAGTAAGGAAGTGCCTGCTAGTGTTCATGGTGGGGCAGAGGTGCAGGCAGCCCTGGTTAGGGTGTCATCGTGAGCTGCAGGACGTGAGGGACTTGCCGACAAAGCTGCCTGAACCCAACAAGCTCCCAAAACGCCTCTCAACCTCACGAGCACTCCAGCTCTCCAAGCCCTCCTGACCCCAGGCTAGTGTGCTCTCACTCCTATTTGAGACTGGTACACTTCAAAAGCCTTGTCAAATGGAGAGGTGGGTGGACGCAGTGGGTGGAGTTGATGACCCAAAATACTGTTTCCCCTTCCTAAGGCTGGGCTTATACCAAACTTGCATTTCCGTGCGGTAAAAGAATATGAACCAAAAGTGCTGAGAGTTGCAGTGGTTAAACTGAAACATGCTGTGGCAGGATGAAAGTAATCTTGTCCCTTACCAGCCCTTAATGCTTTGAGGCTTGCTTTTTTTTTTTTTTTTTCAAGTGGCTGCAATCTATGCTGTCTCTATCTGTGCTTTAATAGAGAGATTTGTATATGCAGAAACATGTCAAGACACTATTGGGGGAAACCATCCCATGTTGTGTTACAGCTCCCAAGGTCAAGATAAAATGTAAAGATATCTACAGTTGTCTTTCAGCTCAGATTTTATTTTTGTATGTACAAAAATTGTACTGAATGTACTGAAAAAGTTGTGGAGTGAATGTACTGAAAAAGTTGAATGTACTGAAAAAGTTGTGGAGTAAATGTCCCTTAGGGAGAACCCAGCAGTTGAAAGAAGGGCCAAATCAAAATTTCTTGCCCTTTCTGTGAGTCTTATATGTAAAATACGACGCAAATGAGGGAGTGACCTGAGTTGCCAAGACTAAGGCTAGCACTATATAGGCATAGGAATGACATATGAGATCTACCAGGTCAGAGCAACGCAACACTGTATCCCACTATTTTTGAGAAAACACCTTGATGTGTTGACTCCATTGTGACTTTGCAGCAGGATAGCTGCACTTCATAGCTGTGTGGTGGATAGCATTTAAAACTAGATCTTCCTGGCTCCGATGGCAGGGCCTAAATACTTCTATGAAACTTCTCAGCCAAGGTCGGTAGGGGATTGAAACTCAGGAGAACTTGAGCAGGGAAATGTGTTCAAACAGAGCAGAGTAATTGAACCAAAACAATGCCCTAATTCTAATCAAGGACCAGGGATGATTCTTTGAAAGTAGCTCTTGATCTGACTTAGAAACTTCATCCAGTTACTTTGCTTTGTTCAGTTCATTCATGGTCTTACCTGTGAAACAACCCTTCCCATTGCCCGGGTAAAGCACAAGTCTTGTACACTTGCGGGAGCCAGCACTCTGTACCACTCCGGGTACAACTGCACGTAGTACCACTCACATTTAAGGAAAGATGAGTGTGTCCAGCCCCAGTAAATAATGAACAATGTGGAGCAATCGTTGCCTAATCAATGCTTTATTATCTTGTCCCATCAAAGGTCCTTATCCACCCCTTCGCCAACACTGAGTGGTGTATTTGCTGTCCACATTGCTGTGGGGAAGGAGGATCTTGATGGGTCAGCTGTAGCCCAGCACATCTCCTCATCCTTCTGGCACAGCATCTCCTCAGGGAACCTGACTGCACAGTTTCTGGAAATCTGTTTGTATCAGTCCGATGATAAGACAGACAACATCATCTTTTGTGTGGGTCACTGGGAGGCTGAGTACCTTCAAGTCTGACTTCTGCAATGAGTATATGCATGTGTGGTGTGTTTCTTCTATGTGAATATGAGAACCAGTTTATAGGGAAAAGCAGAAGATGTTATTGTTTGGTGTGTGTGAGAGATGCTTTGTGGCAATGGCAGCGGAAGGTATGCCTCTCCCTTTTCCTTTAACTGGGAAACTACTCTGCTGTTGCTTTTTCTTTTCTCCTTTTTTTTTTTCCTCCAAATGGCAATTGATTTTTTTAAGGAGGTTTATCTTTTCCTGAAGTTGAGTGGATTTCTGATGTGATTGCACAGAGGTAGTGATGGCTGGAGCCCTGCTGTTGCTTCATTCATAGGAGGTGCTTCATGAGAGTGCAAAACACTTTTTGAAGTATGATTTCCCATAGCATGCTAATCCAGTGAAGTGCTGTAGACTTGCTCGCTGGCTCTGTTCAAATCCATAATGCAGTACCATCTGCCAAACCATGGGGCATAATGGAAGTGTTAATGAATGTATATATATATGCTCCCACGCAGCTGCAAGTTGAATGACTTAAAAGTTGAGGCAGAGGGTTTAGACAGAGCATAGAAGGAACCAGGCTTAAGGTATCCTGATGCAGGCCTATGCTGAAACTGGTGGGTGGGTGAAGGGTGGACACGAGTCTAAAGCTAGGTCAACTCACCCATAGGGTGCTTTCAAAGAGATGTTGATTTTCAGCTACTGCTCACCAGTACATGGAATAATCCACTCATGACACCCGAGAAGAAACTTGAGCATTCAACAGGAAAGCACAGGTACTGAGCAGCACTGGTTGGGACCCCAGCACATCTTTTCCAGAGGGGTATCCTCATGGGATGCTTTTCTCTGGTACTGGCAGGGTGAATGCACTCAATAGGAGGGAGGATTTCAGTCGTGCATGGGTGAACTCTGTTCCTCAAGGGTGATTTGGCCGGTTGCCCGCTGGTCTAAGTGTCAAGGTGTGCATTTGCTACTAGGAGGGTTTGCCCAGGCTGGCGGGGAGCAGGAGGAGGCCAGCAGGGAGGGAGCTGACAGCCAAGGAGGTAGACAAAGAGAAGGGCTGGCCTGGCACATGGCTGGAATGCTGGCAGTGTCCATGCACCCTGTCCTCAGGTGGGTTCATGGGGACATTGTGGCTATGCAGAACTGTGCGTCACCACATGTAGGGCAGAGGAGCTGGCCAGGCAACTCCTCCATCCCGCTCCTCACCCTGGTACCCAGCCCCAGGCTCTGCCCACTCTCCTCTGTCAGAGAAGCCTGTTGGATTTGCCAAGTATGGAGTCGCCTCCCTAGCATGTTGTACGTAAATAAGAGGCTCATGCTCTTGGCAGACACTGTAATGAGCCTGGAAAAAATTACTGTTATGGGTCCTGGGCCAGTGATGAGATCCTGGAGTCTTCCAAGTGACGGAGTGAAGCTATGGACCTGGGAAATGGCTAGAAAATAGCCTTCAATGCAGTTCTGGGATTTAGAGTCATGAAATTCTACCTAAAATCTGCCAAGTTCCTATTTGGGTAAACCTAGGAGATTGTGTCTATGTGAACCTGAGAGATGTCTGTTCCTTCATCTTCTGAAGACCATGCTGGTGAAGTTTTACTAAAGCTCCAGAGTCACAGGCTAGCATGCTTTGTGCTCTGCCGTATTTGAAAATGAGTATTAAATGGGCTGTGGGGAACCGGGAGGACTGTCCTCAACCCTGGAGCCTGGGAAAATTGACAAGAGAGCCCTACAAGCCTGCCCTGTGCCCTGGAGTGTAGAAGTTTTACAGAAACATCTGTGCTGCCCCATAGTTCATAGGTAATTCCATGGAACACTGCAGTGCGGAGAAGGAATGGGTAATCTGTCTGGTTTTCCATAGGTTATGAACACCACTAGTCTTTTTTCCTAGTAAGAATGTAGTCATGAGTCAAGTTTTGGAGAACCTGTACAGTAGAGGACAGGTTTGGGAAATAACTTGGAGATCCCCACTCTTCTCGCTTTCCTCTATCTGCCACAAGAGAGGGAGCATCCACTTGGACTTGATAGGATTTACCCATCCTCTCATGGAAATGCTATTACCAGGGACCTTCACAGCCTTCAGCTCTCTACAGCTGTCTGAAGAGATGCAAAATGTGTTTGCCAGGAGGGAAGGGAGTCTTTAAAAAGCCATTTACATCCCAAAAGACATCCGGTTGCAACACTGGAGATGTAAAAAGCATTAAATACCGAATTGGGCCTGACTGGAAGGCAAACTTGGAGCCAAATGCATTGATTGATTTTCAGGAGGATGACTGGAATGAGATGATGCTGTACCCTTTCTATTCATAAACTTGTCTCCAAAGCATCCATAGGTGCCATGAAGTCTGTGCATTGGCTCAGCCCCCTGCATGGCATGATGTCCATAAGACCACAGTGCAACAAGCCATCAAAAAGCTGGGTGGAGGGGCGAGTGCGCCCATTGTTTTAGCAGGAGGATGCTGGGCCGTGGTGGGGAAGGAGGGGGGGAGCTGTGAGGATAGCCCATGCTGGGCAGCTCTTGGTGCTGCTCAGGATCCCCGTTACAGCCCCATGCTGTGGTACATGAATTCATTGAATGGACCGCTTCTGACTGCCCAAGGCAATGCTGGCCAAGGCCAGGACAACTGTGCCATGCACATTTGGCTGTACCATGCACATCTGGCTGCATCACCAGCAGCAGGGCCATATGCAGGCAGCAGAGCATCTGGCTGCAAACAGAGCACTGCTGCAGCACTGGGCCATTGCTTTGGAAACCTTACTGCCAGTATAAGAGCAGCAAAGCCACCCAGGGCAGTAGATTTGGGGTCTTTTTATTGGTGTGTCAGCAGGCTGGGATGTGTAGGAGGGAAGCTGCCCATTTCCAGGGATTGTGTGAGCAGGAAGGGCAGCTATTGGAATTCAAAGTCACTTCCTCCACTGTAAATTTGTTCTTGTGTTGTCTCTGGCTGGGCAGGGCAGGGGAACATCTCAGCTATCTGATTTTTTGCTACAGTATGTTTGGGTCAGCTTCATCAGTTCCATGATAATATAAGAGAGGCATTCCTGGCCTCACCAGCAAAGAATTTTCAAGAGTAATACCAGGAATCTGTCATCCCCTAATGTCTCCTGAGAGAATTGGAAAGAAATGAGTACAGAAAGAGATGGTGGATTTAAATATACAAGATGTGATGGAAGTAAAAGTAGCTGAGCCATCTGCTTCTTCAGGCCCCAGTTATTGTGCAGGGTTGCTCTCATTTCATGTGTTGGCAAAAGGCTTGGATCAACCTGCAGTGGACACTCCTAAATTGGCACCCATGCAGTTCTAATCAAGGTCTGAGTGATACAGGAATGAATCTTGTGTAACTGCTTTCTCGTCGCGTATCTGGATTCTCCTACAAAACTGTAACTCTGCAGATGACCCAGATCTGACTTAAGTGTTGTTTTTAATTAAAAAAAAAAAAAAAAAAATTGGCTTCTGTATCCAACTGTTGGCTTGTCAGCGTGACAGGAATCTTTTTATGTATTTTGAAAAGGGCACTACATCACCAAGAGAAACGGGCTGAAGATTAATGGAGTTGTGGGAGGTGGAGGAGGAGTTGGGGGAGGGAAGTGGAGTTCGTTTCAGATGACATTTGTCAGTATGATCAACGCATGCTGTACTGCATTTGCATACAGATCAGGACACGGACAAGCACGTGCTTCCATGTAAATAGGAGTGAACCTTCAGCCCAGCCTGGCCACTGGAAAGCTGCTGCTCAGTGCTACAGCAAGGGCTCCTTAGCGCTGAAGGACTCGCAGCGGGGAGAGACGGGGGCCGCCTACCACCTAAGCAATTTTCAGTGACGTGGCTTTTTATTATTATTATTTGTTCAGACTATAATTCCATGTTTCCTGAAATAACTACCAAGTGTTCATCAGGCAGCTACTGCCTTTAGCTGCCTTTTGTGTGAATTTGAAGTGCTTCATTACTCCCCCGGTGCGTTTTCTTTCTCTTACAGTAAATCTGAGCAGCATCTGTGTGGTGGGGGAGGCGATGCAATCTTAGGTTGAAAAGGAGAAAAGGTCTGGCTGGCACAGGAAGCCAACGGGGAGCTCAGGGAGCATAGCCCTCAGGGTTCAGCATCTTTTTGTACTGGAGGAGAATTCACAAGGCCACTTCCAGGACTCACAGCTACATCCCCCAAATTCAAAACCCAACCAGTTGCAGCTCTTTATTGCTGTGTTGAGGATTTTATTTTTAAACAACGCTTGGGTTTTGACCTTATTTTTGTCTCCTCTTTAGTAGCAATCTGATAGTGCTTTGATCATTGCTCCAAAAGGAAATGCCTGTAATTTCCTGTGCAGGTCTTGCCAGGTGCTGGGCTCCATCAGATCTCCTGGAAGCTGATGGGAGTTGAGAGCGCTCTCACCTGATAGCATCCACCTTATTAGAAAACCTCAGAGAGTTGAAATTTCACTTGGGTTTTTAACAACTTAATGCCATAACTACAAAGGGTGTTAGGCTCTGGCTTCCCACATGACAGATCTCTTCCATGCTGACTTCTCACTGAAGACTGGCATGCAGGCCAGCTTTTGCTTGGTGTGTTCTTTTTGAGGCATTTACTAGACAGGAAATCTGCCAGACTGGACGAAACCTGGCTAAGAATTAATCATCTTTCTTTAATAATTGGTGGTGGTTGTTCATACATCTATGGGTCCTTTGGCTCTCAAAGGTTTGGGACACAGTCATGCCTACTTGAGGGAGAAATTCCTGGAGTTCATTCAGTCCTGATCAGCATGACTCAGGGGAAACAGTTGCCTCCTAAAAGGGCATGTCCTGTGTTTCAAGGGTTCTCAGTAGCTACCAGCCCAAGGGATTGCCTACAACACATAAGGCTGAACTATTTTTGTACCTGACGAGCATCTCTGGGTGTGTCATGGTGGTTGTGTGGCTGCAGCCAGCAGTCTGCAGGAGGAACAGAGAGGGAAGAGTTCAGATCCTGTAGTGTTTCGGCCCTCAAGGCGTTGCATGGAGCTGCTAATGCTTGCAAAGTGGCCAGGTAAAAGGGCGTAATTGAGTGAGCTGTGGCTAGAGGAAAAGTTATTAATTGCAACCGTAGGAGTAGTTGGCAGCCTTGGTGGCCGATAGTCTTCCTCAGCATCAGGTGAAGTTGGTGTCTTCAGGTACACAGAGCTCTGGCAGGGTGTATGTGAAGAGCTATCCATGGACCAAACCAAGCCAATGATAGAAAAATTCCCTTGGCTATGGGCTGTGGAACTGGTCAGCATACATACATATGCTTAAGTGTATGCTTGTATATACTGAAAGTATATACCTAAGTATATACTTGCATATATAAACCCCAGCCTATTGCTGTAGCGTAGTTGTCCTAAAGTTGTCCGTTTTGGAGAGCTGCAGCAGAGGAGGAGGGAGCTGGTGGTTCCCACACAGATCCTGCTGCAGCTTTTTCTCGAGGTTTCATAACATATTTAAGCAATTTGTGTTGCGTGTTGCCATGGAGACTGTAAATCACTGTCATGTGGGCTTCTCCATCAGGGAGCCCATATCTTTAATTGCACTAACCTCCCCTGCAAATTCAGGGCTTGGCTCTGAGCTCGTTTACCTGCTGTAATGGTTTTGCCCTGGGAGCTCTGCCTCCAGGAGAGCAGAGCTGGAACGAGGTTTAGGGGTACTCACACATCAAATGTATGGAATTGATTTTATTGTCGTATGTGGCCATACCTCTGCCCAGATGAACAGAAATTACAATGATTTACACAATCTGAGGTCTGTCCCATTTACATTCAGGGCAAGTGTTGCAGTGAGGATGGGGATTAGATACACAACCTACATGTTGTGGTGACCTCTTGGGGCTTGGTGGTCCAGTCACACAATCTAAGCTGAATTTCTCCATCTTTGGTGTCTTTGCGTTACTTAGCTGCGCCAAGGAGATAGCTCAGCCCTTCCACTCCATTCCCTTGCCCAGACAGGTAAATGGGGTTCTATGCAGTTTATTCTGCCTCTGTAAAAAAATATCATTTTTTGCAGAGGAGGCTCAGCCCCAATGATACTCTTGGGTCAGCATTTCTCTTTTCTTCTTGACATCTGCCCCAGGACCAGACACATTTCTGACTGTCTCAGCATTACTGGCTTGTGCTGTCAGGACACAGATCTTACCAGTGCGTATGAAGACAGTTGTATAAATCAGCCTTCTTCCAGTGACTTAATCAGAGCCCTGACAGCATTCGTCAGTGTAGGGTATGGATCCTTCTCTTGGCTCATTCAAAGTAAACAACTATATAAGTTGTAAGATGATTATCATCAGAGCTTATTAGTGTATTACCACATGCTGCTTTGTATTCAGACAATAGATAAAAACGTCTGTGCTTCATTTTTCTCACTCAGATCTACAGCAAACATGCTTATTCTTGCTCACATCTGAGGACTGTGTCAGTACTCTGGCCAAAAACACGTGAAAATCAGCCAAAGTCTTGTGCACTTGCCTCTAGCAACATAACCAGCTGGCGTGGAAGCTCTGCACACGTTTGGGAGTGTTTAATGTTTTCCAGGAGGTGACATATGTTGATTTTAAGGTTTGATTTATTGGCTGGTTTAGATGATAATCTTGTCAAGGCAAGAGCTGTCTTCTTGCTATGGTTATCAGGGCAGGTGGAGGTGTAGAGGGATTAAAGTATTTGGCTTTCATAGGGTTTGCATTATCTACCTGCATGTTGAGAGCACAGGACCTGCCATCTCAGTAGAAAGAGGAGTGTTTCCATGAGCAGTAGAAACAGCCCTGCAGAAACATCTAATCTTGCTGCCTTTTGACACTCAATAGAAGTTTCATCTGTTCATAATAGCATTACCTAAAATATGGGGGGTTGTGCTCAACAAACCAGCCTACAGTTCTTTAATTTTACTTTTTTTTCAGTTCAGTTCTTGCTGTTCTCCCCAAGCTACATAATATTCAGCATGGTGGCTTAGCCATTTAGTAGGACAGACCCGATTCAACCCATAAGCATGTTGGGCAGAGTCACTATTTGTACAATGGGCTAAATATTATCCTAGTACTTTGGGAAGCATTTCATGCAAGATAAGCTCAAGGCTTCTTAGGAGTGAGTTGAAGGGGCTGGTACAAAATGTCAGTGAAAATGTAACACTTGTCTGCCGAGCAGTAGCTTGTGGTTTTGTGATGAGGTCAAAAATCGTGCACAAACGGAGTTTGGTTTTCACATCCGCAGCCTGTCCCCCTCCATGTCAATAACAATCAGTCTTTCATACCGCCTGGCCAGAGCTGCTCTGCCATGTAGAGAAGGATGGGATGAAATCTTGGCCACAGGCAAAGCGAAAAATCGTCATCAAAATGTGTCGGGGGGGTAGGGTTTTAGCCACGGTCTCTATCCTAACAAGCCTGTTAGAACTGTTCTGACCTGAGCAGGATTACACAGAAATACTTGGTCCTTCAAGCAAAAAATGAGAAAACTAGTTGAAATTCGTAGGTTTCTATGCAGCCAAGCATGCTGCTTGTTGATGTATATCTTGTAAATATGAGAAAATTGCTTATTCTGCCAATATTCAGGGTGAGAAACCTTTCCTTGGGATTATTATGAGGAACTGCAATAAGACTGGTTGAGACCTCAGCTGGTGCTTGGTCTCATTTTCTCCATCCATCAGCTCCTGCTTGCAGTGGAAATTCTTGTTGTTCTCAAGAATTTCCTCCAAAGATCGTTTAGAAACAAGCAGACTTAATTGTGTTTCTTCTTGCTCTGAAGATTTTGGCTTGCCCCAACTTCACAAGAAGCCTTTGCAGATTTTACTAGCCTCAGCATTCACCTTTGCGATCACCTTCTTTCTCGTCTATAGGGTTTTCTTTCTAGAGAAGAAACTAAGACAGTTCCTATACATGTAATTCAAGGAGAATTGAGATGCCAACAGTTTATGGAGGTTCCCTCAGCGCAGCCAGCCCAGAGCAGTCTTCATCCCCCCTTAGCACTGATCACAGCCAGCATCTGCAGCCCAAAGGGCATGAGAAAAACCCAAATGGATGGGAGCAGCTGACTGCAGAAAGCATCACCACAGCTGCTCCCATGCTGGAAGGCTTGCATCGGGAAAACCAGCACCAAGGAAATCAATTGCCCTCTCTTAAGCCTTATCACTAGTGCTGCTTACGGGCACGTGGAGGGCATTGCCCGCCTTACCATATGTACAAGACTGCTTGCCTGGCTGCCTCTTAAATAAGCAGTCAGGGCTGTTGGGAGATGAAATGGGCTGTTCAGCAATGGCTGCCTCTTCTTTCTGCACACGTGTGCTGTTGCTGAGTTGCAGCCAGTGAATTTTTTTCTTCTTTCTTGTAAGAGTCAGTTCCTCCCTGGCTCAGCCGAAATGGGAGAGCGGTGTGGTTGTGCTGCAGGGGAAGCTGCTCTCCTGGCTCTCTGGGCTGTGTCATAGCCACAGAACCAGCCTTCCTGCCACAGCAGGGTTGGGGTTATTTGGAAAAAAAAAAAAAAAAAAAAAAAAAGGCAAAACAAGAGACACCTGTTGTTCCTGGTCTGCTGCTGCCTTGGTTTTATTTCTTGAACTTGAAGATGAGACAGAAGGCGGCAGCTAAGTGTATTTTTGTCTGCCGCAGAGTCAGAATTGGGCCTTTAACTCCAGTTTCATCCATCACTGCTGGTTCTGCCTATGGATCTGGCCCCAGGATGTTACACACCATTTAATGCTTGCTGTACCCTGGGCTAAGCAGTGAACAATAGCACGGCTCTTGCTTATCAATGGGATTTGGTCACTGACAACTGGAAATTATCCGGAGCTTGACAGCTGTGCTGAGCCAGGCTGATTTTTTGCATGGCAGTGTGGGTCCAGCCCATATAGGAAAGGTATTCAGACAATAAAAGTTTGCACTCACATTGGGAGGCAATTAGGGATGCTTGTAGACGAGGCAAGAGTAGACTGAGCCACAGTGGTGGGGTTGTCTGCACTTCGAAGTGACGGGTCTAAGTTGCAGTAGAGCTGTTGGGGAGTGCAGGTCTGCCGCTCCCATCCAAAAGGACTTTGGATGTCAGTTTCCCTTCATCCTCACTTCTTAGGCAGCAGGTAAAAGCAGCCTTGTGCATGTTGCCCTCTTTTTGTTGCCGATGAGTGATCGGAGATGATCTTTTTCTTCAGCAGGTCTAGCACAGTGGAAGCATGGCTACAAGTGCTGTTCCCAGCGAAAACCTCCCCACGTACAAGTTGGTGGTGGTTGGAGATGGTGGTGTGGGGAAGAGTGCTCTCACCATTCAGTTTTTCCAGAAGATTTTTGTGCCGGATTATGACCCAACTATTGAAGACTCCTACCTGAAGCACACGGAAATAGACGGGCAATGGGCAATTCTTGATGGTAAGCAAACTACACTCATAGTCCCCCTTCCCTTATAGCTGAGCATAAGTGCAAATAAGACCTCAATGCCTTCCACACCATGTTGTGCCCTTGTGTCCCTCCTACTCTGCTGTGGGCTGCCAGGAATTTCAGTGCAAACTGGCCTGTGACCTGCAGTGTGTGGTCTGCAGCTGATCTCCAGCAAAGATTCTGCTTCCAGTTGCATTGGTTCCAGTTCTGCACAGAAATGTTTCTAACAGGAGTGTAAAAACCTATAGATCATCATAGACATTTGGGGTAGGTTTCTACACAAGATGAATTATGGCACTGTGAGGTAGCTCTTACTAATGGTACTTCATTGTGGTTAGGCTCATCCCTTGGGAAATAACAGTGAGTGGGTAACTGAACGGGAAAGATAACCAGAAAGAACATTTAATCAAAGCTGTCATCCACTGACAATGAAGAATTGTAACACCTCTTAACTGCCATCATTCAGGCATGATGTTTTCATATCTAGTTACCTGTTTCATTTAAATATGGGTAGGGTACCAGCCTGGAGAGTTGCTGCAACCAAGATCTTGCAATTCTTTGAAGAAAAACTGCCTTTTTTTTGTTGGTGGTGTTGGGGTTTTTTTGTTTTTTGGCTTTTTTGGGTTTTTTTTTTTAAAAGGCAGCCAACACCTAAGAAAACCCAAACCAGCCAACAGCCCCCACCCCCAAAAAAACAAAACAAAACAAAAAAACCCCCCAAAAAACCCCCCAAAAAATCTTGATTCTGCAGATGAGGAAAAATCCTTATATTACCTAAAGCTGTAACTTATTAGTTTGTGCTGCAAGACTGACCATAGCCATAAGGGGAATGTTGCTGTTAAATGTTACAAGTTTTATTTGGTTTTATACAATAATTAGGTAGTTCATAAAAGTAAGCAAATAATTTGTGCCTGAATTACCCAGGTGCATGTATGTGGCCGCTAACACAACTGAACTAAATTTAACCTTACTTGGGTCAAGTTCCTACCTCCACCCTCTTGTCATCAAGGTGCTCAAGATCTTTGGTGTCTCTGCATATGTATCATTGGTGTGTGGGGACAGAAAACTGGTGGATTGACATGAGTGGTGGAATGTGGAGGCTGGTGGGATTTGCTGTATAGACCATAAGCTTGGTCTGGAAACTTGAGATCTTGGTTGTGCTGTTAAGTACAAAGCCCAGATGTGTCTCTTGTTTTAAACTGCATCAGAGATACCTGCTCTCAGTTAACCATCACATAATGTACCTGTGCACCTCCTTTTTAAATGCCAGTATTGTATAAAAGAGAAATCCAATCCTGATGTAAATGAAAACCTTTCTTTCCTTTTAGTCCAGAATCTAGCCCTCTAAAACGAGCAAACTTTATCTTTGCTGGTATTCCCCATGTTCTGATATAACAGCGTCAGCTGCTGTACATATTGGTGTTGGCTGAAACAGCCTGGGTTTGGTAAATTATTTGAGAACAAAAAGGGCATTTTTCACTGAATAGTTGGAGGTTTTGTCTAGTTAAAAAAAAAAAAAAAAGAAAGAAAACCCAACCAAAAAAACCCAACAACAGAAAACAACCCTGACCTGGGTGGGAGTGGGAAAAGAGGTTGTTTTCCAACAAGCAGTAACTTAACCCTTTGTTTTAATGAAAAAGCCTTTCTTTCACTCAGAAGGGGTTTAGTGGCTGCATTTGGGCTGAACTGAATTCAGCTGTGGCCTTGAATGGCATGTTGGGAATCCCTGACTTTCAGAGTTCATATGCCCACAGAAGCCTTGCAGCCACAGAAGTGAAACTGCAGCTGCTTCTTCTCTTTCTTACCGCTTGAGATTTTGAACAATCAGAATTTTGGAAGAAAGACAGTATTCTTGCTTGGAAAGGCATGTGAGCCTTTACCATTTCTCTAGTAGAAACAGGGCATAAAGACTATCACATGTGTCTTCTGCCGCAGCTTATAGTCATAGGCTTTGGATCTAGGCCATCCTCGGAGGTCACTATATACTTGGACAGCTGCTCTTGTTGTGGTTACACGTGGTTGTATGAATCACTTATGGTATAAAATTAGGGACAAACATGATAGGAAGGGTAAAGATGCATCATGATAAATTCTAGACTTCCCAGTTGTCCTTTGTGACCAAATCCTTTCATGCAGTGCTCAGTAGGAAGCCGAAGCTGCCCACCGCCAAAATAAGAGCAGTTTTAGAAAAGGAGACTACCAAGTGAGGATATAGTGTGAAGAGCTCCGTAAGTTTCTAAGTTTTCAGAAATAGTTATTAAAAAAATAAACAAGAAATACATTGGCATCCAACAACTTAAAAAACAAACAAACAAAAAAACCCCAAATCCACAGCCCACCCTTTTCCAGGCAGTTGCCTGAGCAGTTCTGCACAAAGTGTTTCTGGCATTTGGTATCTGCACCAGCATTATGTTGTAAAAAAACCCCTTGTGCTAGCCAGCTTGCATAAAGCGTTTGGCTTCTCTCCATGAAGACTTCCACCCACTAACATTCAATAGCACTAACTGGCAGTGTGATGAAATGTTTTACGTGCATTTTTTTCCTTTGCTGAAATCTCTAACTGAAAGTAGAATGGAATAGGCTTTTATTTCATATTTGAGACCTTGGAGCCAAACATATGTTCAAACTTTCACATATTTGCTCATTGGCTTGGGCATGTCTCTGTGTCTTATTTTCTCACCGAAGAAGAGTCTTTGATACTTCCCTGCCTCCCAGAAGATTGTGGGACCTGTGCTTGGTGTGTTCAAGGCCAACACTACACAAAAATACTTTATTGTTGGCCTTACATCAGCTTTATAAGACCATTGATGCAGTGTTTGGAGGACAAGTGTTGTAGAGTGGAACAGAGCACTTAACCTGAATGAGGGCACAGGCAATTTGTGGCTAGCCCATCTTTTCAGTTATTACCACCCCAATGAGGCTTTTAGATCAGCCTCCAATTTTCTTAGCATATGTTATCTTCATTTATTCCCTGCTGTTCATGCTGAATTCAACATGGTGATGGGCTTAGTTAAATGCATTCACACACAGGTGCTGTATAGACACATCAGGTCAGAATTAAGTGGGGGCCAGGGTTAATCTGCTTTGATCCAATCGAGTTGCTGTCATTAATTTTGTACACTCTTCTCTGTGTGCAGGCTAACTTAGCAATTAGCAAAGGATTTCTGATGGCACGGTTGCAAAATGCCAGTTTGAAATTAGTCATCTGAGCATGAAGACAAAAGTGGAATACCTTAATAAGGAAGAAAAATCCCAATGGTTCAAAATTCCTTATGGCTCCTAAACCACATAAAGATAAAAAGGTGGTGAGGAAGAGGAGAGGAAGAGATGGCCACAAGCACATGACTTGGGCTTATTGATCAATTGGGCTGAACTCTGCTGTCAGTAGGGCTGTGCCAATTGGTACCAGCAAAGCAAGAAATTGTGCCTGTGCGTTGGGTGGAAGAAGGCTGTAATCTTCCTCCTCTTCCTTTTCCTTTCCCTGGTTTGATTTAGATGAAACTCTCACTGCCTAAAAGTTGTCTTCCTACTCCTGAGCTTCAGTTTTCCATTCTGTTTCTTTTCTTCCCAAGTCCTCCTCTCAATCCCTGGGGGTTCTTGCATTGGGCTAGATCTGCACAGCTCTGGTGTGCAGCCCTGTGGAGTAATACCAAGCACCATTCCTTCCGATGCGCTCCCTTGTGTTTCCCATGCATCTCTTTTTGCTGCTAGTCATCCCAGGACAGGCTGTCTGCTTTTCTCCTCAGGAAGCTTGGGAACAATTCAGCCAGGAGGCCAGAGGGAGACCAAAGGTCACTTCAGACTTGCAGTCAGAAGGGTTGGTTTGCAGCTTGCTTTTTTTCTTTTTTTTTATTTAAACTTTGGGTAGCATCACTGAAAGAATTAAAATTCAAATTCAGTTTGTACTTTAATTCTTTTATTTGTGTGTACAGTATTTTTCCTTTCTTAATTGCTTAATTGGGATTTTGCAACCTTGAAAGAGGGTTTTTTGCCTTGGATTGTGGGGATTTTTTCCTGCCAGGAAAATTTTGATGTTGCAACATGGAAAATACAAGGCTTTGAATACTTGCCCTTTGTTAGAGAAAGAGCTCCTTTAAGGGCTCACATCTTTATTCTGTTTATTGATGCGGAAGTCTTTCTTCTGAAGGCTCCTCTTCTTTTTCCTTAAAGAAAGGGCAAGAATTCAAGTACTTGGGTTTTCCATGTTATAACATCTGTGTATTTAGTTAGGGCACAGAAGAAGGGCTCATAAAAGCCCCAGTGTTTCCCCATCACATGTTTTTCCCTGAGGAAAGCTCTCATGCCTGGACCAGTGTGGGCAGTGTGGCTGTATCTGGGAAGGAGCAGAAGTATCAGAGTGACCAGGTGAAGCACCTACCTCACCTTCAGCACAACATGGGCACCTCATACCTCTTCAGGTTGACATGGGATGGGGGAATACAGAATATAAGCCGTGGCCCCTACACTCTATCTGCTCATCACCCAGAATACTAATTCTTCAGCTGAAGCCAGTGGCTGATGTCCTCTCCCACTGCACTGCTGATGAAGGAAGATGAAGACTGTGGGGATGACTTTGCTTAGGCTGAGACTCGTTAGTTTGACTTGTCAATTCAAGTTAAGTTTTCCCTTGAGCTTCACTATAAAGGTGCAGAGCAGCTGGGGATGGAGTTTTTCTCTGTTCTCGCCTTTAGAAGAAGAGCTGCCATGCCAAAAGGAAAGCAAGGCTAGGAGAGAGAAGCACCATGAGGAGTCCAGCCCTGTAACCTGTGGTCCCCTGACAGTGCTGCATTCCCAGGTTTTCTCTTTGCTCCAGGGACTTTTCCTGTATTTCATATTAAGAAGTCAAAGAAGCAGAAAACACCTGGAGTCACTCCTTTGTGCAGCTCCTCTCCCTGGCACTGTGAACTTAGGTTCCTATCTGCCTGCTGACCCATCCAGCCTCTTAAATTTCATTGGAGACCGCTTGCAAAAACCAAGTTGTACACATTGTGATTGCCTTTCTGAGCATGAGATCGAGGTAGATACTAACAACTGTGTCCTTCTGGACACTGCAAGGCGAGGCACTCAGAGAGCCACACTGAGCTGCTTTCAGGACTGGCTGCAGCAATGTGCAGCTGCTGCTTGGAACAGGCTGCTGGTGTCTGATTCGGGCAGTGAAACCCAAGGGCTGAAGGACAGAAAATAGGTTTAACCTGCCTGTCTGGTCATCTTTGGCCCTTTAGATGCCATGGAGAGTGAAGAAACTCCCTTGAGTTGATCTATGCATCTAGGTGCCCAGCAATAAAAAGATAAAGACATAGTAAGGAATTTGCCTAAGTATGAAAAGAGAAGAGGAACTCATCTGTGCAACCAGATTTGAGCTCCCTGAAGGTTTGAAAGGCTGTGTTTGAATCTGTACTGAATCCAGCCTAAGCTCTAGAAAAAACAATGCTGTAACTTAGGTTTCATAGTATGCCTCTGCACTTGGCTTAGGTTTACACGCCTGTGTTTCTGGATGGGCGCTCAGAGCACTGTCAGTTGCAGAGACATTTTGCCACATAAAATACCTCTAATCACCCAAGTGCCTCTATTTTGGGCTACAAATTCCCATGTATTCCTGGGCTCCTGTCTCTGCTCAAAAGTGCTCTCTAAACAGCCACACTCTTGCATAACCCATTGGAATTCACAGGAAAGTAGTATGGAGAGCTCTAAGGGGGCAGGATTCAATTAGCAAGGAATTCATCACAACAGTTGGGGTTACATCCACTGGAAAGCAGAAAAGGCCATCTCTTCGCTCAGCAGCCTCTTACCTGCAAAGCAGGAGGCCTCCCTGCTGGGCTCTTCCAGCCTAATTGCTCTTAGTTTAGTCTCCAGCTGATTATGTGATAGCTCTGTAAAATGGCTTTGCCCTCTCTGGATCATGTCTGTTCCTACATCAGACATAACCCTTGGCTTCTCTCTCCTCAGTCTTTACCCAAATGCTTTCATTAATGCTCTTCCTTGCTGCTTTTTTGGTCAAGTTTGTGGGAACTTCACCATGTTTGCTGCTGTGGAAGTCCCTGCTCATGAGCTGTGCAGCCTATGAATCTGATTTCAGTTCTTGGAAGAATGAGGTAGGGGAAACCCGCTGTGCTCTGGTCCAGTCTTGTTTCCGCACTGGCTTTTATGCACTGCCAGTGGGGCAACTGCCAATAAGATGCAACTGCTGTTTTAAAGTGTACCAGGGGAAGAGAGAGCTCATAGTTCTTCTCTGCTCATTATTATTTCTATGTCTTCTGGCATCCTGTCTGCAGAAACGGGAATTTTAAAAGAAGGGGAATGCTGGCTAACATTGTAAATATCCTCTTATTGTAAATACCCCTTTGGGAAGCCAGTCGAATCACCTTCCCAGTTTCACCTTCCCAAGGCTTCTCCTTGCTACTTTCCCATTTCTGTAGGTAAGAGTCGTCTCGAAGTTTTTATGGCACAAGATTATTCCAGAAGCAAAGCCGCTTACATCCTGCCTTTTTTCGCTGCTGATGCTTTCCAGAATGTGGTCCCATGCTGCCTACAAAGGATCCAGATCGCACTGTCCTCTGATTGTTTACAATTCATGTAGCACAGAAGTGTTAGGATATGGGATTGTCTTTATGAAGAGCAGATTTAAAGTTAAAACAACGACTTTCTCTGGCCATCTATGTGATGCTTAACTTTGCGTGAATAGCCCATCTGAGATTAACCTTAACATTCACTGCTGCATGTCTTTTACTTGTGTTTTCAACATGCCATTTTAAATGTTGCCTGGACTTGCTTGCCTTTCTACGAATGCTGCAAGTGGATTCCCTTTAAATAGCAGCTGCTGACGCCGCAGCTCTGCCTGTGTTTAGTGTGATGCCATGGCCAAGATCCAGGCGAGGTAGGAGTGGCAGGAGCACAGCCTCATGCTGTCCCTTGAGTATCCCCACAGCTTCCCCCTAGGACTTGTCCCCTGCCCTCTCACAGGGGATGCAAAACTTTGGAGGGTCATCAGCTGGGGATGGGTTGATGGGTGCAAGAGCAGAGCTGGATGCTCCTTATGTGTCTCGTGAGAGGTTTGCAAATGTGCCAGAGCAAGGGGAAGTCCCTAAGCAAATTATCATGCAGGATGTGGCACATCCATCTCCACCCTCCTGCCCATGGCTTGTGCTCGGGCACCTGCCCTGTCTCGGGGGGAGGGAGAGCAGGAGAGCCCGGCCCCCTGTGAGAAGGTGTCCCCCTCCGCCACAAGTAGGGTGTGTGTGTTGGAGAGGTGAAGGGAGCGTTTGTGTGTGTGTTGGTTGTCAGCTCTCAGCCCTGCCCCAACATCACGTCCAGCTTGTGCAGGAGTCAGACAAGGGCAGCCCAGCCTCTCCTTAAGGGTTGAGTGGGTAGGAAGGATTTCCTCTTCCGTCCTAGCCATGTGGTCCTGGCCTTATTCCATGGTAGCAATTCTGCCCAGGGCATAGAAATTCACCAGCACAAGCAGTGTCTTTGAATTGTTTTTCTTTTTTCTTTTTTTTTCTTTTTTGTATAGTCCTTAAGAATACCCTGGATGCCTTTGAGCTGAGAGCCTTGTTTCTTAGATTTAGATGGGAGAAGCACAGTGAAAGGATAAAAAGCTATGAAGAGACACCCGTGACTTTCCAGCAAGCTCCAGTTGCTTGGCAAACAAGCCTAAATCTCAGGGTCTCTAGAAGCTATTTTCACTGTAAGGGCTCATGGAAATGGACATTCAAGATCAGCTAAGGCAGGCGAATGAAGTTGAAGGCTTTAAGGGCCTGCTATCACCAAGTAAGGTCTCTAGGTCCTCCAGCATAGCTGCCTTTCCTGCAGACATATAGTGAAAGTGTGTGGGCTGGCTTGTGGGGTGCACTGTGACATGCAGCATGTCCACCTGTGGCCACCCATGCTGATTCAGCAAGTAACACCAGCAGTAAAGTGGGCTTTATCCTGGCCCCATCTGGAAATTGGGGCAGACTGAGTGCTTACCCCTACGGGAACATCTTGCTAGGACTGTAGGCCTACTCAGACTAGAAAAACCTGTATCAAGCTTTGCTGCTCTGTCAGCAGTATGCTCCTGCCACAGCCTCCATCCGCCACTGCCCTGGGCTTTCCCCATCACTTGTGGGCAGCAGATGCTTACGATGTGGCTGTACAGTGGAGGTGGAAATAGTTTCCCCCCCCAGCCCAGTTGACTGGGATGTCAAAACATTCCCAGTTGTTATGAAGGTCCTGTGTTTGTCTCTAGGATACAACGATGCATTAGGAATATTTTTTCTGAGCAGCTGATGCACTGTGAGCTCATACCATGTTTGTACTGGCATAGCCTAAAGTGATGAACTTCTCTTGTTCATCCTCTTGTTCAACCCTCCTTCTCAAGGCTGTACTGTCTTGCTCTGAAAGCACATAATAGCGTAGAAGTAATATCCAGGTACTGATAAAAAGAAAATGCTTGTAGCTATTACTCTGGGTTGTCTCCCAGCTCTGCTTCACCATGCAGGTTGTAGATTGTCCCTGACATTTAAATTTGCATTTGCTTACTCTTCTAGTCTTGGGTTTTTCCATGAGGGGAACAGAGAAAGCTGGGAGAGGGAATAACGGAGGGCTGCAAAAAACTTTGAGCCATATCTTGTCAGAGAAGTAACTCCCCAGGTTCAGCGGTCAGTATTTGGTACTGGAAAAGGAAAGTAAAATCCAGGTAGTCTTCTTCCCCTCCATCTGCTCCCAGCATAGGCACATGGTGATGAGTGGGGTCTGGGAGCGTTGTTTGTTTTGTAGCAAGAAACCACCTTTTCCATCCAATTTGTTACCATCAAATCTTGCAGCTTTTGAGAGGACCAAGCCCAGTGGAGTCAGAAAAGCCATGTAGGACACATAGCAGTGACAGCAGCTGCAGGTCCTCACAGTACCTGAAACCCTTTGTTTCTTCTGTCCTAGTTCTGGATACTGCAGGCCAAGAGGAATTCAGCGCAATGCGGGAGCAGTACATGAGGACTGGAGATGGTTTTCTTATAGTCTACTCAGTGACGGACAAGGCCAGCTTTGAGCACGTGGACCGGTTCCACCAGCTGATCCTCAGAGTCAAGGACAGGTGGGTGCTGTGAAGCCAGGCGCTGCCTGACCCTGCTCCTGCTGCAGGAGACTGTGCACTGGGGAGGCTGCATGTCTCATGCTGCCTTTTGTCTCCTGGGTGTCCCAGGGCAAATCCTTGTGTGTAGGTTTGTACACCTACATATGAGCAATAAGAAGTGTTTTACCTCTTCTAATAAGCATGTAGTGCTTTCAATGTGGAAAAGTTCAGTAGTGTTATGATGGAGTGAAAATGGGTCTGGAAGTGAGAAACTCCTGCCACTGTGGTCTGGCACAGCAGTGTGAGGAAGGCAGATCAGACACCTTTGAAGGTAACCAGTTTGGCTCTGAAGAGGGGAAGAAGGATGCTTCGTGCATAATGTGGACACTTTGGGAATGTCAGCAGGGAGTCAGTAAGCATTCGGCCCCAATCACCTTGTGTGTCCTGGCAGCATCCTCCTTTCCCTGGCTTCAGTTTGTGACAAACAAACCTTACAAGGTCCTGCATGATTTGAAGCTGTGGACAAGTGTCTTGAAGGGAAAGGAACTGTATTACTTTCAAGAGGTGTAATGCAGTTAATGGATCGTGCTCTGCAGCAACCATTTTCAGTGAATAAAGCATCTCTGCATGACTGGGGAGTAAGCAAAAAAGGTCGCCTGCTCCTCTCCTTGTGCGTGCATGGGAGAAGGTAGCACTGAGAGTTTAACGATGGTAAGCAAATGCATCGTGACAGAGCGAGGGGAAGCTGCCAGTTTATCTCAGAGATAACTCCCTCTTCCCACCCTAGTTCAAGAGGTGATGAATCCATCCTCACTGGGTGGGGTGTGAATTAAGCCCTTATATGTCTGCAGCTTTGAAACACTTAGTTTTTCCATTCATAATGGCTTTTAATTATGGAAGTCATCAAAAAAAGCCACCAGAGGGTTCAGGCCTCGTTGCTGGCTTCCTTTCACAGCTCTGAATAACTTCCCCACAGGAAGGGTGGACTCGTATCATGTGAGGTTCACAGCTGACAGCTCTTCCCGTAAAGCATTCAGAGGGGAGACCACAAGAGTGAAAAGTAAAGGAAAACCCACCCTTTGATTTCATCTAAATGAAGAACAACGTCGGTCAGTCAGCCTCCCAGATCATGACAGTCTTTTCTTCACTGCCAGCTCGGCTTGAGGCAAATTAAATCTGTTTCTGAAAGCTAAAGAAGATGGGACAGCCTTTCCTGTAACCTGCCCCAAACCACTGTCAGTTTTATCTAATTTAACCTTGTGAAAATAAGATGTGGTATTCATTATTTTGCTCTGGACTGAAACTTCTACCCCGGCGTACGCTGTGCAAACACCGTAGCCAGCATGTGAGAAGCAGGAAGTGAAACAGGCTGGTGAGGTTGTTTGTGTTTCTGTGCTCAATGCCACCGAAGCGCAGAGCATGAGAAGCTTAACGTTTCATCCTAAACCTGAGCTCACTCAACAAATCACAGCAGTAGGAGCAGTGTGAGTAAAGGAACCTTCCTGCCAGACCTGCGGGTAGCTGGGAGCAGAGCATCGTCCTGGTTTTCAAGCTAGCAGTCAGTTTTGGCAACTTAAAATCCAAAGGAATTGCAGGCTGCTGTGTTAGCAGAGCTGTTCAAAGCCTTCCTCCTGTTTATTTCCAAAATCTTCATTACAGTAAAATTTTCTAGTAGCTTTGTCCAACTAGCAATCGTACGGCTTTCAACAGGGAACAAAATCCCCATAGAGTTTTATGCCTGCTGTAAACAAGGCAAATGAGATACTGTCCAAATGTAATCCCTTTCTTATCAATGTGCTGCAAGCCAAAAAGGAATCAAATAATCCAGACAAGCAAGTGTTTTGCTCCAGAATGATCAGAGTCAAGATATATCAATGCGTAGGTATTAAAATTAAATCAAAGCCACATTAGCAGAATGAATAACTTGTAAGACTCATTTAAAATGCAGAATGCAGTACAGTGTTTTTCTAGCCAGAGCAATGGGGCGATGTGCCAGGGAGAAGATGAAGCCCATATCATCTCGATGAAAAATGGCACAGAAACGCAGTTTGAAAATCCAGAGTTACTTAGAGAAGTGTTTTATGCAGAAATGAGTACAGCCAGCTGCTCCTTACCCCAATAAAATCAGCTCTGTTACAGCAGAGAACACTGGAATAATTTTTGGAGGGTTTAAAGTTAAATGTGAGAAACTAATACCGCAGTAACTGTCAGTTATCAGAAGGGACCTCCTCCCTCCTAGCAGTGAGTAAAGGCTCTGAAGCACGACTTTGCTCTCTGTGTCATGCAGCCAAAGAAATCGCAGAATCATAGAACCAAAGAACGGTTTGGGTCAGAAGGGACCTTAGCAATCATCTAGTTCAAGCGACCCTGCCATGATCAGGGACACCTTCCACGAGATCAGGTTGCTCAAAGCCCTATCCAACCTGGCCTTGAACACTTGAGCCAGGAGAGGCTCCAGTATGTGATGTGGGGTGGGCAGCACTGCACTGCCAGGACCTCCCGTGGCATGGGCTGTTTTGGTTCTGTTTAATCACTGTAGCTATGGAGGTTTCTGCCAGGTGAGAGCCTGACGCGCGCACCTCATCTGGGGAGCCTCACACTGGACATGCCGTGGTTAGGTGGGGCTTTTCTCAGGCAGTAGCTGAATACAGTCACTTATATGCCTGGTAAAGTGAAGTACTGAGCATTATTACAGAAGTAAATGGTTTTGGTAGAAAAGGATGGTTGTTCATCGTGCCTTTGCTCTAGGGTTAGAAGCAGAAGATGGTAGGTAACAGCATCTGGAAGCTTGGTGAGACTAAGCTGGTTCCCTCCAGCCTCCTTCCAGCTACCCCTGCCAGTCTTTCAATTTTTCGTGAGGTAACAGGTCATGGGGATCTCTTCTACCCCATTTGATGTCTCTCTGAACTCCAGCTATCCGAGTACATCTTTCCTTCCCCAATGGTTGCTTTCAGTGGATGACCAGGACATGAACTGACCCCAGTTCCTCCACATACCTTGTTACCTTGTAGTGTGGAGCAGGTGCCAAGATACATAGTTACTGAGGTGCCTTAACTGTTACAAAAGAGTCCCGATCTCCTGTTCAAGATCTGTCTCTATGTCTCAGTTAATTTCCTGACTAATTCTGTAGTTCTTTCTTCATCTAATTGGATCTTCAGGCATTGCAAAAACAATGACACAAAGTCCCTGAAGTGCCTGCAAATAAGGATGAATGTGTGCATGCATGGAACTTGAGAAGCGAATTTTTGCAATATGAACATATGTGTAGCACAGTCTGGGGGCTGAAGTGTGTTCATTTGGTCTGTTATATATGTGGTCTGTCTGTAGCTGAGAATGTTAAATGATGTCAGCATCAGAAAGTGAAACTTATGCTTAGCATTTTTTGTTGTAGTTTGCTAATAATTGGGTGGTGATTTTGATTTTTTCCAGAGAGTCCTTTCCAATGATTTTGGTGGCGAACAAAGTTGATCTAATGCATTTACGGAAAATTACAAGAGAACAGGGAAGAGAAATGGCAACAAAACATAATGTAAGTTTTCAGGATTGTTTAATTGGTTGTTCTAAGTCCTGTTACAGGCATTCAGAATTGAATTCTCAGCTCATTTGGAGCTGAATTAAAGCATCACTGAAACGAGAAGCTCTGCGAGCACCAGGCTGTAGCAACACTGTGGCCATCACAAAGCCATTTGTACAAAGCGTCGGCAAGTGGTGAGAAATGTTCAAATTGAGGGAAGAAAGTGCACTCTCCTGGAGTGAAAAGGTGGAGTCAGACATTAGGAAGTATACCCAGATGTCTGTAGGAAATGAACTTGTTAAAGATAATGAAGTTACAAGGTTGTTAAGCCTACATAAATCTAGCCCACCATATTAGCTCTGCATTCTTTGTGCTGTAGTTTAGCCTGAGAAATTGGTCTTAGATGGATGTAGATCGCACCCTACTCCACTAATCACCTCTAAATGCTGGCAGTCCTGAACACCCAGAGGGAGACTACAACTCCCTAGGAGGAAGTGAATGGAAAAGTAAAGGCAAACAAGCTTGAGACCTCTTGGCAGCTTGCTGTGCCTAAACGGCAAGCTGTGCAGTGTTTCTAAACAAGCCACAATGGAAGTTTGGCAGGGCAGGTTCACTCCTTCCCCTCCCCAAGGAAGCTCATTTCTGTAGGATCCAGGACACCTAAACTGCAATATAACATGTTGCACCCATCTGTACGTGCACACTTTGGAAAAGGCCATGTACAAAAATACCTTATCAGAGGCAGCTTTATAAATCAGCCAGCATGCTGGACAAGCACTCCAGGAGGCCCCATCTGGCTGTCAGACTTTGAAGGAGAAGATCATTTTACACTGAAGGGGAATTGTAGTCATGAAATATTCATGCAGTAGTCCTAATAAAATGTGGCAAGCAAGAATTTTGGCAAGTGCTCGTCTTTCAGCAACCTTCGGCTATTTTCATGTCTGCAAGCACAGCTTAGGGGGAGAGAACATCTGACAACATGAAGCCTATGATTATTATAAACCCAGAGCTCTGATAGCAGCTGGTTTGCCTGGTGCTTATTCCGGACCTCTTGTTAAGCACTCGGTGACCTTGCTGTGAGGGTGAAGGTGTTGATAGCAGTGCCATGACAACACTTTGTTTACCTATATTTCCCTGGTCTCTTAGGCACCCAATTTCTCCAGCCTTTAGGGTTTTGCATCTTGAAACTGGTTTGCTACCAACATGCTGTTGGTAGCTACCAACAGGCTGTTACTAATTTCTTCCATGATATGCTTTTCTCCTCCAGATTCCCTATATAGAAACTAGCGCCAAGGACCCACCTCTAAACGTTGACAAGGCCTTCCACGACCTCGTGAGGGTAATAAGGTAAGCTGGAAGATCTTCACTTGCTTATTGCCTGTAGGTGGAACATGCAGGAGTCCTGGCCCAGAGAGCCAGGAGCCAACTTCTGAGGTCAGGTGGTTTGGTTGGGGGTGGAAGATTTCTAGGGTTTATTAAACTTTCTTGTCCTGTATCTGCACAGGCATGTTACTAGCTCTTAGTTACCCTTGCAGGACATCAGTACTAGGCAGGTTGAGAACTAGCTGTGGCAGTGATTAAATTATATTATTCAATGAACAGTGCAAAGCCTACTATAATGATCAGCTTTAAAAGGCTGGCATTAAAAGCTCTGGACCAGTAATTTGGGTTTTCATAGCTTTTTCCTCTCAGGGTCTCTTATTGCCAGAGGTTAGAAAGGACTGGCAAAAAAAATCTACAATATTCTAGTGCTGTAGGTGACTTGTAACATTTTCTGCTCACTAAATGGAAAAAATTAAGCAGCTTTGTATGAGAAGCAGCATGACCTAATGGCTACGCCACAGGTTTCCTCCTCAGACTACAGAGGTTTGTTCCCAGTTTTGGCATGGGCTGCCTTTTCTCGCTTTGGCAAACGCCTGCTCTCTGGGCGAACCCCTGCTCCGGCTGCCGGCAGGGAGGGACTGCCTTCCAAAATGCTGGCTACCCTGCAGGAAAAGAGCTGCATGCACATCTTGGCGTCTTGGCTGATAACCTCAAATATCTCTGAGAAGATTTGTTTTTCTGGCACCAGTTGTCTGCCAGATTTTTCTGGGCCCTCATTTTTCATGTTTTGGGAGGGTGCTGAGCTGAAATCATGCTCTTCCCCACCATGCAGTCAAAGTGCCTCTCTCGGCAGTTAAACCATGAGGCATTTATTCACAGTGTATTTGTACTTGTGAATATCTTAGCACAGACTCGAGTCAGCCTCCATCAAAAACAGATGGTACTGCCCACTCTTCCCACATGTCTCAAAAGCAGGGGGCAGAAAGTCTTTGGAGAATACAGAGCTGAGCTGGAAATGTCCCAAGCTATTTCTCAACTGTTCTGTAACTCAGCATTGGCTGGCTAGATATTACTTTTGTGTTACAGCAAGCTCTCGCCACCATCTATTCCACTCTGCAGGGAAAAAACCCAAAGCCAAAATAAGATGGTGAGGCTCTGTTTGCTTTCTCTACATAACACATCTCCAGACAGTCTGGAAGGAATGCTGTAATAACACATCACTAAATTCAAGCCCTGAAAATGCTCTTCATAACTTCAAAAATAGGTTATGCACCCAGTTCCCTGAGTAGTCACCATGAAAGTCATGGCCAGCCAGGTAAAACCCTCCATAGCGTTAGGGACACCAGAAGTGTTCACAAAAGCTGGAACTTGGGTTAAGTCAGAAGAGAGATGCCGTGTGATCTAGTTGGTCATTTGCCACAAAACAGCTTCACTTGGTCTTTGGACATCATTGCAAACTGTCCTCAGCCATAGGATGGCATCACCTACCAAGTATTGCTTTTCTGTTTTTAAATGAGCTTATCGAAATAAAATGTAAATTTACAGCTCCCTAATAACTATGTCATTCCTGGAGTGCTTTACAAATGTAGAGGCTCCTCAGAGCCCATGTGCGTTTGCAAGGTGAAGACACTCAGAGTTGGCACTGTTTGTGCTCCTTGCACTTGACTGATTCCCAGTTTATTTAGCTTTGTGCAGGAAACTGTTGTCTGGAAGTACAAAGGAGGAGGGTGATTGAATCTGCCCAGTAGACCTTTTAAATTTCCTGATACCCCTTTTATGCTGCAGCAGTGCATACACAGGGACTGTCACAGCAGAAGTCTTGAGCAGGCGTGGGATGTGGTTTTTTGGATCTCTAAAATGGTTCCAGAACATTGTGAACAGCTTGTGGCTGCTTATTTGAGCTTTAAAGTTTTATGTTTTTCATGCCTTCAGCCTTCATACTCACTGAAAAAAAATCTTACTAGTCAAAGCTGAGTTTTTCAGGTAGTTGCAAACATTCAGGAGCTGAGGCAGTAAGAAAAACGCCAACTAAAGCCATAATGATTTGTCCCTCAGCTATGTCTCATCCTGGTCTGGATAACTTGGTCTAAACACTCAGTTTAGGGTCTGGCATATAACGTAGCAAAGACACTGATATTGAACTATTCAAACTCTCAGGTTGGTGATTTAGACACTGTTTGAATCTATGGAAGCTGCCGGTGCTCGCAGCTGCATGCTTTGGGTGGCTGTGACTTCAGACAGCCAGGGACATCTTTCAGGGCTCAGCTCGCTCTCCATGCTCTAGTGCTCTTCACAACTTCCACGGGTGGCCAGAGCCCCTTTGGCAGCAGATTCTGTTTGTTCATTATTATAGTTTAGCCCCCCCCCTCCATAACCAAGACCACAGCAGTGCAGCTGGCTAAGGGCAATGCCGGCTGAAAGCAGATCATTCCAAGAGGGTTTATTTCTTTGTGCACTCTGTATCTCTTTCATCTTCTTCCCTAATGAGCACTAGCAGCAGTGTGATGGATGATGTTGCTCTGTTTCCCAGAGCAGGCCCCTGGCAGGGGAGGAGGCAGCAGTTCACCCAGGGCAACTGGAGGCATAGTGTCCTGGCAGGACATACATCCTTGCCACTAGCCTTAACGTTTGCTTATGGCTTCTTTCCTCTTTCCTTAAAAATGCAGGCAGTTGTCTTGTTAGCTGTATGGCATTAAAAGCCACGTGGTGGTGGAAGAGTATATGGAGATATACATATGCACGCCAAGATGCCATTCTGCTGGCTGCCCAGGGCTCAAGATGCTAATGTCTGAGACAGCCTTGTGTCTCATCTGCTTATTTTCCTGTCTATTTCCCAAAACAGGCAACAGATCCCAGAGAAAAGCCAGAAGAAGAAGAAAAAGACCAAATGGCGAGGGGATAGAGCCACAGGCTCCCACAGACTCCAGTGCGTGATTTTGTGACGGGACTGCCTGGGAGTGCCTTGGACGCCTCCCTCCTCCCCCCCGGCCCCACCACCAACCCAAGCGAGGAGCAGCAGTGTGATGCCCACATGGCCCCCCCCAGGCTCCCCATGGCGGCTTGGACTTGGAGGAGGTGGCTTGATGGGGTCCAGACCCCTCCGGAGCAGGGCTGCGCATCAGGGCTGGCGTGGGAGCCATGCAAATGGGAGGCGGAAGGGATCAGCAGAACCTTGACTCTCGAACATCCCCAGCGCCTTCCAGGGGTCTCCATGATGTTTATTTAAAAAAAAAAGGAAAAAAAAAAAAAGGGGGGAAGAAGAAAAAAAAAAAAAAAAAGAAAAAAAAAGTGTTGGTTTTATCTGCAAACATTTCTCCTTGTGACCCATTTCTGAACAGCCATGAATAGCCCCCCTGTTTGGTACAGTCGTCTGTGTATGTGTGGGGGAAGGGAAAGGGCTTTTCTTTTCTTTCTCTAACTTTTTTTTTTTGTCCTCTTCCCCTTCTTCGCTGTTTGCTCAGCAAGTGTTGGGTTGCAAAGAAACACGGACGGGGTTAGATTTTTTGCACTGAACTCTCGCTTAGGCGGCAGTGCCAAAACACGACTTCATATGAAAGTGCATAGATTTGGAGGAAGAAAATTAATTCCAGCTGCTCTGGGTGCTCCAGACATTGTGTCAGACTCTGGAGGGCAGCCAGCTCACAGACCATAAACTTCAGCTTAGGAAAAGAGGTTTGGGCTTGGATTATATTTTTTTCTTACCCTTTGTCAAGAGATTTTGTTTCTGTTTTGTAATTTGGGGCACGTCAAAGTTAAGACATTTTGCTAACCTGGAAGTATTTAAATTAATTTACAAATGGAAGGGTATGCCATCTCTAAGGGGAGGTGAGGGGGGAGGGAGAGAGGAAGTAAAACCTGAACTGAATTTGTTATCTGGGTGTTGAATTTCTTCCTCATAAATGTGTGTAAAGTGGTGCGATCTAAATCCCTCTTTATTATTCCTTAACCTTTCCCTGTAAAGCCACTCTTGGGTAGATGAATTGTTTTGCTTTTCCCAGGCTCATCTTGCACTCACACACAGAAATCTGTTTATGGGCTTTGGCTCAATGTTTCTTTATTTCTTCTTCTCCCTCTCACTGAGAGTTGGTGACTTGAAAGGAAGAGGTGTTTTGACAATTATTCAAGTGGGATGTGTCTCTTCATAAGCTTACTATATCTAAAATGTCTCCCTGAAAACAGCAAAGACTAAATAATGCTTTATGAAAAGGCAAGGCAAAAAACCTGCAGCCTTTCAGGCTACCATCTGTGGCATCGGAAATATGGTTGTGCACATCCTGGGAGGGCCACGTTTTCTTTCACACCTTTCGTGACACTAAGAATTGTGGTGGCAAATTTTTCTCTAATTCAGTGGGTTGTCATCTGCTGGACTGAAGCCATCGGCTCCATTCGCAGGGTCACCAAGCCCCTTTAAAAGTAACACCTTGCTTTTCATCAGCTTAAATCCTGTTCAGATATGCTTTATGGGCATGACTTAAAATATTGGCAGAGTATGAATGCCTGAAATTTATGTGTCTGAGCACAGAAAATCCTGGTGTTGGATACTGAAAATCGTTCAAGATGGTGGATCATCACAGACTTGGTTATTTATTGTTTGTGTTTGCAACCTATTTGCCACTGGTTTTCATTTCTTGACTCTTTGCCAGGCTACCTTTTGAAATGGGAGTTGGCTGCTAATTATTTTTCAGGTGAGTGAGGCTAATGAAAACATTTTCTTAATTGTCCAGTCTTCATCATGGCCAGAAGATGGCCAATGTCTGTGGCTG
This sequence comes from Strigops habroptila, assembly GCF_004027225.2. Taxonomy (NCBI): domain Eukaryota; kingdom Metazoa; phylum Chordata; class Aves; order Psittaciformes; family Psittacidae; genus Strigops; species Strigops habroptila. The sequence goes on along the minus strand of NC_044281.2, from coordinate 56,010,736 downwards.
GCTCAGCAAGCCAGTTAGTGTAATGCTGGCTCTGCTGCCTCCGTCCCCTTTTGTGTGATGACAGATGCTGGAGATGAATTAAAAGGGGGATAGTGGAAAGAAATATCTTCCATGGACTCTTACGTTGAATGTGGGCCAAATGCTTCAGTAAAGTTGCAACACCCTGTGTCAACTGAGATCTGGCTCCAGACCATCACAGCATTTCTCCCACTGTATCATTTCCTTGTTGGCTGAACTGTGGTGACCAAAACCATTAGGATCAAATCCTGGCTCTTGAGACTTGCTACAATCTTCTGGGGGTGAAGAGCTCCCTGTAGGCATCTTATTTGTTCTGCCTTTAAACCATCTACTAAATGAGAAGGTGTCTGATATTTGCAACCAACCCAATTTGCTGTAGCCCCCATTACCACTTTCCTGCCTGAATCCCTGTCTAGCCTGATTACTGGCTTAATTTCTTTAATTACACACAACTAATGCTATGGGATCCCACACACAAGAAGATGGTGGCATGTTAATACCCCCTAGAGACCTTCCACTTAAAAATAATCTGATTTTTACTGAAACCCCTCATCCTTATTATTTTTATCTAAACCCTTGAGAATACTTGCCCGAAAACAGAAGGTGTATATCTTGACTCACATCTGCTGGGTACTCAGCATGGCATGTGAGAAATTATCTGCTTTTTCTGAAGTATCTTAATTGTTTCTTCAGCTTCTTCAGCAACTAACAGCTATTGCAGAATAACAGGGAGGAGGGGAAAGGAGCAGATGAGCAACTGAAAAGTATAGTGGCAAGTGGGGAAAGTATGCCCGTTTTCTTCTATGTTCATTAACATGCTTGTAGCAAAGAGTGTTTTCCAATGGAGATCACACCTCTAACAAGCCTAGGGTGCTCAAAATAGTGAGGTATACAAAGCCTGCTGCCATCTAACTCACCCTTTCATATTCAGGGCTGTTAGGAAACCAAGAGCACCTTCCCTGCTGTACACAGCACCTAGAGCTGGGTTGTGAGACACCCACCAGTTGGTGATACACTACAGAAAGCACCAACCATGCTGGTGGGTGGCTTATTTTCTTCCACCAGCATCCAGTGGATAGGGACTTATTTGTTGTGGTCAGAGACAGTCTGGAGAAAGATCCTGTAAGGCAGCACTTGGCACTCATTTTCCAAAGAGCTGATGGTCCAAGTGACCTAGTATCTTCAGCCCCTGGGTAACTCTGCATTTGCTTGTCTCAGAGCAATCTTTTTCCTCTCCTACTAAACAGGAGTTTAGAAGGTAGAGCTGGCCATACCCTTACCCTGCTTTCAATATACACTTTCAAACAAAATGAAAAGAGAAGAGGGGTAAAACCTTACAGATTTTCTTGTATTTGATAACCAAATGGCCTCCTTTTTTCATTTTGAACAATGAATAATATTTGTAAAACAACCAAAAAAAAAAAAAAGCGCTACAGAAGTTTTGGCTTTGTAAAGGCATAACCACCTTCCCAATCTGGGATCTCCTCCCAGCTCTGCCAGTGCCTTCAGGTAAATCATGTTGCTGTTTCCTCCCTCAGGTCCTTCTGCCTATAAAACAGACACTGGCTTGTTTTCTTATCAGCTTTTGAGATGTATATTATACAAGCAAAGTCATCTGTCTGTCTACCTTTGTCTCTCACATAAGGAAAAGAGGGTGGGAAGGAAGAGAAGGAAAAGTACCTGGCTGAAATAAAGACGTTTGTCCTCTGTCATAAGCAGAGGCTTTAATTGTCCTTCTCTGCCTGCCAACGCTAAATGTAACAAAAGCGTGATAACAATAAAACCAAAGGAACAAACCCCACCTGTGCAGGCCTGCAGGAGGTGGGCTTCCTGCAAACCTGCTTTCTTGGCTGTCTCAGTGGAGGCCACTGCTGTTGCTGGCAAAGCTGCTCAATGAGAGCCTGGGTACATCTGAGTAAACCATGTTCAGATGATGCCGATCAGCAGAAAAATGCAAGAGATGGTGAACAAGACAAGCAAGAGCTTAAGGAGGGGCTGAAATTGCTTGGTTTGTATCAGATGTTTCAGTTTAACAAGAGGCCATTGCTGTATGTTGCTTTGTTCCTTAATCTGTCATAATTAGTTTTGGCTGGCTCTTTATATCTACAGCTGTACTAGAATTTGTAAATTGGGATAGGCTGAGGGTTTTAGACATACATGATGTGTCTCGTCTTGAGAGGAAATGAGTGTTATTAGGCCCAGTGAGGACATCATTGTAATACTGGCTCAGACTTCCCCCCCCCCCCCCCTTTTTTTTTTGGTGCTTGTTACCATCCTAAGGCCAAAGCAGACTGCCCAGAGCCTTGTTCAACTCCAGTGATTTCAAGGGATGGTTGCTAAATGCTGCTGAAATGCTTGGGAAGGAGGTGATCCCCTCCAAAGCTCTGCCAGGAGTAGAATGTAATGAGGAATACAGAATATAAGAGTGTTTTAAGAGATGCAATTTGTGAACTACTTTAGGTGTCAGGGTTCAGGTATATATTTACTAATAAGAGAGAGGGCTCGAGAGATGTTTGGCATTAGAGAAATAGACAAGTCCCTGTGACAACTGCCACATCAACCTGTGTTCCTGGGACTGGACAAAAAAGCTCCATCTGGAAGTCAAAGTTCAATGAGTTCAGTGGCTAATCTGCTCTATCTGCTGTAGGTCGGGCAGAAAGGAGGACCTTTAGTACATGTGTGAAGTACTGCATTACAGCTACACAGCAAGCATTGCAGTAACAAGGAGACGCAGGATGCTGCAGCACAGGGAGTGTTGCAGTTCTTGGTCACTGCTCCCTGTGCTGGGAGGTCTGCCAGGGCCAGCGGTCACATAGGCTCAATTCTTTGTCGTGCATATATGTATTTAATGCCATCTGAGGTGCCTTGGAGTATCCAGGGCATTTGTCTGAGAGTTTCAGATGTAACAAAAGACCTACAGGAGATCTGTGCCCTTCTGGAACAACAGCTAGCAGCCAGGTAGGATTCACCTGAGCATCTGAAATGGCTCCAGATGTGTATCTTCAGGCAGCTAGTTGTGCAGCTAGTTAGTGGTTTGACAGCCCTTTCCTTTCCAAGGGCAGGTAGTTATAGGACAAGGAGGAATGGCTTTAAACTGAAAAGAAGTTAGATTTACTTTAGATACTAGGAAGAATTTCTTTACTATGAGGATGGTGAGACCCTGGAACAACTCAGGTTGCCCAGAGAAGTTGTGGCTGCCCCATCCCTGTGTCGTGGTTTGAGCCCAGCTGGTAACTCAGAACCACACAGCCGCTCGCTCACTCCCCCCCCCCCCCCCTTCTTCCTCCCCCCGCTCCCGGAGGGATGGGGAGGAGAATGGGAAGAATGCAACTCCCACGGGTTGAGATAAGAGCAGTCCCGCAACTAAGGTATAACACAAAACCACTACTGCTACCACCAATGATAATAACGATTAGTGAAATAACAAGGGGAGAGGATACAATTGCTCACCACCCGCCGACCGATACCCAGCCCGACCCGAGCAGTGATCTGGGCCTTCCGGGTAACTCCCCCCGGTTTATATACTGGGCATGATGTGCTGTGGTATGGAATACCCCTTTGGCTAGTTTGGGTCAGGTGTCCTGTCTCTGCTTCCTCCCGGCTTCCCCTCCTCCCTGGCAAAGCATGAGACTGAGAAAGTCCTTGGTTGGAATAAACATTACTTAGCAACAACTAAAAACATCGGTGTTATCAGCGTTGTTCCCAGGCTGAAAGTTAAAAAAAAAACACAGCACTGCACCAGCTACTAAGCAGGAGAAAAATGACTGCTATAGCTGAACCCAGGACACCCTGGCAGTGTTCAAGGCCAGGTTGGACAGGGCTTTGCGAAACCTGGTCTAGCAGGAGGTGTGCCTACGATGGCAGGGGGGTTGGAACTTTGGTCTTCAAGGTCCATTCCAACCCAAACCATTCTGTGGTTTTATCGCAGCACTCTGAAAAAGCTCTGAGGGTATTTCATGTGTCTGTGGATATTCTAGTTCTTCTCCTGCAAAGTGATCTTACCTGTTTTTTAGGGACTCAGCAATGCATCGAAACAAAGTCTGAAGTAGAAGTCACCAATTTTGTGAAATGTATTAATTGCATTTTGCAGCCTAAGTGATCTCATGAGTATTGCTTGCACAATTAGGCTGTAAATAATTCAATATTTGGCTATCAGGGATTCCATCGATATTATACAGGCTCTCTGCTGCTTTTTCACTTGCATGCATGGGGAATAAATATTTCATAGATGATCTCACAGACAGAGTTTCTGGGATGATATGGGATTTTCTTGCAACAGAACAGAGCAGGGAGATGACTCTGCATGTGTTGGACCTATGATGGGAAGAGACAAGGAGCGGCAGCATAGAGGTATTCTCTGGTTTGGGGGGAGGGTTTCCCACCCCTGTGGCAAATCACTGCTGCTTCCCTCCAGCTTGAAGAAGTCACGTGTAAGTGGCCAGCAGGCCAAGACTTCCTGAGGCAGGAGAAACATGCAGGTGCTGCGTCACAGCATGTACAACATTGAGAGCTCAGACTGGGCATGTGGTCAGGTCCAGGAGCCAAAGAGGAGGCACTCCGACAAAATCCTGGATTTGCTCAATAAGAGAGCAGAAGCAAGAGGAAGAGAAAAGAGCTTTGTGAATTGGAGCCTGTTTTATAAAGCCAAATCCTCTGCAAATCTAGGTAAGAGACATTGTGCTGTCTGTGTTTAAGACAATCTCTGCTGAGAAGTCAGCCCAGCTGAACAAGTCATAAGCTGGCCCATGGACTGCCACACACAGAGGTGTTACCATGTGGCTACTGTGACAGTAGGTCCTCTTGAATACAATAATCAAGCCTAACCAGCCTAACACAGTCAGGTATTTGGCATGCTTCTTTCTTTGCATCTCAATAGCCCATATCCCCTGAAAGCAGAAGTCCTGGCACTGTGGAGTCCCTGAAAGGCCTGCGCACATGCTTGTGGGGCAGGGGCTCCATAATAACAGCCATGTTTCAAACAGCAGTCATTGGGATGTGAGCAGACAAAAAGCAGGAAATTTGAAGTTAAGGCTGATGCACCCAGCTCTGCTCACACAACTGTGGAGGTCAGACAAAGCACAACAGTGTTAGCTGGGACAGGGTGCTGCTCACCCTCCCTTACTCTCCCCCCACCCACCCAGGAGCTTCCTGCTTCGCTTTGCCCTCCAAATCATCCCTGTCTCCAAATTTTCACAAGACCTTAAGCTGGTTTCTGGCGTTGAGTTTCCCACAGAGCTGATCACAGAGTTTCATTCCCATGTTTTTTGGTGAAGTCTCTTTGTCTCCTTCAGCACCCTTTGGCCAGAAGGTTTAGCTTCCTGATGGGGGGGGGTGTTTGGGCAGCCTTTGCCAGAAAGTGCTTTGTGGGGAAGAAGAGTTGCAGCGGGAGGTGGGGAAAGCAAAGATGTCACACCACCAGCATAAAATACGTAAAGTCAGAGGTGGCACTCTGCTACTTTTTTGTTGGTTTTACTCTAGTGCGTAACAATTGCTCTGGGAAAATTCGCATGATACCTGCTGCTGTAAGAACAGAGAAGTAACACTAATGATTTTTCATTTCAGGATCTTAAAGCATTCATGAATCAATCAACCACTTCGCAGTCAGGACATTCAGAGGTGGTAGATCTTGTTCTGTAGGCTGCAGAAATGAGAGTGCAGAGATCTGAAGCGTGGAGAAAGAGCGAGCTGAAGTTAGTGAGATGCCTGAACACCTAGTACTGCTGGGACTTGTGCTCAATTTGCTTCAAGCTGTGAAACTACAATTAGCATAGACTTAACTGAAGATAAAAACTAAATGCTGAAAGAAGAGGTCCAAGGCCAGCAATCTTGAGAGGTTCAGTCCCTGATAAAAGCTATAAATACCTACTAGATTGTCGTGGTTCAAGCCCAGTTGGCAACTAAGTACCACACGGCTGCTCACTTACACCTCCCACATTCTCCCCTCCTGGGGAGGAGAATCAGGGAAAAAAAATGTAAAAATCTGTGGGTTGAGATAAGAGCAGTTTAATAATGGAAATAAAGTAAAATATAATAATAACGCAATACTAAGAATACTAACAATAGCAAAAAAAGAGAGAGAGGAAGGAATAAGCAAGTGATGCGCAGTACAACTGCTCACCACCTGCTAACCAACACCCAGCCCTACCCAAGTAGCGATTGGCCCCTCCCAGCCAATTCCTTTTACATCCTGGGCATGATGTGCTGTGGTATGGAATATGCCTTTGGCTAGTCCAGGTCAGGCGTCCTGTCTCTGCTTCCTTCTTGTTTCTTGTGCCCCTCCTCACTGGCAGAGCATGAGACTGAAAAGTCCTTGACTTCGAGCAAACATTACTTAGCAACAACTAAAACATCAATGTGTTATCAACATTATTCTCAGACTAAATCAAAAACCACTGCACTGTACCAGCTACTAAGAAGAAAATTAACTCTATCCCAGCTGAAACCAGGACATAGATACAGGCTGCTTCCAGAAGTGACACATTTCCCAGTATTTTCAATTGATTTTTTTCCCTAAACAATCCACCTCCTTCCTAATTTGGGATTCAGGTTATCATATCATAGAGATAAAATAGACATTGAAAAGGTCACAAGTTCTACTTCATTTAGGAAAAAAAAAAGTTTACTCTTTGTAAAGTAAAAGTTTCTCCTTGGACTTATTTACGTGACTGCTTTTGGTTTTCTTACACAACAAAATCTTGAATTCTGCTTTTCCCATGGAGTCCGTGATACCAGTGACTATATCAGCCATGGCCTGCTGAACAAACCTGTGAGCACCAAGCGTAAGCTGTGTGAGCCCACAGCTAAGAGCTAAGACGCTGTTTCAAGTTTCCAGGGAGCAGAAGCTACCACTTATTTTCAAAATGACAGGTCCTTTGGCAATGTTGTCCTAGGGCAACCACAAAGAAATGATGCTATATAATGCCAGTGTGGCTGTTCCTCTTGGCCTCCAGAGGACTTCTAGAACTGGCCATATATATAATGTTACTGATGCCAGTGCTGAATAAACTGCTTCTGCTTCTTGGGCTAGGGTTACCACAAGCCTGACCAGTGCCACAGGGAGGAAATCTGCCCATATGTTTTCTTGCCAACTAATGCCAAGTTGCAGGGTTTTTCAGCCCTAACAGTGGTCTCAGTTAGGTTTCCTCTTATCGTGACCAGTAGGAGACTTGTAGCACTGAAAAATCACTGGAGAGCCACTTTGGCTACAGCACAGCATCTTTTACTGCCCAGCTGCCTTTGCTCTGCTTTTACCACAGGCTCTGTAAAAGTGGGACAGAGCTGGTGCTCCTCTGTGCGGAGAGGCTGGTGCCTTGAATTTGATGGTGTGGGCTTGGATTTGTCTTTACTGCATGGAACAGCTTCAAGAACAGGGTCAAATTCGTTGCCAAGCTGTCTCACTAAGGAGGTCTTAGCATCTCTTTCGGGTACTTGGGCTGTTTCCCAGAAATTAATGCCCTGTGTCAACCAGCTGAGGACAGGAGCAATTTCTTTGTGTTTTCACATGGTATCAGGATTAGCTGTTTTATATCTATGATGAGAGATGGCCTTACCTGCTGTGTAGACTGGCCTTGTCCCAGTGGTCTCCATCAATCCCACCTGCCCTTTGTGGCAGTGTCCAGCAGCAAACACAAACAGGGTGGGTGTCATGGGGTCCTTTGGACACAGCCAGCCATATGGTGCATGGCATGACCAGGGAGGTCAATACACTTTTGGGACCCCTTCATGTGTGTCCAGGGTAGGTACTGCCAGGTGCTGGGCACCACTGGGAAGTCACTGGGGTTCTCAGTGAGGGCATACTATGCTTTTCCAGACCCCTCCTGTCCCGTTCTCTTGCCTACTGGTGCAGACAATAAAGAATAACTAAACAGAAGAAAAACTTTCTCTCACATGTTAGTCCTTTTTGTCCCTTCTCAATGAAGGCTGGGACAAAAACTGTCCCAAAGCCAATGGTGAAAAAATCGCTGAAGAGTGTAAAAGGGAAACTAAGCAATCTGCACTTGTGTTAGTGGCTGATGTTTTTATTATTACTGTTACTGTCTATTCAAACACTTACCCAAAAAAAGAAAAGGAGAAGTGGAGGCAGCCTCAAATCAAACAGAAGATTTCAAACAGTTCACAATTTTTTTCTAAATATATTAATCTTCCAAAGACTTTTCAGCCTGTTAGTTAGACTTAAATAATCATGACGTGGTACTTACTGAGTAACTAAAATCTTTTGCAAGTTCACACTTATACTCCAGGAGATCATTATAAAACAAAGGGCTGAAAAATCCCATTTGGATGTGAGTATTTAATACGGCTATTTGGAAGGCTGCTGTGCTGACATTAATTTGGGCAGATAATCAAATAAGTATTAAAACACACGATTATGCAGAGGTAAAATTAGAACAGGAAAAAGCTTTAAGTTAAGCCAAAAGAAAATGGTTTATAAAGACCATTTGAGCATGGCCTTTCAAACACAAGTGGAACAAAACACCAGAGTTGTTACTTTATATTCAGGATTATACATCAGCAGTGGTATCAGTAGTACCTGGTATGTAAATAGAGGATTGATGCTGGGTTTGTTCCTCAGAGACCTACTTCAGAGCTTGTAAATGTTAACCGGAGCCTTTCTGATAAGCCAGAAAGGCTTTGGGTCAGGCTCCACCAACTTCTGATGAGGGAGTCTCACAATTCCTTTAATCGTCAGCTTGCAGGAGAAGCAGAATTGAAACATATTGCAAAAGCCAAGCTCCAACAGGAGTCCTGTTCAATTATGTCTTAACATTAAACTCTAGCTAATGTGCTTTTACCAGATGTCCTGATGAAATACTATTAAGAGCTGGTGCATTGCATTAATTAAAGTGAAATTTCATAATGAATTCTTTTTGCAAGGCAGCAGGGATGAATCGGTGACCTACATAACCTTCCCTTCCCTCTGAAATAGCTTTCTGAACTAATGAAATGAATCCCCCTGGTTATGGCAGGAGTGTGGAGGGAACTGTGCTTTGCATCCCAGCTACACGCTGCGACACGAAAATATCCGGGCACTCTCCACAGAGATTATGGCTTGCCTTTCATTGTGTCTAGCAACAAGAGGGAACTTTCAGAGGCAGGAGGACTCCCCATTAAGGGCACCTTGCATAATGGGAGGCTTTTGAAAGCTCCATTAAAATTCTTGGACAGTGCCCTCGCAGAGAAGCCGGGTGATAAGCTAGCTGACCTTCTACCTTATAAAGTGGCACAAATGCACAAACAGTTAAGTGCACATTTATTTGAACGTAAGAGGCTTAGGGTATGTCATTGAAATATAACCGACAATGCACAACAAACATACACACAGCTGGCAGGTTCAAACCCGTTTTTACAAGCGTGTTAGGAGGGAAGCAAGAGAATAAGCGTTACATAGCTCATGTATGTGGGGACAGAATGGGAGGAGGGGAGACCTCTGTTCCCGGGCATATGTTTTTAAAAGATAAAGTATGCACGTGAATTCTGATTATGCCTGTGTTAGTACATTTTTATCCATGGCAGTTTGAGATTAAAAGCAATTTATGATGTTCCTAAGTCTCAGCAGTCTACGTCCACTTAGCCATTGCACAAAACAGTCTCTGTACCAATGCTGGATTGTGCCAGTGAGTCCTAATTGCCTGAAAGATAATGGTATCATTAAAGTCTCTTGCCCCTGTGAGCCTTGTGCTCTGCGACAGAAAAGATGCTTTTATTGTTGGTTTCAAAGGAGCCCTCAGTCACTGCTAAAGCACATTGTCCATTCAGAGGTACTGGGAGGCTGTATTCTGTAGCTGCATAATTTCTCTGCTTTTCCCTTCTTAGACAGAGGATGGGGGAGGGCAGTGGAGAGAAATGCAGAAAAAATGTTGACTTTTCATCAAGTAAGCAAAAGTATAAATCAGATATTATTCAGTTAGACACCATGAGGGGAAGAAGTGGCTGGGACTGCTTAGGTTTCTAGCAGCAGAAATTGAGAGTGCTTCTGTGAAAGGAGACACACTCCACAAAAAAAAATGCCAGCTTCACCAATAATTTTCAATTCAGTACTCATTTTGACAGAAATTCAGTAATCATTTTGACAGAAAAGCTGTGACCAGTTTCTTTATTCATACAAAAGGCATGTGGCTTTGCAATTATGCCTTAATTCATAGTCATCCTTCTTACTGGACAATTTCAATTATGAAATGACCTCTCCGTAAAACATTCAATTCTGCTACATAATTTACTCCTGTCTTCATCTGGTAACATCTTCCTAAAATGAAGAAAGATGCTTATGCGGGTAAATCAATCACTTGTCTGTTTATGGGTGTGAGGGATTTTTTTCAACAGAAGTTTGGTTTTATTAACCTGCACTCTGAACCTTGCTAGTTCCTGCACTTCAAGAATCACCTTTCTCTTTGCTTTGCACAGTGTTCTCAAGGAGCCTGTCTTCACTGGGGTTAGCAATACAAGACCATATAAAAATGACAGTGACATTCAGAGGTAGCCTGTTTACAAGTATTTTTATATTCAAAGAAGAATTGCTAAAGGGGGCCTACAAGAAATCTGGAGAGGGACTTTTTACAAGGGCATGTAGTGACACGACAAGGGGGAATGGCTTTAAAATGGGAGAGGGTAGATTTAGATTAAATATAAGGAAGATCATCTCCACTGTGAGAGTGGTGAGGCACTAGAACAGGTTGCCCCAAGCAGCTGTGACTGCCCCATCCCAGGCAGTGTTCAAGGACAGGTTGGACGGGGCTTGGAGCAACCTGGTCTAGTGAAAGGTATCCCTGCCCATGGCAGGGGGTTGGAACTTTGGTCTTCAAGGTCCCTTCCAACCCAAACCATTCTATGGTTTTATGATTTTCTGCATTTTTGCCATACGAAACTGAACAGAGATGTATCTAACATCTAAGACCTAGGACAAGTAGTATCTTCTGAGTACAATAAGAGGCTTGGTTTGCAGAAGGGCTGTGGTTCATCTGACCTGCTACTCTCATAAAACTGTTGCAGTTAAAGGTACACTCAGTACAGCGGCTTAAGAGACTTATGGCAGACCATTACAACATAATCTGGAGTGCTCACTAAAAGCATGCATTACAGAGAAAATGCTTTGCATTGCTGGTGCAGGCTACTTTCAAGCAGAGCATTTATATTTTGCAGCTTACAAGAGTAAGCAAGCTCTCCAAAAATCAGCACTCAGATAATTTTTCCATTCATATTTTCCTTCTACTTATCCACTTTTCATTCTCTTTGCCTTTACTCCTCCATCACTACCTTTCTATATTCCCTCCATATTATCCACCATAGCTGATTTATAAGAGTCTTTCTTCATTGCATCACCTTTCTGGAGCATTCTGTTGTAGTTTTTGCTGATGACTCTCCATCTGTTTAAGACTTAGTGGCATTTAATGTTTCTTCTTTGCTGAAGACTTTTTGAATGTAGGATCTAAAATGTAGCCCTGCTGCTCAAGGCTGTGCCTGTAAGGTGGCATGGGAGCAGGGGCTTCATTGAGCAAAGAGGAGTCTCTGTCAGCTGGACGAGTAAAGGGACCTTTTAGGCGGAGGGGGGGCAGTAATTAGACAAAGAAGAGCTTAACGCTGCTTGCTTGAAATGTAAATGGGAGAGAGAGATTGTTTCAACCCTGAAAACGAATTTGGAGACGCCCCCCTCCACCCCCATCCCCCGTGCATACCATGCAGCATCCTGCAAGGCAGGGGTGTCCCAGCAAGCCAAAGCAGCTCATTCACAACCAGGCTGGAAAGCCCAGGACAGTGGTGTGGGCAGCTCTCCCCATCCTCCCAGGCCTTCTTGTGCACACCAGGCCCTGTCAGGGACTCGCTCTGATGCCCAAACCCTGCAAACTGTGAGGCCAGATCTTAATCCAGTGTATACAAAATAGACACTGGTTTACTTGTTTTTATAAAGGACCAGAGCACAAATGGCAGTAAATCCATGAGCCTTTTGGCTTAATCCCATATCAGACACACAAAATAAAACCCTGCCTGACAGCCACAAGCTCTCTGGGAAGAGTTGCTTCTTCCCATGTTTCCCTAACTATAACTTCACACAGTCATGTGCTGTCATCCTCCAATCCTCCTCGAGTGTCACTTGAAAAAAACATAAAAAAATCTGTTGTCAGTTATAATGACAATACATTGAAGATGGCTTACAGCAGAGAATGGCATTTTATAGCAGCTGGCTGTGGCAAATCTGGGTTAGGAGAGAACATTGTGTGTGTCCTAGACATTATAGCTTTTAAAATAAAAACCTCATTCTCATTCCCTGGGGCTTTTTAATGAATTGCCACATGCAACAATGCCTTAAACGAGGCATCGTGATTACCCATCTGACTCCAGCTCACTCAGTATTTACAAAACAAAAGAACAGCCAGCATCCTGAAATCCCTAAACCTACTTGAAGAGCTCTACTAAAGAGTTAAGGATAGCCCCCCACCCCTCTTCAAAGCAATGAAGTAGTAGTCATCAAAGGAGCAAAAAGCTTTTAGAGAGGTAGCATGTCTTACCGTGGTTAACGTTACTCAGAGGGATGATACACCCACCTCTGAGCCATGTACCATTTGCACCACACACAGACTGATGGCAGTAGGTGCCAGTCAGATCCCAGTATGATTCAGACGTGTGGATAAAGGGAAATCACGTTTTACAATGCTGCCAAGAGCTGGCAGGTCTGCACACTTCCTCGACACCCACCCCGTATTCATCTTCTGTTGCTCCTGGGCCTGGCGGCTTCCACGATAAATCTGGGTCAACGGCTTTTTTCATAGGATTTCTGTTCCCTTCCTGCCATGGATGGCAGAAGGGGATGTGCCAGGACAGTACTGAAGGGCCATTGATTGATGAAGAAGACAGGCAGGGTGTGAGGGGTTTGGTTTAACTATGTCGAAGCTGTGCACGAATGCACAGACCCACAGATGGGCATTGCTAGCAAATGTCAGTAAAAATCAGAGGTGATGTAAGAAAATCTCCCGTTTTCTTCAAAAATTGCACTGATCCATTTGAATCAATGGGAAATTCAGAGTTGTTTTTTTACTGTCATTAGTTGCTACTTAGGTTTTCATAATTTTAAGCTGTTTTTCCTAATACATGTAACAATGTAAGTTTAAAACCACGCTTAGACCAGTGCAACTCTAACTGCTGGGAATCCCACAGAAAAAAAAAAGTCTGAGGCCTATTTCAGTTAATGTGCAGGAGGATCAGTATGAGTAAAAGCTCTTGTTAGTTCTCTCACGCTTTGCTCTTAGCAATTGGTTGATATTTTGGGGATGCAATAATCTGTGGAAGTTGCCTTCTGCAGCATGTGCTGCTAACCCTCTTCTTTTATTTTTTCCTTTCATAAGATCCTTTTGAAATTAGACACAGCTTCTGGAATCAACCCAGACACTGCTTTTCAAGCCAGAAGAATTTGTATAAGCATCATCAATCATGCCGCTGGCTCTTATTGCTACTGTGTATTCACTTTCTACCTGGTTTGAATTCCTAATTGGCTGTGCTGTGTGACTTCAGGCCCTGAAGAAAGTGGTGGAAGGGAAATGTGGGAGAGTACGATTTCCCCAGCTGGGATTGGGAGGGTTTTTGGCAAATTACACTGATAAAGTCCACTTCCTGGAGAAAAGACAAGAAGCAGTTGGTAACAGGGTGAGCAAGAGTCAGATGCAATGGGGTATGTTGTACGAAAGTACGTACAACTGGCTTGATTATCATTAGAGCAGTTGGCCTGGCAGCTGCTTATATCATGTGTTTCAGGCTCGTATGTGCAAGTACATGAGAAGTCATTTGGAGGAGCATGTAATTCAAGAGACAAGGCTATTTTCTCATTTAAGTAGTGAGGAAACTTTGAAAAATGCAGGTGATCTTCTCTGCCATCTACAGCAGGATTTCTCTTTCCCTGCCTAGGAAACCATTGAAGCTCTCTCCACTCCCTAGCTCTCATTTATAGCCAACTTTTTGTTACAACAATGTTCTCTCAAGCTGTCTAAAGTGATATTAAGTAGGTGGGATCCTCGCCGTGGGCTGGTAGCCCAGAGCATAGTGACGTGCCTGGGCTGTGCTAGGGGAAGAGCTGCCCCCTCCATGCAGCACTGATGGGTCAGATCCCTGCACAGCTTCAGGTCCAGCTCACAAAAAGGCAGCTCGGAACTACCTCTCCATCTCAGGTGCAGAGTAAGCATGAATGGGAGTTCCATTCGCATATAGTACATTTATTTCATGGCTTTGCATCCCTTACTGTGCCCCACCCTATTCCCATTAAGCACTCACACATGCTGCTGAAAGCCAGGGCAGCTGTACTCATCTATCAAAGCCTGTCAGCTTGAGAGCTTAGGCTCTTCCCGTTAATTAAGCAAATGTAATGTGATTAGCTAAGGCTGTAAATGTTTCTAGGCCCACTTAGAAAGCTACAAAACACTGAGCACCACAGCCTCTCATTTTCATGCACTTGCGCTATCTGAGATGCTCCTCTGGGGCTGAGATTTTCGTTCTTAAATTTCTGTCTGTGTGAGAAAACAGGCAGATGTAATAGAAAGCATTAGGAATGGGCCATATCTTGTAGTCCTTAAATTGCTGTTTGAATTATAGGAGTCTGAAGAAGAAATTGATTTGGTATACTTTAAAAAAAAACAACTCTTCTGCCTACACATGTTTTTAAATGGATGTAACAAGAACTGCTGAAAGCTGAGATTTTGGTAAGAATCTATATCTCATTTAAGATTTCTACTTGCTTTGATGAAAAATATGTATTACTTAGCAGTTAAGAACCTAAATTGGCATTCTTTAGGCTCTCAACCTGAAAGCAAATGGAATAGTCATTTGGAAGTTGCACACAGAGTAAGAAAATTCTCCAAATCTATTTGAATGGTATGAACAAGATCTACTTAAGGATTTAAACCTAAAAGAGGGATAGAGATGCCTAAGTCTAATGCTGCAATGCAGAAAAAACACAATTCAACTTTTGACAGACCTTCAGCCTGTGTAAACTCCAAAGGCGCCTCCTGGTTTAAACCTCCCCAAATGTTTACAGTGGTTGAGATATCTGGTCTCAGAAGTGCTCCCATCCTGTCCAGGCTGAACAACTCAGCACATCATGTGCATCTACAGCTCTCTTTGAGATCCAGAAATTTAGCATTCCTTTCCCTAAATCCCTGCGGTGGCTCAGCCTGGTAGGCATGCACTAAGAATATCTCAGACAAAATGTCTGTGCCTACACAGTCAGCTTAGGCTACTCTTGAGCTCCTAAAAAGACTTCCTAGCAGCTTACATCCACACATGGTTTGCAGCAAGTTAAGTCCAGTGCTTCTCCCTCTGTGGGTTCTGTGCCAGCACTCAAGATCAAAGTCTTGGCACATCACAAACCTTTATGTGGATGTAAAAAATAGCCAGGACTCAAATCCTGAGAGTAATTTCCTAAAGCCAAATTAATTTAAATGAACCATTCCACCAAGCCCTGACATCCTCTGTTCAATCTTTTAGATGACCCAAATTCCCAACTTTGTTTCCAGAAATCTGAAGGGGATTTTTATCTACGAGAGAGGAAGAACCTACCATTATGGCAGGCAAGGCAAGAGCAGGGATCTATGCCTCATAAATTCCTCTCCCGTAAGTCAAAAAGCTTCATGGAGCCTGGGGTAAGAAAGTGCTCCCTTCAATCCCTATCTTGCTGCTCTCACAAATGTCCTGGGGGACAAAGGGAGGAAAATGCTACTTGAAAGCACTTTAATTCCCTCCCTGAAATGAAACAGCACTGCAGATTGCTGCTGCTATTGGCTGGCAGGCAGAAGGAAAAGGCCAACAGACGGCACATGGGAGGAGGTTCAGCAGTAGCATCTCGCAGCCTGATGCTTTCTGAGGGCTTGGTACTCTGACTGCCCTAACCTTGTTGGGAGTACTTGTTACTGTCAAGGTAGAAACAGAAAGGGGAAGAGGGCTGTTGTTGCAATTATCCCCTCACCTAGATGAATGTGTGATTAGACTTGAGGTTTGCCCTTATGGTAGGTCTGTGGTGCTTTAGACCAAGACTGGGCTCATGCCCAAACACTACTGAGACCTGTTTGTACAGGTGGAGCCACAAACACACCTGGGCTCTTCTCTTACCACAGGCAGTTGCAGCTGCTGGAAGGGCAGCAGCAATGCTACATTTTGTATTGTTTCCTAGTGCTGCAATCAGCAAGAAGCAGGAAACCAAGAGTTAATTCACCCCTTGATTGAAGGAGATTCAAAGACTTTTCTCATCAAGACTGTGCCTCACTGCAGGCTTGTATGAGTTTTTTTTTGAGTGGAGAAATTCCCCATCTCTCCTGGACCAATAGCTGAGAAAAGGACTATCAGACCTATATGGCCAAGGAGCCCTCACGAAATAGGATGCAATACTGGAGCTTCATGTTTGGGCCTTGTCGGTATGTTTGAGAGAAAACAGATCTATTGAAATACTGCAGCATCTCCTAGCAATCACTGCAGATGTTTCAAAGCCACCTAAGGGGCACAGGTTATCTTTTTTTTAATGCAGTTGGATCCTAACCATCAAAGGCAATTCTAATGACTGTAAGATACCAAAACATCTCCAGGATCCTATGACTTACTAGCTTTCAAGAAAGAACGGATTATCAGCCTGATATCTGAGGGCATGTCAGCACTGGGCATGTGGAGATGTGGGGAAAGCTAAGTGCCATTCTGACAAGCTTTTAGGTACCCAGCTCTAATGAAAACCATGGGAGTCTAATGCATGGGGTATGGTGAGACTCTGCTGGGTGTTCCTCTGCTTCTCCAAGCAAGATTCTCTGTAGTGTTTCAACACCTTTTTAAATCAGTCGTGGTTAGATGGCTGAATACTTTCAGAAATCTGGCCTTCACCTTTCTCAAAAATGGGAATTTTTCCCTACAATGTATGCTATATCGAGGTGTAGCCTCTACCAAGAATAGTGGAAAACTAAATATTTTACTCAGAGGACCCAAAGAGCCTTTTTCATACCTCAGTTTCATGCTGGCTTTCAGTTAATGTTGATGTAATGTCTCCTTTAAGACTGTAATTATATTTACCAACACAGTCACCGAAGAGCCATTTATAAATTGTATATATAGTTGCAATTCAGCATGTGCTGTGAGTATTTCATTGGGTTAGTCCTAACATCACAAGTTAATAATACTGAAAACAGGGATATGGGTAAATCACAGAGGACACTGCACTCAGTATATGGCTAACAGTGATTAAGTAGTCTCTGCTTTCAGAAGAAAGATAAGGGCCAAAAAGAATAGGTCCCTTGATAACATCAGGTAATTCTTATATATGATCCTTCATGACACAGGCATAAATGACAATAAAACCCATCTGCAGATCTAAGGGGTGAAACCATAAATCCTGCTTTATAAATGAGAACTGCACATCTGATAGTGTACATTGTTCCAGATTTACGGCAGCAGTAAATGGTGTACTAAGGTTCACAAACCCATTTGCACTCTCTGACTGGAAAGAAGGGAGGCAAGATTTTTCCAGGGAGGAGAATATATTTCAATATGTACTCAGAAATGAGAGAGACCGCATGTGTGAGAAACTGAGGCTTTACACAGACTTGTTGTACCTTGACTTTGTGCTGGAGACTTTCTCCTCTGGTCCCAGATTCTGTAAATCCATGGCACCGCATTATGACTTCCCATTTGCTCCCAGGTCTGATGGGGTAAATGCAATTGATGGGGCTGAATGCCCAGCTTTTGGCTGGTTTGTGGAGCATACTGGGCTAAAATAAATTCTTTCACACTGGCCAGGAGCCCCTGTCCTTTTCCAGGCTACAGTTTTGCATGCCAGCTTCTCCTATCAGCTGTAGGAGAAAGCCAAGTGGTCATTTAAGCAAGTGGATGGCTGGATGACCCAGCGTCTTGCCTGGGCTATGGCCCATCTTCTGGACCACGTCATCTAACTTGGCTATCTTTTCCTTCTCTTCTAGGCATTGGAGGGTGTATCTGCCCTGGCACAGGCTCACCTTCCTCTGACTGCAGAGCTGCCTTGCATTTGTAACCCCTGTGCCCTTCTCAAGGCCACTCACCCACTCACCATTAACATTCACAACATGAAGCATCTCCCAGGGGCTGTTCTCATGACAGCAGACTTGGGGTTTTGGCTTACCTTGTGTTGCTGTAGGTCTCCCATAACTGCATTTGGCAGTGCACATACTTGTCATTTCTGTTGTCAGTGTGAGACAGATTACTTCCACGGAGTTCTTCTGTGGTTTGACAATGCTAAACACAGAGTAGAGGCTGACTTGGCACATTTTCACATATATGGCATAGTCTTATTTGGACCCACTCTCCTTCACACCAACTCCTCTGCAGGGGCTAATGAGGAGTAACATACCCACACCTGTGCTTCTCTCACACATGCTGCTTGCACTTCAGCCTGTTAAACTTAGGCATTATCTAAAATGCATGGCACATTATTTAATTCAGTGTTGGGACTGGGACCTTGGAAACATCCTGGGTTTCTTAAAACATTCACATTTCATGTTCATTAGGATGTTATCCCAACAGCACTCTCGGACTTTGGCTTCAGTCAGCCAGAGGATAGTGGCTCTCCACACACAGGCTTTTCTATCCTTCGTTTTTAGCAGCTTTACTGCAAACTTCCAGTACACTTTGCAGCTGAGGTTAGCACAATCCAGCAGCACTAACTTCTCTCCTGTCTCAGTATTACTGCTACACCAAATTTACATTTCTATATAACTGAGTACAGCAGCTATGCTTCTTTCAAAGCAGTTGGGAGCTCCCAGGCGTGAGCTCTCTGTGTTTCCAAATGTCATATTTGTAAAGTTCAGTACCTCCTGAACAATCAAATACATTGCTGTGTTTTCCTGTAAAATGCCTCAAGGAATGAATGTAACTGAAATGTCAGTCTGAGGAAGAAGTGTCTCCCAAAGGGTGAATGGAGCATGTAGAAATACGGACTTTGTTTCTCTAGGGGCACCTGCCAGACACCTGATGATGCACATAAAGCTATTTGCTATCTGTCAGCTCCACAGAAATCTTTCTTTTGAAGCTAATAAAAACCCTTTTGTTACAGATTTCTTTTTTTTTTTTCAGGTGTGCGTAATTATGGCAGTGCAGGTCTTTAATATAGCTCCCAAAGACGACTGCATCCACGCAGTCCCTCTGCCTGTTTCTCTGTCTGCTTGTGATAATCTGAATCTTTTGGCCATATAAACACATTAGGCAGACTGATGGAGGCCTCAGAGAGAAAAAGTTTTCCATAAGCTCAATGCAGAAATCCATGGCCAGAGAGAAAATTATTAGTGCCTCTTGTGAGCGGAAAAGTGAGGACCATGTCTTCTGCTTGGTGGCAGCTGTCTGCCAGCTAGCCCTGTGTAGCTTCAGATTAGCCCCATCCCATGCTGGCTTTTGACCTGCCAAGAGGCAAAGAAGATGACTGAGGGCAGGGAGGCAGCTGGGAAGTTGGCTTAGAGGCCACATCATGGAGTGAAGTGCCCAAGCACATGGGAATGGAGAGAGAAAAACATGGGAAAGAAATCACAGAGACAGGTGAGGATCTAGGTGTGCTCTTTGGGATGTCTCAGGGAACACTAACAAGCAGATGGACTGTTGCAGTGGGACAGTGCAGGGGCACAGGCCATGCAGTGGGTTTGCTGGTCATGGAGAACTTCTTTCAGTGGAGGATCACCTCTGTTTCCATTGCCTCGTTAGCCTTTGTACCTGGGTTCGTAGCCCAAAAGCTAGCAATATCCCAGCTGCTTTTAGGCAAACTGTTTCTGTGACCCTGTCCATGGCTCCTGGGAGGAACTCCTGAGCACTACCAGTGCTCCTCCATCTCCTCTTCTCTGCTGTGGGCATCCAGTTGGCACATGAAAACTCTTGTGAAAATTATGGCACTTGGTGGTTTGGGTTTTTTTTTCATTCAGAAGTTTATAGTGTTTGTCTCCTGTTCACACTTCCGTATCTCCCTTCAGCATTTCCTTAGTGTTCATAGCTTTCCCTTTTGCCCGAGTCAGCTGAAAACTATTAGAATTGTCAATCAAATTCGGAACCAGTTACTGTTACAAACAATTTCTTCATTCTGACTGCCATCTTTATTAGCTTTGCTGGTAATTGCAGCTAAAGGGAAGAAAACAACATAGGGTCTAAGCCAGTTGTCTTCCGTATTTTGAGAGTTCAAAATATACGAGTGCTATTAACTGCTCCTTAGCTCCACTTAGATTATTATCTCTTTTTATTTTATTAGCAAGTCCTCCAGTGGCTTGCTCAGGGCCAGCAGTTGTGGCCAAGGCTTGCCTTACTGCCTGAGCTCTTGCTGATCGGTCACTTGCAAGGCAAACATTTGTCCAACATAACAGCCAGCCTCGGCCTGCTTGCTGCAGCGTCTCTGAAAGGTCCCAGTCTCGGTAATAACCTTAATGCTTTCGAGACATTTCACACACCAGGTTTCCCCAGTCTCCAGCTGGAATACATGGTAAGAGCAGCAGGGCTGGTGCAAGCACTATGCTGAAAGGGGCAGCAAGTGCAGTGGAATGGGTTTTTGAAGAGCAAAGTGTTGATAATAGTTCTAGTAGGCGCTTGTCATGGCTCCTAGGAAGTAAAGGAGAAAGGAGATGTCTCCAGTGGATTAGGAAACGTGAGAAGCAAATAGGGGGACTTTGCAAGTAGCTGAAACGGCAGCTGGTGGAGGCACAGGGCAGGTCCTGGTTGCGTGCTGGTGAGCAATGCTGCTCTGAGTCACAGCCAGGGACTGTTTGTTTAAGTTGCAGTTTGAAGTTGGCTGAGGGAAGCCGTGGGCAAAGCTCTTTTGTTTAGATACTGGCTCAAGGTGTGCCTGAACCGGAGCTGAGAAAAGAGCTAGCCAAGGAAAGCTGGGCAGCCTTTAACCCCTCCAGTGAGCCACCACCAACAGCCACTACCTGTGCTCTTCAGTGCTATTAAGTAGGGGGAAGGTGGGCTCTGCGGCCCCATGCTTCCCATGGACATTCAGCTGAACTGTTGTTGCTAGAAATCAAGACTGTAGCATGTGTTGTGCTTAAAGTGTCTTGTGTTATGAAAACTCAGCAAACAGAGTTTCCTGCTCATCTGCTTTGCCTCCACATCCCTGCCCACCACTGCTCTCCCAGTGCAGTGGGGATAACTCAGGTTGGCACCTCTCAGGACTTGTCATGTGAACATTAATCCCATGGTTTAGGGCTTCCTCAACCACCAGCCTCTCCACCCATTCACACACAGTTTGCAGGCGGGAGCCACTGCTTATGCGCCCTAGCCAGGAAAGGACAGTTGGAGGTGGGATACATGACAGTTTCAGATTATAATTGCTCTTCAAAGTGCACATTTAACACTGCTAACCCATTTCAAAGAGAAGCAGTACCCTCCAACCACCCTCCTCCGTAGCATCTGACAGTTTTCTTGCACTGTTATTTTCCCTGAAGTTCTGTTCCACAGATTTATAGATGTGTCGAGCATTTTAACCCTCCTGGATTTCCAGGGACTCCCAGTCTTCAGCTATCAGCTGCCCGAAACATGGCCTGACATGTTGGCTTGGCTCCCGTACCACATTTTGATGGATCTGTGCAGCTCGTTCATGATGACTTGGATACAGTGGTTCTTCCTGATATCATGAGCTGGCCAGTATGGGAGCGCCAACCTGACAGCTGTAGGCACTGTGGCCGTGATGGAATAAACAAAGACTTTTCTGTTTCGGAGGCTGCCGAGCTGTCAATCTTCAGGCGGGGAAAGGGTCACTTGCTGCTTTCTTCCCCTCCTGCTCCTTAAATGAATACAATACTCCATTTTAAACATGCAAAACTCTCTGTCCCCCCCTACAATTGAGCATCTGGGAACTTAAAACGGGCTGCCCTAGTAAATAAAAAGAAGCAGCTTGATTAGTTTTGTGGCAGCAAAAATGGGTTAATCGCGAAAACTGCTTCTTATGCTGTCATGGTTCAGATAAATGGGTTTAGCACAGCAAGCAGCCAAAGGGCATACATTAGTGGCTCCTTCTGCAGCAGAGGAGGTGAGCATGCTCAGTGGATCACTCCTTGGAGGCACCAGCCTGCTGCCTCTGAAGTTGGTGGCAGACTCCCCACTGACTTCAGTGGAGCTGAGATTGTGCTATAAATAAATATATCTGCTTCCAAAGTGTACAAGAGACAGATCAAACACGAGTGAGCTTTTCTTGTATGTAGTAAGATCTTTTTCCTCTATTTCCTCCATGGATTTCTAAGCATTAAAGTTTCATTAAAAAGAAAATTACTTAAAAATTGCATTTACCTAGAGCCTCTGACCATATGCAGCCATATTGCCACATAAGAAGCACACGTATTCTCAGCTCCTATTGGAAATAAAGCTATCTGTGCTTCAGCTGTGGTATATATAGTACTTGGGTACAGCAATATCCACTCTGGCTCTACCTATGCTAGCTGTAGACTGAAAGCACCAGAAACTGGTGGCCAGCACCAGCTCGCTGTTTGCACCCTAGAGCCACAGATAATTTAGGATAATTTTGTTAGTCTGGCTGCAGGACGTAGACTATGTTAAATGATGTGTGGATTTGTTCACACAGCAGTTGCACCAGTAAAAAGGTATGACAGCCTGGGGAATGTGAAGAACTCAAGGTGGGAAATGGAGGTCACCTCCCAGACAGGAGGGGAAAATGCACAAAGGTTTGGTGCAATCATGGGAGTCTGGAATTTGGGGTCGTGGTGAGGGTGGAGTTTTGAAATACAGAACATTATGAGGGTTTTTTTGATGCCTAGTCTATTGTTGGTATTAGGTAAAGCTTCTATTGTTGATATTAGGTAAAGCTGTCATACAGTTTGGTAAGTTGGTAAATAGTTGCCAACTAAATATTTGGAAGGATTGTATTCAATCAGCATACTGCTACAAGCCCTTCAAAAAGAGATTTATGGGGCATCAAGGAAATGCAAGTTAGTTGTCTATGTCTTTAGTGAATAACTGTACCAGCTCCTCCAGAACAAACATTTGGATGGATGGATATAGGATTTGATTTCTGTCATTTCATGTGCAACAGAGACATTCACTCCTGCAAGCAGAGTCACTGTTCATGTACAATATAAACGCAGCAGAAACTCATAGCTTTTTGGTGCTTATTGGTTTCAGTACTGACTTCTGCCATGTCATGTTATTTATCCATTCCTCTGGCAAACTGACTTGAAAACAATCAAGATGCATGAAATTATTAAGTTGTGATTCTCATCTCTTGTCAGTTCACCACCACGTCAGCTCCCAGCAGCCTTTTTCCTACAGCACGTTGCTCCTATGGGACGTTTCCAACCAAGCTACTTCTTAACCCTGGTGATCTCACCAAACCTAGACAGGAGGCTGTTACACAGCCACACCATCTTTCCCATTGTTGCAGAAAGCAATAAACAAAATTTCTGCTTTAGACTGACTGTAGCAGACAAACAATTTCACGTGCATGTGAGAGAGAGAAGCTATTTGGTGTGGTTTCTAACTTCAGCAAAAGCGTTCACACCAGCTGCAACCCTCAGCTCTGCTCCCGAGCCCTGCACATCTCTTCCCCTGTCCCCTCCTTTTGCAGTACTGGTGCTGAGCAGGGAGATGCTGCCTGTATCTGCTGTCAGAGCAGCTCTGCAGGCTCGTGGGAACTGACAGATGGTTGCTCTGAAGTATTTCCAAAAGAGGGAAAAAACAAGAGTCTCCCCACCTACTGCAACTCCCTTGTTACTCCTGCATCGATAAGGCAACATGCTTGAAGGAACCAGGGGAAGCAAATGAAGCAAACAGAAGGGTTAGATTAAAATAGATACTGAGGTCTCAAATCAGAGTTCCCAATGCAAAATTTTGTGTAATTGAAGTTTCATTTCTCTTCCCCGATTGCTCAGTTGTTGCCTATTTTATGAGGGGAGCAGACCCAAGGAATAAGATGCAGAAAACCTTGGAAGTTTTTCTAGGAATCAATGTTTCTCTTTCAGCCATGGCACTTGGCTTTCTTATTTCTCCATGTAATATTTGGTTAAAATGAGGCAGCACATCCTAGCAGTTGGTCCAGGAAATGGGGAGGCCTCATCTCTGTGCTTTGTGAGGGACAAAATGTGTGTACTGGGGTGGAGAGTCATTTTTGAGGCTTTGAAATCCTCCAGTGCTGCTGCAATACTGCCTGCTGGTGACCTGGATTTGGGCTACCACAGCAGGTCAGGGTCGCATGCTGGCCCTCGGCAGCTGATCCAGCTGCAGGCAGGTGGGAGTCCAGAAAGCATCTGGCAGAGCCATCGGTCTCTGCTGTAATAATACTGCTGCTTTTAATTAGGGTGGTATTGGTGCTTTGTGGTGAGCATCCTTTCCATGTCCACACTGCTGCTGCTTTCATCGTCTCCTCCATGCTCTTGCTTTTCAGTGTATTTATTAATTTCTCTTCTTTTCCAGAGCATAATTATAATGAACATATTCAAAAGCTCACAGTAAATCTCTTCCTATCCTCAAGGCTCCCTCAGTGCTGATCTTCCCAGCATTTTCCCTAGCCTCAAGTTAACCCCTGTGCTACCAGGATCTCTAGAGCACTGTGAAGGAGGTACTTCAAAGAACTCCATGTTCCTAGTGAGTGCTTTGCCTTCCAGTATCTTTCAAGTAATTTGAAGTGGATATGGAGCTATTATAGCCCAGAAAAAATGATTGTTAGCAGGGTGATTTTTTTTTGAAGGAGCAAATATCAAAACATCATGTTTTTCTTGCCCTGGGATATACAGAGATGTCACAACTCTTTGTGAACGGTATTATGCTACAGACAAAAGCTATTTTAGCTTCTCTTTCTCATTTTTTAATCATATTAAATAGCATTCTCTCTCTCCTCAAGGTACATTCTGGCTAATTCATATCCCACTGTAAATTAAAAGCATTTCGACTAATCTCAGCAAAGACTGACTCAGTTGAGAGTAGGATTTTGGCCAGGTAATCAGGGCATGAAAAATAGTATGGTCATAAGGCTTCAAAATTTCTCTCCTGTGTTTTCACAATAATCTCTCTTCAAAGGTGATCAGGCAGCAAGAGAACCTGCTTAATAATTAACTAAACCCAAGATCCCTCTCCTATGTAAAAGCTGTGTTGATACTTCAACACACATATACTCTGCTCCTCATTGGCAGAGGTTTAATGGTGTCTTCTGATAATCAACAATATAAAATACCAGACTGCTCAATTTTTAGCCACATTTCCTTTTGAAAACAGGCTTATGCAACAGCACCGTCTGCCATCGACATCCTTCTCCTTGCAGTCCCCTCACTGTCAGCTGCATCACCCAAATTTAAACCAGTTGACAGGGGGAGGGAAATAGAGGCCTGAGATGTATCATGTGTCCACAGATTTTGTGAAAGGAATGGAGAAGATAAATGCTATTAAGGACGCAGGTTGCTGCACAGAGTGGGAGAAAGGGTGGGATGGAGATGAATGTTCCTAAACCTGGGAGAGCCAGTGGTGGAGCTCTGCCTGTGTATGAACCCCAGGGAACAACATGTCTGTGGTTTCATTGCTCTAGCTTTGACATCTCTGTGCATGGCTTTCTCCCCATCCTGTTTAACTTATCAGTAGAGAAGGCATTTATCCTAATGCGGTCTGTAATCTCTGTCACTTCCACAGATTCACCTATGGGACCGTTGGCAAGTGAGTCTGTTCCTCTGGGTCTCTGTGCCCCCACTTTCTTATTCCTTAAGAGCAGCAGTAACAGCTCCTTCCTCTCTTTCCTACCCCACACCTGTGAGAAGCATAAACACAATAAAGACTGTGAGCGACCTTCATCTGTTACGTCTCTTGCCTCCAATCCCAAATATATTTCTATGCTTACAGAGGAAATGTCCAAATATTTCTTTCACAATAAGTCCCCTCCTATGGGGTAAAGTATCTAACAGTGCTCAAAGTGGCATGCACATCCCTGCACAGACCACATTGTCCAAGCAGGTACATGCATGTGCTATGGGCCTTTTGGGACCTATCCTTTACAGACCAAGTGCATTTTGTATGATGCTTATACATGTCAGCACTTCGCGCTTCCTCCTCTGACATTAGCTAGCTGGGGTTGGTAATTCACCATTGCTCTGACATCTGGCAGTACAATCAAAGCAGAATCTCACTTGCCGAGGCTGCAAGGCAAGCAAATCTGTGTTTCATTACAGCTTTGTCACCTCATCCTGTTTCACAGCAGCAAGTTCACAGCTGTCCCTGTGACAAGGCTCTTCTGCTACTGAAGGGATGGTTCCACATCAGGATTGCTCCAGCAGCAAAACCAGTGTAAGAAGTTTGCCTGAGTTCAAGCCCCCACCTACGAGTGCTTCAGCCCTTTCAGGTGTGCTAACTTAATTTTTCTGTGGTTATGCCCTCAAACTTCTTTGAAGTGGATTTGCTGCTGGGGAAACTGTAATGTAGCATGTCACACAGATTCAACTGCTTTTGCCAAACGTGTAAGAGTACCTTTTACACTATGCTATAAAATACTGATGAATGTAGTGAAGTCTGAACTTAAAAAATAATTAGCAAAACAAAAAGGAAATGTGTTGTTCTGAATTTTTTGAATGGAAGAGGGGCTGATCCAGCTTCTACTAAATTAGGGTTTATTCCTATGCTTCCTACTCTATAATAAAGTATATTTATTTCCAGACCAGAACGTGCACACAAGAACTTGCTCTGCCAAACACAGCTTTATCAAGCTGAGAGGGACAGGATAGGATTCTAACAAGGACTAAGCTCAACCCTTCCCACCGTGCCCATTCATAGCTTGGTTGTTAAGTGGCACTAAGTCACGACATGCAGCTAGTTGTCCACCAGCACAACCACATGTGACCCTGCCACAGGAGCTATCCTGGTCAATGCCCTCAGACAGAAAAATCCTTCATAGCAATAGAAGAACATCACTGGGGGAATGAGACAATGTATAGAATAGTTCCGTATCTAACAGGTGATTTGTTGGGATCTGCCATCACTTTTGTTGAAAATTAAATGGTTATTTTGGCAATAACTGCTCTATCACACTGTATGGAAAAAAAACCCCATGAAACCAACAAAAAACAACCCCACAAAAAAACCTCAAACAAACAAACAAAATCAACCAACAAACCCAAACCTTGAAATTATATCAGAAGAACAAAGCTAGATAAATTTTAAATATCCTGCATTACCAGACTTTCTTGGGATCTGGTTGATTTTAATTCCTTCCTCTTTCCCACCCATGACATGTCCTATTTCAGTCCATTTGATGTTGAGCAGCATGGTACTCCCACTAAGGGGTAGGACCAGGCTCCTACATTTGCTGTACAGCTGTCAGTGTTGGTTCTGCTGTTTTTCCTACTTTTTGTATCTGCTGCTCATGCTTTTGATTTCTTTTCCCCTCTTTGTTCCCAAATGCTGCAAGTACAAACCAGCTATCTGTAATCTTACAGTCACTCCTTCATTTACAGAGCAGGCACCAACACATCTGAAATCTGCCCACAGTATCCAAGGAAAAATCAATTCCAGACGTATTATATCAATTTCAACACTTTGTAGGAACTGGCAGAGTTTATATCTCTTAGCTCTGTATGTCATGCCTTGAATCAGCTCTGCCTTTCTTTTGCATAGATACAAAGGCAGAATAATCCTCCTAACTCTGAGGGACTTTAATTCAAGTGTGCATCTGTCTGAAGAAATGAATGTGTTACTCCCAGTTGACATACTTTTTCTGATGGAGGCGGAAGATGTGCTTGTTTTTGTGGGCCAAATTTTGATACTTCTAATGAACATCAGCTAAATTTACCCTAGTCCCACATTCTCCAAGGGAATCACAATGGAGCAAATGTTTAATCTTATTCCCATTCATGTCAGTAAAAAAATTCCCATTGGTTTAAATTAGAGCATGAGTGATCCTAAAATACGAATCAGAATTGCACAACCCAGCTTTCATCGGGTCAGGCTTGAAGGGTGTCCCTTAAAAAACAGTCCGGTACACACTCGCCTGTCCTGGTTTTGGCTTGGGATAGAGTTAGTTTTCTTCTTAGTAGCTGGTATAGTGCTGTGTTTTTGGATTTAGTATGAGAATAACACATCAATTAGCTGTTGCTAAGTAGCGTTTACCCTGATCAAGGACTTTTCAGTCTCATGCTCTGCCAGTGAGGAAGGGCAGAAGAAGCGGGGAAGAAGCAGAAACAGGACGCCTGACCCAAACTAGTCAAAGGGATGCTCCATACCACAGCACGTCATGCTCAGTATAGAAATTGGGGGTATTTGTCCAGGAGGCACGAGGTGCTGCTGGGGGATTGGCTCGGCAGTGGGTCAGTGGGTGGTGAGAAATTGTATTGTGCATGACTAGTATTTCTTGGGGTTTATTCTCCTCTCTCTTTTTGTTATTTCCCTTTTCATTACTTTGTTATTATTATTGTTATAGTTATTATTGTTATTATTATAATACATTGCTTTATTTCAATTATCTCTATGGGTTTTACCTTTTTCCAGTTCTCCTGCCCATCCCACTGGGGCAGTGGGAGTGAGTAAGCGGCTGCATGGTACTGAGTGGCTGGCTGGTGTTAAACCACGACATCACCCTAGTTCCTTGTGTGCAAAAGTATTGGTTTACCAAATGAGGCCCCAAACTCTGACTCATTCCTTCCTTAATCCAGCTCCCACTGCAGTACTGTAAATATTACCTAGGGAGTTAGAGATTTGTTCTTTCACTCCTATAGCACTATCATTTTTTCTCCCCTTCCCTAAGTCTTCTATGCTGCAAGGCCCCATGCTTTGCCCTGTGCCTTTATAGAAACTGCAGAAGCAATAAACTTTCATTTCCCTTTATAAACATTATGAAACTGCTTAATTATTGAAATGTCTTTGTTGTTTCACTGGAGTGAAAAACTCAAGCCCTGCATGTTCTAACTGTTTTCTTCTCAGTTTCCTTGGCATAGGGGTTTTTTTTTAAGCTTAAACAAACATTTCTCCAGACTCAGCATTCAAAAAGTTCATGGTGAATTAAACTGGTTGAGACTCATCAACCTGAATCTTTCAATGAAGAGTTGATCTCATTTTATGGTAACATGTCTGTAGGACATCCCCTGTGAATCTCTGGAACTGGAAGAATTCAGTTTGCCTTTAAAATACTGAGAGTTACAGCCAAAAACCTTCTTGGATCTGTAGCTGAGCTACAAGCAGTGTAGCATTTTCTACAAGCATTTTCTAATCAAAACTTAGCTAATGCTTAATAGCCTGTGATTTATGAGATCTTTGTGGTTGCCAGGCCCTAGCATGGGGCATTCTGCACAGAGGCAGCTGTGCAGGGAGGCTGTGCAGGCAGGGCTGCATCCCCATACCTTCCCACAAGCACACCTCGCAGCAGTGATGCTGGGCATCAGCTGCTGTCTGGAGAAGCAGCCTCCTGCCAAATTACTGAGGCTCTCACCTCTTGCCCCACGCTGGGAGATGCTCGCAGGAGCTGCAGGCAGGAGCTAGCTCTCAGTTCCCTCTCTCGATGAAAGCTGCCAGCACTAAGGTTGAGCCTCCTTCTCTTTCTGGATTTTCATGGCCCTTCAGGCTGTGCCCCAGCAGATAGGCAGCACAAATGTGGTGATTCTGGTGTATCTGAAGCCACCATGCAGGGGATCTGAGCATGCTTCATGGCTCCAGTCCAAGTGTCAGCCAGGCCGGGAGGGGTTCCAAACATACACAAGCTCAGGACAAATGGCCAGTCTTTTTTTCAGCCTGGAGAAAGTTGGCTTTGTGAAATATGTCCACTGAAACCTGAACATATGGTGGCTTTAGCTGTAGAAAACTTCATGTGCATAATCTGCCTTCCACAATTCTGTTGGTGACAGCTGGGAGGTCACTATAATTATCCTGAATTTGGATGCTGAGCAGCAGTAAGCACTTGTCTGTTTGGAGGAAGAGAGAAAATTTGTTTGCAAACAGCTTGTAGCTTAATGTCTTCAAAGTGTGCTTGCCCCTTCTCGCTTATAAGGACAGTGCACTGGAAGATCAGGCAGAGGATTAACGAAGTGGATATTCATCTCCTCATCTACTCGAGGTTTTGTTAAAGCTGAGTTAGTAAACCCTATTAGTTGGCAGGATGTCAAGGCAGGATTAATTTGGGAGTGGAGATAGGCTGGTTTGGGCTGCAAGTTGGGTTTTGGGCATGTGGGATATGGTGTGACCAAACGGCTAGTCCATGAGAGAGGTTCTCAGTAGTAAGTGGGATGAGATGGGTTATTCTATAAGCTACGAGGAAAAACAGAAGGGAGGTCACTTTATTCTCTCTTTGCATTGTTTGCTTGCTATTTTATGAGAATTGCAGATTCCTTCTTTATTTAAGAATTATTTATCTGTACTCTAACTTGTACTTTTGGTAAGATTGAGGAATTTTAAATTAAGAAGAGATGTGCTTGAAGGGATCATACAGTTCCCCAAATTACTGCATGAGAGCTAAGTCCGGTTCAGTTATTTATCAAGTAACTCCCAAAAGATACTAAAAGAAAGCCTAAAAGGATGCAGATTTAAGACCAAGAAGACAGTGGAGCTGTCCTGGTCCTACCTAACAGAGGCAGAGCACATCATCCTGTCTGCACTACTCAGGTTATAGTAATGCAGACTTTTCCAGAACCAAGAAGCTTGGTGGATGGTGGCAGAATGGAAAGTGCACAATATGCACTTCTGAGTAAGTCTCTCAAAGCTTTTGTGTCAGTCATTTCCTTGGAGGGTAGGAGCACTGGAGGGTAGTACTGGAGGAGCTAAGGTGACCGACACTACAAATCAGTAGGCACCTTAGTGTTCCATAAGCAGCTCCCAAGGTGTCGGTTTGCAGAAGGACTTACTGTACTTAGGACTTTCTCCAAACAATAATTAGGCTTTACGGGAACATTGAGTTATACAGCGTACATACAAAAATGTGGTACGACGATGTCTGTGACAGGAGATGGCACTCTGCCTCAGAATTTGGCCTTAAAATTTCCAGCACCATCAGACAGACAGAACTGGGGCTTCATACCTGGATTTTACTCTGATTCTACTCATAGTTACTAAAGGTCCTTTAAGGCGGGTAATGCTACCTGCTCTCAGTTGTGGAGGCTTATTGTGCAAGCAAGGTACTGTAACAAAGACCAACAGGATGGTCTGCATAGAGTTTTTTAAATTTTGACTTGTTAATGACCCATAGAACTGATTTAAGTAATTTGTATAATTGCATTTAGATTGAATGTGTTGATGTTTTGCTCTCTTAAACCTAGAGGGCATTTTTTTGGTCTGCTAATTATTTCAGTACTTTATCAATGCTTCAATGAATTCCCCAACCATAGAATCATAGAATAATTTGGGTTGGAAAGGACCTTAGAGATCACCTAGTTCCAGCCCCTTGTCACGGGCAGGGACACCTTCCGCTAGACCAGGTTGCTCAAAGCCTCATCCAGCCTGGCCTTGAACACTGCCAGGGATGGGGCATCCACAGCTTCTCTGGGCAACCTGAGTTGTTCCAGTGTCTCACCACCCTCACAGTGAAGAATTTCTTACTAATGTCTAATCTAAATCTACCCCCTTTCAGTTTAAACCTGTTACCCCAGTGTAATAACAATGACTCCCAGAGCACAGTACAAAATCAGAAAAATCCCCTCCAAACCATTTGCCATCATGTGTCAAGTAAGAGCTATTTTCCATAAAATCTGGAGGGGTACAGAGCTGTAAAGAACAGATTTATAGTGAAATGGCATTCCTACTCAAGGAGGAGAAGAAGTTTCCTGGGTTAGCACAAAGCTTTAGAAAGCAGAGGACTGAAACACAGCTCTCTACCATGATGTCTTTCCACAGCAGTCCCTGAAGGGAAGTATCATTTCTGAAGCATTCAGCCTGCAAATTTAATGAGCTATGTTGTGTGATCTGTGCATTCAAGAATGGGGTCACTTCTAACATGATATGTGTGACACCACAGGCTGCTTTTAGAGAAATAAGCGACACCCCCAGACCAAAATGGTTCAGTGTTTCTGCTTTCCAGGTCTTGCCACTGTGCAGATATTAAAGGATGTAAGAGGTGTTGGATATACTTTTTTATTGTGTACTGCAGAGAAGCTCTTCCCAGCCAAGTTTAAAGCTAAATTCTAATGAAAAGCAATTAATTTGAATAAAGAGAAAATAAAGGTTGCAAAAGAATACTTCCCAGACAAAGCTGCTGAGGCAAATGATTTCCTCATCATCCTTGGAATCAGAAGGTCACTGGGGAAAAGATGAGTGGAAATGAGTTAAGAGTGTCTGTCCCACAGCCCTTCACAGGGAACTGGATCAGATTCAGCTCTGGCGGGTGAAAAATGCCTAGGGACAGAGTTCTGTCAGCTGCCCTTTCTTCCTCCTTGCCCACAGGGAATGCCCTGGTACTAAGCTGAAGCATGTCTCCTAAGAATAATTATCAGGTAGAAATTCCTATGGACTGCTCCAAATTCCTTAACTTCAACTAATCAGGCCCTTCATCGTGTAAGTGCATAAGACACTGTCACTGAGAGTGACAAAATGAAACCATCCTTGGAGAACTGACAGAGAAAAGCCCATGCTGGTTTTGGCCATCTTGCGCTCCACCCTGCTCTCTCATCACATGCACTAGTCAATGGTCGTGCCACAAACAGACAAATTTCTCTTAACCACTAACTGGGAAATGCAGGGAAATGGTCCTGTTGCCTGGACCATAAAGCACCAGGAAATCTGGCAAGGAAACACTGGTCTGCTGGTGCCTCTTCTAGCAGTGTTGTATGAAAACTTCCAAAAGGTGGAGGGTTAGAACTACCTCTTGCGACTGCTACCTGTCTTCGGAGGGCTGGTACCCAGGGCTGGCTGGTAGCTGACGGAAGCAGGCATGTGTGACAAGGGGTCACTTGTATGGGGGACATGTGAAATGCCAATGGGTCAGTTGGAAGCACAAGATGGCATGTGTGTATAAAAGGGTGACGGAAGTGGGAGACCTTTTTAAGTTATCATAAGGCATTTCCTTCCAAACAGAAGTTCTTTTCTGAGCAGAGGAAATGGAGACAGAATTCAGGATGAATTTTGAAACCATTCTTGTCCATAACAATGCAACAATAACCAGGTAATTGTATTTCTTGCCACACTTCCTGCCATTACTTCGCACACCTACTGTTTGGAGCCTTGTGTCTAATATTGGCTGAAAGGTATTCAGGGTACTGAACACGTCCAGCTGTCCCTAGCTACTTTAAAGTAGTAAAATACAAGACCAGCATGAGGAAGAACTGAGGTCAATTTGTTTTTCAAAAGGTACCTGGACAAGTCTGAGCAGACCACCCTTCTGCCGAGAGAAGGAGAGTAAAACCCAGTTTAAGTAACTGAAGAGCACATGAGGTCCTAGTGACCTCCTAGGAAAGATTTGGAATTGAAACTGGCTTATGTATTTTTTATCCAGAACTGATTATGTCAACACAAATGCTCTTACTTTTTTCTGCTGCTTTTCAGAAGATTTCTTTTAATTACCTCAGTTTAAGATAGCATTTGATAGCAGCCAATAGCCGAACAATACTGATGGGCACCTCTGATTACAAGAGACTAGACAGGGTGGGAAACTTTTTTGTTTTATTTGCTTTACAG
Source organism: Strigops habroptila (assembly GCF_004027225.2). Classification (NCBI taxonomy): domain Eukaryota; kingdom Metazoa; phylum Chordata; class Aves; order Psittaciformes; family Psittacidae; genus Strigops; species Strigops habroptila. The sequence continues at coordinate 55,977,193 of NC_044281.2, read as the reverse complement.
CTTTTATTCATTTTACGCTTGATCCAAAACCCACTGGAGTCCAAACAAAAGTTCCATTTCTTTTATGCTTTAGTTCAATACCTTTGCCAATAGCCATTTAGTCACAGCCTGACTGCTAACATATGTAATCAAAACAGTCTTGCAACTAGATGCTAAACAGTATTTGTGGACAGCAGGGGCTCAGCACAGACTTTCGAACTGGAAAAAGAGGCTCTCTAGGTCACTCCTGAGGTATTTTGGCAGGGTAAAGATGGTGGCATGAGTGCTCAGCTGGTATTATAGGTCTGGCTCAATTTGCTCAGCCAGATTGATTCTAAAATGACCTGAAAGCAGCAACCTTTCCCCTAATAAACCTGTTCCGATATTCCTTGCCTGGACCTACAATAACTTGGGAATACGAGTTGTTAGAGCTAAGGCATACAGTCTCTGAAAAACAGAAAACTTTTTTCTTATAGCCATTTAAATAAACTCTTACACAAAGTTAGTTGCTCTATTTTTATTTTTTTTCCCCCGTTTTCATGCGTATTAGCTTACTCTTTCCAATCCCAGTAGAACAGAAAACAAGCATGTCCTCATTAAAATTCAGAGCTATTAATATTGGCATCCTCTGTGCAATAAGCAGCTTTATTTCAGAATGCACATTGGCTACATTTTGCACCATAGACAGCTTTACAGAAGAAATACAGCGGTCTATAGTACAGGCAAAGAAAAGATGAAAGGACCACGTTGAACCATTTAGGCACGGGGGTTTTTTGGGTAGGAGGTAGGTCAGGACTACATTGATCTTGAGGTTGTTATTAAGAACAGGATTTTTAGGTTCAGAGTTTTTATTAGATTCTTTCCCCTACACTAACAATAGTAAATGCACAATTGAGGTCTTGATTTTTGTGTGAAATTACTAAGTAGCCACTGACCACATCCTTAGAAATGGTCCTTAATGTTTATCAAATATACAGGTTAGAAAACAAAAGTCAGGTGGCCTGGATCATAATCACTTAATTAATTTGGGGGAGATTTAAGGAAGAGAAAGAACTTGCTGGTAAATCAAATATGTGTTTTGGAAGAAAGGAAAAGACAGAGAAAAAATTGTATTTTGGGGATTTTTCCTATTTTGCTAGTCTTTGTGCAAATGAAGCTTTTCTCACTGCTCCTGACTTACTATATTACTGTGGACAGGCTTGGAATGAAAACAAGTTTGTTGATTTATGTCTTTTTGTTTTCCCTGGGATACAGTTTCCATCTGTATGCATGTTCCTGTGTAAAATGTTCATTCTAGTTGCCCCTCTGCATGAAGCAAAAATAAGTAACAGAAAGATTTGCAAGTATACTTAGTAACAGTCTTCCTATCGTGCAACTTTTCAGTCGATTAGATATTGATATCTATGTGAAGCAACTCAGAATATCAAAGTGATCTGTAAGCTAACATCAGCTCTTGCTGGTTACGGTGGTCTTTTGTAAGTTCTCCTAAACTTAAATCATTCTGTTAACTTTGTATGAAGAAATTATGTGAAAGAAATAGATACATTTGTTAAAACTTCCTTCTGGTTTTAAGCTGAGGATACCATGACTCATTCTCACCTGGTTCTTAAATGTCATCACCCATCTGTGAAGTCGCTCTCTGAAAACCATTTGATATGGCTGCTCCCAACTTTGTCTTTAGCACTAAATTATCTATGGCAAGCTAACCAATAAGTAGTTACCATAATATATGATAAGTTTTCCTTTGTCTTTACGGATAACATGGACAGCTCCTTCAAAAGCAGATTCCAGCTTTTTGATTGACTCTCCAGTTTGTTGGCTCCCATGTGATTCTCCAGATGTAACATGTAAGATCAGTCACTGTTATCAACTCCAGATTAGTAAGATTACTTCTGATGAATGCAAATCATTCTTGGCATTTAACAATTTCTGTTTCTAAACTTGGATTATCAGTTTAACAGTCTTCTGAGGTGTTATTCCTGTGTCTTCCCTTGTGATTTGTGATATACAAATGCAAACTGCTGTGATAATAGGCTTTCACAGGCACAGTCTAAATAATCACAAGGTTCCCTGCCTTGCACAGTCTTTGTGATGGTGTTTCACACTTGTTCATGTGCACGTAGTATGTTATCCTTACCATAGTCCACAGACCTGCTCAGACTCTTGTTTTTATTTATTCCTTGAAGACTATCTTTAGTTAGTGAAAAACAACAGTTTCTATTTTGGGCTCAATTAAAATCTTGTGAGGACACTTGAAGAGGAAGTAACATCCTCTTGAGGAGACTATGCTACAAACAATAGTCTCTCTGAAACAAAACTGTTTTCTGTAAACCAATAAACATTCCCCTTCGAAGGATACTGGTTGGCTTGAAGTTTGTCTCGGGGATTTCATAGAAGCCTCTACTTATGCGGAGTTATTCAGGGGATATGAAAGAATTCAGAAGTGGGTTTTTTTTTTATTATGATCATGCTTTATCATTTCCAATCATACTGAACCTGTAGTATTTCACTTTTCAGTATTCAGACCAGGAATATGATTGCAGTTTTAGGCAGCATTTAGAGGATGACATAGAAGTTTGTTCTGGAGTGACTGTAGTCGACAACTTAATCTTTGGGTTCTGTATCAGCTATATAAGTCTTCAGTGCTTATTTTCAAAGGTACCCACAGTATCTTTCTTTAGAGCTTACCTTTGCAGATGGAATGCTTATGCTTCAAGTCAGCTATAGGAAATTGTATATAGTATAAACTTCATCAGACATCACCAGCAACATATAATTGGAGTGGCAGTAAATGAACCTGATATTGTGGTATCCAGATTTCATTTTAACAAGTATCCTGAAAAACCTATTGACCTGGAAAGCTAGTAATTATATAAAGAGATACTACTAAACCATGTGAACAAAGATGTCTGTTCCTCATGAAACTTACTGCTTAAACAGGAATAAGTCTCTTTGGATGGTACTGATTTTTTTAGACTTCTAGCTAAGAGGTGATCTCCTCAAAACTTCGTTCATTTGCAAGGATACAGCCCAAACAAGTTGATTCAGTCACATGTAAAGCTGCAAGATGTCCAGTCTTACATCTGTACATTCTGAAGAACAGCTCAATGTTTCTTAAAGTACTCTAAGATCCTTAAGTGACTGCTGCAATAGAAACACAGACTGTTCAGTGGCTGAACATGTTCTGCTTTTCCCAAAGAAGAGAATGTAGGATCAGACCCCTCCCCTCCTACACACAGACATATACCACAGTGTCAAAGCAGACATATTTCACCTGGTTCAGCAGAGCAATTGGTTTATAGAAAATAGCTTTCATTTACTGTGGCTGCTCTCTGCTTCACACACTCTTTGTAAGACTTGATCAGCTCCCACACAGAAGCTGTCATTTTTTTCCCAGTTAAACATGCTGCCCAAGAAAAAATGTCATGCGTTACAGCTATACGTGATCCCATCTTCTCATTATGACCTTTTCTTAAGTATTTTAACTATTATTTTCTGACAGAAAAAGTTAGATGCCACTTTGAGAGTGGGGGGAAAAAATAAGTGTAGCTAGGTAGATTTTATTTTTAAAATAGAAGCCCCACAGGTTGGGACCAGGAGGCTCCAGCTCTCCAGCAAAGCACCAGGCAAACTGGCCATCAGTAGGAAAACATAAAGAAAATTCTGGATTTACAGTGGTGACACAAAACGATTTCTGCATTAACAGAATGTATCTTTCATTACTATCAGCATGAGTCTTCTTTCCCTGGTCAGTGGATCCGAGCTTTGGTTATAACACTGAATAAGGCAAGTCTTAAACTTACTTGGTTCCTATTAACTCAGTAAATTCCAAATAGATCTCACTTAAACATTCAACTTGCATTTCCTCTTCATTTAGTCCAGTTATTTCTATTGATAACTCTTCCCTAGAACTGAGATATCTTTTCAGGTGACTTGGGGCAGGGTGGGATCTATGGTCTGTGCTTGTGTCAGGAGCATGTACTGTTTTCATAGGCTTCAAATGCATGAAATAGAGAATCTTCCCTGAAAATATTACAGCATCCCTGATTTCACTTCCTTTGCCTAGCCTCTCCTAGCATAATCTGATTTCTAGAGTTTAAATTACTAGAGGCAGGAGATATATCCTTGCATATCTTTATAGAGTATGCACAACTAAAGGGCCCCAAACTTGTGCATATGCTTTACTGACACTATGAAGGCATTGATTATGCACTTCAGTTTCTAAATAACTCTGTAGGTGCCAACAAATTCTAAGTTAAATAACCATGGTTTCCTTCCAAGATGTAGACTTCGCAGGTAACAGTGCCTATGTTCTTGGAGTTTTTGCTGTGATCTGTCAAGATTAAGAAATCGGCCTGTGTGCATGAAAAGTTCAGCAAATCAAAAAGATGCGTACCTGATTTTTAGATACCGTCTTGTCTTTTGCAGGTTGATAACCTGCAAAGCTGACATGTACAAGGTCTGATGTACAAAGCCATGCTCTGTTAAGGACAAGTGAAAGAAATTAATTGTACTTCATCTCCAGTATTCAACCATAACACCATTTTGCTTTTCTGAAACAAAGCACATATTTCCAGGTTTTTGGGCACTGCACCTGTATCAATACTCTCAGTCAGTGCTTACGACAGAACACTGCCTGATTCATACATTCCTAGGACCTTTATGTTGTCTTGTTCCAGGTATGTCTTGTTCCATGTATCATTCTAGCTATGCATAAAATGGAATATTTAATAACAATCTTCTTCATGGTATTTCCATCGAAGAGAAATCCTCTGGATACAGCTGTGCTCTGCATCCAGGTCAAGAGCCAGGACCACATCTACCTCTGGACCAGAGTTATAAACATTTTAAAGTTTGGATTCTGTTTTGCACTGTGGAACAAAAGACCTGGTCCACAGAGTCTCTGCTCCCTGATCCTTTCCCACCAGAACAACCTATGTTTGGTTGGTACCTTCCACAGCTACTAATGATATGGGGAGATATATTCTTATCTTGGAAGGTCATAGTGCTTGCAAAATACTCCCACCATGGAACAGTGCTCAGCTAGGTGGACTGGCTCAGTGAAACAGCCCAAATTTCTGCTTGCTGTCAATTACCCTTACCTTTGCTCATCAGGAATTTAAAATATTACCAAGCTTAGACAGTATGTTTAAATCTGTTAAATATTATAGCCTTGCCTCTAATAATTGGCATTCTTTTCCCAAGACTTGCTGCTTCCAATTCTGAAGGGAAATAGCACTAATTAGCTGTATTAGGAAGACATGTGACATCTTATTTCACCGTAGCTACCTTCCTTTAAGTACAGCTGGCTAATTGCAGGACCAGAGCTATTGAAAATAAAGACTATATTGGTTATAGACAATTGACAACTGCCCAGATTCGAAGTTTGTTTTTCTATGCACTGGCAAGAAATCCCAGGCTAGACAATGAACTTATGTTTGTGAGCTTTGTTCTGGTTTCACCAAATGGCATCACAATGATGTCTGTAATACAGCTAGACCCTAACACAGTTTAAACTGCAATATGGTATAAGTCTGTCTGTACAATGTGGATAGACCTGAAGCTGTTTTAAATAGCAGAAGACTACTTGCAGAACCACGGAGTTCAGCATGAACTGATTTGCCCAGGATCTGTGAGTGGTTTTGCTTCTCAGCTCTCTGCTGCTGGTATCCAGATTTTCCACCAGCATCCATATTAAACTGGAAATGTGTCTATTAGCCTTAGCAGAGATTGCAAAGTACATTCAGATCAACAATTTTTTGATTAATATACTTGAGAAGTCCTGTTTGGGAGGATTTTCTCTTATACTGCACAGGATGTTCACTCTTTATCATTAACTTCTAGTACATCCAGCTAGAGCTGAGAGAGCTTGTACATTTAGTCACAAGATCTAAAAAAGCAGTAGCAAAGTGATAAAAACATGATCACCTGCATGTTTTCCCTTTCTCACATCTGCCACCATAAGAAGCCTGCCTGAGTCTTGGGCAGATCTAGACCAGCAAAGGAATACCTCAAAATGTAATGCCAAGGGTGTTCGAGTGGAAACAGAAGTCAGTTTCAGAGAGTCATGTAGCCAGCCAAATGCCTCACAGCCTCTTTGCTGCCTTCTAAAAGACTAGCTTTTGATCCCTGACCAATTCCAAGCTGTGGAATATTGGGAAGAAAATATTTCCCCAGCTCCTCCAAAGACTCTTTGTTTTACTTTGATTGCTTTGATCTATATACCTGCCAACCCCAACAACACAACTGGCCATCTTTTCACTCCTTGAATACTGGGATTTGATGATTTTATTTGAGACCAGAAATAGAATTCCCTTTTCTATTCCTACAGCTGTGTTCCTGAACACTCATCCTTTACTATATTTGTCTATGCATCACTCCTCTTGAGGAAGGACACCACAATGTACTTATCTTTAAGAACATATACTTACCCCAGGAATAAGATAGTTGGGAACAGATAATCTTTCTTTTTTTTTTTTTCAATAGAAAAAGCTTAACAAGAAGACAGGAAACTTTTTATCCTACTACTTTTTATACATGGCTTTGGTAATCAGAATTAAGACTAGCAGAGCTTTGCCATTCCAGCCAAACCTCAACACAAGGGAAAATGGGGTTCTAACCTGTGCTACCTGAGCCCATAGCAAAATCCTAGAGTACAGGCAAAAATCGCAGTTGCATCCCACATCAGCTGCATGACATGAATGCTCCACCTGGGATGGAACTGTGGGAGGAGCAATGGGAACAGGACATGCAAAGAAATCCTGGCAATATTGGCCAATACCTTCCCTTTTCAACAACTGAAACTGGTGAGATCTCAACAGCTGCACTTTCATGCTTTTGCTTAATATTGTACACCCCAATCCCACAGTCACTTTGCTATTAGCTGCAATATGTAAATGTGAAACTTGCTGAAAGTAACAGGCTGGAAAGCCATTTTGCCACAAGCTTTTCTCTCCCTTCAGTGCAGTAAGGTGACCATTTAAGTATGAACAGGCTTGACCTCTTTACACCTGTGAAGAACTTTAATGGTCATTTAATACATCAGTTTCCAGTGCACTGTCTGCTGCCTTCTGCTGTGTTGGAAGTACTTCCAGCATACTGTGAGTCACCTTAATACAGGTACTTTCTAGGTATATGTTTTGTTTAAGAACCTTGCACTGCTCCTCCACGTGCTTGCCACTCATTATTGAAGCACTATGCTCAGCAACACTGAAGAGTGGCCCAGGCAGCTGCACCAGAAACCAGGCTGACATGTCACTGCCCTCCTTCACAACAAGATCTTCCCCAGATCTACCAACATGTTTCACTTTAGGGTTTGGGTTTTTTTTTTTGTGCTTTAACATTTCTTCTGTTATTCATCAAACTTCTTTGCTGTCCTCATGTCTTTAATTTTACAAACACTCTTGTAGAAACCCCTAATATCTACAGTACCCAGTCCCTTGTTTTTCATGATTGCTTCCGTAGATAATTAGCAGACAATCCTGGTCCTGCAGACTTTACAATCTCTCTCTTCCTGCTATCAATGTTACTCTACGGTCATAAACTTGCACAGTGCATTTCCCTAGTCCCAGAATCCTGCAGTGTCTTTTCCACCTGACACCTGCCAGAACTGAACTACACGAAGAAATGTTTCAGACATGCAACATTGCATAAACTTGGGCCAGAATTGCAAGGCTCTTCATGCCACCCTCCATTAAAGCTTATGCTTGGAGGCTGGATTACCCCTGAACTTGCATAAAAGGGCAGACAAATGGACTCCACAGATGAAGAAGAGGTTAGGGGAAGAAATGTATGTATCTCAGATTGGTGGACGCTCACTGACTGACCACACTTACTTTGAAGATCACATAAGCAAAATACACTTTAAAAGACAACACAAATCGTTGAGAAGTCAATGACTTTCAGTTCTGCACTTAAAAATCAACCTTTTTGCTAATTTAGCAACAAGAATTTATATATAAAATTTCAAGTTTCAGAGGCAGGTAATGGTAGGCATCTATAGGTCTTCTGGTAAAACATCAGACCGAACTGCAATCAATATATTTTTGAATTAGTAACTTAGAGCATGTCCTACAGCACCACCTAGCAGGCTAATTTAAAAGTGGTCTATATCCCTTGATCCCCGACTCTAACGGTGTGCTTATGCAACAGAAATAGGGTTCAATTCAGCTTTCTTTCAACTTCCTAGGTGTAACAGCTATTTTTTGAAACCAGAATCGTGCTAACATGGTGGTTAGTGAAGCTGGGGTCTCTACTTTTCACAATCATATTTATTATAAAGCTCTTGAGAGAAACCATAGTGCAAATACAACGCTGTGGTGGCCTCTTGAGTTTTTGCGTAAGAAGCCATCGGTTTCTAGACATCTCCAGCTGCTACAGAAAGCAGAAGCACCTTTCAGAAAGTCAGGCTGCACAAACCCATCCCACCCTTCCTCCATATTCACCAGGAGAATAAGTAAGCCTCAGTGACCCTCAGGCTTTCAAAATCCATCATCACATTGTGTTTTGGTTTGTAAGGAGTCTGGTCTCCAGTTGTCCATTGTCCCCTGCATGCACTTTTTCCTTGTACATCTGCATGAAGTACAAATATCAATGCCAAGTTACAAATAGTAAGTTTTGGCAGATGATGAAGCTACATGCTGAGGCTGCAGACCCATGGCTATAACAGCTCTCAGCTGTTATAAAGGGGAGATGAAGGTCTCCTCTCCTTTTACAACTCTGGCATTTTTCAGACTTTTCAGTGATCCCATTCAGGTCTCTAATCTGCTAGAAAATTAGCTCTTTTTCCATTACTATGTTTTCTGCTGATAGTGAGTTAAAAGCAGTGACACAAGAGGGTCTGAGGAATGCCAGATTTGGCAAAAAGTGGTTCAGAAGGAGACAGAGAGGTGAGGAAGGTGGGATCTTTCCTCTGACTTCTCCCTTTGGGTAGCAGCAAACTGTTCATCTGCCTTGCCATACTGCATAAAACCATAACCTAAGGGCAGAACTGTGCCCTCTCATGAAGGAGTGTGTTTTCTTAGCAATTAACACTTGGTTATTGGAAGTTAAAACCAAGGCTGTCATTATCAGCCTCTGTTCACAACAGGGAGGGATGCTGGCTATGCCTAGCCAGGCCTGTTTAGCACTAGCATTTCTAAAACGCAGGAGATCATCTAGTAGGAAAAAGTTAGGGTGCGTATCTTTATCAGGATACTTCCACATAAATCCCGGAGGAATACCTGAATTTGAACAAAACCTAAGAATTCAGTTTAAAATCTTAATCCTTTCATGTGAAAGCAAACCTCAGGACAAAAGGTCGAGGAACTGAACCTCGACTGGTAAGAAATGCTTCAATCAGGGGCTGCTATAAAGAAAAATATAGCTCTGCCAAAATTAATCTAAGTAGAAAATAAACATAACTTGCTTTTATTTCCATTCTGCTGTTTCTCAATCCATTATAGAGCATTATTTCTACTTGGATTGTGAAAAACTGGTATGTCATGACTGCCTGGCATGAAGGGATGTTTTAAAACAACCACTGAGCATCAATACATGCTTGTCCTATAGATGAGGCAAAACTGATCTTCTGCTACTACCCAAACAAAATCCTCAGCTGGCCAAAAGCTGTCTGGCCCTGTTTTGCAAGGGCAAATTCTCTGTCCTTGTTTTGCAAGGGCTGCACAACCTGGGGGCAAGGCTGGACTCATCAGAACCATGCCTTTGCAGGCCAGTGCTTGCCAAAGGATGCTGCTTTAGCAAACCAGCACTGTCAAGTGACCGGCAGAGCTTCCCAGGCTGTGGAACAAATCCATGCAGGATTACTGAGAAACTGCACAAGCCATCTTCTGCTTTCAGCAAATCGTAACTCTAAAGCAAATAAAATTCTCTGCATGTGTTATTTCCTATTAAGGATGGCAGAGAAAACAAACCCTGTGATGGATGCTAGTTATGCCACTTATTGCCTTCCCAGTAAGCGTTCCTGTGCTGCAGTGGGAGGGCTGGATTAATAATATATATGTAAGGTATTTTACAGGAAAAACACATGAAGTTCCAGCACGAAACACAAGGACACGGAATGGATTTATGACCCCGGGAGACGGTCCCTTCCCCGGGCCACAGCTGCCGCTCGGGTGCCCCTCGCGGAGCGGCGGCCTTGCTCCTCGCCTTCAAGGTAGCGCAGCGGGTCGGACCTCCCAAAGGGAAGGAGAGCTCTGCCGCCCCACGGCTCAGCCTCGTGAGCTCAACGCCCGAGAGGGCGACAACCCCGCCGCCTCGCTGACGGGGACCCAACCCCTCCACACACCGGCCCGACATGGCGCCACCGCCCGCCCCTTCCCCTGCTCCTTCCGCCCGCCGCACGGCAGCTGGGAGACGGCCGGCCGGCCGGAGCCCCGCCTCGGCCGCGGCGCGGGGAGCCTCGGTAGGTGCGGGTAGGGGCGGCGGGAGGCGGAGGATGAGGATGAGGAAGAGGAGGAGAGGCCGGCCTGAGGCGAGGGGCCACAGGCCTTCGGCGTCCCCCGGCATGGAGGGGCGAAGGGGGAAGGGAAGGACGGGGAGCGCTGACCCCGTGGCCTGGCCCCGGGGCCAGTGGGGGACTCGCGTAAAACCGGGCCCCCCTTATATTTTTGTTTTTCGCCAAGTGAGCCTTGAAATCCTGAGCCCTGGAAGCGGGTCCGGCCCTTGCCCCGCTTCCTGATACTGTTTTAAGTTGGGCTTTCCCTTTCCCTTCAGCTATATGCAGTTAGAAAATAAATTTATTCGAATGCATCAATTTACCCGTTTTGAAAGTTAGTTATTAAAATTCCCAGATTGAAGTGACAGCGAGTGCCCGTAACACCACAAACAAATAATATTTCAGCATTTGGGGGAGACCACCTTATAAACGTTGTGGCTTTATGGGAGCTAACTGACTGGTTACGTTTGCAGGATATGGACTGTGGAATTTGCCTTGTAGCTTCTGGTTGCCTTGTTATACATAAATTGCACAAAGTTTATGGATAAAAATAAAGATGCCATATGCAGTTAGGGCAGCAGTGGGATTATCTGCAGGAGCTGAGAGTCTGTGCTTGCCCTTGGGGAAGATTTGAAAGCACAAATGCTAAAAGGTATTGAGGGCAATTTGCCTGTTATTTTCATGAGTATGGACTACCATGAGAAAGTGAATACTGTCTGGCATTTCATGCTTATTCTTGCATTAGGTGTGTGGCAGGACTGTTGAGTGTAATCCAGTCAAGAACATAGCCTGGGCTGCGAGGGGTCTGTCCACAAAGGTTTGAAACCATGTCTGCACAAGAGGATAATTTAATTTAATTCAAAAAAAAAAAAAAAAAAAAAATTACTTGGCAACTGTTGCAGTTTTTATGACTGAAGCAGGAAAAAAGTGTTAATGTGCTGAGGTATATCCTGCTGTTATGGCTGTTCAGGAGGAGTTTGTAGATAAGAACAGTGCTTCCTGCCCAGCTTTCCTGCGGTTCACCCGTGGGCTGCCGGCTGCCTGCCTGTCCAGGTGTTCTTCCCAGCATCCCAAGTCCCTGACCAGGAGGAGTACTCAGCATCCTGTGTGGTAGTCAAGCACCATTTGGTCGTGTAAAAAAGGAGAGTAGACTCGTTTTCAGCATGGTCTGTCCTTCCCTCGCTGGTGTGGACGTAAGATAAAGGGTGAATTTTCTCCTTGCAGTGTTCCTAATCTTAAATAGATCTGTTAGCCAGCGGAAATGAGAGGGCTTTCTCTAACATGAGCTCACCGTCACGTGTGGATCGAGTGATAGGCTTCATATAATCATCCCTTTAAAAGTGCTGGCCTCCCCACTGTAAATGGCATGACCTTTTCAGGCAGTTCTAGACTACCAGATTTGCTGAGAGATTAACTACAAAGAGGGCATTTGGGCATACTGTTACTATTTTCTAGTTTTTAGCTCTATTATCGAGGTTTTCTCCCAAAATTGGGTTTCATCCAAGCTCTTGGCTCTTTAGCATGTTTTTCTTAAACAATTTTGTCAAACAAATTACCACCTCCAGTCTTCAGCAGAATGTAAGAATACTACCACTTATTACACTTAGAAATATATATTAAATTATTGTATACTTACATGCATCATTGTTTTTATTAAGCACTCAGTATGTGTGCAGTGCAGTATAAACATTAAACAAGATTATTCTTCCCCTGGTGAATTTGTCTGAAAGAGCTTCATTTCATAGAAAGGAGAAGTAATAACATACCATTAAAACACGCCTTTAATTTAATCCCTTTTTGTTTCCTTGTGGTTAATACTCCTTTGCTGTTGATCATGGCTGGTGTGCCCTGGCATGTCATGCAGTGCTATTTATGATGTTACAGCCCCCAGTTGTCTACTCTACCCCTCTGCAAGATGTTCTTGTTCAGTGTGAGTGGAAGAAGACAACATATGTCTGTGTTTCAGCTGCTGCGTACAAAGCCCAGCAGCATAGCTGAAACCCACCTTTGATAGTGCTCTACACTAAGACATTGGTTGTTGTATCAAAGCACGGTTTTCTTCTGCCACCTCAGCTTCCTGTCAGGACAGCTGGAAATACTAATGTCTTCAACAGCTGCACCAAGATTTTTTGAAGCTCATGTGTTAAAGCCCTGTAAGAACAGACGTTGCAAGATGCAAATGGAAACAGGGGCATCCAATTTTCCCTGATGTCTGTTGGATTTAGGTGCCTAGTTCACTTTTATATATGTATAGAAGCATTATTCTAGAGGACAATTCTGTAGCCAATGGGATTTTTTAAGAGATGGGAGCTTTCCTGGGCAGAGCACATCACGTGGCTTGGACCATAAAAGGAACTGATACTCCCCAAGGGAAGCAGGACTCTTGAACTGAAGGAGTTGGCAGGTTTGGAAGTTTTAAGTTTATCTGCTTATTTAAAGAGTCACATCATAGTTGTCTGCCCTGAAACAATTTCTGTTCCAGTTTATGCTCTGTGTTGCACATATTATTTGTCAGAGAAATTATTTCATAGACAAATTTTAAAAAGTAGCCATTGAAAGCATGCTGCTTTCTGAAAATAGCTTTTTGCTGAGTAAGCTGCAACCTCTGCCTGGAAGTTGAAATCTGAAAAACAAAGAACGAACCCCAAAACCACCACCCCCTCCGCTAAAAGTAGAAAAAGCACATACTGGTTGGGGGGGGTGTGTTTTGTGATGGGATTGTTTTGGGGTTGTTTTGGGGTTTTTTAATAGTGAGTTGACTATCCATTAAAACAAACTGAAAGAAAATTCTGCCTCCTGAAATTTTCAAGTCAAAATGTAATCCTATTTTGGAAGTTGGAGTCAAGCTTAAGTTACTAAATTTAGTATTGATGTTACTGATTAAATTTTTTGGAGCTGTACTGTAGAGGAGGTTAGTGTAGATTAATTATTGGCTCTTTCTGGCTTTAGTATCTGTAGTCTTTGTCTGTAGTGGAGTGCAACAGTAGGACTGTGCTGGCAAGGACTAGACAAGTATGTTGGGTAAATACAGAATGTGTATTGATTGCTTGGGGAAGGAAGAAGTATGGTGGCTTTATTGTTGTCTTTATTGCGGTAAATTGATTTACTGGAGGAGTGGGAGAAATTAATTCTTTGTATCAATCATCCTATGTTTAAGGCCTAGAAATTAATGAGCATCACTTTCTCTGTAAAGGTGTTTTGTGTTTTATTAAAGAGAGAATGTTTCTTTTATTATTGTGCTCTGCTTCTCATGATTTTTGCCCTCTTTTTTTTTTGTTTGTTGTTTTTAATGCTACAGAGATGAGACCCATTTATGCACACTTTAATTCCTGATTTTATGTTACAAACAGGTTAGGATTTGACTATGGCAGTGCGGTTCCTGCGGAAGGCATCTGTGTGGTTAAAGAAGCGCAAGATCACTTTGTTGGCCGTTTCTTGCATGGGACTGTTTGGTGCTAACCTTTCCTATCATGTGTTTCCTGATCAGACGTTCAAACTGTTGCATGAGTGCTGGTCAGAGGGGCAGCCAGCTGAGCTTTCACAGAGGCTCTGTGGTGTCTTTCAGGATGTCCTTCAAGATACTGGCGTGAAGCCCGCTGACTCCTATCAAGCCTTTGCAGCTTCTGGCTTCCACCCTGTGAGTGCTGGAATCCCCTGGTTCCCTGCAGGCTCTTTTGTGGGCATCCCGCCTAACTTTGATAGCACAGCTGAGGATAAAAAAGGAATAGTCAACCATGTTGTTGTCATCAGTGGCAAGGAAGTAGACTGGGAGAGCAACGAAGGAGTTGCTTTGAAGGAAGCTCTGACGTTTTCTCTTGAAGCTCAGAAGTTTGCCCTTGCCAGAGAAGTTATGTATTTGCAGAACGGCAGCCCTTTAGCAAGTGCAGCTGTGGCTCCAACTTGCTTAGCTGGTACATTTTTCTGTGGGAGAGGTATAAAACTACTTCTGGGTTTGTCTTCTGGCCCCGTGTTACTTCGCGGCATCTGTAACCTCGTAACTGCTGCTGTGGGACTGATGTGCTATTACGTTTCTTACGACGCTATGACCTATCACCTAGACTGCAAGGCTGACAGAAAGGCAGCTACTGTTTCCAAAGAGTACGCCAGAGGTGGGGTTGAATTCTATGATAAAATCTTGTCCCGCAACAGGATCTTTCGCGGTCTGATGGGCAAACAAGGGATGAAAATTTATGCCCCGAGTGGTAACCTGTTCCCAAGGCACTGGTTCAGAATAAAGTATACCCCATACACTTACCGAAGAGATTTGATTGTTAATATTTTAAGAGAGCTCCAGGCATAGGGAGTGCTTGAATTTTAAACCTGTGAATTGTGTATTCTCTTGGAACACTGCTGTGCTGCTTTTTTTTTTTTTTGTCCCCTGCTGTTTCTTCATGATTAGAATTTCAGGGTTTATTTTTGCATATAGCTCGAGCAAGTTATTGCACATTCTGTCAATAAGGAATTCTCTCTTAAAATATTAAAGACTCGCTTCAAAAGTGCTCTGTTCTGTGTGCATCTCAAATCACAAGATCACTGAGGAGGGAAACTTCCCACACACTGATCTGGAAGTTCTGCTGCCCTATCAAGTCATGAGATGCATCTTAGGTGCTTTCTGGCTGTATGGCATAAGCTTATTATTCTTGTGACTTTCATGAAAAAGTTTGACAAAATCTCCTAGCCTGTATAGAATAAAGGGAGACTTTACCTTTAGGCAGGGAGCTTTCAAAGCTTCAGGGTAATTTTTTTTTGACTTTTCTTCCAGGTAAATCCAATATAACTGGTGAAGATAAAGGTTTTTTGGCTGGGTGATGTAGTGGCTCAAGACTGAAATAACAACTGTTTTGTATAGCCTGTGAGTTCAATTCATCCTAATGTTACTCCTTCAGAGAAATCTAAACTCCATTAAATGTTCTCAGAGAGAATTTGGCCCGCTTGTTTTATGTGGTTGAACGAGCTGCTACTACATAGAGAGTGCAGAGAGGAAACAGAGGAATTTTTTGAGATTTACAACAAGTAGCAGTTTAAACAAAATTAAATTAATCTGCTTGCTTCTTACCACTCCTTACTGTTGCTTTTCATTAAGGTGCCTGCAGCTAGTGCTGTTATTTAACATTCTCAGGTTGTAAAGTACCAGTGATGCTAATGTGTTTTGCAGTTGTGCACTTTGCTTTACTCTTACAGTGGGATTCTCCATGAAGCTCCACATATCTCTAAATGCCGTGTCTGGTTTACCCTTATTTGAACTTGCTGTGGCATGTTGGTGTCAGTAAGGGGGGGCTGGCTAGTATTAATTCACATACCCTTGCCTTCCAAAGAGATGTTCTTGCCAAGGGCTTATGCACCTCCATCACTATATAGTCAAGCTCCTATTCTGTTGCCATCTGTGTAATCTGGAAGCATAGTACTGTCAATATAAGGGAAATTGCAGTTGAATTTGCAACTGCTAATTAAGGTTTTCCTGAACTTTGGGAACATATGGGTTGTCCTGGAAAAGGTTTGTATTGTGTATGCATTGCCACTTAATTGTTGGTTGCAAGATCACCCATGCTATTGGGCAAGTAAGAATAGCACAACTCAAATACATGGCCATGGGAATACTCATGCAGTCTCATAACATTGCAAATGTTCTTCTGGAACTTCCACTGAAATAAAATTAGGAGTTCCCCATACTGGTGACAGAAATGGTCTAGTTTTGAAAGTAAAATAGAAGCAAGCAGCCCAGAATTAAAGGCGAAAACATCATGCTCTTCCATGCTAAGAACAGTCTTATGTGGAAAAACAAGTTCATGCCATGGCCCGGAAGAGCCCAAGTGAATCAGTTTGTAAATAGTGTCAGTGAACAGCCTTACAGTCTCCCCCAGTTCTGAAGCTAAAACTCTGAGGAGTTTAGAAAACTTGTTTTAGTAGTAACTGGCTTCTCTTGCACTGCTCAGATGAGGCAGATTTCATACATTTTTTTTGTGTAGAAAAGCAACAGAAAATGTTCCAGGAATTGCTAGGAGAAATGGATATAAGAAGTCTAAGCCAAGAAACTGTAAAAGCAAAGGTGTGAATGAAATAATGAACTCTCATAAAGATGGGTATTGTCTACAAAAATGAAACTCTGTCTGGTAAAGTGATTAAAGGATGAAGTATGAGTAGCAAATAACCAAAATGAGTTGCCAGTTTTAATTTATACACAATCTATTTTAAAGAGAGATTTCCTTGACTCATTTGTTTACATTATCGTGAATTTTCTAGGTAAAAGGAAATTATCCTTGTAACTAAATTTTTACATAAATGTAATGCTTGTTGTTACATAAAGCTTTAGTGGATAATGCTGCAAGAGGCAAAAGCTACCTAGGTGCTTTGCTCAGAATTCCCACTGACGTGCAATAAATGCAGGGTCTGGCTCACGTTTCTTCCTTTATCCTAAAAATTGTGGTTTCTTGTCATGGAAATGCCTTCAGCTTGTTTAATGGTCAAAACAATAAAACAGTCAGAAATAGAGCAAGACTGAGAGCTAGACAGTCTTCTTGAGGACAAATAAACTGTAGAAATAATCTGATTTAATTTCTGAATCAGCTGCTATGGGTGTCTGGCTGCTCTTTCAGTTTACAGGAAGAAGGAGCTTCAGAGGTGGCTTCCAAGAGAGAAACCTCCACTCAGATATCATGTGAGTAAAGAATGTCCCTCTTCATATTGCCACAAGGGCTTTAGTTGAAATGTAGTGTCCTTTAGAAAACAGCACTTTTTATTATTAGTAGAGCACTGTTATCACCCCTTTTCACATTACAGTGGTTTCTAGAACCTGACAGATAAGATGGTGAGAGAGCTAACTGTGAAGCCTGTTGCCCGACAGGGCAAGCTGCTGGTGTTGGGAGAGGTGATGCTGGAAGCTAAGCCAATTGCTGGCATTTTGCCATTGGCCATAGCAGTTGTGAAACAACCACTGTGACGAAGTGTGGTTTGGGTAGGAGTGAATTAAAATGTGAGTCAAATTGTCATGACTGAATCACCAGAAGCTTTCATTAAAAGAACAAATGCAGAGAATCCATCCCAGAGTTTGTACTACTATATGCAGCCATTATGGGCATTGTTAAAACTTAACTGGAGGCATCTCCACTACATGGAAATGCAATTCCTAGCAAGCAGCAGACACTGAGACAAGCATGTGGGCCATATCCTGCAACCGTTACCTGCTTGTGTTCATTAAAAGCTTCATGTAGCAGATGTGTTTAATATAAAAATGATGAAGTTGCAGTCAACCTGCCATCCATGCATCCAGTTCGTCCTTGATTTCATTCATCTCAGCTGGAAGTGTGTATAACTGAAAGGCAGAGGAATGCTGATGTAGGAAGATGTAATTAAGAACTCAGAATAAGGAGAACATTGTCAGGCATCAGAGAAGCTGAATTTGGCTGTTAACAAAACTAGACTTAAGAACAGGAAAACAATGTAATTATTCTCTAGGAACTGGTATGTTAGACAAGTTAACCGTGAAAGAGCTGAAAAATGGCTTGTGGATGTTTTGCTGGGCTTCTTTTTCACTGAGAATATATCAGTTTGTTTAGTTGAAGCGAGTATGTTCAAGCTGCTCAAAGTGCCAAACCTGTAAAGTGGAGAAAATTACTAAAAGTTGTCTAGAAGTCAGTCTGTCTTTCCCATCTAGAAAAAAAAGCTGTATTTTGGACAAGCAAAACTCTTAAGACTTCATAGCCAGAAATGGACACTGAAATGTCTCTGCAGCTGGGAACTCTTGCTCTTCTCAGTCAGACCAAGTTTGCCATGATGTATCCCGGTCTCCAATCTTGAGAGAAAGGGTGCTCTTAAAAACTCAGTTGTGTCCAAAAATGCTCTTTAGAAAACACAGCCCAGGTCTATGTTTATTTTCCCCCACCTTAGTCTTCTTATACTGAAAACAGAATTATCCCCCAAATCATGCTTCCCAGAGAACATTTGTGGTGGGATTTTTTTGTTTGTTTGTTTGGGTTTTTTTTTTACCAATGGTTAAACTTCCATCATCTTGAAGTTGGGCCCTCTTCAAGTCCTGATCTTGTTACTCAGAGTCAGTAGCTACTTTGGTCTGCAGGATCATTACTGTGTTAATGTAGTCAAGGTGTTAACAGTTTTTTTCAATATAAATGAGTAACAGGTGAAGCACTGTCCTCCTTCGTGTGTGGTCAAGCTAATTCTGCTGTAGATGTCTTGCAAAACAGCAGATCTCATTAGGATGACTAATAGTATTTAGACAACATAAGACACTATGAGTGCGATTCCAGGTTCATGGTTCCAGCAGTTCTTGCAGAGGGAACATTTAGAAAGCGTATGCAGTATCCAAACAACTTTTCTTTAGTAACTGTCTAGTGGTTTAGTGCAGACCTGCTGACTTTTGGTAGCTTTGTTTCTGTCACTTGCCGAAATGATTTTCCAGTGAGAATGTTGTTTCTTCATTCTCTGTTCTTTTTCATTTCTCCTTGCTCTGCTATTCTAATTGCCTCTGCTGCCTGCTGACTCATCTTGCAGGCTGCTTCAGCTCACTCAAACAAGATTTGTGAACTTTTGAAGCTCTCACTTGCTGCTTGCACTTGCATTTGCACTACCTACTTGTCCTGCAGTACTTACTAGCTAAAGACCACAGCAGCTTGAACTTCTCTTCTGTTTTATTAGATTTAGTCTATGTGTTTTCGCAATGCAAAATGCCTTTGCCTAAATGAAAAATAGCCGTTGTGGTTAAAAACACTCTTGTTTTGCCACCAAAAAAAAAAAAAAATTGCTTTTGAATTTTCCATTAAGCATTACTTTTTGAAAGATGTATTTCTTACCATCTGTGGCACCCAGTTCCCTTTTGATCTTTATTTTCCTCTGTCACTATGCTGCTATTACCTTTGAGCCCTTAAAAATTCTGTTTCCTGTTCCTGAAAATCACACAGAATTTCATACACTTCTATGGCTAGGTGACATATTGTGACTTGAGAAATAACAAGTAATGTTGTACCATTAGCTGCTTGTACTGATGTTGCCCTAGCTCAGGCACGTCCGTTTTACATTTGAGTGCTGCTGTGTAGGGATACTGCATGCTGGCTGTGAGAACTGCGACTTCTCAAGTTGCTTGTATTGCTAGTCCCTCTGAGGAGCTTATAGATATGTTTTAATCACCTGCCACTGAGCAGAAGCAGAGAGATCTATTGGATTTTGTCTGATGAAAAAGAACACTTTTTTTTTTTTTTTTTGTCAAAGCAAGTATTTTTAATAACTCTTGCAAGGTTGAGGGGTTTGGGACACAGAAGAAAAACGCAGGCAAAACAAAAGAAAATCATCCCATGTTCCTCAAACTTTCTAAATCTTGATGTTGTTACAAAGCTGTGTATTACACAAGAATTGCAATAGAGTTCTGTAACCAATTGCATCTTATCTCTAGGTTATCCCTTTAAAAGAACTAAGCTTTGCAGTCCTGACAGTATATACAGATGCTTAGCTGCTGTTGACTAGTGTCTTCATGACTGTGTCGACTACAGTAAAACTCAGTCTGCTAGGTACATGCTCAAGTATTCACCTTTTCCATCAATACCCAGTTCCTTGTGTGTAGCCACATTCCAGATACTGCAGGTAACACGCACGCACCCCAGTCAAAAGTTTCTGCTTCAGTTCCCTTACCCACACCAATTCCTCCTTTGGACTGGACGCAGTTACTGCACAGCCACCAGAGGTTTCAGTGGTGTATCCCCTGATTTAAAGACGTTGAGAACTTAATGTGATGGTTCTTTCTCCAACTTCCACTAAGCAACATCTAACAGATCAATACCGTGCTGGCTCTACCAAGTATGATGGTCCACAGAGCCCATACTATTACTTATTTCCAGCCAGAGAAAATGGAATTTTGTGCAGTTCTGTTATCAACAATATAGCAGTCAGTATCAACATGAATCAGCTGAGACTGAAGCCATAATTTGTGATATAAAAACCAGAAGTGGAATTTCCAGAAGTGAAAACTAGTAAATTACTCCACTGTAACTGTAAGGAGGTAGTAAACGTGGAAGTAAAGATAAAACTATAATTCGCTTTCCTATTGTAAAGCTATACTCATTCTTAAACAACAAATTAATTACTATACAGGGAAACGCTGTATCCATTTCTAAGGGGAGACCGAAAATTAAGATCAACCCGTGTTGTAAATAATGATGCTGGTTTTGAAAAAACTTTTTTTCCTTTTTTTTTTTTTGGGGGGGGGGGGTGTGTGTTTCTGCATTTCCTGACTAGACTACAGGCATCTGTAAATATTTCAGAAAACAGAGTGGGAAAGAATTACTCTATAGAAAGTATAGATCTTTTCTGAGATCTTTTCTGAGATCTTTTCTCACAAGGAATGAGTTCTACTGCCTCAGTGACTACATTATGAAAGCATGTTATACAATTCTCTGTTGATACCCATAGACAGATGTATTTAGGGTTTTTGGAAACTTCATGTAATTTAGGCATAAAACTTGAAGTGTGTTTATAGTTCCTCATTAATAATAGTTGAGAATTATGCTCATCTAAGGCACCACACATAAATTCTTAATGTTCAAACATTCATTATATGCATGTGATGGTTAGAAGTTGCCATAGGAAGATAAAAGCCAGTGATCTCAAAGGTTACTTTTTATACATTCTTTTAAGCAATTTGGAAAATTGTCTTCATCCCCTAACACTTCTTTCCCTTCTGCTTCCATGTACTTCCACTTAATCTAAAGATACAATAGTGAATATTGAAAAAGCCAAATCAGGAACAAGACAAACTTTTTATCGATGAAGTTTTCATTAAGTGTGGCAGCACCTTATAAAAGGAATTGCTGAATCCATCATTTTATGGAGGTTATAAATCCAGGTGGTTTTTTGCAATCACAATTTACAGATCTCAATAGTGTTCACTTGCATCATATGTGAAGACAGCTATGGCATAGTTGCAGGTGGCTAGATGAAAGCTTAATATATGTATGTTGGCTTTACACCTATGAAGCAGGTGCAAAGGCAGAAGTTCTTTTCTTGCTTTCCTGGCCAGGACGTAATTTGTGTTGCAAATTAAAGTCATTCATTTTCAATTTTTTTCTAACTTTCCAACAGCTGAACTGTATATGTAGAGACATGAAAATGCAAAACTTTCAGTCTAAGAACAGAATAAGAATGAGAGTAATTGGATTTTCCACATATTTGTGATTTCTTTCAGTGAATATTAAAGAAAAAAATTTGGGCTGAAACCTTGCAGTAGATGGGACCAAAAAAGGTACATTTTCTTCCAGAGTCATATGGTGACCAGATCTCTTACACGGTGAGCAGAAGAAAATCAAACCAAATGTGTTGCCATGTTCGAACAGACAGTTCAGCTGGCACACATACTTACTGTTTCCTTGATCCAGATACAAAATTGCTTCTTCTGGAGAAGTGTTATGTGTAGATCCCAAGGTAAGTTTTCTTGAAGCACGAATTTCCCAAATTACATCATGGCTGTCTCTGAAGTTTCTTTTATTCTGACACCAGAACCAGATTTGATGCAGCTTTGAACCCTGCAAAATACTGTGTGTGCATTTTGCAGGATTGAATATGTCAAAATTCCGTCCCCTTTCACGGGACATTTTCATCTTGGACTTTGATGTCTAGTGTGAAAGAATTGTTCCTTACCTGGTCTTTTGTGGATATCAGATGCATGTTGGCTTCAGATGAAATTGTGGGTATGAAAGCCTTTAGGAAAAAAACTGACTTACAGCACTCTGGTTTTGTTTCATGGTGTTACTCTGGTTTTAATCTTACAGTTTCTACTGAGTTTTGCCTTGAGTGGTGTAAATAGAGCCAATATTGACGGCCAAGTCCAACAGAGGTGCTTGCCTAAAACCAGCAGAAGGCATGACTGATGTAGTGATACAAATTCTTAATTACAAAACATGCATCACCGAAGCCTGAGCACCTTTTCTTGGCAGCAGAATTCAGCAAGGGTCTGGAAGTGACCCAGTTGTGTGGCTCGGTGCCAACTAGTGGGGAACTCTGCTCAGCCATGCATTCGCTGCTGCTGCATCTGTGCAAGGGATCAGGCTGTTGGTGTCCTCTGAGCCGCCTGAAGCTACACTGCTAAGATCAAACCCATCACAAAGTGCAGCTGGGATGTCCTTTTACACATGGCTGGAGGAGGTGACATTGTGCTCACTGCGTTGTGTAACGTGCTAGTGTACATGTTGAGGTGGTAAAACTCTGCTAAATCATGTCTTCAGGCTTATGATTTGTAGGTTTAAGCCATAATCTGCTGGAGATGATTTGAAGGGGGGTATTGCAAGCAAGGATGGATGAGAGGGATTCCTGTGCTTGTTAAACTTTATCATGGTGTGAGAGGAAATGCTGGAATCATGAGTCTGGAAAGGGAAGAATCAAAAGGAGTATTTTGGCAGGTTAAACAGAAGGGAGCCTGGGCTGCTTGTACCATGCAATCCAAGGAACATTTACATCATATACTCATTATAGCTAATGTGGAAAGTGTTTAACTCCTTGGGAAGCAAGAGACTGAAACCAAGTAATCCCACAAGGTGGATGACCTAACCACAAAGCACTAATGGGGCTCTCCTTGGGCAGATTATTTTCAGCAGTGTGGAATGGTGTCCCCCTCTGCCTATTTCTCAAGTCTTATTTTGCCTTTGGTTTTCTTTTAATGTTGGCTTTCAATGTTGGCTTAGAAATAAAAAACTAAACAAACAACCCCCAACCAAACAAACCAAAACAAAAACCAAGCAACACCTCCCCGAAAAAACACCAACAAAGCAGTTTTATTGCTACTAAAATAGGCTAAGGAGAGCAAAAAGACTGTGATAAATTTTTTCATTATGATCCCAAAAAATCTTTCCATAGACTGTGGCACAGAAGTATTACCACCTTGTGTATCTTTTATAATTTTCTATCTCTACAACACTATTTGTTAGCATTTTGTAACTTCCTTTAAGTTATTCTCCATCCAAAGAGCTATCAAAGAGCATGCAATATAAATTTCCTATTGCACAAATAGGTTCCCTGAAAACCAATGTGCAAAATACAAGTCATGTCATAGCTGGTTTATTTGCTGTCATTTAATATGTACCTCCATCATGCCATCATAAACTCATCAAGTGTTTTGTAACTCAGCTATTAAAAGTTCTTCCACCTTGCAGTTGGTGGATGGGTTCGCAGACTGTTGGCTACGAAATAGTGATTCCCTAGTTTAAAAATTAGTCTGCTCTGTTCAATGTACCTATAAATAATGTTAAGGAAAATCGCAAATTCAGAGGTTTTTCCCTGACCCATTTCTGATGATGATAAATAATATCATGGGACAAAGAGCAGTGATCTGTCAGGCAGAGAACATCCTAGGTAAGCTTCTGCGTGTCAGATATGAACTTTGTGTACCTCTTGGCAAGCAGTCACTCACATGTGCACTGGCAGCAAGTTAGTGAGCATATGGGGTTGAGTAACTCCTGCCCAGTGGGGATAACACTTGACATTTTCCCTGAAAGAGAACTTTTTTTCAGGAATCCAGCAAAGCATGTAGACTTTGAGGACATGACTGCTTTTCCTGGAACTAACAGGCTGAGTTGAATTGCAGGCTGAGATGCTTTGATTCAGCTAATATTACATCCATCGTTCATAATACTTACTGGATTTTTAAGTGCCAATGCCATTCTGGTAGGAAAACTAGCGACTAGCCAGAAAGCATGATTCATGGGAGTCTAACCAAGGGGGAGACTGGTCCAAGATTGCTGTCATCAATTAGTAAGACCAAAATGAAGTCTCCACACTATGAATTGTTTAGTTGCCACAGATGGACAGCGTGCCATTTGAGTCAATAGGATTTGGCTAGAACCTGCCATCAGAGATCAGGCTTTGTTTTAAGCCCATTGTAAGGCATACGCAGCAGGTGGCTCACCAACTGAGACATTTTCTTTTGCCTAGTGAGCTTTGGCCCTTTAGCAGCATGCTGGTTCCTCGGAAAGAACTGAACCACTTTCTGCTAAGCATAATTTTTATTTGTGTGAAGTTTGCCACTCAAGGAAGTAGTGGCAAACAGAGAGCTGACTGTAGATCCAAGGTTTCTGACATGTCTGTCCCTAGTTGAGGGGAATAGCTCCTGAAATGTGTTTTTAATTTGTGTCAAGTGGCATCCATTCCTAGACAATCCTCCTTGAGCTACCTATAGCTCCTTCACAGCATCCCTTCCATCCTCCTACACAGCTCCAACCAGCTAAGGGAGACCAGTGGACGAGAGGCCAGCTACAACAGCACTACACTATTGGAGGAATAGCACTGGGACCCTTCTGGTATAGCAGGAAGAGTGTGTAATGTGCTTCAAAGCAAGACTAAAATTAGGTATTTTATCAGTAATGGAAAAAACCTGATCAGCCCCGCATTGCTGTTGCTCTGTGGTACCTGTTGGCCAAACAATAGTACTGCTGGCTTGATGAGTGTATTATTTTCAGGGAACTCTTAGTTTGTGCTTACTCTGCATCATTTTTGGAAAACTACAGTTTTAACCACTTGCCATGGAAATGACTTATATAACACAAGTGATCCAGTGTTTTATGTTTTTTGTGAGAATGACAAAAGGAAGAGGAGATAATATTTGAGCAATCTGACATCTTGACCAATATAATCATTTTTAGGTTGACCCAATACCTTCATCCAGACTGTGGGTGGATGTATCTGCAGCATCTGGAAAGCAGAGCCTGCTGGCTTCCGTGGAGCACAGCCTGGCTGAGCCCCATGCAGGCTGGCAGAAAACTCCCATCCTTGATCTAAGGAAGCGCAAAGGCAAAAGATATGCAAAAGGATCAGAGGAGAATATGCAGCTGCAAGATGGGAGTTTGAAAATGAGACTGAAAGCCACTGTCTCAACTTTTTGGCCTCAACTTATATCACTAGGTTTTGAACTTTGAATCCCCTCCTGCTTTGGTTGTGTGGTTTGTTCTGTTTGGGTTTTTGGTGGGGTTCAGAAGAATAACTGCACATATGCAATGATCATCTACAACAGCCAGTTGAGGATTATTGCCATTAATGTTATGGCACCCCTGGACCAGTGGGATCCAAACTCTGACTCAAACGCTTTTACAATATAAAATTCAATCTCTCTGGCTAAAGAATCTCACCTCAAGTAGTAATTATTCCCCTTCTACCCTCTATGTGTAGGGACAGAAGAATGCCATGATTATAACTTCTGTGGATGAGCCCAGGGGATCTGGTAGGCACAGCATGCCTCAGAGTTTTCAGTGTTTAATGAGAGCTGCATGCTAGCTTTTTTCATTCCTGTTGAATGTGTGGAGGTGCCAGGAAGAGGCTTAAACCGTTATAGAAAACAAATAGAGCATAATCTGAAAAGTTTGAAAACTACTGTTGAAACAGATTTGTTAAGTCATTGCCAAAGGTAGTGTCTGCAGAAGTCAAAGGTGTTTATAGCTTCTCTGCCCTTTTAGCATCACTTTGGGTGATTCTCATCTGGATGCTACTATTTTTAATCTAAATAGATGTAGTATCTCCTTGGTATCCTCAGCTGGAGTTTTTGTCTTCCTGGCCTCAAATGGTGTTGAATGGCCATTAAGAATTGCCTGGTGTTGCCATAGATATACTTTATGTTTTAATGGTAACAGTGATTTCTGTCCTCTATAGGCCCCTATCATTGTCACTGACAGAATAATGGGAGGTTATCAAATGAAGTGGCCAGGCTGACTGGTTTTGTCAGGTGTCATTTTCACTGAAGTTACACAAGAGATGCCATATATTTTGCCAGAAATTCTCTTGAACCACATCCTTAGAGGAGGTCTTTCACTTAGGAATCCTCAGAAAAATATTTAGAATGAAATTTGCTTCCAGCTACACTGTCCTTATGTAATGGATGGGGACCTAGCTGGGAGTTGATTCCCTCTCATGACTGAGAACCATAGCAAAGGATGTTGTTTGCCACAGTGTATTAGGCAGAGTATACATGTTTATGTTGATCGTGACTGTTTGTCGGGAAGAGGCAGGAAAACATAGGTGTGCAGCTGTTCTATGACCTTCATACTTGCCTGCACTGGGGCGCCTGGCCAACACTCTCAGAGTGGACAACAGTGAGATCATGAGAAACTGCATGGTCCCACGAGTAAACGATTAGAGATCTGGCATAAAGCCAGTTGTTTTGATAAGAGTATAAAAGCGGGACCTTCTTGTGGCCATGAGAGAAGCCTCACCTATGGGTGGATGCACCACGTAGGAATTTTCCCAATTACCTGAGACTCCTGGCATCGGCTGCAACAGGGCTTCTCAGCTGGAAGTGTGGACCTGGATGATGATTCAGTGGTAATTGGTGATGTATTTCTTCTTAATCTCTGTTCTTTCTATACACTAATGATTTAATGCACTGCTAACTTTCTTCAGTACTTTTCTTATATATCTGTATCTCTGATTTGCTTTATTGTACTTATTCACTATATATAGAGAGAGATATTTACCTAATTCACATTAGTGTGCTTGCTTTAGTGTGCTTATTGGCTTTAGTGTGCCTGTTTAATAAACTCTGCATATTGTACAGCTAGTGTGTGGTCACTTTGTGGCGTACCCTGTCTGTCAGCAGAACACCTTATTAGATAATTTCTCCCTAAGCCCATTCTAGAGTTCAGAGGCTGGAGTTTGAATTCTGTTGGTATTTATTGACCTAAAGTTTCATAACGTTTCATTTTCTTTTTGCTTTTGGATGGAGATGGGGTGGGAAGGGAGACACACTGATGAGGGTAGTTACATGACAGCTGCCCATGTATTTTGGGAGTTGTCCATTAACAGAGATTACCCATTATGGGACCTCTCAGTCCAAAAGGATGATAAGAAACTGGAAAGGTCCAGCAGGAGCTACTAAGGTTATCAGAGACATAGAGCACAAGACCTATGACAAGAGGTAGAGGGAGCTATCCTTACGTAGTCTGGAGAAGAAAAGGCTTAAGGGTAGGGTGTGACTGGTGGCCACATGAAAGCTGCAGGCTCAGAGGATGGATCCCACTTAAGACAGTTATGTCAGGCTAAGACTAATAGTTCATTATGACATGTAATACTGCTAATATATTTGTAACAAAAATTGGATCCATGTATAAAAGCAATCTTGTGAGATTTTGTAAACCTCTGTTGTGAGTGAATACCTCCTTTCAGTCCTGCAGTGTATTTTCATATACTTCTTTATGGGGATTTTCATCAGCAGACCCACTCTCTAAATTTGTCAAATTCTATTGATTTTTTTTTTTTTGGTCCACTGACTTTCCCTGCCTACAAAATGCTGGCTTTCACTACTTTCTCATTTCTCATTCATAAACAAATTTAGCAAATCAGGTTGATTTTATTAGAATACATAGGAGTATTTTGTCATCAACCTTATGTGACGTAGAAAAATGACCAAAAATTTCTACTCTTTGTTTTCTGTCTCTAAGCCAGCTTCTCATTGATTGGTATCCCTCAACCACTTAGTCTTCAAAAGCAGCTTTTTGCTAGAAGAATATTGATTTCTGTTAAAATGATGATTTTGATTTACTGATCACTCTTTTGTTTACTGACTCAAGCAATCACAGAAGAGTAGAAAAACATCACTTTCTGTGGAAAGGCCTTGTTGTGCAACCCCAGCCATGAGCGCCATGTGATTATAACAGGTGATTATAACAAGCATGACTGTACTATCTGTGGTGGAATAATGCTGACTTCTGTCCAGTGAGAATCTTGATTTTTTTTTATTGGCAATGACCATAAATGGATAGGACTTATCTAAGAGGTGAGGTAGGGGCATCAGAAAGGACAAGTGGATCTGGTGCATAGTAAGAATAGGATATATGCATTTTTTTCATAAAGTTTTCTTCTATGGACATAGATTTAACATGTTCATTTCCCTATTGATGTTCTGAGAACAGCATCTTCACATTGGGAAAATAAAATCTGCTCACAGCTTCCCAGTACCAATTAATTATTCAGTATTTGAGAACTCGGATTTTGTAAGCAAAAGTAATAGGGTAGGAGTGAAGAGCAGTGATGTGATGCCACAACTCATGTAAAATCAATCAGGCATGAGCAGAATGATTTATTTGAAAAGAATGTAGGACATAGATGATATGTGGGACATACACATAGGTGATTTATTTTCCATTATACAGAAATTACAACAACATTTCCACTTGTGAGTGTGTACATTAGAAGCAAGTCACGAACTTTAAACATGGACTAGAAAGTTCATACAAATTGCAACAGCTTCTCTGAAATCAGCAGAGCTATATGAATGTATCCCACCATAAGTTTTGGACCAGTATATTTTAAATAGATCCTAAAATGATAGTCAGTTTGACTGTCCTGAAAGCTAAGCTAATCTAACAGAAAGGTCTACTAGCTGACAAGGAACAAATAATATTTTATAGATCTCTTCCCGCGTCTTGAATTTGGTCTCGTTGTTATTACAGGAGGTGACTGGCAGGTTTATATTCAATATAGCAACACTTCCAGTAGATGTCCCTTTTTTTCTTTTCAAAGCAGCAGAGCAGTGGCTGTCACACCAGCACAGCAGGGGAGCAGTTACCACATCCTGGCCTTGGCTGCTACTTGGATTTTCAGAGTGCTGTATGTGCCAGCCTGGCATGGGCTGGGGAGAGCAGCAATTGCCAGCAGAGTCCCCCTAACCTCAAATTATAATGGGTTTTTGTTCACCATCAGCCTAAAGGTATTGTATTTCATCTGTTTTGTTTGGTGACTGGCATTAAGATAAATTTTATAGGAAAAGAATTTTGCCCGGTTAAGTATTCATCATCAAACTGGTTGCTGCCATGCAAATTTCAAAGTATCTCATGTAACTTCATGTCTACAGGAGGATGAGGATATAATCTATTGGGGATGTTTCTCTGACAGCTGTCCAGCTTGTTTCATCTTTCTTGTATCACAGTGGATACTAATATGGTGTAGTTTTGTAGACAGACAGAATCCCCTTTCTTTATATAAGTACATTATTCTGAGTCACCTTAAGAAGAAGTAGAACGGTTGCATTGGAAAAGGGTTCTTAGCTTGAGAGCTTGGTGATAGAAGGTTTTTGCTGCAGGATAGCGGGAGAGCTTGAGACTGTCTAAAACCATAATCTTTTAATGTGCTAAATCTGTGTTCCCTAAACTTACAGTCTTTTTATATTATGGTACGCTTGTCATAACTTGAAGATGTAGGCTGGTAAATACCGCATGTCATATTCAGTAAATAGGAAAAAAACCCCAAACCTTCCCTGTAGATTTTTTTTCACTATAGTATTTAAACTTACTGGAAAAAACAAGAGGGCATAAACTGTCGAGTGCCAACACACAGCTAATATGGTACAGCTTTTTCCCAGGGATGAGCATTCAAGGACATTCTATCACTTCTGCATAAATTGTGAAAAAGATGCAGACAAAGTAAATATTAGGTTTGTGCTCATTTCTTCTCTTTGCACATCAGGTATCAAGGCTCTTGCCAGTTTTTATTTTGGCAAGCCTGATTACCAGGTTTGCTTGCCAAGGCTGTAGAGAAACATCCTTTGTTGGCAAGATGGACTAGATGACCTAATGTTCGTAGTCGTTCCTTTCTACAGCTTCTTTACTTCTGCTAAGGATTGCAGCACCGTAGTTTTGACTTACTGAAGTCCTGTTGTTGCTATTACTTCTTGACTACGGAACTTAAAGATACTTGCCCATAACAAAATAAAGTATGTTGCATTTGAAAGATACGAGCATTTATCAAAGCTCTATCACAGAGTTTTGGTGTCTGGGGGCCACATTTTCAAAGGTTCCTAAATAATGTAATAACATCTAATGAAACTTGTGAAGTGCCTGAGAAGTGAAGTGATAGTCTGCTCCTTGAACACTGTCTTTTGGTAATGAATGTTTCTCTATTGAGCAAAAGGACTTGGAGGGACAGATTTCCACCAATTCTACTAGGCGAGAAAAATATTAATCTCTCTCTTCCCTCTGCAGGAGTGCTATAAGTGCACCAAACTGTGAAGTTAAGTGATTTTTATATCTCATAATGACAAATTGCCCATGTTACAGTTGTTCTTTTAAAAGCAGGAACTATGTAAGGCACTTCTTCAGGAAATTGGCTTTCTCCTCATTAAACTAATGTTTTGCCCCAGAACATAGAGTATTCCACACGTTCACAATTGCTGAAACATGCTCTCACCATAAAGTCATTAGCAAAGGCAGCTAAGTAAGAGATACCATTAGAATCATTACCAAGTGACAAGATATAAAATTATTCTGACATCTCATCTCTTAGGCTGAATTCTGTTCTCATTTGGTGTTTCATTATCAAGATGAGAATTAAAATAATAAAGCCAGGATTCAGCAAATCTGTTTCTAATCTTGAAGCCATGTGGTCCTGCTGCATGACAGCCTTCATGAGTAAGGCAATAGCAAAAGAGTGGCAGTAAATAAA
Source organism: Strigops habroptila (assembly GCF_004027225.2). NCBI lineage: Eukaryota > Metazoa > Chordata > Aves > Psittaciformes > Psittacidae > Strigops > Strigops habroptila. The sequence goes on along the minus strand of NC_044281.2, from coordinate 55,946,367 downwards.
AATGTTAAAAAATCCTTGTGGTTATTCTTCTAAAACATGAAGTAGGTGAATGCAAAATTGCCCAAACTAGAAGTGGATAACTACCATTTACCTTGACTGTTACTGGGCCACAGTATCATATCCTGATCCTCTATCTCTGCAACAGCATTGCCTGGGAATCTGCTGCTGTTACCTTTTCCTTCCCAATGCACCAAAATTTTCTTTTAAGAGTAGTTACAAATAAGATTTTTCTATTTATAAAAACAACAAAGTTATAAATATCTGACTTTGTTTCTGTTCAGAGACCAAGACAGAGAGACTTTAAGTAGTTGGCAAATTAGGCAGAGCCCCTGTTTTATGACTTTGCTTTCTGGGATTTTGATTTATTTTGAGGACAAGAGAGACATATTTAACAGGTTATAGTCTGCATTAATTTTTAAACAATGTTTGCATGTGTTCAGTGTGTTTATTTTCTTTTGCTTCAGTGATTAGCAAACACAAGTGCAAAGCTAAGTACTATTGTGTAGAGGCAGGTATATTGAAATGCTAGAAAATGGTTTGCCAAAGCCTCATTACTGCAAGGAAGAGGTAATGCAAATTTTCAGATGGAAGCTCTTTTTTAAATAGCAATTCATTCTAGCAGAAGGGAGCTTGATCTGCTGCAGGAAGGTAACATCTGCGCATAGCATTGTAGGGTGCATCTGCACCAGTATTTTAGACTGGCTCAAGAGTGTGCTTTTCAAATCTCTCTCCCAACTCTGCCACCTTCCCATGTGTTGCTTTGCATGTGTTGCAGAGAGGTCTCACAACACACCAGTTTGTTTCCTGAAGGATCTTCTCTGAGAGGCAGGTGTGGCTCCTGTCACCTTAGCTGGTCATCCAGTGCCACCCTCAGAGCCCCCACATCCCTGCAAACCACACACCAGGCCAACAGCATGACCAGCCTGTAAAAGCCTTGCTCTGGAAAGCTGCAGCGCAGCCATCACGTTACTTCACACACTGAATTGAAAAAGAGCCAGCTCCTTGTCATTGTCATCATTGTAGTAGTACTAGTAATAATAATAATAACAACAATAATAATGTTAATAATAGTAATAATGATGCCTCCCTACAAGAAGAGCCATCATGCAATGTGGCCATGACCTTTCTAAGAGGGAGAGAGCCCTGACTGTTATGAACACAAGCTAGCCTGTGCCTCCAGGAGCTGGGAATCACTGGCCACGTTTTATTTCACAGTGTGCGCATGTAGCTTATAATTTAGAAGAGGAAATACTTTCCCTGAAACTTATGAAGCATAACATTTTGCACCACAAAGTGCCAGGACTGTCCAATTTTGGCCATTCGTGGTAAAGGTGAATTTTGTTCAGGGTGACTGAGCTGATATTTGAAAATGAAAGGAAGGAAGACAGAAGCAGCATCTGCATGCCTTGGAGTTGTGTATTGGAGAATATTCGCATGGCTGGAGAATTACTTGTAGAGTTTGTACATTTACAGTCCTGCAAGCACAGCATTTGATCAGAGACTCACGCATAATTGCAAGCAAGTATAAGTAAGTTAATCTTAAACAGATAGACAAGAAAATAATGAAAACCTGAGTGTATTCAGGCATTGAAAGAAGTAAAGGGCAGAGTAAGATCAAAACCAACATAAAGAATGACAGTCAATGGAATAAGGACGTATCAACCAATATGTAACCAGTGATTTCATATTTCTAACTTTTGACTCATTTTTCTTCCTCGGTTTCCTATGTTTCTTTTATCTCCATTTTGATCCTGGAAATATTGTGGTAGCATAGAAATCCACTTGTATGCACGAGCTTGCATGTCTGAAGCTAAGATTACAAGTACTTTGGGCCTAACACTATATCGGTTTATTAGCCCACACAGAACTAGTCTCAGGGAATAAATAACAGTCATTTATTCTACAGAAACTGATTTGGAAATAATTATTCAATGGAGGAAAGTGCCAATATTTCAGTGCAACATCTGCTTGAAATATTATTTGCACAGTATTATTCAAACATATACTGAGGTACTGAATAAGGAAAACATCCATAATAAGTATTTGATAAAAATATTGCCCAGATTTGCAATGAATAATTCAGTCTGCATTAGTAACACGTGCGTGACTGTGCACATTATTCATGCCTTTATAAATGCTATGGTAAATTGCTACAGGTTAATAGGTACTTATATCCTTTTCTGTGTAGAATGCTATTAGGTCCAATTCTTCAGAGGAACTGAGCCACCCAGAAGTTTAAATATGATAATGAGTTGCAGATACTAAGTGTATGCGTAAATCAGGCTGTGGCAGTGTTAGTCACAGGGAGGCTGTTTGGGACTGGCGGGGAATATAAGGCATGTATAAGAGAAGAGAGAAAAACACAATGTGAAGCAGTAATAATATTTTCTTTAGATTTAGCTTCTTGCACTGACCCAAAAAGCTCATCATTCTAAAGCAAACTGGAGTTGTTCAATTCCATAAAATGTATGGTTTCTGAGAGGATTTAAAATTAAGCTGGTTCAATTCTTCACCCTTTGACTTCAAAGAGCTCTCTAGACTGTATCAACCCATATGCCTGGTTAAAACTTTGCATATGTTGTAAAGCAGTTTTGATAACACAGCAATAATATTGCCATAACCAACAGATATTAATAACAGGCCATTAAGAAAACATTTTATCTATTTATATCACTCTCTCTGTTTATCTTTATACACAGCCTAACGGACCATTATTTCTGTGCATTGAACTAGCTGGTGACTCTAGAACAGAGCTCTACATGTGACTAGATTGTGCTAATGAAACTTTAATTATTTTATTGGAAAGCCTTGAAGTCTGCTAAAGAAAAGCAGGGGATTATAGCACAGGCCACCAAGAGCACAAGAACCTGATGACAGCAGGGCCTTGAAGGTACAGGCATAGGACAGTACCAGAAGCCTTATGCACAAATTGCAAGTAGTAAATTACTGATCTCAAGAGAAATGCAATCTTAAGAGCTATATAGAACCAGTTCTGGGGCCTAACTGGGACATGCGTTTAGTTGTGCAACAGCCTATTGCAGCTGGCTGGCAGCACAGGTGGAGACATCTTTAGATGGTACACAAGATTGCGACAAAACCAACTAGTTGCACAGGAATCTTATTTCAGAATTGGGCATGTGAATTGATCATCCTGATGTCCTGTATTGGTACACATGTAAAATTATTTCATCATCCTATTTGCTCTAGTGTTGTATTGCTTGAGTTTGGTTTAAGGCTTTGGTTGTAGTTTGGGTGCAACACGCAGAAAGCTATACACTTTGATTTTCTTGGAAAAGAAACATCAACACTAACTGCTGTGTTTCTTCAAGCACCTTTGTTTTATACAAAGCTTGCAGACCTTCATTGTCCCAGATGATGCTGTTCCATATGTCCAATTCTAGCATAATCTGGCATTGGAAATCTCTGGAAGAGACTTCAAGAAGCAGATATGTTTAGACATAAAATATGCGCTTAGAACCTATACTGTCTTTGCAGCAACAAGATTATGATCTTGTGACAGATCTTTCGGCTAAAGGAAACTGATGTGCCTTTTCTGCATGCTTTTATTTTGTGCTGAATTAGGCCGGTAGAGCAAATAAATAAATAATGTTCACACAAAGCTGTACTAGAATCATGCAGTTTTTATAACATGGTCACACCTGAACAGCTTGATGATGTCAAGTATGTAAATTAAAGATGTTCCTGGTGCATAAAAAGATGCTGTGTGCTGTAAGTGACAAAGCTGAAATACTTACTTACAAATTAGCCATGCCATCCGGTAAGCTTGTTAAACAGCATCCCTCCAGAAGACACTAGTAAATGTGAATGATCAGCCATGAATCCAGTTAGTGCATATCCTGTAAGAATAGATTTTGAGCCTACATTTTTTATCTGCAGACAGTTCTGAAAAACAGCATCTGTGAAATGATTCCTCAGCACAGACATTTTATAGAGGGCTGGTGTTACTACTCCAGGACCCCCTTTTTCTGATAGGAAGAATAAAGGACTTGACTAGGAAATAATGTGAGCAGGATTCTGATGCACCATGTGTTGACAGTGCATATCAGCTGGGGGTCATGGGCAGCCAGCCTCCCTTGGGATCACACAAGGCTCTGAAGGCTGAAGCAAATCTACTTTCCTCCTCCTCTGGGACAGGAAGTAGCAACCTGCAGAAACAGCACAACTTCATTCTTCAGCTTATATTCACATCTCATTGCTAGAGGCATTACTCTCTCATTTTGAAACCTTCGTATTGCTTTTCCAGATTTGATCTGCCTTTCTGTTTATTTTTTCTGTTTTTTGTGAGCTAGTGTTAAAGTGCTGTTCTAAATGAGAGAGTTACCTTTAAACACTGAGAGATGCCTTTTCAGGTGTTTCTTTTTTTCCTACATTATACCCGATTTTGTCTATCTGAGTACTCTGTGTTTTTAGAAAGTCATCAATCTCTGCTGTATCAAATCTTAGCATCTCCGTTAAGGACCAAGAGTTTCAAACAGACAGAATCCTCTCCACTTCCCCATTTTCTTGATATCTTTGGTATGTGGTCTACAGCTGATGTATTCTGGCTCCCCATGCTGCCTTCCATCCCTCAGCACACTTCACTCTGGAAAGTTTTGCTTGTAAGTGCCTGGCTTCCTCTGAGGAGCAGAGGTGCTTTGTCTTTGCCCACAGCGTAGGAGAAAATGAGGTGCTATTGGCAATTCTCAGAATAAACAGCTGCAGCCTCCATGCTGAGATGGAAGGACAGGGTACCTTCAGACCAAGGTATGGGGTAGTTCATGGATCCCAGCAGATCTAGCCCTCTGACATGAGGTTACATAGACCAAGTCAGGGTTCTGCATGCTGTTTTACTACTAACCCTTCAGTAAGTGATGGTTTAAGTTAGTCACTTCAAATGTAACATGTAGGCTGCGTGATATGAAAGCACAAATGCATCTATTTTGCTGAATGCCTGAGTAGTTGTATTTTAAATATATATTTTCAATTTATATTTTCTCTTGAGAGCATATTAATACAGTAATTACCTGGATTGGTTTGTACTGAAAAAACCTAACTCGATGCCATTTTTCAGCTTCAGAAAATACATTTAAACTTTACTCTTGCAGGATCTAATTCCTTATTTCACTCAAGCAAACCCAAGCTGTTCAGGCTGTTAAAAACAAACAACAATAACAAAACCCCAGCCTGGCAGTTTCATCAAAAATTTAACAGCATTAAATGATGCATTAGCCAAGACTTCATTACTTTTACCAGATAGAGCATGATACGTTATAAATATTATCAAAACTGACCTTCAGTTGTCAAATTAAGTTAATAGATTTGAGGCAAATTTAGCCAAACCTCTACACTTAGCTTGGCAGGGCTGAGCCCTGGGCTTCTCTGAGATGTACAGCCCCTTGGCAGTACTGCCGGCATGTCGGAGCTGATAGCCCAGAGCTGGGCTGGTGTGTCCTGCTCTGAAGGAGGGATGTGAATTTAAAAATCACAGGTTATAAATCTTCAGGTGGGCTCTGGGCATCTCTGCCCATGGAGCTTGTTCCAGGATTGGTGGATTTTGGGCCAGAGGAGACCACAGGGACCAGTCAATCTGGCCATCTGTCTAGAGAATTTCACACATTGTAGCTGGTAAATTTGCCTCATGCAAATCAGATTACTGCACTCGTGCTGCCTTTAATTGAGCACTGTACTAAAAACCACCTCCAACAAAATAATCTATATTTTCCTTTATCTTTGTGGCTCAGCTTTTGCAAATCACTAATACACACTGACAAAAAGCTCCATGAGAAACATTGTAAGCCTTGGGTAAAAAGCCAAGAAGTGTAATTACTGATGTGCGCAACAAGCTATCGCACGTGTGGTGAAAGTGTGATCCTAGCATTGATTTTCCATTACTGTATCAAACTCCATGCGTGAAGCATTAATAGCACTTCAGCGGGTGTATATGAAAATCTGACATTTGCTAGAGCTGCCTCAGTGCCTGCCCTCTAGCATCCCCAAAACCTGCGCCGTGCCCTCCTGCTGCGTATTTAAGTGGTGTGAGAAATGATCACTCTTGACACCCAAGAACTAGACAGGGAGAGGGGAGATGGCAGCACATCCCATCTGCAAGCTTGTACCTGCCACAGCGCCCTGAACGATGCAGGGAAGGGAGTGCAGGTTTTGCAAAGTGGGCAGAAATCAAATGAGTAATTCATCCCCCGAGAACAGGAGCTGCCAGTGCATGTGTGCCAACACACCCCAGTGCTGCAGCGAGAGCCAGCACTTGGGAACGACCTCCTTTGCTCAGGGTTGGGTGAAGTAGTCTTGTCTTCTAATTAAGCCTGTGATCCAAGGCAGACATGAAAAAGAGCCTTTCTGTTTCGAAACTTCCCACAGTTCCCAGTTCTATGTAAAAACATATTCCAAATCTGCAAGATAAAACTGCTGTGGTACCCTCTTGGTCCACCTGAAAATCTTCTTTTCAAATGCAATTGGTAAAATGGTTGTTCCGTGAGGACAGCCATTCTGTGCAAAGCCTTACTTCCCTTTCTGCCCCACCTTCAGAGTTTCTTCATGTTCCCTAAAATGTGGGTGAGGTGCCTTACTGGGATCCTCAGGGCCACAAGAAAGGACAGTAAAAGGAGTCAGAAGTGGCACGCTGGAACCTCCACCCTTCAAAAGGTGGAAATTTTGGGAGGGAACAAAATTAAACAAGAGCCAGGGAGATGCTGGCAGAGGCAGTGGTTGGAGGGGTGGTAAGAGGAGGAGGGGGGGTGGAGGAGTGTGCATGAGGATCAATGTTGTGTTTGGATGAATCCAGAAATAATGATCTGTACCACTCCTACATCTGCTCTGTCTGGAAAAACTGATGCGAGCTCAAGAGGTTGCAAGCAAGAAGGCAAGAAGATGGTAAGCAAAAGATCGAGTGGAACTGGGGGAGAATGAGGGGAGGATTGGGGGATTGAGAGGAGATAATGAGATAAGCTGTTGCATGTCGTTGTTTAACCCCAGCTGGCAACAAAGAACTACACAGCCACTTGCTCACCCCCACTCAGCAGGCTGGGGAGAACTGAATTGGAAGGGGAAAGTGAGAAAACTCATGGGTTGAGATAAAAACAGTTTAATTATTGAAATAATAATTGTAATGAAAAGGAAAATAACAAAGCAAGAGAAATAAAACCCAAGACAGACAAGTGGTGCAAATGAAAACAGTTGCTCACCACCAACCATCAATGTGCAGCCAGTCCCTGAGCAGCAGCCCCCCAGCCAACCTTGCCCCTAGGTCTTTTTGTTGAGCATGATGCCACGTGGTCTGGGATATCCCTTGGGTGAATTGGGGTCAGCTGTCCCGGCTGTGTCACCTCCCAACTCCTTGTGCACTCCCAGCCTACTTGCTGGTGGGGTGGTGTGAGAGGCAGAAAAGGCCTTGACTCTGTGTAGGCACTACTCAGTAATAACAAAAACATCCCTGAATTATCCACACAGTTTCCATCACAAATCCAAAACATAGCCCCATACCAGAGAAAATTAACTCGATCCCAGCCAAAACCAGCACATTGGAAAAGCAGTGAAGTATTTTTCTAATATGCTACATAGAAAGGTGAAAACCTGTTGAGATTTTACATCATAGGGTCAGGCTTTATGTGAGCATATATTTTCCCTGCATTACCTGGAAATGATACTGCTTATCCAGACCTTCCCAGGATTAGTTTTCCTATAAAATGACAGTTAGACATTCAACAATTGTGATCTGAAGGTAAGTAAAATTCCTTCAGTATCGTCAGTGCATTATTCTGCATAATTTGGGGCAGTGAGATTCAATATCATAGGAATATAAAATGTGGTCAAGGAATTGGCTGCCAAAAAACCTCCTTCCTTGCTTTCAGTAATTCCAATTGCTATTGCTTTTTAAGCAAATTTTCTAATATTGAAAACTGCAACACTTACTGGTTTTGCTGCTGTTTCTTGTATGGTATACTGAGGCAAAAAGATCCACGTAACATTTGGGGTTTTTCCTTACAGATAGCAAGAATAAGCTCCAACCCAGGGACCTGTGACAACTAAATGCTTTCTCCCTGGTTCTTCTTAGCAAGCGAAATAGGAATAGGAACATGGGAATGTTTTTATTTTGTTTCCTAGTACATGCAGATAAAGAGTAATATTTATCTGCACCCTCAACTAATTTTAACTTTTACAGTATTCCATCGAACTTGTATTCCTCCCATCCCACCCTTGCCACAGAACTAACGCTGTAAGCCACCCCGTCAACTGGATCCCACTCCTGCTCTGTTAGGGAGCATCATGTTTCTTCATCAGTCTGTCTCCATGGGAGTCACCTGTGTGGTCCTGCTTGGAGTTGCCACAGCTTTACTGAGGCACTCTGCAGGCAGGGCGTGGGAAAGGCAGCTGGCTCTGTGCTATTTGCCATCTCTTGCAATAATGGGCTCTCTCTGGGCTGCTCGCTTCCATGAATCATGTCTCACAGGGCAGACCTGAGAGCATTCTTGTACTTGAAAATGGCACTGCTCCACCAGCATCCAGAAGAGTGAAGGCCTCTGCCTGATCACTGAAGGCACATATTTTGGAAAGCAGACCTGCACACCACCTGCTGCCCTGGCAGCTTCGCCCTTCCCCATGGTCTGTGCCCCCAGTACACCTCCAGCTTTGCTGGGAGGTATTCTCATCTTTACGGTTACTTCTCAGCCTGACCTCTCTGCTGCCAGAAAAATTAGAGATTAATTTCAGGTGTAGCAGTCATTTTATGTGATGTGGCTGCTGCTTCGATCCCCAGATGCAGTTGCTGGGCACTGAACAGACTGTGCAGAATAATAGTTTTCAATCAACACTGACCTGAACTGGAGGTGAACCCACCCTCGAGAGACAAGAAGCTCTGCAGAGCTCCCGTTCACGATTCCCTTCAGCATGCCGACTTGCTACCACCACCCTTTTTTCCAGGATCATTATGAAGCAAACTCCATTTCACTCAGGTCAAGATCTTTTATTTCATTTTTCAGAGAATTATGACCTACTTTGTGGCACAGCTTTGCTCTTGCTTTTAGCTCTTTGGATGGAGAAACCGGTAAGTTAGTTAAGTACTACAGGACAAGCGTTTATTTTTAATACTAGCTTCTCAGTGTAACCAACCATAAAATATTTAGGGTTCTTCCTTGTAAATCTAACAGCTGCTAGTTCAGAATCTGCTGCTTTTACTCCTGACCTTGATAAAGTCTCCTATTCCTTACTGCAAAGTCTTACATGAAATTGTGCCAAAATGAAATCTCTGGCCTGAAACACTGTAAACAGTCCATAGCTTAGAATAATGCTGCGTCTTGCCACTGGCTAAACTGATCTAAGCGTTACCATATCTACCAGAAGAAAGGGGAAAAAAAGGAGATTCCCCACTCTCTTAATCCACCTTTCTCTATACTAATCTGAAGATGAGCTTGTGAATGGTCAATAAGGAGGCCAGGGCTCAATGACAGCTTGCTGAGCATCTGGCCTACATCCTCAGCTGACGTATATCACATATATTTTGAAGCCCATCACACCAGCAGCAGATTGGGTTCATGAACATTAAATTTTTACTCCTATATGGCGATATTCAACTTCAACAAACTCTCATTTTCTATTCCAGTTCTTTTCCCAGACTAAGTCCAGATAAGCAAATTAGAGCATGTTACAGCAAGACAGGCCAACATAGCACTGTTTTGAAGCCATGTTTTGAGTTTTTACTGAAAGGAAGCATGTTTCTGATTCTGTACCTTAACCAGGTCACACTGAAGTTTCCTCAGATTATATTTGCCCCCTTCCTAAAACAACAAGAGTGCTACCAATTGGGCTATAACACACTGTGCATTTCTGAATAGTGTGACAAATGGCAAGTTACACATAATAAGCGGACCTCTAGGAACATGGACTAACCAAAGACCTGACAGAGACACAGCCCTGAAGACCTTACTTCGCTAAAACAGCCTCTGACCTTCACTTCACTTTGTCCAAGACAGGGCTGCAATGCATTTATCCAATAAACTCGTCACGTGAGAAAGGCTGTGCAGAAGTGCTCGGGCGGGCCCACCTTCACTGAAAAGTAAGAGGATCTCAGGTTGTTTACTCGAAGGTATTGCACAACTCCAACACAAGTTAAAAACCAGGCTGGCAGGCTCTGTGGGAGCCATACTGGATAGCACCTCCCCAGCTGCCTAGGTCAAAGGCTTGCATAACATCAGGAAGAATAATATTTATCTGTGATATTATCTAAAGCATAAGCTTCATTAAAAACATCATCTACCATAATTTTTTTCCAGCTAAGTATGCAATTTTGGATTTCTAAGATGCAAAAGAAGAAAAAGGACTAGCTCACTGTATTGACATATATTGTTCAGTTAATTTTAGATTTTGTGGCACTCTCTTGGTAAAACATTTCACGCGTTTACGTAATTACCCCATACAATTGCACACGTGCAGCAATGCCAGGACACACAGACTTGCTTTATCCATCTTCCACGCAGCGCTAAGTAAGAAGCTCTGATAAAGTCAGTGCAGTTACTCCGATGTGAGATGCATTACTCTCATCTTCACACCACACATACATAAACAGTGATGCTGTCACTGTGTTGTTTTAACACTCTATTCCACGCTGAGTCTTCAAATTTATGTTATTTGACTCAATAAATTTTGATGGTCTCAGTGTAGCATCTAGTGGAGAAAGGGTAAATAACAGAAAAAAAACTCGCAAAGCAGAAATAAGCCATTAACCCTTGCACATGGCAGGAGCGAAAATGTGAATTGTTGGGGAGTGAGAATGCTCAATTCCCCCAGTCATTCAGCAAAACGCTTCAAGGGTTAGTCTGACACGACTGCAGTTAACTGGATATAATGTGGGGCTTGTGATCCTGGCAGAGCAGGATGGTATCACTGCCTCGAATTCAGCTCAGGGAGGTCTCTATGCCTGAGGTATGCAATCACTGTGAAGGCAAACTGTCCTTTAGGAACTTCCATACTTAGTTTAAATTTGCTCTCACTCCAGCGACAGTGTTTCTGTCCTGCTCACAGTCAGTTTTGTGTTTCTTCTGTTCATGCTAATGCTGTCTCCAGTCTAACTACAGAGCCAGAGCTCCTGTTCCCCAGGTTCTGTTCTGCCTTAGCCCCTGCACAATCCAAGTGATGTTGGTGTTACTGCAGCAGCTGGCTGCCCTGGAAACACCGCAGCCAGATCTGGCTCACAGGAGACTTGGCTCAGGACTAGCCCTGGACCCGCGGTGCAGCCAGACCTCGCGGGGCTTGGGGAAGTTGTGAATAAGCAAGCAAAGCAGGAATTGTTCCTGCTGCTTTTCTGCAGATTTAATCTGGGATTCTAGGGTTTAGCCTTTGACACATATCAAATCTCAGCAGGTCCTGGAAAATGGGGTCTTTGTGTAATTATTTAACAACAGCAAAAAAACCTGTTACATTTTTACTTTTTTTCTCTTTTTAACTGAAACTCATTATTATATCCTGTTTATAAACAAATTAGAGTGGAATATCTGTGGCAAAAGAGAGGAAAGCTTAATTTTCAATAACCATGAACTTAGAGCAAAAAATAGAAGGCTTGTTTTGTAATTATTTTCTTCAAACATTATTGGGACTTTTTCATGAGCATAATGGCATTAGTATTTTATGGGGAGGTGAACAAAGCAGTACAAATCTGTACATGAGGATCTGCCTCCAGGCACACAGTTCATAGTGGAGAGTCCTCCAGAAGCACCACTGTTAGAGGAGGGAGACAGCTATGAAATTAATGATGGGGTTGCAGAGCCAGTTCCTCATGATATGGCATGAAAATGTGCTGCCTTGGGCAGGAATACAAAGTAGAAGGTAAGTATGCCCCTCATTAAGAGTACGTCTAGAGAACACTGTGATTAATCCAAAATGATCTGAGATACAATTTCTTTGCAATTCATGAGGACTCTATATGTTGCCACATATATGTAGCAAGCAATTACAGAGGCATCTGCGTTAGCCCAGTGGCAAATAACCAATATGTAACAGGAGGCTCGGGGGTTACCCATTCTGTATTTGTCCTTGCTAAATCTTCTAAGCAAGATAGAGAGGTGCTCAGATCTGTTTACTCCTTTATCCCCATTAGCCATCTGGAAAGCGTAAAGTGGGGGGATTCTCAATTTCCCATCTTGGTGCACAGACTATAGCTGATCGTGCTGCCTGCCAGCAGTGAGACTGCCGAGGTCATCTCCTGAAGTGCCTGTCAGCTCTATCCTAATTTCAGTCCAACCCCTCATTACTTGATGTTTTCCTGTTCCTGTAAACTGCTGGGGGTCCCATCCGGTGAGGTGATCCCAGAACAAAAGCCCACTGGAATCAGGATAATTATCCTGCTTTCTGAAAACTTAAGAAAGGGCAGCAGCTATCCCTCAAAACCTCTCTCGCAGCAGTCCAGCAAGTGACAAAGCCTGGCACTGGAGAGAGCAAGCTCCAGATTTTTATCTTTTTAAGTGGAGAGGAACTATTTTATGCACACTTTCCGCTGTCCTAAAGGCGACTTGGGAGTATCAGTAGCAACACTATTGGTAAAGCCAAGCATTCAAAAAAGAGTTTGTTTCCAAGACTGTGAAATAGAAAATATAGTTGCATTTTAATTTGCATTCTGAGTTTTTCTCTGGCTTTTTTTTACTTTCGTATTTCAAACTCCCCACAACTATTATGACTAGAAACATCATCATTATCACTCTTACCATCAGTATTATGGCTGCTTATAACAGCAGTACATGAAAGCTAAGATTCTTAGACAATAAGCAAGTTTCATGAACTGTGGGCAACATTACAGACCTGCTACAGATCAGATAAAAGCCACATTAAATCTGCAGCTAATTGGTAGCCTTGGTGGTGGTGGCACCAGAGGGATGAAGCACTGAGCCATCCTGTCCTCAGTGTGTGGTCCCTTTGCGGTTGAGTAAGATAGGTGCAAGTAGAATAGCGGTGTAAATGCAATACAATGCTTTATCATTTTCAGTGCAGACTACAGTCCATGGGACTGACAACTCATCCTTTATTGGCTTCTCTGTTCTTCTGCATCCCTGTTAACCCAGAAGCCAATATCGTATCTGTGAAAGCACCTTTTCAGCATCTATCCACATCAACAGCAGTCAAACTGTTCGAAAACTTCCATTGGCCCTCTGGTCCCCTTGTTTTTACTGATAGTTTCAGAAGATGTCATCTGGTACATTCTATCCATACTATTTTTAGTATGTATATTTTTAAGTACAACCTTTTTGCAGTCTTGATCTGAAAATATTTTTATCCTATTAGAAAATGCAGTGAAATTAATTTTGTGTAAATGTTGATGCTTTTTATTATAATTAATCTGGCTAATTTCTAGATGATCAGCCCAAGCCTTCTAATAAATTTTTGCTATTTATAAAATAAACTTTGGAACTACTTCAGGAAGGCAGAAAGTGAACGTTGTATGAATCAAGAATTCGGAACGAGTTGTACAGTTCCTGGCAGAACTTGTCCAGTCAAAAATCTCTCTTGACAATTTTAATTACTTTGCAGGGAGGCCAGAATGTGGGTGTACCAGGAAGTAGTTTGCACATATGTTTATTTTAGCTGAATTGCTGCTGTGCCGCCTTTTGTCTTTTTCTTCTGAAAGGTCAAATTTGGCAGTTTTCTGTACTGCACACCCAAGTAGATGGTTAATGGAAGGTAAAAGCAAACCATGACAGTCAATAAACACTCACTTTTCTCTTTAGAGATACTTGTGAAGAACATTTACTTTTGAAACATGTCATTGTTACACTGCAACGAAGAAAGATGTTTTTAGGGCTGTAGTTGCATTTCTGGCTATGGCTCACCAGCCGGGGAAAAGCCTTTCGCTGGTGCTTGCTGTTGGCAGACAATGTTGACCTCAAAACCTCAACTGTGAAACTGCGGAGCAGTGAGTGGTGACATATGGTCTCCTCTGTGTTTCAGATGAGTGAATAGTTCTGTGCAAACTTTTGTAAAGAAGCCTGTGAAAGGCCAAAGTAACCAAACACTACAGTGTTTTTTTTAAATCCACAGCAACAAGATGGGAAGGGATGACAGAACAGCCATTTTCTCCTCCCTTCTTCTACATGTATTTGTGTTTTTCAAAAGGTTTCCCAATGTTTTGCTTGAAAGGGACCCGAAATATGAAAACTGCCCATCTGAAAGCCTAAGCTCATTCCAGTGCTTGCCTTGCAGATCAAGGAAACAAAACCAACAAAAGCAACTTCTTTACAGAGATGGAATGTGTATTGCTTATCTATACAGGCTGCCTGTCACCTTAGAGAATAAGATACCAATGGCCTTCACTCAGAAGTGGAGATCTTAGCAACAGAAATGTAAATATGATTCAGTACAAGACAGCAACCTGTACACATATGGCATCCTTATTAGAATCACTGCTGTCTGACTTTTAGCTTTGAAAGAAAACCGTCTGCTTCCTGAAAGGTACCTACAATTCAGCCAGATACAGGTCAGTGCAAAGTTAGGGAAAAAACATTCAAGCCTGTACAGCTGGAATCTGCATGCCTGAGCTGCCCATTTCAAAATAATAATTGGAACATATTTCTATCACTATAGAAAGAAATCAATAGCAGAATTGAACTAGATCCTTACAAACTGAGCCCACTGGTACTCTCTTGCATTTTGCATGTTTCTTTCTGTCCTCTCAAATACTCCAGAAATTTTCTGAGAAGTTGCAAAGCCAGGAGGCTGCAGTAGCAGTTCTTAGTGCTGGGTTACTTAATGATGGATCTAGAAAAGGCAAAAACTATTTTAAAACATGCAACACAGCTCAAACCAAAGTTATAGGCTTGCTGCAGAAATTACTGGGTGAGGTTCTTTGGGCTTAGTCAAAGTGGAGGTCTAACTAAATGGTCATTTTTGGCTTTGTATCTATGCAACTGGTTTACTTAAAATAAGATCGCTATGGTTCTCATCTTGAAACATCAATCAAATCCCTTTTAATGTTCTAAAAATGTTCATTAGATGTTTCATTCATTAAAATGTTTTATCAGCATTTCTCATGTTCAATACCCACAAGATGTTAGGAAGCAAAAAGTCTGAAACAGACATCCTTCTGCTGCAGCCCTAATATAAGAAAGACTGAATTGAGTCACACCAAAGGTCCAGATAACCTGGCACCCTGCAGTTGTCTATAGTAGAAATACAAGGACAGAGCAGTTACAGTATCATTTTTCCTCCTATTTACCATCTCAACCTCTGGCAATCTAAGGACAAAATTGGAGGCTCTGTCCATCTCTTTGCAAAGCAGCCTGTTCTTCTGGTAATTTGTCTAGTTACTTCTTTGAGCCCTTAGCATTTTTGGCATCTAAAATATCTCATGACTATGAATTACCCAAATTAAACAGATGTTCTTTAAATAGTACTTCCTTTGTTTGTTTTACATTTCCATCTAAAAAGAAAAAATAATATTAGATTCATCCTAGCTCTCATAAGTAATGAGTAATTGTTCCCTGTTCACCCTTCCCATGTCAGACATGATTTTTGATATCTCTATTATGCCTCCCCTTTGTCATCTATTTTTCAGGTAGTCCCAGAGTACTTGATCTGTCTTAGAAGGCACTCCATCCTTCTGCCTCAACCCTCTTTGGTGGGTCTTTTTTGGTGTGATTTTGTTGTGGTTTTTTTTTTTTTTTTTAATCACTGTTTTTCCTTTTTTTTTTTTTCATATGTTGTTCTGATGCTTAAGATCCTACCACAAGTTGAGGGGCTGTAAGCAGAATTTTGTATTTTATTAAAGGTAAGAACATGATTCCTGAGGATTTATACAGTAACATGTTTTATGTTTGCTTTTTCATTCTCTTATTTCCTTATCACTCCTAACTGCCTCTCTAAGCACTGAGAGAACAATTTCAAAGAACTGTCCATAGTAACTCCAAAATATCTCTGCTGACTGATATGAACTAATTTAGAGCCTACTGTATTGCACAGGTAGAGATTTTTTTTTTCTTCACGGGGACATCCGTGGTCATTGCATTTTAGCTGCTATTTTATCACTTAGTCTTTATTGTGATTTTTTTTTTTTCCCTATATTGTGCCAACAGTCTTGGTTTTGGTTTCCTGAATAATTGTGAAACACTGGAAAACACTGTCATCTCACTGCTCAATCCTGTTTCACTTAACACTTGTGAACAGGTTTAAAAGCATAGGTCCCTTTGGAATCTCACTGGTTAATCCCTTCTTTGTGTTGATTTACCCATCCGTCTTCCTTTTGAAGCAGTTACTAATCACAAAAGGAACTCCTCTCTTGTCCTTCCTAAAAATGTTTGGGGAAATCTGTGTACATGATTGCTTCATGTGGGCTGCATATTAAATCTTCTTCATGTCACGTCTACAGTCCCCTTATTGTTCAGACTGGGAAGCTACTCAAAACATGCTCTGTCTCCCTCTGTCTCATACCTTTGGATTCTCTTCCTATGGAAATTAAATCAAGAATAAAAGCAAGTTGGGAAGAGGTGAGGAGGCAGGAGATAGCAGAAGATGGTACGTACTTGGTCTGCTTCCAACAGGGAGCTGGATTATGGCTGAGAAGGATTCCAGTGTCCCAACATTTATACAAAGTTTATGTAAGCCAGCTCCTTATTATCAATACTTGCTAACATTGCTGATATTTTTAAAACACTACCAGATTTGCTGTTTCTATCTCTTCCCATTACATGGTGATGAGCCATGGGTTAGACTGACTGATCTGTTGTTTCTAGGTTTTCCCTGAAGTCTTGTCTAAAAATGGGATTGTCGTATGCCACTTTTGAATCCTCCAGAACGGCGCTCATTCCAAACCACAAATTACAAAGCGCAGTTAATAGTTTGGCAATTTCAGATCCAAGTTCCTTTAGAACGCTCTGGTGAGAGGCAAGCTGTCCTGGCAGGCAGGTACCATACAATTTACTGGTTGGCTGCTAACCCATACGTACTAAGTTTTGTGAATGCTTTTTTTCTGACCATGCCCCTAGAAAAGGTTTTGTTTTGGCAATCACCTCAAATCTGCCATAAAGAACAGCGGTAGAAAAAAAAGTACTTAGTTTTTCTCCTGTGGTTTTCTTGAATGATTCTGTTATATCTCCATTGCCTGCTAGTTCCTCATGTTCTCTGGCAGATCTCCTGTTTTTGATGTATTTGTAAAAGTTTTTATGCTTGAGAATATTTTCTTGGTCTACTTTATTATGGTTTTATATTTAACTTGCCAGAGTTTATGCTACTCCTCTTTTGGACAGAAGCAGAAAATAACAGTATTCCACAAATGAATGTACAGATGGCATTCACAACAGGCTCAGGTATTTGCAGTGGGTATCTGCAAATGCAACTTGTGGCACTTTGATGTGTGTTAAAGGCTAGAGAGTTTGTCAAGGGCTGGCTGGAGAATAAAGGACTGAGCAAAATGTGGTCCAGCAACTGTAGGTATTAATGTTTCCATCAGCTTTCATTCTCAGTATATTCCTAGAGGGTTATCTTTTAAATATCGCTTTACAGACAGCCTCCAGTCTGGATAATAGCTGCAGCAAGCTTATTAAGACAAATTATTATTTCACAGTATTTTAATAGCAACTAGTACAGTGGAGCCCCATTGCACCAGGTATTGCACAAGCTTAAAGAGAAAGTTAGTCTCTGCCCCCAACACCAAAATGATTCTGTCCCTGTAGCTTACCTAGGACACTGCTGAACAAACATGCTCTGCACTTAGGTCAATACTACATTTCAACAGTGACCCCAGAGCCTTGTTGGAGCACAAACTTTTTGGCCATTCACACTGATAGGTGGCATGCTTCATACAGGGTTTGGCCAATCTCACTTTAAGATTGTGCCTGTGCCCCTGAGGTTCCGTGAGCGAGACATGTATGTCTAAGTGGTTTGCTGAATCAGGACCCCACTTTATAGGAAATGTATGTGCTATTAAACATATGTTATGCTTGATCTTAGTGTTAAGATTATGTGCTTTGTCTCCTGCTCCTTTCCCTGCTAAACTCCACCTGTGGTGAGAGTCATTCATCTTGAATTGCTTTAATGCAGTGGTTAAGTATGCCATCTTGGCAACAAGGCAGTTTGCATGGCATTTCAGTGAAAGATTAAAATCCCATTCACATTTTTAATACACATTTCTCTCACATAAATTCTCACAGCTTGGTTGGCAGGTCTTGCATGAGTAATAAGGTTGTTGGCACAAACACATACCACAGATCTATTAAGTAAAGGAGAATATTTTGTTTGTTCCTACATTTATATGGGAGCTGTGAGGCTTAAGTTGCACAAAATGGTTTAAGATACTGGCATTTTACTAGCAGGACATTAGTAGTCATGAGATAACACATCCTCCCCAAAATGCATCAGTGTCAGTACAGATAAATCTCCATGCACTGGTTTGAAAATTAAGCTCTTGCTACATGAAGTATGTAGCATGCAAAGGCAGCTTTCATTGCTTATATATACAGGCAGACTATAGCAAAAAACTTGTTCTTTTTTATAAGAGCCATGCTACTGAAACTGAGATGAACTTTCTACATGTGAAAGGAATGTGTTCTTTCCTTTAAATACAGAGTCACACTTCAGTTTGCTTTCTCTCATTCATAATTTTGGGAAGTGATCATTTAGGGTATGTAACAAGTAACTCAGAAATCACAATTCTCCAAAGCAAGCTCTCTGCTGAACTCCATATTATCGGGCCTGAGTGATGTCTGTGCACAAATATCCTGCAGTGCAGTTTTGCCCCACAGATGCTGTAAAAGCATGAGCTGGAGAACTTTGTCGCAATGTCTATTTTTACATTTAGTGCTCCTGCAATGTAGGCCTGACCTGAAGTACTTTGCATATGGTGGGAATCTTCCACTGCCTTTATTTAGGACTTTGAATCAAACCTTCTATAAACAATGAATTATAGGAATAATAATGTATTGTGAGGAAATAACTTTTGAATGTCCAGCCTTTAATATCTGTATATGTCACCAATTTCGTGTTAGATTAGCAAAACATATCCTTTCATGACAGCTTAAGGTTGTATTTGCCAAACAAATGTTGTGCAGTTCCACAGTCACATTGAACGGTTTGGATTGCTTCTTTATTACACGCTCTGTATAAAGAACAACTCTGATATTAGTTGTTCTTATTCTCAAATTGAACATAACTGTGTCTTTGACACAGTAAAGAAAATTATAGCGAAATGTGAGAGGCAGACTTTGAAGCTCATGTGCAAACAGATTAAAATCTAACTATGCAATTTGTGAATAAATTTGCCATGATCTGAAAGAGAATTACCAGGAAACCAAGACAACTCTGCAGCTAAGGATCCTTCTAATGCCCGGAAGAACGTATCCTATCCACTGCTTGAGAGGACGGTAGTAGTTCAGAAATGCAGAATGCAGCTACATGAAGTATCTATGTCTCTAGATGCACCACAGTTTGTCAATATAACTATGGAAATGTTCAAGAAGAGCTGGAGCAACATGGACACAATAAGGAATGGTATTGCTTGTGCTGTGGTATTTTGGGGCTTTATGCAATCACCAGTCTAGGAATTATTCAACCCGGGCAAACATACACATTTCAAACATTGTCACCTTATTTATAGACTTTCATTAATAAAGTTTAAATATCAGCAATTTCTGAGTGTTTTCTAGTCATAATAATTTAAAAGTCTAGTATTTAAAAGTGCTCCAGAGATTATGCATTATCTAAAATTACTGCTTGACTGCCTTCCCCAAATTCAGTCTTCCAACCCCTGATTCAACTTAGTCCTGACAGGTGAGACAACTGGAGAATACTGTGTGTGCTAATAACCACTCAGGAAAAGGGAGAGGAAGCTAAAAGAGTTCAGATTATTTAGCCTAGTAAAATGAATGGAGTACGAGTGCTTTCTTAAAAATAATTGGGGGTAAACAGCACTAAGAGGGAAGGGCTATTTAAGCAAAGGAACAAAACTGGCACAAGACGAGTTTAGGTTGGAAATGTACAGAAGGTTTCCAAACATCAAAAGAATGAGATTTTAGAAAGCTCCCTAATTAGAAGACTACATGCAAGCTCCCTTAGTGTTATTCTGCATCTTGCTACAGTTAGGAATTTAATTGTGAAATCCAAAACTCATTCCCAGCCATATATTCTGTTATTTGGAAAAGAGCTCATTGTGAGAGGCTATATTTTAATAAATGCACATGAAAGACAGTTCCCACCAAACCCTTTCACACATACTATAAATACATCAAAGCACTGAGTCGTAAGAACTAAGGTCTTGCAAAGCAAACCTTCCCATAGGCCACATGTGAAAAATCTTTACAGGGCCAAGAGGCACAATACACCTCGTACCTTGCAGAACTCTGGCAAAGGCTTGCAGTCAGAAATGACTCTCTAGGACATTTGCAGGGTGAGGTTGGGTGGACATGTGGTCAAGACATGTTACACCATTAAGACAGCCCCATTCCTTGTCTCTGCCTCATTTCCTTCCACTGTGGGGATTTTGACTACCTGGCAGCGCTGATGTCAGTTCAGACTTGCTGCCATTTAAGTGACATTGCCCTGACCTGACACTTGCACTCAAACTACTCACAAGCCCCATGAAATCGAGATGCACCAGTTACGTGGATGTCACTGAAGCATGCTAATTGCTAATGTTCAGGTGATCGGTACCTCACTGCCTTTGTTAAATGCTTCCCCCAGCTCTGCTTGCTCATCACGCTCCTGTGTCCCTGCCAGCCCTCCAGGGCCAGACTGCTACCCTGCCGTGCCCCTTGGCCTGACCAGGACGGTCCCCAGACTGCCCCTGAGGGTGTGGGGAGACATCATCTCTACCACCCTACCCACGCCAGGAGCAGTAGCACTGACTATCGAGAAGGCTGCTGCTTCATCTCGCCTTTCCGCAGCCCCATTTCTGCAGAGGGGGGGATCCCCGCTCTCCTCGGGCCCCGCTGTCCGGGACAGGCCTGTGCTGACGGTGGTATTTCGGGTGAACGTCCCGTGGCTGGATAGGTGCCAGAAGCCAAGCCCATGGCTCCCACCTCCTTCAGGAACAACCTCTCCCCCCTAGGCGAGTGGAGCAGCAAGAAACAGCAACCGCCGCCGAAACCGACCGGACCACCACACAGCACGACGCGAAGCCCCGCCCCCTTCGCTGATGGAGGAGCCAACCAATCAGGCCGCAGGAGAGACTCTCAGTCCCGCCTCTTTCCTTTTACATACAGGCAGCTGAGCCAATCAAAAGGGAAGCACACCTCTCGCTTCTCTTCTGACTCTCGCGAGCTTTCCCAGTCCTGCTCCCGCCCCGCCCGCCGGGTGACTGCGCAGCCGCCATGTTGGTTGCTATGCTGCCAGTGCTCCCTGCATGAGGCGGGCGGGCGGCTGCGAGGGGAGGAGGCTGCTATTCCTCCCCCTTCTCCCCCACAGGCGTTCGCTCACTCGCTTGCTCACCGTCAGGGAGGGCGCTTCTGCAGAGCCCCGCTGCCTCTCCCCTCCCCGGTCCCCTCTGCCTCTCGGCCGGGTGCGCGGGCAGGGCGATTGCCGGTGTGTGTGAGGCGGCCGCGTGCCCCGTGAGGGGCAGACTCGGCCCGGCTGGCGCTGCCGTGCCTGCACCCCGGCTCCCGCCTCGCCGCCCCCTCCGGCCGGTCACTGTGAGGAGAGGGGGAAAGCAGAGGCCGGAGGGGGGGATCCGCTGCTGCCTCCCCGCTCCGGGCTTTCCCGTCCGTTCCTCCCCCAGCTCTTCCCCCTCCTCCCCCTCCCGGTCCCTCGGCCCAGCTGCCGCAGTACGATGTGGTCCTCGCCGCTGCGGCTGGGCGCGGGGCGGCTGCTCTCGCCGCTCCCGAGGCTGCGGCTGGGGCGGTCGCTGCGGGGGAACTGAAGGCAACGAGCGGCGCTCCCGCGCGCGGGGGTGCGGTGCGGTGCTGCGCGGTGCTGCGCGCGCGCGTACCCCGGCGCGTGCCCGAGCGCGGTGCGGGGGGTCGCGGGGCGGCAGCGGCGAGCGCAGCCCCCGCGCCTCTTCCCTCCGCGGTCCCCGCTCCATCTGGAAGGACGTGGCTGTTATATGAAGGTAAGGCACGGCGCGGCGGCCGCCGGGGCGCCCGGGTGTCCGTGCTGCGGGGGAGAGGGGCGGCGGCGGGGGTGTGTGGGGGGGACTGTGCGCTGCATTCCTGTGCTGTGACCCCCGTCCCCCTCCTGCGGTTGTGGGGGCCGCCGCTCCCCTCAGCCTCACTCCCCCTCCCGTAACTTCGCGCACAGGTCGCCGGTGGCGGAGAGCGGCTGTGCCGAGAGCCCTCTTGGGGGAGGGGGAGCGGGTGTGGGGGTGCCCCCTCTGTGTGTGTGTCCCCCCTCTCCGAAAAGAAGGGGGATCGGGAGATCCAGCTCCACTCTGACTCAGGGGTCGGGGGATTGTGTGAAGCCGGCCGCCGGCCCGCGGAGAGGGCTCGTAAACAGCCCTTGGGGAGCGAGCGGCGCGGCCGAGGGCGGCGGGGGCAGGTCGGGGCGGTTGGGGTCTGTAAAATGTGGTGAACTCTGCTGAGTGCCCGAAACAGATTATTGTTTTTAATATGTTTCATATGAAAGTTTGCGTTCCTGTGCTTTCTAGGCACATGTGCGCGTTGCCCTGGTTATGGGCAAGGGAAATGGGTTTGAGTGCTGTCGTTGCATTCCTCTGGTACATTTTTAGTATCTCCCTCAAGCAGAAGGCTTGTATAATCGCCTGTGTCTATATGCGACAGAGGATTTCGGTGTACCTGGGGATGGGTTAATTCGTGTGTACTGGTGCAGCACCAGCTGGAAGAGGAGTAACGTCTTTTTCTCTCAAAAAATCTCAAAGAGCTAGTTGCTAAAACTAGGTAGCTGCCAGTGGAAGTGAAATGTTCCCACCACTTGCCTATTCAAAGAATATATGTCGTTTGGTTGTAAAATATACGTGAATGAACTTTATGCTGCTACTTACACCCTTCCAGGGCTTCAGTGTGGCCAAGCTGTTTGATTATTTTAACTGTGAGATAGAAAATATTCATGTCATTTGTGTATTACAGAAGCGCTAATGGATCTCAGCTGAAGAATAATTGTTACACTACAGTATGCACATACATTTTCTCACCCACGGGGCATTTTTCTTGCCCTGAGCCAAACTCTGTGTTGAATGGTAGGGGGGGTTGTGAGTGCACATGTTTGCCTGCCTGTTACTGGCAAATTGCTGCTCTGTAATGTTGGGAGCCGCTGGTCTGTTCACACACATGCAGAGGTTTATGAGCTCGTCACACCGTGAATGTGCGTTGCTGGAATACAAGAATGGGGTAGATTAGAATTGGTAAAACCATTTTCTTATTAGCTATGTATATTATATTGTAGGAAAGTTTTCCAGTTCATTGCCTAAACATAAAATATTCAGTATTGTAATCTTACGGATGCCATTTTCTTGACAATGGGTTTCTTGCTTCATTGACCTAAAAAGTTGTTTTTACATATTGGCATGACTCTGCCTTTGCACCATGTTGATAAAATATGATTCTGAGTGATAAGCTTACAGATATGTATGTGTGTGTCTATACGTTTCCCAGGCGCGTTTATGCTTTATAAACTCAGAAATGTAACTGTTGGTCTGATTTTTATGAGATAATTTTGTTGTCATTACAGTTTGTGTATTTTTAGATGATGTTCATGTTTTTGTAGTTTTTGTCTTTAAGTTAGATTAAATCATTGCAATACAAATGCATTTTCCTTAAAAGTAGAGATGTATTAATATTTTACCTTTTGGTACATTTTCCTTAGGTTTGCAGTTAAGTTTGTTTGAAATCAGGCTCACCTACTTAAGGTTTACTTTGATGTCAGCTTCTTGTTTGGTAAAATTTTCCATGAAATGTGTTGTTTGTTGCCATGCTTTACAATTCTGTTGTCCTGCTAATGTCTAATTTAGGTTGTACATGAAAGTATTGATTGAACACCCTTGCTAAAAATACTTACACTCTAGCAGCAGGTTGGGTATACTTACACTGTAGCAGCAGGAAAGTTAAGCCTATACTGTTCTTCTGTGACTAGAATTAATTTATTAGCAGCTACATTCGTAAAACAAACATGAACAAAAGCAAAATCCTGTAATCTTAGAAGTAATGCTTATGGCTCTATGGAGTGGATGAGCTCTCTATTAATGAATGGAGTTCATGTAGTACTATTTACATGTCATTGCCATTAGCATATTTGGGATATATTGTAACTTAATACTCAGGGTACATCATTTTGGCTCTGATCCTGCAGTGACCCCTGTTTGGGCAGAGGGATCCACCTACACAAAACTCGCTGCAGGAACTGGAGCTCAGACATTCATTCTGTAGCCATTAGGCCGATGTTTATCATGAGCATTTGCTGTGTGTGAATGTTTTGTATGTTTTGTTGTTAACCTTTGTGTTTTGTGGCATGCCATATAGGCTTGTGTGTGTGCAGAAAGCTGCAGGGTTGGTGCCTAGAGTAACAGCCAAATACAGTAGTGTATGGCATGATTATTTTGTGAAAAAGAGGTTTTGAAATTGATTTCATCTTGTAACTTAGTGCTGCTGAAAGGTCCTGATCAGCATTTGGGAGTTCCATCTCACTAGGGTCTTGTTATCCTTGCTAGGTTATCTTGTGAATGTTTTGTTGAATGCACAAAACCACCTGGAAGTTTTGTGCATTTCTGTATGCTCACATATAAAAAGCGGAATGCATACTCTATAAGCACATTCTGGAGAACTGAGTGGCAGTTACAAGTTGAAATATACTAGAGGAGGAGATACTCAGGATGGTTCATTTAGTCCCGTAAACTAACCTGTACATGGGAAACAAAAGACAGAATGGCTTGCTCGGTCAGTTTAGACCTTTGGATGAGGTAAACGGGTTGGGTTAAGTGTCTAAGGAAAATTATGGTGGATTAAAAATTCTGTTTTAACTTTCCAGCTGATCAAAACTTAATTAAAACAAATAGTAGGTGCGTGCACATGTTTTGTTGTTGAGGTCAATGTTAGATTGATAAATAGCACGTTTCTGTGATTTGTCTTCTCAGATTTTCATACTACTATTAGTTAGATCCTTTGATACATCATGATTCTGACTCATCCTTCCCTGTGTTCTGCCTCCCCACCCCCCAGTTTGGGTGTAAATTTGGTACAAGATCACATGAATCCCATGCCTTCAAATCCTGTTTTTGTGTTACCTCACTTCCAATCTCACCAGTTAGAAAATGGTCAAACAAGAGAATTTTTGAGCAGATGGTTGACTGTGCCTTTTTTTTTTTTTTTCGGGGGCTAGTACCGCACTTTCACTTCGGTGCTGTCACTTTTTATAAAATGGCCAGGCAAAATTCTCATGAGTTTTATTATGCTCCAGCCTCAACAACTGTACAAATGGTTTGTGTGTGTATATAATATGAGATTGTTTATTGTTTGTAGCGGAAAGAGGGAACTGTGGAGGTGGAAGAAAAAGAGGAGGGGAGAATGGCCTGAGCAGGAGGCAAAACCAAAACAGCTCAACAGTGGCCTGGTAACACAACAGCAGGTCTTTAAAGTCTGGGCCAGCTGTTCATATATGCTTGTTTGGGAACAGAGGCTGTTTTTCCTTGGGGATTTGTAATCCACTGAATTAGCACAAAAATAGTTTTATGTAGGCCCTTGAAAGCCTTTAATTTCTAAAATTTGTCAGTTTTCTGGAAGTTTTCTCTAATATGTCATAGAGTTACGTATCTTCAGGTACATATTCAAAAAATCTATTCTTATTTTGAAGGATTTCAGAATTATTAGAAAACTACTGCTGTTTGTCACTTGCAAAATAAATTGCTTCAAGTTTACAGCAGTTAATGTGTTCACAGATGTTTTATTGATGTGTTGACATACCAGAACCAGATGTAGGTTACAAGAATATGATCTTTTTATGGTGATCGGTGTTACAGCATACTAAAGCCTGTGCTGCTTGTTCGCTCGGTATCCCAGTAGTGTTATAGAATATTACAGCTGATAGTCATGTAGTTACTTAGGTAGATTACACACGCATAACTAGATGAATTTTTGTTTGAAATATGAGAATTACACCAGTTTCTTCTTTCTCAGTTTATGCACCCTCAAAAAAGACTTGGTAGGGTGATGCAATTAGACCTCTCTTGGCACATTATTTCTCGAACAAGTTATAAGGTGACTGTTGGATGATAAATGCAATTCCATTTGCATGGTTTATGAGATACTGCCATCTCTACAGTTACATGAGGAAGGGGGAAATGGCTAATATCTATTTAAAAATAAACAGTCTTTTAATTATGAGTAGTTATGATCTGTAATGAGGAATGCTCTAGGAAATATTTTCACTGATTGGGGGAATGAAGTGCAGTTGCCACTTAAGAGTTTTCAGGCCATCCGTTAAATTTTAGAGGAAAAAATTGATAATCCATTTGCTATTGCATGTGTGTTCGTACATTGCCTTTCTAGCCATTCCTTATCTTCTGAAGGGTAACTAGCCGAGAGAATAATGACTGAATTATTCTGCATGACCAAAAGCCAAAATCTTCAAATGAAAATCCAACGTAGTGCTGCTAGAGATTAACATTTTCATACTTGGATTTTTTTTATTAGAATGGTGTAGATTAGATTGAAGGAAGATTTATTCAGTTCTTTTATCAACCTGGGGTTTATACTTTAAAAATCGCTAAGTGTTTGGTATTAAATGCTGAAAACCTTGTTCTAACTGGTGCTTTTTTGGGGATAATGTTACAGTCTGGAGGCCTTAGTTGAATGTAATTTTGTTATTTTGTTTGGTAGTTTTAATAAAGTATTTTTTTTTAATTTTTTTTTTTAGGAGTAGAAATACAATTTGATTTTATGCTGTTAATTTTTTTTGGCTTATACAAATGATCCTCTCTTATTTTGTCTCTAAGAGGATATTAACTTTTAAGACAGTTGGGTGTACTTTAGCTTTTCCGGACTCCTTTGGCCAGTTTATTGCATTTATGTACCAACATCTCTCTGCCTTAAAAAAAACAAACTAACCAACCCAAAAAACCCCACCAACCAAACCCCCAAATAATATTCTGTATCTGTTACAAAAAAAAGACCAGAAATGAGAAACACTGAAACTGAGTGTCTGTTGAGTGCAATGAAAGTTACTTTAAAAATGTTTTCTCAGATGAGAAAATTATTCTAAATCTTGTATATATATATTATGGCATCAGTCAGGTTTAAAGCCAGAAATTGGAACTCTATCTGCAGCAGATAGCTGTCCATGTAAATCAAAACATCAGCTGGTGAAAGATAAGAGCCTGCTGTGTTTCCTTTGTCTCGGAGAGATGTGCTAACATACTTTGTCTTGGAAGAAGGTTAACAAGCAATATTCCTGTGTTTTCTTTAGCAGTGGAAGGTCGTATTTGCAAAAGGGGCAAGCAAGTGGATTTGATACTGAAAAGCTGTGTTTTTAAAAGAAGAGATTCAAGTGTGACATAGCAGAAACCTGTGCTCTGTCTTGGCTGTGCCAGTAGAGATTCAGTAGAGAATAGAAATAGAAATGTTCATTCCTCTGGGTAGAGAACTGACCACCTTTTCAATAAGAACTCATAGAAGTATACTGGTCAGCAGAAGAACAGTTAGTGCTATTAACACTCAGAACTCCTGAGTTAGCATAGCTTTGGATGAACGGACAATTTCGTGAGGATGCCTTGCTTTGTGTTCTCCTAAGACGCGTCAAAGACTAATAAGTTTAAAAATATGTTCATTGTAACTTAAAGCTCTTACCATAACTGATTTGGGGGGGGAAATCAAACATGGAATATATTTCTCCTGGGACAGACGAGGATGCTTCCCAGATCTTACAGCTGTGATTCAATGCCTTTGCTTAAAAAATAATAAAATATAAATAAAGACAAAACCAAAATAATTTAGGAGGAAAATCACATAGTGAAACTGCGGGCTTCTTTGTGGTGTGGTTTGTTGGTTTTGGTTTTTTTGTTTGGTTGGTTTGGGGTTTTTTTTTGTTTGTTTGTTGGTTTGTTTTGGGTTTTTTGTTTTGGGGTCTTTTCCCCCCCCACTAACCTTGTCGGTGAATTCAGAAATGCTTTGGGGGGGGGGGGGGGAATGCAGACTTCCCATGAAAAATTGGCTTTTGAGAGAGTTAAAATTAACATATGTCACTTTGCATTTGTCTGTCTTGATACTTGTAACAAGCTTTTAGTGTCATCTGAAAAAGTAGTGAGACATATTTTTGTCTTTAGATGTGTGAATAGGGTTAAAGATGACCAGTGCTGATGACCAGCAATGTGTTGCATTGTAAGTTGTTTTTTCCCATACAGATTGTGTATGTGCACTGCATATGGCAGCTTTGTGTTGTCTCTAAACTGAATATAGCCTCAGTACTGTTCTCAAAGCATCCATATAGTCTGCCTACTCAGAAAAGGTGTACTTCAGGAGAAGGGACGTGTATCAAATAGTTTGACTTTTTAAAAATAAAATTTTATAGAACTTGGAATTTAGTTTTAAATCACTGTGGCCTGTAACCTCCAAACTGTGAGCTGCTGTTAAGACTTTCCTTGGAAGTGGTTCTTGGCTTTTTTTGGGAGGCAGGCTGCTGTTAGGATTGATGCCACAATCTGTTTTTAGTACTTGAGTGCAAATGAGGCTATGGGTGAGTCTTGGGAATCCTAATCTGCAAGTAATTCCCCATTTACTATGTTTTAGTCTTGTGTGTTGACTTTGTAAGAAGATATGCATCCTGTTAGCTCATCTGAATGCACCTGCTTTCCTTGGAGCTCATCTCTTTAATGTTTGAAAGGACCTTTCCAGATGTAGCGTCTATGAAAAAGGGGCTCGAAAGATCAAAAAGTGACTGCCTCTAAAACTGAAAGGATGTATCACCTTTGTATAAGTCTGGACGAAGAAGACAGGAAAGAAAAAGCGGAGCTGCCCTGCAGTGATTATAAAACATATCAAGTTTTGAAAAACACAATTAAAAAGGAAAGGTGATTGTGGGGTTTTTTGTTTGTTTGGTATCAGCAAATCTCATGACCACATGGGAAGCTTCTGCTGAAGAAACTGTGGAACATGCAACTGCAGGAGGGGGAAACTGAAATATAGAAGTGGCATTACAATGGAGCGTACAGATCAGTCAGCTATATTATGGGGTCAGTTGCACCTCCAAATTATTTGAATATGTTTTGGCTCATTTGGTTTCTGTGAACTTGGATTAGATGCCTGACTTAGATCTTGCATTATAGGGCTAATACAATTGCTTCTAGTTGTGCTTCTAGAATCTCAAGTTCACTGTATGTCCACCTATGTAAGGAGGGACGGAACATTAATGGTGGTAAGAGTTTTTAACTTTTAACTTTAACCCTTCACTTGTAAATATTTTGCTTTATTTTCATTTTGTGATATATTAAAATATACCATATAAGTCAAATTTGTAAACCACTCAGTTTGGAAATGGCTTGAACTTTTAAAACCTTCAGATATTCATATTTGGGACTAAGGAAATAATTTAATTTTGGAGATCTTTGTTGGGAAAGCAAAAGCTATTTTTTGCTTTGCTTTCCTGTGTGATCTCATTTGCTTACATTTTTTTGGCATCTTCACTTACTGGATTTGCTATTACTTTAGAGACTTTAAGGCATTGGTGATACTGTCTTTTCCCTTAGCTCCTAGTATAGATTTGAGTCCTTTGTTCTACGGCTCTTGGATCTGCTGGGGTAAGTGACTTGGTATCTGGGGAGGGGCAGAATGTGGTGGATGTTCTCAGAGTTCTTTTTGTAAAGCACTTTTCACAGTCCCTGGGCTTGCAGAAACTGGATTATTTTCAAATTTTGCAATAATTAAGTGAATTTTATTGACTTGAATAATAGGCATAATAAATGTATTAATTAAAACATCTCTGCTTTCAAAAACATGCCACTTAAAAGGCTGGGATACAGTAAGAAAATGAGGCGTGAGTAACCATTAAGGATATATACGGTTACACTTAGAACAGAATTCCTGTGTAGAAGACTAGAAAATAGACTGAAAATTAACATTTCGCAAAAAGTCCTCTAAGAGGAAATTCCTAAAGGAGAACTTCATTCTTGAGATTAATTAAATGAAAGATTAGAAATTCTCTAGATGGCTGTAAGCTATTTAATAAGACTGAAGTAAGCAATTAAAAGACTCAGTTGTAGTTACCAGCAGAGGCATTGCCTTCTTTTTATGACTCTGGTGCTGCTCCCCCTCCCCATCACATATGCTCTGTCTCCT
Organism: Strigops habroptila; assembly: GCF_004027225.2. NCBI lineage: Eukaryota > Metazoa > Chordata > Aves > Psittaciformes > Psittacidae > Strigops > Strigops habroptila. Next base: position 55,916,179 of record NC_044281.2, on the reverse strand, counting down.
TTTACAGGAAAGCTGTGTGTGATGCTCATTAATGCTAGATGTTTTCTGCAGAAGAATTTTCATAAAAAGCATCCCTCTCTGAATAAGGGTAATGTAGATGATTACTTCTTTGGCATTGAAAACACATACACAGTCCTGAGAAAACAGAAATAAAAGTGCTTTGTAGGAATTATACTAATGAAATGTATGTGATAGAGTAGCTTGAAAGAGAAAGCTGATTAACATCTGAAACTTCAGCTAACATTTAGCCACCTTTGAATAGAAGTTGTGTTGCCAATAAAGCTATTTTGTCAAATCTCCGGTTTCCATTTCTAAGTCACATTGATGTAAGCATTTTTCAATCCACCTCTTTACAGTATTTCCCTCCCCCCCTATATCTTCCAGACGAACAGATTAATTCAGACTGTTCTGGGAAATGATTATACTTACTCTGGTATCTGCAAAAGGCATTTTTCACTTATGACTTTCTTGTTCATTCTGAATATGTTTTGCATTCTGCTGCACCTGGTGTACCGTGACAATTGTGTGCGCTTTAGCAGTTGTATGCAATAAGCTGGGATGTGTTGTATCACCAGAGATCCATCCCTCGTCTGAGGGCAGTGTGTGATAGCAAATCATGTCATCGGGTTAGGGAAAAAAAAATATATAACTGCAGATTGACACTAGATTCCCCAAGATTGAAGTAGTTGCCATAGTTCAGCAGAATTACTGTGCTACAAGTAAATGAGAAAAATAGACAAAACGAATCCTTACATATACCAAGTAGTGCTAGTATGATAATTTTGTTTCAAAATAAGTTACTGACTACTTAAGTCATTAAAGAGAAGAGCACGCTATTTGTGAGAAGTTTATGAGAAAACAGATGTGGTCTTCAGTGAAAATAAAGATAGACTGATATAGCAGTTCTGAAGGTAAATGTCTTATCGCTATGTTTTTTTCTGCAGTAAACGGAAAGCCATATTCTAAAAATCTGCTTTCCAGACTTATATGACTATAATTAGTACTCAGAAAAAGCCACAGTGAAATCTTTTCTTTTGGCAATGTATAAATATCCTTATTTTCATAATGTTTAAGATGAAAACATAATCCATTGTCAGACTTTAAAGCAAAATTCTAAAAAGGAAGGGATGCCTTTCTTAGTGGCTGTTTATTTCCTTTATAATAGTTCTTTTTGTCTAAGTAAAAATAATAAAGAATGCTGACTAATTATTACTAAAATAAATCTGCCTCTTTTTTTTTTTTGGTAGCTTTCGAAGTGTGGAAATGGGCTTGCAGCCCACTTTGCTATGTACAATTAATAGAAACCAAATTGTACTTTGAAGGCCTAACATTTCTGAAGTTGAGGTAGGATTCCTTGTCCTGTAACGGATTTCTCTCCTTACAGTGTTGGTGGGATATCCAGTTGCCTTGCAAATGCTTTAAAGTGTATTAAGAATGGCATAAAAATGAATGAATGCTTAGGAACGAGGGCAGTAGAGACGCAGATCTCAAACCTTCAATGCACTTCCAGCACATGCAAAGAATGTTCTACAATATACGTATTCTTAATAACTATATTAACTAATGTTGCCTAAAATCAGTAGAGAATTAGCTTTCAGAAGTGTATCTGTTTAGTGTCCATAATATAATTAACATATATTGTAGACTTCAGGTTTATCTGTGCACATGGTAAATAAAATATCTTCATATTGTATAAGGGACAAAAGGATGGAGTGTAAATGTTTTAAAAATCTGTAACACTAAACCCGTGTTTTACTAGAAAATATATTTGAAGAGTATCACAAGATTTTTTAAAACAATATTTGAGGAGCACATAGCAATGTTCATGCTTCCTCTTCAAGAGTGAAAGGGAAATGTATGTTGTACAAGACTCCATCGTTTCTGCCAAACAGTGTGGTACATGCTAGCACTTCAAAAAAATGTTGAAATGCTCTGTTGACTTTTTGAAACTTTTTTTGGCAACAGTACACTTTCCATTTATTTTGTCCCTTGTTTAACAGTTTTTGTGTGTGTTTTCAAAAGCTCTTCCATTCACCATTCAAGGAATTCAATAGAATTCTAATAGGAACTGCACATAAATAACTACAGAAATCAATGCTTCAATTCAGCCAAGAGTTTTTTGTGACTTCAAAAGCCACAAGAGCATTTATTATTAGAAACATACAATTGACTTTTCTTGTATTATCTTTTTGCATAGTGATTTGTTTTTTACCACCACAACAAGATGTTTGACGGTTTCATTTGAAAATGATGTATTTACATTTGGCATTCCAAAACAGTGTAATTTTTATCTTTTCTGTGACGCTCTCATCATGTTAATTTGCATGTTCAGCTCCGTGCAAAGATTGTTAGTGAAATACTCAGTGGTGAATTTCTCCTCAGAGGTCAAGCAAATATTAAGTGTAGTTTCCTGTTCCTGTATTGTAATGAAAATCTAAAGAAATCTTTAATGAGTGGAGTTTTTGGGTTAATTTTTGTCTGTTCAGCTCATGCAATGTAAAACATATCCTCTCTTCTGAAATTCTCCATTTCCTGACTATAGCAACTACAGAAGTAACCAGCCTGCAATAGCACAGGGTTGTCTTGGAAGTACTTCCAACCTTTACTATTCACTTTACACCTCAGGTCGTGTCAGCTGTAATGGTCTTTTTGGTCCTGAAGATTTTAGATGGGTTAAAGAAAGTGAGATGGTCTCAAAGGGAATTGTTCGAGCACACTAGAAGCTTCAGAAAATTGATGCTGCTTTTCTTTTGAAATAGCCCCAAGATGATGTGACATGAAATACAGTGCTTTGTGTTCAGTAGTGTACTGCTTTCTAAATGGACCCCTTGAGTGCTGTGGCTGTTGGGCAGCTCTTGTGCACAGTTTCCATCAGGTTATCATCTTGGGTGGAAAGCATATCCAAAAGGAAACAAGATTTTGCTCTGGTTGTCAGGAGGGTAACTCGTTGATTAATGGATTTTTCTGCATTAAAATTTTGTTTTTCACTGTTGCTGATAGTTTGAAAAACAAAGTCAAGTTAACAGCAGGAGCTTTTAGATTGCAGTAGCCTTTTCCCCCCACCCCCAACCTCCTAATTCCTGCTCACCAGCCAGGCTGGTTCTGCGTGAGGATGATGTCATGTTAGGAACTGCTTTGTAGAATTTCACCTTGGAACCAGCTGGTGCCATGACTTGTGTCTCTCCCGGCCCCCCATTACCTTGAGATGCAGACCAGCAGTCCCATCCTCATCTGCCTTGTTGTTGCATGAGCAGGTGTTGGCGGTGGGTGCATGTTTTGGTGCTTGAAACTAGATGGAGAGGTAGGGAAGCATGGCCTGTCCTAATATTTGGAGTGGAAAGACTGTGTAGGTGAAACTTACACTGCACTTTGAGGAAGGTTTTAATGGTGATGAGGGGAAGGAGAGGCAAGGTAGAACATGGTGAGGAGCAAGACTAGTTCCTGTGTAATAACTGTAGTTCCATTAGTGTTCAATGTTGTCATTTGGAATTATATGCATTTAGGATTTGAGTGCTGCCATGGTGTTATCTTAGAAAAAAGATAAAGGAAGGGAAGTCAGACCTTCTGTTGGTTCCTCAAAGTTCTTCCCCACTTCCTTTTACCACTTCTGTATAATTCAGGTTGCATTTGAGTCAGCTGCTTTCATCTTGACACTTGTGTCGTTCAAGTATCCACAAAGTTAGTATGCTAATGTCTGCATGTCAACTGACTGATAGGTGTACCAAAACCTATCTTATGTTTGTCTGTGCAACATAAAGCTTCTTTTAATTTCACTGGCTGTTCAGCATTTACAGAAACAAGATAATGGAATGCTGCTGGCACAGTTTCTAAGCCTAATGTCTGAAGTTTATTAAACATGGTTTTCTTCCTGAAACACACTCTGGCCCTTCCTCTGTTCTTGTAGGTGCTTGGTATTTAACTGATATGTAAGCCGGAATGAAAGGAATAATAATGGGTATCTAAAAATTATGATTTTGTTATGGAAACTTGGTTCTGTTAAGGGGCAAAAAAGGCTTTTTAGCTTTGTCTGAAAGTAAGCATTCATTGTATTTTTAGGTTTGTGAGTCTTCTGCTTCCTTATGAAACCCAGCTTATGACAGTAAGCAAGACAAACCAGACACCTCATGTTTTTCTTGAAGCCATCATGGGTATAATGCATCCCCTCTTGCACTGCTGCTTTTACATAGCTAATCCCAAATGTACCAGTAGAAAGGAGAAAAACATCCGTAATTTGTTTTGAATGCAGGAAAGAGAAACAGAAGAGAAAAGAAACAGAAAAGAGAAGTGGGGGGGGGGGGGGGGGGGCATGACTGGGAAAGAAACAGTCTTCCTAACTCTTGCAAGTAGTTGCCAGAAAACCTGAAGCGTGGAGGTATTAAAATACATTATTGATATGGAGCAACAAAGACTTTATTGCTTGATACAGCATACTGTGTTTCATAGCTCCACCATATCATGTAATCCCTTGTATTGAACATCGTTTCAAATTTGGTGAGGTTCCTTATACCCTGTTTGTAGAACAGGGGGTTAGAAATTTACCTTGGACACAAAAAATATTGTCTTAAATTTGGATTAAATTCTTCTCTGATTGCTTTATTCATTGTGTTTTGTACTCATCATTCATTTTCCAGAAGTGCTTTCTTCTGCCTGGACAGTGTGTCTGTGAGATTGTTGCTCTCCTCCATATCCTTTAGAAACAAATATCTAATTGGTTCTTAATAAATGTTCCATCAGCTATATATGGAGAAAAAATTGTGTTTTGAAGTGCTTGGAAACTAATACATGCAGTTTTTGCAGTCTCAGGTGAATCAATCTGAATTCTTTCTGGTTTATCATTATTGTGTTTTTTCAAGTATTTCATTTTGGTACTGAAACAGTCTCTTGACTGTTCTTAATTGATTTATGTCTCTCTTTTTAGCAGAAAAAAAAAAAAAAAGTTTGAGCTTTTGCAGTACAGAGCAGCATGAGAGAGGACCTTCATCTGTCCTGTGGACTGTGTGCCTGACTAAGCATCCTCATATGAGGAATTCCCTGTCTACAAGAGCATGACATAGCTGGTTTATGTTTGCATCTTATGACCTACTAAAAATATTCTCTTCCCTTCCCACTTACCTTCTAAGATCCTTGTCTGCAGAATTGGTATAAAACGACTTTGTATACAATATATATATTTTTGCAGTGGATTATGCCTGCTTGAGAGAGTATAGAAGTTGTCCAAACTTGTAAAAGAAATGTATGTTTTTGGAAGATAGTTTTCTACGTAGGTTTCTGAGAATAAATGTTGTTCTTGTGTTCTGGAGACACTAATGACAGTAAGAATTATTTCTTTTTCCTAAGCTTACACTTGTTTTACTGTGAATGAAATAGATCTTAATGAAGTCTCAGTAAATGACTGGATACAGTGTTCATGAGGAGTTATGGAAATTACTGAGATTAGCAAAGAAAGCACAAATTGGATCAGAAGCTGACCATAGAGAAGACTGCAAATGGCTATACCATAAAAGCAACTAACAGGATGGAGACAGATTATTAGTCATGCTCTTCAAATATCAGTCTTGAAATTAATCCTGTCTCATTACATTCCTTAACAACCTTGGTGCAAGAAATATGTCTCTTCTTATTAAAAGCTGTAGATAACTCAGAGTTCAGAATTTCTTCAATTTTTTTTTTTTTTCCCTGTAAGGAAATTAAGATAAACTCATAGATTTAAGTACTAAAAAAAATCAGTACAATTTAATGATATGAAATCAAGTATTTAAGGCATAAGAACAGATCTTTGGTTGAAGAATCATGAATTGGTAAGTAGGATACGAATATGGAAATGCTGAGAGTAATTAAGTAACAACTCCCAGTATGAAGTACCAGCAAGGCTTAACCCACTGAATAGTTGTCAGTGGTTCACTGTCAGAGCAGGATGTACCTAATAATTTCTGCACTCTCTCTGCACTGGCTTATGATTTTGTTACTGGCTTGGATAATGCAAGAGAATTGGGAATAGCACATCTAAAGTTTCACCCGAAGCATCAGCTAGGGGTGACTGTGAATATATCCAAGGAAAAAGTTTCAGTGCAGAATATTTACCTTTTTTTTTTTTTTTGGTTGTTGTTGTAAGCTTGTCAAGGCAAAGTAGGATCAAATTCATTAGTGTCTGTAGAACATAGAGTGTGTCTTTTAAAAATGAATTTAGAAATACATAGCAGCTTCTCATAGCAGCCTTCCAGTATCTGAAGGGGGCCCACAAGGTTGCCGGAGAGGGACTCTTCATCAAGGACTGTAGCAATAGGACAAGGGGTGGCGGGTTTAAACTTAAACAGGAGAAGTTCAGGTTAGATGAAAGGAAGAAGTTCTTTACTGTGAGGGTGGTGAGGCACTGGAACAGGTTGCCCAAGGATATTGTGAATGCCCCATCCCTGGAAGTGTTCAATGCCAGGTTGGAAAGGGCCTTCGGCAACCTGGTATGGAGGAAGGTGTCCCTGCTTGTGGCAGGGGGATTGGAACTAGATGATATTAAGGTCCTTTCCAACCTTACCCATTCTATGATTCTAAAACTATTTTCCAAGAAATATATCAATCATTTTAAAGTTTAGGCAGTTTCTCTTGCACAGTTTTTTTCCAGACTTTCTTTACTTTTTGTATGAGAATACACCTGGAAACAAAAAGCGTTCTTTGAGAGTTTTGAAATGTCTTAACTTTTAAAAGGAATTACATAAATCAAGTTTCAACTCCAAGACACATTTATGATTTTAATGTTAAAAACTTAGTTTTAACAGTAACCTGTATTATAATTAGATAGAACTTCTGGCAACAAACTGTAATAATGGCCTCATACTTCAGGACATTTGTGCTGGAACCAGCTGAGGTTGTAAAAGAAATTCTATCTCTGTCCCCATTTCTCTGAAAAAGAATGTTGGTGCTCAGTCCCATATTGGGACAGCCAAAAGGCTGATCAACAGGAACATCTGGATCCGACTGTCAAATGGCCTTGTGTGGCAATACAGCTAATTGCAGCTCACCCTTAACATGTGTCCTAGTTCAGATTTACAGCATTTGCAATATGATTATCATTCTGTTATGCCTTTTTTTTTTTTTTTTTTTTTACTCCTTCTTTTCCTTTTTCTCTCTCTTAAGAGTTTGTAAAAATATAGGAAGGGGAAGAAACCCTTTGTTTCTGAGCAATTCATGTAATTTTAATAATTGTGTGGAGTAGATAATATTCTTTAAAGGCTTTAATACATCTGCTGCGTGGACTGGTCTGTCTGTCTCAAACACTTTCCATGCCAACAATGTGCCAAGGTGAGCTGATGATGTGCTTTAAACCTTAAGGGTGTTTGGAATGCCTTTGATGAATTGTGTTTCCTTTAGGATTTCTGTTCCTGCTTGTCTTTAGTCTCACCTGAGCTTACTTGGATCAGCTCTATTGCAATACAAAAAAATGTACAGAATTTGTCTGCATAGGAATTTCTTGTAAAATAAAATTCTGCAACAAGCAAAGTCATTATTTCAAACCTGTTCTTATGGATGTTCTTATTCCCTGTTGAGCGTCTCATTGACTTTTGGTTGAATTCTCTTCCGAAGTCAAATAAAACCAGTGTTAATGTTGAATAAATGGGTGCTGTTTTGGATTATGTTATGTTATGGATTATGTTGGATTATGAGAACGAAGGAAGAAAAAAGAGAAAGAAAAAGATGTGTTAGATTTTTAGTAAACTGACTCAGAACCTGGACATCTGAAATGATTTGTCTTGAACTTCTGGGGGAGGCAGAAGTTTCTTTCTCAAGGAAGAAGATTTTTGTGAAGTCTTTTATGCATCTTAAACATCCTAACTATCAAATTACAGGAAAGCACAAAATATCAATGTGTATGGGACATAAAATGAGTAAATATATTTCATGTGATAGTTAAATTTTACATGACTTGGGCTCCTAAGCACTTACACCAGTTCTGAAAAGTAAAGTTACAGTGTTATTTCAATGTCAATTTCTCTGCATTTGTTTTAGAAAGAAAACTTAGTTTTCTAAATCAGTTAAATGGTTTTGAAGAGTTCATTTGCCATCCGAAAGGCATTTTTCAGCTTGTAACCTAAAGCTAAGCTGTCTAATAGATAGTTGCAGCTAAAAATATATAGAGATCTTAATACTTCTCCTTTGTGCCCAATTAAACATTGACTACTGTGTATAAATATTTTTCTTCTGTAGCAATTACTGTTCCAGGACCTGCACCCTTGCTGGTGTAGTCATTTTCCAGATGTAAACTCAGCCACATGTATTTAAGCCTATGTCACCTCAACTCTTTTCATGGACGATAGCAGTAATACATCCCTTGAGCACCATAAGCCCTCTGAAGCAAGGTTCTCTATGGCTATGTAGATTCCTACACAAATTTTTTAATGGACTAAATGGGTAAATGTTATTAATACTTAGCCTTTTCAGAGGATGTATACATTCACTGACATCTTAAGAGTTGTGTTCATACATCAGAACCTTTCTGAATAGTAGTATTAGCACATTAAATCTTTCACTTACAAAGGTTTTGGCCCTTACTGTTGAGAAGAGAAACTTAAGAGCATCTGTATAAGTGGTGCAGCTCCCCAAACCTGTAGGGAGCCTGCAGCAGTTCCTAGAGGCAGATTGTTTCATCCACTTTAATTGTTTTTGCCTTTCTAATTCCAGTGCCACCATCTTTGTACTTCTCATGATCTCCTGCTGTCGCCAGGTTGTGATAGAGGTGGGTGGTAGTTGCTGTGGTTTTTGGCTAGTGTGGTGCAGCAGAAGCAATTGCACAGAGAGGTCGAGATCTAAGATGCTCCATTCAAATAACTGTTAGACACAGCTGATAATGACAGAAGTTTGGAAGGGGAGGAGCAGATCCTGCTTTATCTCCTCCTGCTGCTGTTTTTCTGTTTTACCCACAACCGGGCATAGGTACAGGCCTTTGGAGTCCATCCCCGTACCACTACATGGTATTTTCAGGTAGGAGAAGATGTATCATCAAGCAGCAACATAATCAGCTTGGCCTCGCCTGTCCCACCCCCTACTGCCTCAGCTGAAAGTTTTATACCAGTTACATTTGATGCACTAATGTGAAAATCTTCATGGCACAACATCTGTAATCTGTCTTTTATTTTCACACATCAGAATATCATGCATTTTGTTTTACTGACAAAAAGCAGCAATGGTGATTTTCAATATCTATTTAGACTTGGACATCTGCAAGGTAATTTATTATGAATTAAAAGTCTAGACTCTAGCAATAGTCTGGCAAATAGTAAAACTGAATAAGAAATTTAAGTGAAAGTTTCAGTTAGGGAGACGAATTGTAGAAAATTATATTAGCACCAACTACAACAGGAAAGTCTGTTTTTCTGGAAAGGTTTGCCAAAGTCATTGATGAAGATAAAATCCAGTCTTTCCTGAGCTGCTTTGTGTGATTGTGTGCCAAAGATGATATGCTAAAGGGATCACAGACTTTACGCCAAGTTCTGCAGGATTTAAGGATTGCTTGTTAACTAGAGGAGGAAATTTTTTCTTTGCATAAATTAACCTTTCTTCTAACAATTTATCTTTTGTTTATGTATTACTGTTCCTTGTTCATTTACACTGTCATCATCATTCCCCCTTCCCCCTATGCACTAGTCACTTCTCATTCCATGAGGAGAAAAATTCTGCTTCAAAAGGGCTGGCACAGCATGTGCTGCAGATAAGAATCCGAGTGCTGCGTTGGATCAGATTAAAGATCCAGAACTCAGTAATCCTGACAGTGATGAATAACATGGAGAAGTGTAAGACGCAGGTCCTGTACACAGTGAACCTTCCTTGGTGTAGTCACATACAAACTGTTTATAAATCAGTTTCCTAGTTTTGTTTGGTTTTAAGATGTAGGTACTGATGGCTATAACTTCTATTCTGTAGGAGATGTAACTATTTTTAAATGTTCATGGTAAACCCAAAAGCATTTCCGGTGTCTTTCAGGCGATGAAGTACTGGACTGAAAAGGAAGCTACTAGAGGGTTATCTTTTAAATAGAGTATTGTATAAGCCTTAGTATTCGTTTTCATAGCAAAAGAGCAAACAAGCATACATTTGAAATTGTGAGGATCATGTTGTTGATACATATGGCATGTAACTATTATAAAAGACCTCATTCTCATGCCAGTCCTGATAAGAACAGTGAGAGATGTATGACCAGTGTGGGCTGCTGCCACTGACTCACTGTGTAATGACAGGCAAATTACTCAGTTTTCTGCATCTTGTTCTACTTCTTTAGAAACAAGAAATATTGTTTCCCAGTAAAAACTCTTTGAGATCCTTGGATAAAGGAGGAGTTTGGGGTTGTTTTTTTTTGGTACGCCTACTGAGTATATAAATTTGAAGTGAGAAAATGCAGCAAATACCAGGTTATATGCAAGTCTTTTACCAGTACAGACACAATATGATGAGTCTTGCTTCTCATTCTGCATTGTATTACATCACCTTGTGCTCCTGAAGACCTCTGTAAAGCACAAGTGAAAAGATGGGTTTAGGTCAGACTTGGCACTTGAGTCTGTGTTCTGTTTAAGCCTTTTTATAGGTAAGTACAGCTTCAGTAAAACTCTAACATGTGCATTGATAACTACCATTCTGTTTTCTTTGATACCCCAGACACTGTACCAGATGAAATAGTACATGGAGCCTTTTAGAGCCGTTTTCTATCAATCTCTATCACCTCTTTTATGTAATATCTTTGGCTATGTTTTATCACTGAATCTTCATGTTTTGGGAAACTTCACCTTTCCAGACTTGTCTGGGTTAACACTATAGTCTTAATCTTTCCTCTGGTACCTCGTGAAACAAAATACAAATTAATGATTCAGACACCACAAAACAAATCACATGCCACTTGTTTCTTCCCAACTATTCTTCATTGTCATTGTTTGCTGTATTGTATGCAAGTCCTTGTATATTCGGTAGTGAAAGAGACCTAAATAATGCAGGAGATTTTAACAGGGGTCAGTAGCAGATAAATGGAGAAATGATACAACAGTTTCAGCTATATGCAGAATACTATTTGGATAAACATAAAAAGAATGCCATTATTTCAGCACTGACATGTGGAAGTTAACGTGATGTATGGTTTGATTTTTTAATAAATTCAGACTTGCTTTGTGGTAGTTGATAAATAGCTGTGGAAGTGGTAGAGGGTACATGAAATTTCTGGTCTCTGATGCTTCAAGGAAGAATATGCTGTTCTCTCTTTTTGTGATTGCCCCTTTGATTTTGCATCTTTATCCCTTTCCATTCTATTTATCATCATTTTTCATCACTTTTTTAAATACTGACTTCCTTAGACCTCCCCCCCCCCATCCCAGAGTGTCTGCTTTAGCTTCATTATTAAAAAAATAACAAAAATTCATCCCATCAGTGACTGCAGCTATCACCCCATTTTATCTGGTCATGTTCTGTCCCAAATTCAGTAAATACACAATAAAAAGCCTTTGGTTTTGAATTTCTTTATGTTTTCTCCCACCTTTTCACCATTTCCCAGTCTTGAAATTGCTTTTACTGAAATGAATGATCTTTACTTGGCTGGATGCTAATACTTTTACTCAGTTTTTGTTGTTTTGAACATGAAAGAAGCAGCTTCCCCCCTTTGTGGCCACCTGCTGTCCTTGTGCTGCAGTAGTGCTTATGCTGCTGCACAGTGAACTGTTTTGGGGAATTGGTTTGTCTGAAAAATAGTTTTGCCGAAATTGTGTTGCTTCTTAATTCCCCACTCTGATTTACCATATGGCTGTACAAATGGCTATGTCAGCAGTAGGGAGAGGATGATGCAAGGCTGGAAATGAGAGTCCAGACTCAGGAGTAGGTCAAGAATGCTGTGTTAGCTAGTGGTGCCAGGTTATGTCAAAATAAAGAGTTCATCAGAGTAAAGTCTAATTGTCTCTGACGTGATCACATCCCACTTCTGTAAATTCTGATCTCCGCTGCTTTTTTTTCTTAATGTGTCTCCCTCTCCCCCTTATTGTTTAATGTATTTTCCAACTCTGTTCATCTTTTTCTTACAATTGATCAGTAAGATCACTAGAAGCCTCCATTTTTAAGTGTACATAGGAGGTGGAACCTGTCATCCTCAGAACATGTTGAAAACCTCCTATTTAAATCATTTGGGTGGGCCTCATTAGTCAAACCTCTATTATTATTTGGAAATACCTGTCAAATAATTATGATAAGGTTTAGACTGATAAGCTGTTGGAGTTGGATATGTAGAAGTTTCAAAAGAATTATTCAGATCAGTAGTTTTCCAAGGCAGCACAGAGTGATACCTGTTCAGTGTGAAATTTTAAAGACCTCAGCCATTTTTGGTAGAGTCATTGGCAATAAAAAAGATGTAATATAACCTCATCTATTTTCATAGTGTCTTTCCACCAGGGACCAGATACCTTCACAAGACATAATTTTGCTTTTCACGTTCCTGAAATCACAAGATGCTGTTTGTGTATAAACAAATGCACTAAATAATCCCACTCTTTCCCTTAGTCTCCAGAGACGCACTCCCATTAGTCTGCAGCTGAGTTATTAGTAGCAGCATAGAAGTGTTTGTGGGTTGTTTTTATTTTTGAGAAGGGGGGGAAGAGGGTGGTTTGTTTACACATACTAAACTGATTCAGAAATGATGAAATATACATCTCAAGTTACCTGCAAAGCTGGGCTTTTTCAAATGTGAGCTTTGGTTAAGGCCTACAAAGAGTATGACGTCATGTCTAAATCCAACTCTCTATACTCCTGCAGTACTGGGTATATAGATGTTCTGGCTCAAGCCAAATCTGTATGTAATGGTGCATCTGCATGTGTTTAAGTCTCAAAGTGTTTCAGCTAACCTAGGAGTATCTTCTGTTGTTCTTAAAAAAAAAAAAAAAAAAATCATGTAAATTGTTCCCTCTATTCCTTTATTTACTTGGAAAAAAAGTAACCAAAAAAGTGGCATCATTAACAGTGTGATAGATATCACTGAGACAGTTTCTGCGGCTCTGCTTTGATATTCAACTGTGTACCTCTGGTCAGTCATATGAGCTGTAGTTCATTGTGTTGTCCTTGCCTTCTGTCTGGCTATCACAGTCCTGATTATTTGCTTTCAAAATTTCCATGTGTGTCTAGGTCTAAAGGATCAATCTTTGGTTCTTTCAAAGACCAAACCACTAAGTAAGAGAAAAATACGAGCTTAATGCACCAAACCAAACTTGATCGTACAGATGATCATTCTGTTTTGGTTTTTTTTTGGTCATTTTCTGAACTTCAGTACCAGGATTTGATGCACTGCCCGTGTGAAGGTCCCCTTATGAACTATTGAATTCCCCCTTCTTGAAGTATAACCCCAAATCAGAAATGGAGAACAGACTATTCTGTGTCACATCAAATGTAAATAAATACGTCTTTTTGTGGGTTTATGTTCCACGAGTCTCTACACCTTCTCCCAAAATATCCTGAGGTGCTATTTTGTGTGCACTTGGAGATCTGATGTCGTTGTTGTAAGACTGGCAGCACTCCTCTGCCTGGTAGCATTTACTGTCATCTTCCTTCTATTCTCAGTAGTCATGTAATACCTTTTTAGCCTGTATCTGTTCTGTACTTGCTGGTACCTGCTGATAACATGGTTCTTACTGCCTGCTCTTTTCCATAAGCCCTTGAACACTGTTCTCTTTTTCCCTACTGAAAGGAAGGCATGATATTCATTCAGGAGTTGCACTTGGATTCCTGGGGTGATATTTTCTTGAATTGCTGGCAGTGGAGATAGTGGTTGTGTTCTCTTTACCTAGAAGTTGCTGTCAAATAGTCAGTGTTCTATTTCTCCCCTGTTGCCTTGCCTAGATTTTATGTGCTTTCCATAGATGTTGTATTTTTGTCTGAAAGTATTCTGAAAACAGGCATTTAACTAAAGGTTCTCTGATCTCCCTTAACTCTGATACAGTTATCCTGGAAAGTGATTTTGTGTTTTCTTAAATTATCTATCAATCATATTCAACAGAGAACTGAAAGGAACTCCATAGTGAAGCCAACAAAACGGGAAAACAAGCTAACTACAAAAGTGTTACTAGTTACTTATAGTAGTGTTTTTTCCTGTTTTATTTTAGATAAATGTTAAAAGGGGATAAAAAACCCCTTTTTTCCCATCCCTTGTGGTTCAGACTGAAAACTGAACAGTCCATGGAATTGCAAGATAAGATGTAAGAAACAGATATGCAGTATTATTAAAACTTGCCATATAATGGCTCCTCGCACGCCAGCTAGCAATATCTTCACAAATAATTTTTCAGAGGAATGTAACTGCAAATTTACAAAATGGCTTAGTAGAATATATAGTGGTTGTTCATAGATGTTAGATATTTTGCTGTAGTGACCACCTTGTGTCAGAAATGTACCTGTAGCCTATATATCTGTTGGAAAAAAAAAAAAAAAAGCCTACCACAAAGTCTGCATAAGCTGTAGGTTTGGGTATCTGTGCTCTTCAGTTACTTATTTTGGGTTTCTTCAGAGCTAGATGAGATTTTTCTGCACTCACATGAGCTCTGTCAGCACTTGTTCAGTCTAGTTGGCACCTCTTCATTTCTCTGGGTTGTTTTTTTTTTCTTTTCAGCAGATTTTCTTAGAGAAAGGCGGATGATCTAACACTGTGAAGAAATTCTAATTCATGTTTCTCTTTATATACTTCCAGAGGACAGATGGACATGTCTGTTATTTAATAATGCTCATGTTACATCCTTTGTAGGGAATCAGAATAGCTCCTAGCAGTCTGCCTGCCTGTCAGTAGCAGACACAAGCTTCTTGCTGGTTTTGTGTTAAAGAACAGGGATTTCTGCTCTGCAGGCTCCAGCATTCAGAGTTTGAGAACAGCACATTCTCGGATGGGCATTGTAGATTCCTCATACTCCTGGCTGCTGAGAAGTTCTCTTTCTGTGAGAGATTTTTGGGTGACCTTCTGGTAAATAAACATGCTGTGCTGGTGCTTGGAGAATGGGAGCTGCTTTTTGAAAGGGATAAGGCGGTGTTGGCAGTAACTCTTTACTGTTGCCCCTCTCTCTCATGCACATAACATCACACTCATTCTTAAGGCATTGCCAGAGCATCCTGACACCAGCAACTGAATCTGGAAAAGCAAGCTTTGTTTCATTCTTTCCTCTGAATATCTGAGTGTTCTTCAGCTCTCACTATTCTTTGGCTTGCCTTCTGAGCCACCCCACTATCAACAAACACTTAAGGAGTGGCATGGTGCATGGCACTGGCTACCTGCTGTTTCACGAGTGGTGGGTAATGTTCTTGGCAGCCTCAGTTCAGTAATTGAGTGGTCCAGCCAGAACTGCATTCTTGCTCTCTGGCTTCCCAGTCTTCATTTTGAACCTGCTAGCACTGACTTCAGAGGAGGGCACTGGACAAAGCTGAAACTTCTCAAACCTTTACAGGACTGTAAAAGGACGCATCAGTCTGTGTGTTTCTGCTCTCCTTGCAACTTCTTGGAGCCACCAAACCTTTTCCAGTTATGGGTCATTAGAGTCTCCTTCCTGTGATGTAGGGAATAAATTGTATGCAGTTGTCACATCTTTCCACAGAAGGTATCAACAGTTTCATGGTGGACCAGGATGTTGGTGTTTCTTGGTTTGCTGACAGTTCTGAGGCTGTTGAACTCTGACATTGGCAGCCCACCTCAGCAAGTGCATGGTTTTATCTAGATGACTAGTCAGTATTTGCCAACCCATAGTGACAGATGCTTGCTGAAGTGTACTTGTTCTGAAGTCAGTACTGCTAATGCTGGTATGGTGGCTGGAATGCAGAAATGATAATCTGAACTTTGTTGACTAAAGTACTGCCCATAATCATAGTGCAAATGTAACTATTTATTTCTCCTTTGTATGCTATTAAAGAACGCAATTTCTGTCTGCTCCAGGTTTATTCTCCATTTCATGGGTTGAAATTTTTTGCCTTTTTGTAGTAGGGCAAGCTTGTTCATCTAAGTCATGGATCCTCTAATTATATCAGGAAGGACTTAACTGGGAAAACCAAACTAAGTGGTTAGTGGTTTGGTTTTGGCTTGGCATTCTTAATCTTCATGAGCCTTACTATTTTGGGTTGTCTCCTACATCTTTGTTACAATGAAGCTTGTTGCTAGCTCATTTTACCACTGTGTTTTTTGAAATACTGAATTTCCTAAAGCCCTTATTTAAAGTTCTTCTCGTAGTGAAAGACTTGCCCTGCCTGCCCTCCCCTCCCCCCCCGAAGAACTGAATCTGATCTGTGATATTCTGATGAGAACATCTTGCTATTTAGAAAGAAAATAATCTCATCCCATCAGTGAATATGGCTATTGCTTGTATGATACTAGTGCCTTCATTTTGGGAAAATACTACTTCTGAACATCTGTGGGAGCGTGAGGAAGAGCTTTGTGCCCTCCGTTGAGCATGTACTGCTGTGCAGAGAGACCTTACTGTGCAGAATGGCACTCTTCTTGCTTTTACCTGTGGCTCCTGCAGCTGCTTCCAGGGAAACTGGGCTGTTCTGACAGCTATTGGCTGGGGAAAGTGAATGTGAATAGGCACTGGAAAATAGAAGAACCTGTTACTGGTTTCTTTGTTAATGTGCACATTCTATATCTTGCCATATGTCCCTCTTCTTTAGCTTTTTAATTCTGGGATATTACAGATGATGCCTTCAGAAGTTCGGACTGCGTGCTTGTTGTAAAACACTACTAGAACAAATTAACAAACTTTTAAATAATGTTATGGTAATGTTAGTGTTAATGCAGCATGGAAAAATGAACTGAAATTATCAAGAACAATGAAAGACCATTTGGTTTATCCTTTATAGTGGTATTAAATGCGAGACTCATGAAATTTTCTTATCTAAACCTTGAGAACCTATCTTTACAGCAATTGGGAGGAATAATATTTTTCATAGGCAATATAGATAAACTGCACTGCTAAGATAATATAGTTTAGCTATTAGCTAAATAGCTTTTTAGCTTAGCCTATTCTTTTTTTAAGGGTATGAATCCTAGATAAAGAAAAAGCATTGGAATAAACAGTCCAAGGCAGTATTACTGATGTTGCCTTATAATAAAAGAAGTCACATAATAGCATAATTTTTGTGATATTGTGGCTTTGCCCCCAAGGGAAAAAATAGTGATGCTCTGTATGAGGTAGAAGTTTCACTTTCTGTCACGTAATGCAGAAGGCAGCAAATAGTTTGGGGAAGCTGAGTTTAATTATAAAACAGTGCCTAAAGAAGGGGCTGTAAGAAAGTGATTTGGCCTGACTACAGAGGCACATGAATGAAAAGAGTTTTTAAACATAATGCCCAAGAGGAGCAGTGCAGGTGTGCTGACTTGGAGAGCTCATCACCTTTTAAAGCCATCTTCACAGATTCGTTTGTATGTTGTTAGACTGTTCCTTCTCAATGCACCGTATACAATAATTTCACTTTAAAGAAAAAATGAATGTAATCTTCTATCTTCTGAGTGCCTCTTCACACTTGATGGAGGCTGTAAGGTTTTTTTCCTCTTTTTATTTATTGGAAAACTTAGCTGCTGGAAAGCTGTATCGTGTCACTGTCAACATGTTTGTGCATGTTGAGAATAAACTTGTACTTACTCAGTTTTCCTTCAGGGTTTTCTCTTCTCCTGGAAGTCTTGTTTTGAAGGAGGTTGTCTCTAAGCATTACAGGCATTGAATTAATTCTGTTGGTGAAGATGATAGAAAAATGACGCAGGGCAAAGTTCTGAAACCCAGAATTAACTCAAAATTTGTGCATCTGGGAGACTGTTAGGGAGAAGTCACTTAACTGTGCATGGTGTGGGAATCCTTCTGTACCTTGTATGAAGATAAGTGAAATTTTAAAAGCCTTTCAATGATTTTTGGTAATGCTACATAGGTGATTATGGTGCCATGTAGCCCTTCCTTTCGTAACTTTGCGGAAAGCATCTCAGCAGAGTGCATCAGGCGTCTTACACCTGTGGTGTTGCTCTGACTAGATGTACCTTACCCAGCGTCTCTCTCAAGCTTGGGAGCAGACTTGGGCATGGTTCTTGTCTCTTGGCTACAGGTTTTTTTTTCTTTCTTCCAGGTGGTACATATTTGGTTTTCTGTGGGTTTTGGGGACATTTTGGTAATTTCTGTTGCTGTTCCATCTGCTGCACCCACCCCAAAGGAGTAGGGCATGGAGTAGCAAAGACAAGGATGAAACAGTTAAAAAGCAGACTTTTAGAGCGTTGAGAAGCAAAGAGGGATGTGGAGGAGATCTAGAGTGCTTGAAGGAGGCGGGTGGTATGGAAGTGGTGGTTTCATTAATAAATAATTATCTTTGTAGTTTCAGCATGGCTACTGCATCAACCTGTGGTTCTGTAACCATCAGCTCATTTGTGAGTCTGACCCATGTTTGTACTTACCTTTCCAGGGAAAACAACGGGAACAAGAGCCAGGCTATTTTAAGATTACTTAATTAGTATGTTATTTAAATTGCCTAATGATGCCTAATGACTTTTAAAGGGCTATTAGTAGCCACATTTAAAAGTCTAAAAACATAAACTTAACAATGTGCTATCTCCACTGTCCACTGTTACCTATTATTTATTTCAGGGTGATTTCAGGATGATTTCAGGATGATTACATGTACTGCCTAAGACAACAAATCTTGCATTTGATGTCAAATATTCATAGAACAATAGTTGTCCTAAGAGAGACCATATCTGTCTTTATAAGATGAGAAAATATATTGAGAAGATTTTCTTGTTTATATTACCAGCTTGACAGGAATTTTTGTTTTCTGAAATGGTATTCATTAAAGTAACTTAAACATCCATTATTGTAACTTGTTTTCATTTCTCTGCAAGTCTGTGCTGATACCTTTGACTGTAAGAGCCATAGCCTTTTATTGTGACTTCATGAACTGTGAATGTAAGCAAGAATTTTAGTGGGAAAGTTTAGGACTGTTTTCCTTTAAAGAAAATGTAAATACATAAAGAGTAAGCTCTTCTAGAGCTTTTGGGAAACTAAGAGTCTTCGTAAAACTTAGCTCATTCATTGTTTTTGAGATTTGCTCACTGAATTGATCTTACAGGCACAATTTCTCATTTGTGCAAGTTAGCACTAGTGGAGACTATTCACACCTGATCTAATGGTGAACTTTGCAAGGACTGCCTGTAATTTTGGAATGGCTGACACCAAGTTGAAGTCTTCTTTCTTTTATATTCCTTCTACCACCAGTAGTCTCTGCACATGGCATTACTCAGAGGGAGAGACTGCACAGATACTCGCTTTTGGTCTCTATTTTCAGAGGGGTTTGGGGTTTTGTTTTTTGTTTTGGGTTTGTTTCTGGTTTGGTGTTTTTTTTTTTCCCCACAGTAGCTTCTGTTCCCTTTTAGAAAAGGGAAATTAATCTGTCCCAAAATGTTGACTGCTTGGCAGTTGAGCAGAAAAAGTGTTCAATGATAGCCTCAAAGGAAAGGTATTTAAGGAAGCGATGATTTTACTTGTTGGCAGCTTCCCTTTGACTATTTTTATAGACAACCGCAAAAACTGTGATCCTCACCTTCACCAGAAGGACAAGAAGCTGGGAAACTTGGGTACATTCCGCAAATCTTTTTCTCATTAGGGATGCTTAATTTTATCATTTGTGTCAAAAGACTAGAATCTTTCTGGCTCCACAGCCTTGGAGGAATTTCAGGTTTGTTTGTCAGAGATCCATGTCTCCACATACCAGTGCACACTGGAAGTACGGGTCACTTGGTTCATAACAGATCCTTGAGAACTGGAATGCTGGGCAGAAATATGCCTGCTTATTAAGTCTTCTGCTGTGTTCGGCATGGACCACATTACACCTGAGGAGGTAGTTACTTCCTAGATTTAAGAACTGCAGCATCATTTCCATGCTTAGTTTTGACCATGGGGAGTTAAACCCCTTTGATAGGGGTTTCGGCTAAGTGACAGCTGCTTACTTAATAGCTTGTACTGAATTTCTAAATATTAAAGATCTATAGTCGTATAAGTAATTGACTTGTCTTACTGCAATGCTTCTCAGATAGCTTTGGAGATACAATTTCCTCCCTTCTCTAGAAATAACAAATATAGCAGCAGGGTGAATTTTATACTGTGACTGTTGCTTAAGCCATCATTGCAGATCAGCTGCTTAAAATGTGTGTTCTTTATATGCTTTTGGAAATCGTGGTATTGTGGATAAGTTTGTTTTCTTCTTGAAGATTTACATTACCTTTTTATTTTGACTATGAAATCCTTTTCTGGCATTGGTAGTGTGCCAGCATAGGTAAAAACAAGCTCACTAAGCCTTGTGTTAGGTCTCCACTGTCAGGATTTTGTAGACTAACACATGCTTCAAATGCTTGTTAGGAATTTGAAGCAGATAGACATTCAACATAATCATTCCTTATTCCTTAAAGTATTTTTTCAGTGGAATCAAAGGAGAACAGAGAGCACTGAGGGAGTTGTTTAAAATCTGACGTTCAGACCTGCTGCCTTGCACAGTCCCTGGCTCAGCAGAGGTGGTGGGGCTCAGGAGCTTAGCACTTGCACAGAGGAGCAGAGCGAACTGGGTGCAGTGAGGATGGAACAGCCGTGCAGACATCTGATTTCTAGCAGCCTGGGGATTATAACTGCTTTTGTTCACTTACAATAGTATCTGTTAACTGCAGTACAGTGGAAGGTACTAACCAAATGATTCTTTTGCTAAGCATTTGCAAAGCTGCTTGTATGTTGGAAGGTGAATTAGTTTGCATAGAAGGCTCTTAAATCAATTTGACTTCAAAGAGGAAAAGAATACTACATCCTTATTTTTTAAACAGTGAGAAAAGATTGTTAAAAGCTAGGATGTCGCAGTCTCTCCCATGAACAGTTGAACAGTAAAATATCATGTTCACTTATAACAATATTATTTTGCACAAGCTGTGTGAACTTCACTGTGTCATCTAAAGCTGAATTAATCACTTGATTAAGACTTCTTTCAAGAGCTACTTTTATGGTTGCATTATTTGATTATGAATAAGTAGGTGCCAGTTATAGACAATATAGACAATAGAGTTGATTTGTGTTTCAAAAGTTTAGTGACTAGACCTATAAACCATCTCTGTTAGCATGGTTTTCTTAGAATTAGGCTTTGTTTGAAAATAAAATTGGTCTCATCTTTCATACCAGAAGTTTCAAGTTTTGCTGTGATGGCGTTTGGACTTCTGCATTGGGCTGTGGGCTGCATTCAGGTTGGTATTTATAGTCTTGGTGGGGGAAAAAGCCAAAAACCAAACTCACCCCCAGCCTCTCAGCTGAGGTGTGGTAACTGTGCATGCAGCCTGCAACATGGTGAAGAGGCTTGGGGTGGGGATTTGAACCATCTTACTTAGAGTTTTAGTGGCAGAGAACATATTTTAACACGGTAATTCCAGACCTCTGGTTGTTTTACAAAGACGAATAAGAGGTAATTTGATTAGTGTCACAGTATCATTAGCAGTGATGGGCTCCTCCCGTGCTGGTTTGTGGCAAGAGGTATGTGTTGGGGTCCTATCAGGAAATCAATTTGGCCACATGAAAGTTCTAAGGAGCAGCAGAGAAGTAAGCGAATGAAATTAAAGACCCTGTGTTGTGCAGGTGATTAAATTGCATTCAGGGTTTCGTTCATGCTTAAAAGTGGTCAATACGTGAGAGAAACCATAAATAGCAGTGTGATAAATAGTAGTGTGACATTAAACTTATAAATAGCCTTTTATAATTTTGTAGTCCTTTCTTCTTTTAATAGCCTGTTGCTCTTTAAATTCAGCACACACTAACTCTGCATGTGTGTGTTCATTTGTCCTTCTCAGCAATGTTTTATTCCAGCTGGAGCTGTGATGTTTCTTTTATTGCTTTATTTTTAGTTAACTGGCTTGTAACATGGTTGTGTGCCTGCTTTTTCAGTGGACGTGAAACTTCATACTGAACTGAGCCAATATGATAAAGAAGCATTAAAACCTCTGTTGTTTTCCTGGACATGAATGCTTCAGAGGAGATTGTAGACGTTATTTTCCTACTAAAAATAAATTCACTAAATAGCAGAATAATTGAATTAATTAATCTCAAACCGACAGTATTGAAAGTTTCTTGCTGATTCTGAATGGCAGCTGATTTTGGAAGTTTTCAGCTCCAAGCCAAACGGCAAGATAACTTTTCCCAGTCAGGTGTTTTATTAAGTGCAATGAGACTAGATGTTTTTATATAGAAAATATATACACTGTACCTAGAAAATAATTCATTATTATGTTAGTAAAAGGAATCTAACTTGTAATTAAAGGCCTGAGATTTAGTTAGGTAGGCTGAGATGAATAATATGTAAGTACAGAGTTTGTCAGTGAATTTTAGTTTTGCTTGGGTAACATGGTATGACTTCATTTTAGTGCTGTAGTGCATTAAAAAATTCCTTCTTTCTAGGTTTTGTGCTTGTTCCAGTTGTATAGCTGCAACTTTGTACCTTTTTGGATGTGGGAATACAGGGAGGTTTATTTTTTTTGGCATTATATTCATAGTTAGCTTTGAAAGTGTGATGTTGCTTTTGACACCATTAATAACATCTGCTACTTTTGTTAATATTGTGGCAACTTCCAAGTATTACTGTGTGATTCTATAAAGAACAAAGCTATAGGGAAGAAAACAGCCATATTCAGAAACAAAAAATAAAACTTTAAAACATTTTTCAGAAGTCTAGTTTGATGAACCCATGTAAGAATTATAAACTTTTTCTGTAAGTTTGGATCTTGTCTTTCCTCTTGCATTACGTTTTCTTCCAATACTACTTTTTTTAAAGCTGCTTCTGTAAGTTTGTCAGTTTAAGTTCAAAAGAAGGAAATGCATCCCAAAAGGAAACACATTTTTAGATAACTCTTAGGAATACATATGAAGGTCATTTTTCCTCTTACTCGTTCAGGTACAAAACGGATTGTGGTTTAACAATTTGCAAAATGGAATGTATAAAGAGAAGTGCATTGAAGCCTGCAGTCAAGCGTAAATGATTAATCATGTCATAAGCCTTGACAGGGTGTGACTGTTGAGGTTGCCACAATTTTGGAAAATTTTTGGTTTGACTTTGAGTTTCACTTTTTTAAGAAGTGCAAATGAAATTGTCCTGTTGTTCTCTGGTCAAGATCTTTGAAAATGATCCTTTAACAAAGTAGGTCTGTACAATTTATAAATCTGAGGAGCTTAGATTTGTT
Organism: Strigops habroptila; assembly: GCF_004027225.2. Lineage (NCBI taxonomy): Eukaryota > Metazoa > Chordata > Aves > Psittaciformes > Psittacidae > Strigops > Strigops habroptila. The sequence continues at coordinate 55,892,973 of NC_044281.2, read as the reverse complement.
TCAGATCCTCTGCTAAAGAAACTAAACCCACAAAAATGTGGTGTGTGTTTTTGTTTTTTTTTTTCACTGTGGGTGCATGATTATCAGATTTAACTGCTTAATCATTTGAATGTGAGTGATATCTTCATTGCCAGATTCAGTCAAATAATTTTGAACTTCTAGTCCTCTTGAGCTGGCTTGTGAATGGAAATTATTTCCTATAAAGAAAATCTTTGAGAGGAGTCAGCGGCAAGTCAGAAAAATACCTAAGCTACGCTGAGGTTATAAAAATGTGAGTGCTCTTAATAAATAAATAAAAGGAGACCTTAGCATTCAGGATGATAGAATAGGATGATTCTTGTGCTACTGGGCAGGTCCATCAGCAAAGCTGCTCTCTCCCTGTGCGGAGAGCTTATCGTTCTAGTGCTTGGATGTGCTTTGAGGTCTCTCTCTAGTGTGCACGCCAAGAGCAACCGACGAGGTGACCTGCTCTGCTGTCATACCCCAGGGCCAAAAAGCTGGGGAGAGGCTGAGTATCTGGGTGCTTGGAAAAGGAGTGCAAGGGAGGGCGGCTGAGAGCCAGGTGCACCGTTGGAGTGAGGTCACTTCTCTGGGCAGCGCTGCTAGAAGACTTCCCTTGGTTTGTTTTCTGTTGGACAGGGAAGCGAAGTTGACAAGCATTTTCCAGGCAGGTAGCCAGACAGGCATTATTTTAATGTTTCCAGTGGAAAATCGGTCTTTTTTGGCAAAACTGAAATTTTCCATATGAAAATTTCTATTTTGTGGAAATGGTATTTCTGATTAAGAACTAATTTTGATGGAAAATGTCCAATTGGTTATATTCAGCCTTAGAATTAGCATCTGCTGTGTTTAAGTCTATTGAAGATAATTTGGCTTAGGTTTAGCAACTCTGAACAGAATATACACTGACAACTTTCCTCCCTCTGTCTAATACTTCAGTTCTAGTGCCAGCCAAAATTCAACTTGAAGTTGGCTATGAGTAGAATAAAACCTTTTTCCGAATTTTGCCAGTTTGTTTTCAATTCAGACTGCCTTCAGCTTCAGAGGCTTCACAATACAGATGCTATGGCTGAAACTAAAGCTGCCAATTCAACTAGTTGCTCTGGTCTTGAAGATCCTGCTGTATGCAGCAGTATTGATCTGTGGGTGCTTAGCTGGCTAATAGCTAGCTCACAGATTTTCTCCATTGGCATGTTTTCTGTTGATGTTGTCTTCAGATAATTGTAGTTGAGGCTTGTAGGGTGTGCAGGATGTGAAACTTGTGTTCATTTATAGTCGCACCAAGTTAGAACATGTAACTTTCCAGCATCTGGTGCTTTACCCCTATTTGATCTGCATAGTTGTATACAGTTGTCGAAGACCAGCAGTTGTTATTTACATACATTTTTTTCTCTCTTTGGCTACCTGTTTGTAGATGGAAAATCTGAAATCAAAACCTAATTCTCACATGCTACATTTCCTTGCTTCAGTGTGTGTAGTCAGGCTGTTGCTCAAGTTCAGAGCTGTTGATAATTACTGTCCTGAAAGTGCTGTACTAAGTTATTCTAGCTATAGGCACTTGTACATTGTCATTAAAGGCTCGAAGGTTACCAGGCTCCTTTTAGATACTAAAGAGCTTTTGGTTTTTGCTAGGCCTGTAGAGGACTGTAACCTCCTTCTTTTCTAGGTAAAGAAATCTCTTTTGGAGTCCTATAGCAAAGGGGAATCAAATTTAGTTACTGCTTTATGCTTTTGAGGAAAACTGTAGGAATAAGTTCAGGGGTTTGGGGGGTGGTTTTGTGTCATTGTTGTCTTCCCCTCCCCCCTTTTCTGAAGTAAGATATAAAGTACTAATGTGTTATCACCTGGTGTTTCTGGTTTTAGTTTGTCTGAACTTGCACTGATTTCAACTCTTTTTTTCTTATGGTTGGTAAATATTTAGGCTTTCTAATCTTAGAGTTAAATGGGAGCCAGAATTTCCTTTTAATGAAAAATCTATTTAAATCTATTTAACCTAATTTAAGAACACATTTTAAAAATTACTGCAAATTTATTTTGAGAAATTTCTATCAAGAAGATATTTTAGTAATGTTTCATTATAGTCTCCATTTATTACATCTTATTGTAGCATTGAGTCATGAAACCTAGAATAAGAGATCCAGCTCCAGGAATGGGAAGAGTTAGATGTACTCATCATCTGCGTGAGTGTCATGGATTGCCATCTTTAAGGCTATTTTCAAACAGGGGCAGGTTATGAATATCATAGAGTTTAAAATATTGGAGTTGGAACTGATTTGGAAAACTTTTGTATTTATTCCACGTAATTTTTACACATGATAAACACTTCCAATATCATCAGCTGACAGTCTAATGCGTACTAGGAAACAAGGAGGTTTTATATCTCATCAGTTCATTTGTGTATTTGCTTAATTTACAATATTCTTAAAATATAGAAGGATAGTTAAATTCACTGTTTTGTGATATTTAAACAGTGCTCCTCTTGTTCTTTTTCCTGGCAGGCTTATCCTTTTCCAACTGCTTCAGCTATCTGCCCTTCAACAGGGTTTGGTCTGCTTCCTTTTTTTTCTTAAGTTAGATTTACTTTTTTCCCCTGCTAGCTTTTCCATTTTACATCCTACGCTGATTATTCCAGGAGCTTGAGCTGCTGCTGCTAACGCCGTGCACGTGTTTGTTTGCTGTCCGTCGCCGAAGTGGTCATATAGCGGTGCAGTGACTGCAGCCGTGCATCCAAGGGCTCTTCCTTCCCTGTGTCTTTGCTGGCTCACGGACCTGCCACTGCTACAGCTGGTGGTTGCCATCAACTTCTGTTTTACATATTATGGGCCCTAAACTATACCAGAATCTTTAAGTAAAGACATTTCTAGTTTCAGGTGCCTGCTTTCTGTTTCTTCACACCATGGTATGCCTTTCCTAGACCATTCTGTAGAGCGATTGCACCATGATCCAGGAGACTCCTGAAGATCTGTTATAGTTTATTGCTTAATAGAGGGGTAGGAGTTTTTTCTGTGGTTTGTTAAGGTGCTTATGTATATATTGCTATCATATAGAAGCTTTGTAAACTTATGCTCAAAATAATCTCTGAAAATCTCATCTAAACTTCTTCAAACGTCTTGTTCAGATGTGTGTGTGACTGTTTTTCAAAAAACCTCCCTTACTGCTAAGTAACCCCTGCAAATGAAAGGTTTCTGGGTCAGAAACAATATGGCTGCATGAATTCATACAGTGTAAAAAAGTTACTATTTCAATTCTAGATCTTTCTTAGCTGCAGACTAACTGAAGCTCAGTTTCCCATCCAGAAAACTGGTCAAAACCTGATCAGATTTACATGAAAGGATGTGCATTTATCAGGCTCCCAGTTGTGCTGTAGACGGGTATTCACTAAGAATAAATTTTAAACTTTAAAGTGGGTTTAAAATAAATAAATTTGAGAGGCTTTTTGGGGGGGGGACATAGTGCTCCAAAAACACAAGCATAATGTTCATATTCAAGTGTGATGAGTACTGACATTTAATTAGATAGAAGTGTCATCTATAATAGGCTTTTCTGTTAGTTATGCTCTCGTTCTTGGGGGAAAGAAAGAGCAAGGGAGGGAACTGTCAAACTGTCAAAATAGTTTATTTTACAGATTGCTACAGTAGTAACAAACTAATTTGCTGTGTTCTGGTATACATCCTCCAGCTTTCTCTAACAGATTAGCTACTATCCTGTGTAGTTTGACTGAACAATCTTAATTACCATTTTTATGCTGGAAAGAGTGAAATTTTGGGAGTGACAGAGCAAGGTGTTTGGCCTTTTAACCTTTATCCCTATTAGTAACGATGTGATTGTAACAGTGAAAATCTTGCTTGGTATCACAAAGCAGTTCAAATTTGAACCCCCATCCAAAGAAGTAGATAAAAAGCATTATCCGAGGAGGTCTTAATTTAAGAAGAAGTCCTCAAGTAATTTTTAAGCCAAGAGTAATTATTTATTTAGATGTTGAGCCTGTACTGAAATCCACAGGCAACACCATTAAATTCTTGTGTTCATAAAAAGAGATGAATTAACAATCTTAGAAACTTACCTAAGTGGGTAGAATAATAATTCTCTGTTACTGGCCTCTGTATAGAAGAAGCTGATAGTGGAGGATAAAGGCTAAATTTAACTTCTTTTCTCTCAGCTGTTCAACTTTGGGCCCAAAATTTTCATATGTGCTTTAGGAATTAATGCTTTTTGTGTTAGATTTGTCTCTTCATGTGGCTGAGGATTGAGGATGTGGAAAAGGAGGCTGTAAGAGTAGCTCATTCATTGAAATGCAGGTGAGACTATGGACATTTTGGGGGGCATGTGAGTTGCTCTCAAGGCTGAGATACTTGCAGATAGGAATTTCTTCAATTGTATTATACTTCTTGCATCTGTGAGGGATTTAATCAAGCAGCTCAGAGTGCCTGCGGATAATGGAAGTCTTGAGGGAATGTATAAAAGCAGCTGGAGATTAGATAGGTTTCTTGTACCAGTTTTGCATATGAAGCATAGAGGCTGCTCAAGGCCAGGCTGTAAAGAAGGGTGCAGGAAGCCCTGGCTGATGAGGAGGGTGGGCTTGGAGTCCCAAAGCTGCCAGCCCCATGCATGTACCTGGGCTAACGAGAGCACAGTCTGCTTACCCACCAGTGAAAAGAAGCTGCTGAGGTTTTGGAAACTTCACCTTCCTAAGTGTCTCCTTGTATGCTTGCTCTATTTTGACAACTCTTTGGGAATGTAGTAGCACTGAAGGAGTTGTGCTTGTAGTTATGTTGTGCGGTCATTGTAACTGTCCCAGTTTGTCAACAGGAAAAATGTAATGTCCCTCTTTTCCACTGAAAGTGTTAGGAAGAGTTTAATAAGTAGCCATATAATAGCTTTCCAGAATATATTATTGTCCTTAAGCAGAATGAATTTGATTAATTTATATATTACAGATAATAAGTAAACTTATAAAAGAAACAGCAGATTTTGATAGAGCCCAAAATAATTAATGATGCTGTTGCCTGTCTAGAAGTCTAGCTTGAACTTTTGCACCCAGTGACAACAAAGTGGAATGACCCAAAGTTTACAGTATCAACTTTCAAGAATTATGGATACTTTCCATTGTTTGGTCAGCAGAAAGCAGGAAGAAATGAATGAAGTATGAATCGTTGGAATGAGTTCAGACTGTAGTGCATGGGTCGATTCACTTAAATGAAAATGCATTTCTGCTCTGATTTTATTTGTAAGGAATGTCCTGAAGCTGTGTGCTACATCAGAATTGCTGAGAGTTTTCAAAACAAATTTTTGAAAGACAAAGAATTTGAACATTCATTTGTTGGACTAATGTCCACTTCCCTCAAAATAGTGCACAATCAGGCAATATTTAGCATTTTCAAACTGGTTTTGGTTAAAACAGTTGATGTTAGTTTCACTAAGATGTTTTCAGTAAATGTATATGAAGATGGGCTCTACATATAACTCAGTGTTTGTTTGAAATCCAGTGTGTTGAATTACTCTGTTTAAACCTTAAAAATTGTCTTTGTACTTTCAGTATTTTTTTTTTTTTCCTAATTAGACTGGATAATTTTAGTAACCATGGGGTCTGCAGTCTATTTAATGTATTCAAGCTACATCATGTTATAAGGATGTGGGCTTTCAATGAGTCCAGCCTGCTTTAGGAAAATTCCTCTTCTAGGAAATTCATGTACTGTGTTGGACACAAATCAGTAGGTGGGCTGCAGTGGAAATCCATGCCTTCCGGGTTGTGAAAATACCAGCTTCTAAACAAATGGAGATCTGGCAGTACGTTAGCTTCTTAGCTGCTTTAGATTAGCTTTGAAAAATTAAATTTCTCATGCCCTTGCACAGACATGTGCATACTGTACTGTGCTGAGGTGGTTGTACAGTTGTACATGATGCAAACTCTCTTTAAAAAGAACTCTTCAAGTCAGTGAATTGATTGCACTCTTGGACACATTAAATTTCAGTTAATTACCTTCTTAACCACCTGCTTATTTATTAAGCTGCTTAAATGGTTAGTTTATTGTAAGCCCAAGGATATTGTTGCTTTACTGTATAAGTTTACATAAAAGAATAGAAGATGCCGAAAATTCACTTATGAAGGTTTTGTACGCTCTTTAATGCCCTAACGAAGCCAGTATTGCAGGAATGTTCTGCCCTTTGATAGGGAACACTCCCTAGAATTGCTTCATCACTTGAAACCTGAGCTTAGGTAGGAAATGTACATCTTGGTTGCTCCACAGACTTGAGAGGTAAGTGGAGTTCATTGTGCAAGTTCTGTCCTTCTCCCGTTGCTGTAGCAGCATGTGCTTTGGATTGTTAACTCCAGTGATTTTAGCCTAAGTGGCCATGGTACTGCCCATGAAATGAATGTGCACACAGAGTAGTACCTTGCTGTTTAAACCAGTTGTCAAATTTTTTGGGGTTGAATCTCAGCTTTTGTCTTTATTTCTTTTTCTTTTGGGACTGCATGTTTTACTTTGGAGCTGAAGTCAGTACTTTATTAGTTCCATACTAACTTTAGCTATAACATATTTTTGTTGCAGAATTCTGCAACCAGCATGGCTGAAGTTTTATCAGTTTTTTCATTTTATGTCAGTATTTTCTGGGAAATCAGATAGTTATGATCTATAACCTCATAAGCAATAGCTAGCCATCTCACTGTTTTGCTGTGTTTTATATGTTTACAAAACGTACAGCAAGAATGGCAATACCTGGTCAGGAGAAATAATACTGTCTGTGTTCTTGGTGCATGTATTTCTGGAAGAAAGGAGTAGTAAAGATGATATGGATACCATTCAGGACCAATTATATTGTAAAACAAATATGTCACAACAAGACCAGGTAATTGAAGAGTCTGTGATTAACAGCGCGTCGTTTTTGTACGTACATATGCTGATAGAGGTTTAAATATGGGTTGTGTACACATGATTGGCCACAAAGCAGTTACATGTAATCTGGCAGATCTTAGAAGGAGGAGTAGTTTTGAGAGAGCATGTGATGGTGAAGGCATTTTAATGTAATCCCTACATACTTACATAGTTAACTTTGCTGACATATGTGGAAAGAGTAACTTTGTGGTTTGTGGAAAGTAGTCTGTCTGTTCTCACCTTCCTCTCTCTTACTATCATGGCTGTTATATTTACATTTTGTAGAAGTACTTCAGGATTGCAGGTATTATACTTAGTTGTAGAACTGTTGCAAAAGCCTCTTAGTTTCATGGAAGATACTTGTCTACTTCAAGATGATTGTTCAGGCTACTACATATTTGTATGTGGGACCTGGAGTATAATGCTGAGTATGTGGGGAAAAATCTTTGTGTGTGTCCTATTCGTTTCTTCCTTCCTTCAAGAGAGTGAGAAGGCATTGTTCTTCAGGTCTGTGAGCCAGATGAACTGTTATTCTGACCCAGTATAGCTGGTCCTGTTTCCTTAGCAAACTCGTAATACAGTGCTGCCTTCTTTGAATTTGACCATTTAATTTATGTACACAAAGAAAGACCTGATTTAGTGTCTGCAACTGTTCAATGTTTTTGTTTGGTTAGAGTGAAGATCGTCTGTGTTACAGCAGGAACTTTGCTGGGTGTGCAGGTTGGGTCTATTGAAGGACACGGAGAATGGCTGTTTGGTATTAAAAGATTTTGAGCATCACTGAGGGCTGATTTCCTCCTTGCTTGCTCCTATGAATTTGTTGCTCAGTTTCAAACTGAGAAGCTTTCTGTCTAGCTTAAGGCAGTAATGAGGAAGGAAGAAATACTGTTGGTTTTTATCAGCAAGTAAGACAAAAATAGGGAGAGAACAGGAAGCAAAGGTGGTGAGATTTGCCCTTTTCTTCACATAAAGCCTGATGGCCTTTAACAAGTGGGGTTTTTTCTGCTGCAAAATTGTGGATTATTGAGCTAGACCCTCCTAGCTCACTACCAAACGGGTTTGCGAGGACTGCAATACTTGGAAGCTAAACAGTCCTACTTTGTGCGCTGGTGCTTGTAATTGTGGGAAAGGACCCTGAGATAACTCTCACTGCATCTTGGTTGATTTGTCACTTGTTCAAATCCTTGTAAAGTATGCCTGTCAAGGGATGGTTTCTGTGGTAGGGGTAAACTGTTTTTAATCAAATTGCGTGCTTTTCTGAAACCTCCTTTGATTCAGCTCACAGGCAAATACCACTCTAAAGTATTGGCTTTAGTGGTTGATTGTGTAGCTGCACTGATAAAGATGCTGATCTTTATGCCATTATGGCTAATAAAGCAATTGACACTTAGGTTGTGTCTGTGTGACAAAATATTTTGTGAAAAGTTAACTTGTAGGCTTGGGTCACTGATATGGAGGTTCAGTTCCTGTTCTTCTCTGTTAAAGGTTTATTTCCTGAGACCTGTAGAAGGCATAGCTGAAGCAGCCTCTTCCATGAGGAGTTGTCAGACATGTACTTTCTTGTTAGGCTTTACTTCGGAGTTTTAATATTTGCAACAAAATTTGTCATTATTATTAAGAGAAAGTCGTGAGTTTAGCTTGCAGCTGGTGGGTTTATCTGATGTCTTTATCCTTTCTCAGTTTGTCATGTTGGTTTAGCAAAACAAAAATCCACTTGCTGTAATTGTACCTGAATACAGCATTGCAGTTCTGAAGCCACAGTGACTAAATAGCCAAAAAGAGCTGTCTGGTAAGAAAAGAAGTACTTTGTAATCTGAAAATGCTGGTTAGGTCAAAACTGAAACATGTTGCAAGGATGGATTGTCATCAAAAAGATTTTTCTTAATGTCTGAGATATGCGGTCATGCTGAAAGAGCTGAAGATGTGCTCTAGAAAAGCAAAATACCTCTGGGATTTTTAGGGCAGTCACTTAGAAGGTTGGCTACAGGCAGTGGGAAAAAGGTTAAACTGCCAGAGTCCCAGCCCTTCCTGATACAGGCAGCTTGGATCTTGGTCTTCCACTTTCCCACAAAGGCCTAAGTATCTAAGCTGTCAGCTATTTAGGAAGGGATTGATCTTTTACTTGTTATCCCTATTCACTTGTGTGCATTGGACCACAGATGCCTTGTATGATCCAGGCAAATGCTCTAATCACTGCTGGGATGTTTGCTGTTGCCTGCTAAATTCCCCAGTTTTGAGAATACCTGCTTTCTTTTACTACTTCTTAAGGTATTTGAATTTTCTGTCTCAGTATGTTCTCTACTTAAGTTATGAAACTGTTTGCTTACGCCCTTGTCAGAGGATGTAGAAATAGTTTGCTGAGTGTGTAATTAAGTGAATTACAAGTCCTGATCCTCTGAGGTACTTAAGAAACTAGTATCGTTGCATAGGGCCAATAGCATCAGGTGTTCACATAAGTACTTTGCTGGACTGGGGTTGCATGATAATCATTAGAATCTTAGCTTTGTAAAACGAAAGTCACATTTCAATTCTTACAATTTATCAGCACTTAGAGTAGGGTGTAGACTTGTGTTGGTCACGGTTCCTTATTTGGAGAGTAAGAATCACTTATGCTTCCAAACTAGATATGTAAATCCAATCAAATTTATGTAGATGGAAGGTTCAGTAGGTTGACAAATCTTTATATATCCATGTTATAATTTAGAAAAAGCAATGCTGATGTTTTTGTTACCGCTGTGTATTCTCATGTCTAATGATGGCACAGTGAATGCACAGGCTTTGCAGGATAATGCATCTGCATCTGTGTGTATTTGCTGTTTTCTTCATACTTTTCCACTATAAAGCGTTTTGGTGTAAGCGTCAGGTTGTTGGTTTTTTTTTCTGTTTGGTACTGAAATGAATTACTTAATTGGTGCCTAGTAGCCATGATACCCATCAATTACAGTGCTTTTTGAAGTACAAAAATAAAAAAAACCCCACCCCCAAAAACCCCAGACTCCCCAAAAAACAAAACTCCAATACCACAAAACAACCTTAAAATAAGGAGGGAGTGGACAGTGGGCAGAAAGTAAATGACTAAATATTTTGGAACAAGGTTGTGTTGTAATTTGTAAGACATTGTTTTGTTATTGGATACCATGAATTTAGTACTCATTTTTCCTTTGTCTGTAATGGAGTTTTTCACAATGGACCTGCTGTGTGTTGACGTTTCTTTGTAGTATGACATTCTTGCATTTGCATTTTTTGATCTTTTTTAATTCTCTATTTGTTTTGCCTAAAGACCCTGTGTGGACAGTAATGACCGCACGTTTCCGATTGCCTGCTGGCAGAACCTACAATGTACGAGCATCTGAGCTGGCACGAGACAGGCAGCATACGGAGGTGGTCTGCAACATTCTTCTCCTGGATAACACTGTACAAGCTTTCAGAGTTAATGTAAGTAATTTGCTTACTGCAAATTGGTGTCACCGAACTTGCTGACCTTTGCTGGATTTGTATGGCTAGAGTTTGACTTTCAAAATAGTGTTAAGTACAGAATAGGAGGGGAAGTTGTGTTCAGGCAGGCACACTTGCACACATATATACTAAATCACTGTAAACTTAGTCATTCTGGCATCCTGTATAATACTAACACAGCTTCACTTCAAAATTTATTATATGAAGCATTATTTATTTCTAGCAATTCTCTTCATGGACTGAAATTGTGTAGTGGAAATGGAGGGCAGTTGTGCCACTGAGTTGAATGAGAAGCAAGCTTTTGTTTTGCTCCATTCTGGTTTTTGCATTCTGAGCATGGGTAAGGTGTAGTGGTAACTCTTCTCATGACTCTGTAGATAACTTTGTTCAATCATGTATGTGGTTGTATTTGGTTATGACTGTCATCTTAAAGTATCTATTTGCTTTTTGCTTTTCTTAGATTATATTCTTGTTTTGTGATTCCCTCATTTAAACGTACCACCTTCTAATGCAGCATTGAAGATGGCAGGAGAGAAAATAGGAAGCTGGTTGCAGAATGCTGAGGACTGTTACTGGGAAAAGTGAATAACTTAGACGTAAGAGCCTGGAATTTAGAATAGGTTATTCATAAGATTTTCTAATCTGTAATACTTGATAAGGAGTTAAAATGAAAATATTCATAGTTTTGTGCATATATTCACACAAGTACAACCATTTCTTTCAAGTTCTTGAGGGTGAAAACCCCACGAACAACAGACAAGGACCTCAGAAGAAAACATTAAAGCATTTAAAGTGATGTTTGTGTGAGAAGAACCAGGACTCAATGGGAAAGAAGCTGTGGGGTGTCCCAAGGCAGGAGAACTCATCTTTTACTTTATGAGCTATAGAATTGATGACTTACGTGGAGAAAGGTTGGATAACGTGATGCTGAAAGTTACAGGTGGTGTGATTATTAGAGTTTTTGAAGAAAAAATTGAACTTCAGTGAATGGAGTGAAGCGGTAGTTAGATATCCAATAAGGCTGTGGAACTGTGAGAGAGTTGTGTTTGTATGGCTAGAGTTTGACTTTCAGAATAGTGTTAAATATAGAATAGGAGAGGAAGTTGTGTTAGGCAGGCGTGCTTGCACACATACATACTAGAAGAGGAAAAAGAAGGGAGGAAAAAAAGAAGACAAGGCTCAGGGAAGACCTTTTAGCAGCCTTCCAGTACCTAAAGGGGGCCTACAGGAGAGCTGGACAGGGTCTTTTTACGGGGGAGTGTAGGCACAGGACAAGGGGGAATGGCTTTAAGCTGACAGACGAGAGACTTAGATTAGACATTAGGGAAAAATTCTATTATGAGGGTGGTGAGGCACTGGCAGAGGTTGCCCAGAGGTGTGGCTGCCTCATCCCTAGCAGTGTTCAAGGCCAGGTTGGACGGGGCTTTGAGCAACCTGGTCTAGTGGAAGCTGCCCCTGCCTATGGCAGGGGGGTTGGAACTAGATGGTCTTTAAGGTCCCATCCGACACAAACCATTCTGTGGTTCTGTGAAAATGCGGTGAGATGAAGAGAACTAAAAATCTCAGTCTTCAAGACATATTTACTCACTGCATGACTAAAAGTAGACCATTTATTAACATCAAACCTCATTTCCTTTCTAGGATAATTTCTGCAATGTCCCTTTTGCCTTTTTCTCTACAATATTCTATTTCTCTTCACCTTCTCATCCTTGCTAACAGTTTCCCAATCTATACTGCCTGCCAAAAAGCAGTATGTGCAGAATGTAGTTGAAGACGAAGCATTACAAGTGCACAAGAAATTGTAAATGCTGTGTTCTTTGCTTTCAGGTGCATGAGTATGTGTCTTGCAGGGGTCTATTTTTTTGTAAGAGTTAGCTAAACTAAAAAATAATTGTTGTACAATAGGTATGGGAGGTTATCCTTCTTCTTGATCTAGGTGTTCAAAAGCTGTATGTTGGAGAATGCTAGCGCCTGTCTAGAGTAGAACCACCAGTTATAAATCCTCAAATGTCTATTCTCTGTCTCCCAAGAAAAATTTATGTAATATGTTCTCACCACCTCCCTAGTGTACTAAATATTTTAGTTGCATGGATCACGCTTTACTGCTTATATAGATCAGCCTGCAAGTTTGGCTATTAAAACTGAGTTTAGGGAATAAAAAGTTCCTTGATGCTCAAGATTTTGATCTTGTGTCTTAGCCTTAATGTGTTTTTTACAGAAATGGGGAGTAATAAAGTATTCAATTATAGCAAATGTATGCTAACCTACATGGTATGCAGGTTTTCAGGTTTTATAGCTGTGTTTTACTTTATTGTGGTTGACAGAGTACTTGGCAATAAATATTTATGGAATTGTTTTCAAAATAGGAAGAACAAAGATAACATCAAATGAATTAGCAAGGTTTTTTCTCCTGGTGATTGCTATAGGTATTCTGTATGCTAATGATTGTAAAGCTTGATCATCCAGAGTATGCAGTGCTGTATAAGTAAAAACATACTCAAACGCTCTGTTTTCTCTGGCAGCAAAGTACTGATCACAGACAATGTCTCTTGATAATTTGTGACATGTTCTAAGTTCACGTTTCAACCAGCCTTTTCCATTGATCTGCAAAATAGGCATTCTCTTTGTGCTGAGCCTTACCTTGTATAGAGAATAACAAATCAAATCAAATAATCCCTGTGGATTGTAGCCAGACAAAGGTTATTTTGGTAGTAGGCAGAAGAATCAGTTGGAACTACCTGTGCATATGTTTGAAGAGTAGAAATCCTTTCTATGAAATTCTCTGCTTAGCAAATGAAGCATAGTCTTACTTCATCCCTGAAAAGCATATTCTGTAGAACATGGAGCTGGAAGCAGTGAGGCTCATTTGAGTTAATAATGTGATCAGGATGATTTGCATTACCATAAACCTGCTTCTTCAAGATCAAATTGCTTTAATTGGTTTTAATTAATTGTTTAAATACCTCAAATCGTATCTTTCTGTGCAGGCTGACTTAACTTTGTATTCCTCAAAAGCCAGTACATGGTATGGAGATCACACTAAATCTGACCCCCCCCCCCCCACACACACCAAATCCCCTTTACATTTAGAAGTGAAAGAGTTCAACAATTTAATCTTCATTAGTACTGGAGTTTTTTGGGGGTATTTTTTGGGTTGGTTTTTTTTGGTTTTGGTTTGTGGGGTTGTTTTTTTGGTGGTTTTTTTGTTTGTTTGTTTGTTTGTTTTTGTTTTTGTTTTTTAAGAAAACAGAAAAAATAGCCTGCTTGTACACTTTTATTTAAACAGGGTAACTTATTGCAAGGCTAACATAAGCTGTAGAATGAAAGGAGATAGTAGTGCGGCGCTGGCTGTTTGGGGATGTGCTTGCTTGAGTCGCAACACAAAATATTGCAGTGAGTTGCGAGAGGTTCCATTGTTTGCATTACTGAAGAAGCAAGCCTCCCACAGACCTGTGAGCAACAGAACTGTTTGACCTCCTCCAAGAAAGCCTGAGACCTGTTATCAGAAGTCCAGGTTTGTTTGAACTGGCACAGCAGCAGTAGCACTCAATGTTTGCTGTGAATGCGGCCAGTTCTGTAGGCCAGCAACAAAACCAGAATGTCATAAGATAAATTGGGAAGATGGTGGTAGTTGGTAAGCAGGCATTAAAGTTACATAACTGCAGATGTTTTCCTAATTTTTCAAACATGGGCGTTTGTAAGCAGCTAACAATTATTTTACAGTTAGAAATTAATGTGTATATATCCAGTGTACCAAATGCTAGCCACTAGATGATAGATACTTCAAAAAGTGTGGTTAATATATTGATGTCTGGTGCTGATGTCAAATTTGTTCTGAAAGGCCAAAATTTGTTAGACATTTTGCCTCCAGCAGTGACTAATAAGAAGTACACATAGCATTCTAATATTCCAACTGTCGTGGTTTAAGCCCAGCCAGTAACTCAGAACCACGCAGCCGCTTGCTCACTCTCCACTCTTCTTCCTCCCCCCACTCCCAGAGGGATGGGGAGGAGAACTGAAAGAATTTAAATCCCACGGGTTAAGAACAGTCCAGTAACTAAGGTATAATCCAAAAGAAATTTGGATGGTTTGTATCTAACTACTGCAGTTTAATGTTAGATAGCTCACATTTTTCATCTATTTACCCATTATTCCCTGTTTTAAGAGGAAATATTAATGTTTAACTTCATCTGTAGGAAGAAAGCAAGTTTCTTTTTATGCTAATCCACATTTATGGCTTTTATATATATATCTCTCTAAAGGCGAAAGCAGAAAATTGTTATCATACTTTTTATAATTTATAGCAGCTATTTAGTAGTTATGATAGTATTACAAATATTCTGGACCTTTCACAACAAGCAGGATTGTGACCTTCACCTGCTCTGGCAAGCTGCAACATCATTATATAAATATCAGAGATGGGTTAAACTGAGGTCTGGTTTTACTAGATGCTTATCTTTATTTTGCACCGAGAGTAAAACACTGTGATCAAAACAAATGCTTCATGTTGAAACTAGTCTTCTCTTACCTAATTTGCTGCTCTATTGCAGGAGAAATACTTTCCTTGCGGTCGTGAAATGATGTTCTGAATTACTAAATTCAAACTGATCAACAAGTTCCAAATTCTTCGTTAGGAAGCATCTATTCAGATATTTAAGAAACAGTATAAATTCTCAGGCTTAGATTGGAAAAAAGCTACAAAATTGATATTTGCATGTTATTGAATAAGTAACATGTCAGCTGTGGTAAATGTAAGCCTAAACTTCGTTTCCACATATCTCCCATTTTGTGACGGCTACTGTCATAAGTTCTTTGAGTTCTGATTTATATCTACATGGAGAAAATGCCAAGAAGCAATTAGTGTTGCTGTGTTATTTTAAAATTAGTTTTATTTGCTGAAAAATTTGTACTAATTACAGCTTTATTTCAAAATATATCAGAAATTCCTCATTTAGTAAAAACGAAAGTGACTGTTTTTGGATTGTATATTAAAATTGCCTTATGCATTTATACTGTTGTGTATTTATTATGTTAACATCTGTTTTGTTGTTTTTCTCTTGTTTTTAGTTACTAGAAAATAAATCTTTCAGTAGTGAACTTTTTAACAATGGTGCTCCTACTGGCTGCTCATTTCATTAATCATCAAGAAATTTTCTCTGTATGATTTTTTTTTTTTTATAAGAATTTTCAAAGTAAAACCAGCAATTCTTAGATCACTTAGCCAAATTTATACAGGCCCTGAAATATATGCCTTATGTAATCTCAACTTAAAACGTGCAGAGCCCTGGTTATGATTGTCCTTCTGGAATCATTTCAAGCATAATTTGTTATAACTATTTTCTATTCTATTGTGAAATGAATTATCAAGCTTCTTGGAGTTTTTAGCCCCCTATGAATGGTTTTCACAGTTTACTCAACCTCAGTGTAATTTCAGCTAAACAGAAGGATGAGTTTTGTTAGGATGCTCTTAGATGTTAACAAACATCTAACATGATTTGTAGATTTTTCTCATATATGGATATTAATGAAATTCTTGCAACCTTCTTTTGACCTTTTAGCTACATACTTCTGTTTTAACAGCTATAAAAGTAAACTGTTATGTAGTCTCTATAAGAAGTGAAGTTCTGCTCTATTTGGGAGCAGAATAGCAGGTTTTTTGTTTTAAAACTTTAAAAATATCTTATTGCCTGCAATAAACAAGGCAAGAGGTATCAAATCTACTGTAGCATCAGTAATACTTGGCACTTAGAAAATTATTAGGAACTTGCTTGGTGCCAGAGAACTGGAAAATTTGTGTGGAAAATGTATCAATAATATCTTTCATCTTTTTGTGTGTTTGTGTTGATGATGTTGTTGTTTGACAGTTGTTCTTGCAGAATTTTTCCTTATCTTTTGTACTGCAAGAAGCTATGACACTTTAACTTCTTTGGAAAATTCCCTTTAGATTTTACCAAATGTATTTATTGAGTCCTGTCATAATGGCACACTCAGCGTTTCAATTACTGCATTGGCAGTATTTTCAGGTTAGGCAAAAAATTGCTAGGTACCAACAACTAAAGATTTTTTACATCATTTTGAGGGTAAGATTTGTCCCTGAAATAGAAATCAAGTTTGTTCACTTGCCTCTGAAAAATAATCTTATTTTTATTCAGTTCATTTGAATTAATTCATTTATAGTGAAGTAGTATCTTTGAGAGAATGCTTTTAAATGATACCTCTCAGATATTTGGCTGCTTCAGCTGTCTATGCCATTTAACTTTGGAAACATTTTCAATATGTTTGTTCATTTAGATTCAGGAATAGATTTTCATATAAAATGGGTAAGACTAACTTGTACAGACCTGTACTTTCAAATTCAGTAACCCAAAAAAGGCTATGAAGTTCTTTGTCAAATTCTGGCCTTTTTTATTTTCTGGGTTTTTTTCCAGTACTCTTTTTAAATATCAGATTTGCCTAATGAATGGCTTTCAGGAGTAATCATGTAGCTAGCTGAGAAGTGAGAAATTCTTACTGTCAGGAAATGGCAAAGAGGAAAAATAATAATTCCTTACATATGTTTCAAAAAGCGAGATGAAGCTCATTTAAAAATATCCTGGGATACACTTTGTGATATTTAAAATACAGGCTGCTAGAGCACATCTGAAAGAATGTGTATGTGCTCTGCCTGCCTGAAGTCTCTGTGTCCGATTATATGTTTGTTAACTAAAATATACATGTATTTGTTCTCTGCAGAAACATGATCAGGGACAAGTTCTATTGGATGTAGTCTTCAAGCATCTCGATTTGACAGAGAGAGATTACTTTGGTTTACAGTTGGCTGATGAATCTACTGATAACCCTGTAAGTTGACTCTTTTATAAATACATTTTTATAAATCATCATCATGTCTGTGCTCTGTGTCATTGTAAAGAGAATTAAATAGAAGCCATTGCAACATTGTGCCATCTTTTCCAACTGTCATTTGAGTTGGTCAGTATCACCTTGTAGCTGTGGTAAAACTAAATAGTTACAAGTTTGCAAGTTTGGAGTAAAATGTTGAGATCTGTGCTTATGAAGTAATACATTGAAAGGATATTGCTTGTTTTATTGTACCTGTTTACTAAACTGCATTATCATTGTCTGTTGGGATAAGAAATAGTGATTTTTTTTTTGTTTGTTTTTTGTTAATTATGAGGGGGGTTTGTATTGATCTGTATGGTGTTTTTGTTTCTAGCCCAAATACCTCGTAGCTCTTTCAATAGTGCTTCATACAGTCTACTATGTGACAAAGTCTGTCAGCTCATCAATTTATCAGAAAAAGAGACTCCTTTGGAAAGGAGTGTTTATGATAGTTGTTGTGCTTTAATTGAAAGGAGATTCCATAGGACTGAAACTTTGTAAATCGCCTAGCTGTAATGTTCAATGCAATAGTTATAGCTGTAGGGCTGAGATCATGATTGTGTGAAGAATACTTCCTGACTACTTTCTTTGTAGGTGTCAAATGATCAATACTTGTTATAAAGTGCAATTTAACTAAGTATTATTCTTATACTACAGTTCTTTATCCAATTCCCATTATATGCGTTTGTCAGTGATGGGGTCTAAATTTATCTCCCAACTTGTGTGTCAAAAGTCATTTTTGTTCACAAACGGTGCAGAATGTGATCTATAGAGATAAGTGGCACTGTAAAGTGTTAATCATTCAGTAACTAAGGTGAATTTCAGAAGGTAGTTCAACTTTCTTTACTAAGAGCAGATTTCATCTACTGTTGTTTTACCATCAAGAGTGACTGTTCTAAATAGAAGGAATTTTTTTCTTTATCATACTAGGAGGTTGGGTTTTTTCTTTTACCTATTTTTAATGTCTTTTTTTAATGTAGAAGAGAAATAAAGAAATCATAATACAGCCATAATTTTTCTGCCTGAATAGTGAACTACTTGCACATTTCTTTCTTCTCTAGAGAAAATTATTCTTAATTATATTATTTTTCTACATTCTGGTAACATTAAGATTATTAAAATGAATAGAGCCATATAGCACAGTGGTAGATACTTTACAGTTTCCTGTTGTAATTTTGTGAATAGTTCTGTTAAGACATTCGCAGGCTGGCCTCATTTAATCTGTATGTTCTAAACTTTGTTTTCAGGCTGAAAAGACATGGGCATGCTGTAGAAAAGGCTGAATTATTTTTCAGCTTTAAGAAGTATGTAATTGAATATCGCACTATTTTACTCATCATTGAGAAGTTTGTAGTGTTTCTCATTTATCTGAGTTTCTAAAGCTTAGATGTCTAAGCTCTGGTTTTTTTAGTTTATCTGGAAGCAGCTGAACACAACATTGTAATAAAAGGACCTGGTTAAGAGTTAGTCCAAAAGAAGAATGACTTCAGATCCTTTGATATAAGAATGTGCTTTAAAGGTTTAGTATTCTTTAACTAGTGAATATTTTGGCTTTTCAGCCATGAAAACAGTGTGTCAGAGAAATAGAAATATTACCAATATTAGTCATGTAAACTTGAAGTATTTATGGGTTTGACTAATTCCTTTTTTTTTTTTTTCCTTTAATATCCATTTACATTTACACTCAGTTCATTTGGGCAAAGAAACCAGATTAGATTGACAAATATTCTAGTTACTTGTGAAATAACACAGCAGAATATTGCTAAGATGCAACCAGTATGTCAGGAGATAAAGGTGATGAGGGAAAGAGGATTCTGCTAATTGAGTGTGAAACCTCTATCATTGTGCCTAAGCATGAATTTCATAAACTACATAAGCTTTTTCTTTTTGTATAATATTAATATCACAGTAAAAGTCAATGCAACAAAGTACTGAATCTGTGTACAGCTGGCGTAGAATATTTGGCTAGGTTCTTGGGCTCTGGGTGCCTGGAGCAATGAGAAAAGGGATTATTCATACATAGTTAAAGTAAGGGTGCAGTGGGATTGAGTGCACCCTCAACAAGTTTGCCAATGACACCAAGCTGTGTGGTGTGGTCAACACGCTGGATGGAACGGATGCCATCCAGAGGGACTTTGACAGGCGTATGATTCTATATTTACAACCAGGAGGAAATGTAAATACAAGCTTTTCTGCTAGGCATTTCAATTTCAGGTTTTATGGATTAACTGTAATCTCAAACAGTACTTCCCACAAAAAAGAAAAATACAAATCCAAGGATTATCAGTCATATCTGTGCATTTATCAGATATATTGGATCATGACCCCTTGCTTAAAGATACTCAAATATCATTCACCATGTTTTGAAAGATTCTTGTATAATATTCATGTGTATCGCTTGTGGGAGGGTCCTTTATTAAGCCTTTACAAGTTAATTGATCCCATTTGAGGTTTTCTTTTTGACATAATCACACTCTTTAAGATGTATCAAACAGTCTCTTCAGTCTCTCTTAAGACATCCACTGCGAGGATAAAGCATTTAGATGTGGTCATCATTACTTGTTATTCCGAATGTATAGAATGGCTCATAACTAACTTCAGATCTATAATGTCTGTCAGATAGCTCAGGTACCTCTGTGTGTTTGCTGCCTCCTCCCGCTCACATGAAAAAAAACCAACCAAAAAAAGCCCTGTGATAAAGGTGAGGTAGTTACATGCCATACAGGGCTAGATCTCTGTCACTTCATAGGAACTGTGGCCTTATAACTGTTTCCAGAGGCTTGTGGGCTTGCATTGCAAGACAGGATGAGGAGTTGAACAGTATTTATAACAGAGACGCCTATGAGTTGCGCCGGAGGAGGTTTAGATTGGATATTCGGACAAATTTCTTCACCAAAAGGGTTGTCAAGCATTGGAACGAGCTGTTGCTGCCCAGGGAGTGGTGGTGTCACCATCCTCGAATGTATTTAAAAGATGTGTAGATGAGGCCCTTAGGGACATGGTTTAGTAATGGACTTGGCAGTGCTGGGTTAATGGTTGGACTTGATGACCTTAAAGGTCTTTTCCAGCCTAAATGATTCTATGAGTTAACTGAACTACGTTGGTATATGCAGAATCGGCTGGGTTGCTGATGGGGACTAGTTTAAACAACTTACAGGGCTTTCCAGAGAATCATACTTCTAGCTGAAATTTGCAGCATTGATTTTTGTAAGGATTTGTCTTTACTTCCCCACAGCAGTGTTCTCCCATAAAGATGGTCAAGATTGGGTGCTGTTTCATAAAATTCTTGTGTAGTCCTTAATTCAGGAGGCTGAGTGCTGAGCCTTTGGTTTCCAAGATCCCAATTAGCAACTTAGCTAATTCACTCCTTATATACGTCAGACCTGCAAAATGCAGAGTCAAAAGTACTGGAACTAGTTTAAGCAAATTAACTTCTGAGTTGGATAAATTAGCCTGCCTCTATTTCTTCCCTGCCACAGTTAGTTCACCTTTGATAATCATTTTAAAGAGTAGCTGAAGACTGTCAATGACACCATGATTGTGTTCTAGCCTATCACAGGCTCATGCGATAATTGGAGAACCAAGTCATAGTTGAATTAGCCCTGTAAGAGACAAATATCTGGACAACAAAGGTTAATCTCAGGGAAAGAAGAACAATAGCAGCTGTTGATGATAATGTTGGTGTCTTTCAAGAATCAGTAACAAGACTTTGTATGTCAGTAAGACATTTTGGTAAAAGACCGAGTAAAAAGTAATAGAAAAGCAACAGTTTCTTGATGTTTAAGGCTATAATGTGTATTCTTTTGTTTCTCTAAAGTTGATGTTATAATTTATCTCTTTCCAGAGGTGGCTGGATCCAAACAAACCTATCAGGAAACAATTAAAAAGTGAGTACATGTATGTATTTGGTCAATTCATATATCATTATTATGCTGTTTTTCCAGGGTACCCTGATTAATTAGAGATAACTTTGCTTGATCGCAGGAGGATCTCCTCACAGTTTGAACTTCAGAGTTAAGTTTTTTGTAAGTGACCCAAACAAGCTCCAAGAAGAATATACAAGGTAGGTCTAGTTAATTTAACAGTAAAACATTTTCCTAGAAGGTTTATATTTACGGGGAAAATTATCATTAATTTCTGAAGGTATAATATGGAAATATTCTTTTAAATCATTTTTGTGTTGTATTTGCAAGCTTCTAATTTTTGCCTAATAATTACAGATATGAACTATGCAGTTGCACCAAATCAATATAACAAAAAGCTTCTGTGAATAAATTTACAAATTTATATGCAAAGTGAAGTAACCACATGAAGAAAATACTACCAAGTAGAAACAGAAAAAGGAAAATAGAGAAGAGAGGAAAAACTTAATCCCACTATTCACCAATGAGTGCAAATTTAATTTTATCCTTATTTGTGTTTTCCGCTGTGACTAAAAAAATTCCTGAGCTTTCTGCTTTTTTCCTTGCCTCCCCCTCCCCAGTTTTCTGCTTTACATTAATAAGATTAACCTCTGTTTGTATGTAGTCCTAGCTTGAAGCATGTAAGCTTATTTCAATACCAGTGTGTTGAAGTCTGTTGAAGAAGATTCTCATTGTGAATCAAGATAGGAAGCTTGTGAGTTGCAATTAGTCCCTGAAGAACTGCCTCAAATTTTCAGTATTCTTAATTAGTTCTCGTCCTCTACGTAAGTGGCATGATTTGACAGATTGGAATTTTTGGATGTCAGCCATTCTGAAAACAGGTCACCACTGTTCAAAAAACAGTATTTAAATTATTAAGGATAGCTTTAGAAATGTAAGTACCAAAACTGTGAAAATTTGAGTCCACGTTTGTTTATAATTTTTTTCAATTTGTCATATTTTGGACAAAATTTTACGCACATCTATGCAGACAGAATTTACTAACATGAGTCCCAGAGATCCTGGATCAGGCTTTGTTTTGTTGAAATATTTGCTCTAGAAAAAATAGGCAACTTAGAACATCAGAATAATGAAAAAAGTGTTACTTGAATTAAAGGGCAATATGTAATATTTCTAAGGAGATGGAAGAAACAGTAAATGTTGATCAATATGAAGTAAACACTAGAGAAGAGAGAGAATTGGTTATTTTAAATGGTATTCTGTAAATACAAAGCTATAAATAAAGCATCCTTTTAGATGAGAAATAATCTATGGTTGCTGTATCTAGGTCAGCTCTGCCTTTTTTGCTAATAGGCATAATTGCCCCTGAGAAAACTTGTTTGTATTTGGAATTGTTATAAAGAGAGAGGACTTATCTGTGGGTTTTTTTTAGAGTGAAGTTAGAATGCCATGTTACAAATAGGTATATTAGTGTAATAGGTATTTCCCCCTTAAAAAAAAAGAAAAGAAACAAGGCGCAAACTTCAGAGAATTCCTGCTTAAGCTGAGACCTTTCAAAGATGCTCAGTTTTTATAGATTTCATGAAAACAGAGGAATGAGTTGACATATGAGGCAGTATGAATAGATGTGAGAGGAAAGGTTCATTGCAAGCTCCTGTCTCACTAGATCTCTGCGAATTCATGTGAGGGAGGGAGATTATCTATGCCTCAGGTCAGGAGAGGTCAGCAGGAGCTCACCGTATCTTGGAGAGTTGAGCTTGAGGAACTTGTCTTGGTATGAAATGAAGCTTCATTAGTTCCGCTCATGGCAGAAGGACTTGATTATTAACATTGACTCCAGTTAGCAGTAATTATCTTACCCTTTTCTAGATATATCTGTGTAAGGAAGATGAAAACACTGTAATGCAGTGCCATCTTCATTGTTTTAGCTGAGTTTGTTGTGCAGGCTGTTTTAGAGCTGCATTGCTAAAGCTTCTATTGATTTCACATTTTGCTCAGTAATATGTGAAGCTTCAGAGTTCAAACTGGGGTGGTTAGCTAATGAGCTGAAAACAGTGAACAGAAAATGAACTCTGCTTGGTGCTCCTTAATCATGAGGTCCGTTAAATACCATGGAATATTTCTAATAAAGCATTACACCAAAAAAAGGAAAATAAAATGGAGGTGCAGCTGCACATACAGGGTGCTTTTTGACCTACATTTTTGCAGCCATAAATGTTAACAGGAAAAATAGGAAAAATTTGTTTGTTCAGTGTATTTGTGAAATGATGCTCAAGCTAAGCGTGTGAGTCATATCCTTTTAAAATATAGAATCATAGAAGGTTAGGGTTGGAAAGGACCTTAAGAACAGCTAGTTCCAACCCCCCTGCCATGGGCAGGGACGCCTCACACTGGACCGTGCTGCCCAAGGCTCTGTACCACCTGGCCTTGAACACTGCTAGGGATGGAGCATTCACCATTTCTTTGGGCAACCTGTTCCAATGCCTCACCACCCTCACGGTAAAGAACTTCCTTATATCTAACCTGAACTTCCCCTTGACTTCTAAAAGATAGACTTTTAAAAAGCAATCTATTACTTTTTAAACAGGTAAGGAAATTTTCCTTTATCTGTCTCTTTTTTGGTTTCAGTATGCATTTTAAGGTGGAAAATGAAAAAGTATTTTGAGGTCTCTAAAGCCTGACTGATGTCTCATTTTAACTTCTTGAAGTTAAATTAAGCTTCTTGCCATTCTGGTCAGTAAAAGAACCTCTGGACAGTTTTGTATGAGTTGAGCACATGGGCTAACATCTTTGCTTGTCAGGCTGCAAGTGTCTTCCCTCATTTTGTTGCAAATATGGAATGTCTCACCTTTCCACTATATTTAGCTTGTAAATTATTGTATTTCTATGTGTGTGTTTGTAAATGTTTGTGGAAGTCTTTGAAGTAGGAATTAATCCACTTTCTGAAGACTACACAATTATGAGAAGTCATATTATGTGTAATAAAGTGATATATTTTGGTTTTAATTTCTTAGTGCAAGTCAGTATTGGGAAGTATTTAATGTGTGGTTTTGGTCAAACTTGAACTAGGTGGTTTTGATACGTAATTTTGATTAGTGTTTATAAGGAATGGGTGTGGCTGACCCTACTTTTGAATCAGAACTACAAGAAAGAAACTAGGTGATGGTGAAGGTAATAACGATGATGACGCAGGAGGTCCCAAAACAGCGGAAATTTATAAGAAAGCAGGAATGATGTTCAAATTTTCCATTCAGTGCAAGTTTTGTTTTTAAATAAAAAGGCATTAGGCCCTAAATTCTCCAGCTGCTTTTATGCTCTATTGTAAGGGGTTTTGCTGAAAGTTTAAGCTTGTGCTAACATCCTGCCATCTCAATAAGTCTTGTTTGTTACCCCACTTAAATGTCTTTCAGTGGAGGTTTATGGCAGGTACGATTTGCCACTTGATGTAAACATTTATACTTCTTTGAAATGGTATAAGACCTTTGAGTAAAATAGGAAGGAACAAAATTGAATGAACAAAAGATTCATTCTGAGACGTGAACAAAATATTTGGGTTTTGTTGGAGAAACAAAGGAAGTAATTTAGAGGGAAATCTGTTTGCAGTTCTAGATTTGTTGGTTTTTTTAAGTCATAGTGTTACTGCTGCCACTGTTTGATGGGTAATACTTCTTGTTTTAAAGTGTTTATCTATTCCTTTTGCTGTTTCTATCTCCTTCCTGATTTGAAAGAGTAGGCATGTGAAGACTTGATGAATTTCTAAAACAAGCTTTTCTCACATCATAATTTAAGAAAACTTAAGTTCAAGAGAAGTCAGTCAGAAGGCATTTCACATAATAGAATCCGCCTTATTTAAGAATGTAGCTCCAGAATACAAAGAGTAATTATTTTAATTTAAATGAAGACAGAGTAATATCATATAGTTAATGAGAATAAATTAATTTTATCTGTCTGGAGTCAAATCCTTTTTATCAAGGTACCCCCATACATAGATGCAAACTTTAACTTTTGGTTGCCATATTGCCATTCATCACAATAGCACTTTTCTTTTATTTCTTTTTTTTTTTTTTTTTAAGTTTAAGTTCAGCATAAATACTGGAAAATAAAGCATGTAGAATGTGACATTTGCAGTCTTTTAGTGAAATATAATGTATAATTTCATAGCCTGTAAATAGTTTAATTTACAAAGCTGTATTATTTTACTGACAGTTAAATTTCTTTCACGTAGGAGTTTAAGAAATAGCATGCAAAATGTAAAGTTTTAGTTTTGCATTAACTGAAAGCAAAATACATTAAATTGATGAAAAAGGATTAAATAATTTTGATTTTACTTACAGTGGTTTTTGTTTGTTTCTTTAAATAAGGTACCAGTATTTTTTACAAATTAAACAGGACATTCTTACTGGAAGGTAAGACATTTTTGTTGTATTAAATATTAAATGCAACTTGAAAAAAATTGAGAGAAAGCTAATGGTGAGGGATTTTACCTTCAAAAAAAATTAAATTGTCATTTATGCAACCAGAAATATTTATAATAATTATCTGTCTAGTTTGTTCATAGACTGTGAAAGATTAGGCTTTCTCAAAATAGCCAAATTTCATATGAAATAGGTAATTTTATTTTATTTTCTCAATTTAAAAACAAAACAGATTGCCGTGTCCTTACAATACTGCTGCTCTTCTGGCTTCCTATGCTGTTCAGTGTAAGTATAATTAGTATTCATGTACATATTAATACTAAAATATATAAAAAGAAGTATTAATTGGTTTTTAAAGACTGTAGTTTGTATAGCATTATATTGTGATGTTTGTGGGCATGATGCTACTTTTCTCATGATTAAGGAAATACGGTTAGTTGTTTTTTTATCTCCCAGCATGTTTTGCTGAATTAGATATGGAAAAAATACTGATAGTCTCTGCTTTCCTTCTTTAAACCCATGCAGTTAAAAAAACCCGAAACAACCCTCTTGTATTTCTCTGTTTTCTGAAGGTGGGGGGAAGTTCTTGACAATGATGCTAAAGCATTTTTTAGACTCATAAACACTTTTAACACACCATACAGTGAATCTCCAAATAGGTGTGGAAAAGAGAATTCTGGATACATTTGGCCCAAATGTTTGGTCAGTTTGACCCATTTGGTCAATTTTTAGCCATTCAGTGTGTAGATGTGTCTTAAAGACCCCCACATAACAGCCAAGAGACTATTTAGCACTTAGTTCTTGAAATTTGTGGTTGTCAGAAATTCAATTTTAGAAGCAACGCTGATATATCCATCTATATTTACATGTTTTTCTGCTATTAAAGATACTTATATGTACGTTTAGTACTATGTATACTTTGTACATATCAGAGAAGTAGCGTGCATGTTAAATCTTTTCAGGGGAAAAAACGTATAGTAATGTTAATGTAATGCTTTATGCGCAGTTTTGACAGGTGGTCACGTTTTTCCAAATCAATCAACAGATCAATTTCTCTTAAAACAAAGCTCCCAAACTCCAGCTACTGGGAAATAGATATGTACTGCAAGTGCTGTCATGGCCCTTAGTGACATGGTTTGGTGGTGGACTTGGCAGACCTGGGGGAATGGTTGGACTTGATGATCCTAAAGGTCCTACCAACCTAGCTGGTTACATGGTTCTATGATTCTGTAGTGGAGCAGGCACTATGAAAAGTTTATAACATTTTTAGCTTAGAAGAATGCAATATGTTTATTTTTAAAATATTGTAGAAGTGGTGGGTATGTGCAGTTCATTGTAGTTACATTTATATATGAGACTGCTGCCCTTAAGTTTTTCAGTGTGCAGACCTCTGTCTAGTGATTTTCTGTGCATGCCTGTTACTAAACTCTGGGTTTAGCTCTCAGGATTCTCTATAAATATAGGTAAATAGCAAATGTAGATCTCAGTCCTGTAATCACTGTAGTGGATTTTAGCAAGGCATGCACTCTGTTATGAAACCCAGCCCAATTTTCCAATATTTAAATTATTTAAAATAGGTTCTGTTTCTGTTGATGAACTACCCAGACTTCTTTCCTGCCTTCCCTTTCCTTTCCTCCCACTCCGTGAGTGTCTTCATCCCTATTTGTCAGTTCTTCCATGCTCCATAAAAGCAGAACCCCACATCGTGCTGTGTTGCTGTGGACTTTCCAGTTTTCACATGTTGTGTTACTTATCTATCACTGTAGGTCTGTTACATAGATTGCAGATACTTAAAGCTGAATTTTTTTTAATTATAGTTAGCCTCAAAACCTGTATTTTTAGCAAACGCTGTTGTTTGTATGTGTTTTTCTGACTATAAATGTGATTTTAATTTGTCTTATAATTTGAAGGAAGTGTAAGAAATTACGTATATGCACTTTTTAGTAGTTTCAAGTAAAGTAGTTTCAATGTAGGTGTATGTATGTGTACTTTTTTCCATACATATTATTGAATGTGGAAAAAATATTTTTCTAATGCTTCTAAATATATCTTGGTACAGAGTGAGTTGGTGGGTTTTACAGGCCTTAATGAAGAAATAGCAGTCGTAATGTTAACTATATATATATGATGTAATTATATGAAAGCAAGCAAAGGTAAAAAAAAAAAAAAAGAAAAATACCTTCAAGTATATATTTAGTGCTAGCCATTATGACAGCATTTATGAATGAATTTGTGTATTAAAAATTAAAGACTTTATAAACTTCCTTCATAAGTACCTACTGAAAGCTCTCTTTAAATGATCATGAGAATGTGAGTGTGTATTCAAAAGGGAAGAAAGGAGCACAAATGTCTTCTCTATTTTTGTTTGCTGTAGATCATAAAGTATGTGGGAGCAGACTCTTGTGAATTTTGGGGGCATTGCACCATGCCAAGTATATCAGTGATAAACAATAATCTCTCTTTTTAATATTTTAGCCGAGCTGGGAGACTACAACCATTCAGAAAACTTGCCAGGCTACCTCTCAGACTATTCTTTCATCCCTAGCCAGCCTCAAGACTTTGAAAAAGAAATAGCAAAATTACATCAGCAGCACATGTAAGGATTAACAGCAGAAGATATTGACTGACTTTGTCAAATCCTGACTGCTGGTGCTGTTCTATTACTAGAAGAAAATGAGTATTTTGTCTTAAAGGTTTCTGGGTTTTTTTTTGTTGTTTGGTATATTTTCTTTTTAAGAGTACATTTAATGTGGGGGTTTTTTGTAGATTGTCTGTATAATAGTACCATTAATACTCTGCACAGATAGAATATCTATGACAGAATGACAGGAAAAATAAGTGAAAAAATTACCATGTTAAAGGTACTGAAAACAGTTTTTGTATGACACAGGATATTACATTAGTAGGATATAATTACTTTGAGGTTTTTTTTGGTTTGGGGTTTTTTTCCCCCACTCTTTGAGAATGCCTTGTGCATAAAGGCTTAGTTTTCATAGTGCTCTCACCAGTAAGCAAGAGTTACTTTACAAGTAACAAAGTCCTTTTCTTCAGTATCTGCTCTTTCCTGTGTGCAAGTCTGTGACCTTTTACTAAAGAGGAAAAGGCAATGAAGCAATGGAAAATATTTTTTTTTTCTTAGTGTGTAACATTGTGGTACTTTTTCAGTGATAGTTGCTTGGTATTTCAGAACTTAAGTGCTTTTCATTACAGTTAAGTTTAACAAAAGGTAAGCTATGTTTACAAAAACATTTGCTTAATTGGGGCATAATTTTGGCTTTAGAAACTACTGAATATTATGTTACCTTTAAGTCAGTGGCTTAGCAAATTCTGTTTAGTGTGGTAAAGAAATTTAAAGTGACTTGATGGTAATTTAAATTTTAAGGATGAATCTTGGGTAGAAATTGCTGATATCAATACAAAATGCAGGACTGCAAAAGTGATTTCCAGAGTCTAGAGCTCCACAGGCATTTAAATGATACAGTGCATTAGAAACAAAAGGTGTGCATTTGCAAGCTGTGTTGTGGACTTTTGTCAAGACTTTGTCTACACAAAGTTTGTTTTCTGTTAAAAAAGCCTTTAACCTGAGCACAGGGGGTTTTTTTCTGTTAAAATTTTGGGGTTCCAATCTGTATATGTTGAGAAAGGAAATTCAGATTTCAGGGTGGGGGTAGAAGTCATAAAACAAATGCAGATTTTGAGCTCACTAGGGAGCCTGATGTGGGGGTTTTGTTATAATGTTTCTGATTTAGCTTCTTTCTTTCAGAGGGTTGTCTCCTGCAGAAGCAGAGTTCAGTTATCTCAATACAGCACGTACCTTAGAACTTTATGGAGTTGAATTGCACTATGCTAGGGTAAGTTTGGTTGAATTAGTATTGAAATGTAAAAATGGATTCCTCTGAGATTTATGGGAAAATAAATATTTATTTTTAGTAAGTTTTCCCGGCTGCTGCTTGCAAGAGAAAAAAATAAAAATAATATCTTATTAGGTGCCTGTGATTTACTTATTTTGGTAGCTGCTGTTTCACTCTAGTGAAGGTATTTCTTTGCTTAAATTGGGGCTTAGTTATATACATGCTATTCAGGTTGAGCCTTGTTGACCTGAATGCCGGTTCAATTGGCTACAGGTGAATAAGAAAAATGTACTTGTTGAATGTGCTTTTGATATTTATGGTTCTGTCAGCTTTGAAAAATACTTAATCTGGTTCCTATTAGAACCAAATTATAAATCATTGGCTTTATGTAATATGAACTGTTAATATAAGGTGAGGTACTATAATTTCATATAATGTCAGTTATATCTGGTAAAGCAAGTCACTCAAGGTCTTAACTCAAACAAGGTTAACCTGTCAGTACAGTGCTGCCATTTCTGCAAAGCTTCTAGATTTATTTATTTTTAGTAACTAAGACACCTTTGTTTTTTAAATATTCTTGTCCTACTCCATAAGGTTAAAGAAACAGGTAATAGAATTTAAAATTAATCATTTTAAATAGGATCTGTTTCTGTTGATGAACTACCCAGACTTCTTTCCTGCCCCCCCTTTCCTTGCTTATCCTTCCACTCTGTGAGTGCCTTCATTCCTCTTGTCAGTTCTTCCATGCTCCATAAAAGTGTCAGTAGGCCTCCCAGGACCCCACATCATGCTGTGTTGCTGTGAACTTTCCAGTTTTCACATGTTGTGTTACTTATCTATCACTGTAGATCTGTTACGTGGATTGCAGTTATTTAAAGCTGAATTTTTTAATTATAGTTATAATCACACTGCTTTCTGTATCCTACTAGTGTCACACACATACAAAGAAATCTATAGCAGGTGTTTCATTAGAGTACAAAGGTATTTCAGGAAAAATGTGCTATTTAAATATGCTTACAATATTATTTGTTTTAGAATCTCTCCTCTCTGTGTTCTGAGATTGCAATTTCATTTCAGGTAGGAATTTAAGTTGCTGGTTGCTTTTAGTGTAGCAAACGTCAAGCCAGTCTGTTGGTGCTGTTGTTTGTAGTGAACTGTTAGGACTCCATATTACATATTTATTCAAAGTTGGTGGAAGACAGAAGATCTAACTTACGAAATTAAAATTCTGTGGTATCGTATAAAGAACTCGGAGCAAACATTCAGCCTTGTCCTAAATAGTAATGAATAATTCTTTCTTGTCTTATGAAAACATATTTCCTTCCATGTTAATTGAGATCTGATCTACTATGGTAATTATGTATTTAGAGAGAGAGATGAGTATGAATGTATATGAGGTTTCAAACATATTTATATTGTTCTTCAAGTAATTTTCTCTTTTCTTTTAAAGGATCAGAGTAACAATGAAATAATGATTGGAGTGATGTCAGGTGGAATACTAATTTTTAAGAACAGAGTACGAATTAACACTTTTCAGTGGTAAGAACAGCTGTTCAAGCTAATATTTTTTGTTTAGTGTTTCAAGATATATTTTTACCATTGTGAGTATCACATGCTTTAAAAAAGACTGAAACTTAATTGTAGCATATCAAGTTGAAATGATTTAACTTATGCTGTGCTATGGGTAATTTTATGATGGGGTTTTGTCTTGCTCTGCATGCTGTTAAATGTTTGTGGTGCAAACTGAGATGAATTTTAGTACAGTTTTTATTCAGGAGTTTGTAAGCATACTTTGTTTGATTTACTATATAGCCAAGGCCAGTGTTATGGTCTAGCTCACAGTCTTTGAAGAGATAACCGATCTGAAAGATGCTAACCTGGAGAGTGATTACTCTTGCCTGTTTTGTCACATATAACTTAATTGCACTGTGCATGTTAATTTTAATGTAGGTATGGTACTTGAGGATGAGTAAGGTGGAGCATTCAGAACATTGTTATCTCTTCATCCATAGATAACCATTTTCATGATAAGGATCAAAAAAGTGTGTTTATTGCAATGCTGTCGTTTATTTCTCTTGTAACTAAAATATTTTTTAAAGCTGTTCTGTAAACACATGAGTTATCCTCATTAAACATATTACTCTAGTTATTAGTCTTCTTAAGCTGGGATCCTGTTCTTATTTATTGACATAAGAAGGGGAAAGATCTAGAAGAAATTCTTTTCTGCACTATAAGTTCCATAGTGCTCTGTAAGTTCTGTAGTGCTCGACAGAAGTTGTGTTACCTTCTCCAATGCTTTTTTTTTAGCTCCCTCAGAAGTAACCTTCTCTTGGTTTCCTTTGTCTGCCTTAGAATCTACTTTGATAGCCTTTGTTACTATATATGTTGTAGAGTATGCTATAACAGCATTGCATTCTGAGCGAATGAAGTCAGCCATATGAAGTGATCAAAACAGACATTAGTTCACCAGGCACAAAAACTGTTCACTCTAGAAAAATGATGAAACATTTTGCGTTTTCATTTGCTACTGACGTGTGTGCTTGAACAGTGCAGCCCTGGACTTTAGAATTCTATGGTTCTTGGCTGGTCTGTAATCTTTGTATAAACAGATTAAATTGATTATCACAATTGAAACTGGAAAAATTTTTCTCTGAGTTCAAACTGATAAGGGTAGTTGAAATCCTTGGGTTTTTGTTGTTTGTTAACACAGGGTAAGATTCATTACCTACAGTTAGTGACCTGTTTTCACTTAGTAAGTTCCCTTGCAGAGATGCAAGATGTTAGTCACAGTCTTGATCTTTCCTGCAACCCGAAGAATTTTGGCAACATTCTGATTTTCTGTGCTAAGCTTAGTCTCAAGTGTCGTAGGATGTTATGTATTCTGTGGTTTACCATGTTGACAGTGTAAATGGTCAAATTTCAGTAGATTTTTGGAGAGAAATTAAAAACAAAGCTATGACATAGCGTGTTATCCACAGCCAGATACAATTGAACATGATAAACATTTTGCCTGTAAACATTCAAGGCAAAGTAAGCCTGAGGCAATTTACAGAGCATGTAAATTTTCAGCGTCCATGGTTACTTGGATAAATTAAAACTAGATCTTGCAATGGTAAGTCTGGAACTACTGTACTAGTCAGTCAGACTTGCTTTTGTATTAGTGACACATAATAAGAAAGATACCTTTCATCCGGTAAGAGTTCTGAAGTGTTAGAGCCATTTCTGGGTTAAGGCTGCATTATAAATGCAATGCTGTGGTAATCAGGAAGGTTTTAATTCAGGCTGGTTTTACTGCTGTTATTTTTGGGAAAATAGTAGAGATCTGTTCTATAAAACACACTGGTAAATTACTGAGTGCGTACAATGTAAGTCATGATTAAGCTACATGTCCCTACTGGAAGCTAGAGGTTTCTGTGAGCTCTGCTTCATATTGTTTGTATGCCAGGGATGCTGATCTAAATTCTTAGTGTGGTTTTTGTGTGTGTGTGTAATTACCTAAACAGTTCTTCTTTGTGTTCAACTATATCAACTGACATTGGGGATATTAATTTCTTCCTGTGAATACTATAATACCAGCATAAAAAAAAGAAGAAAAAGAAAATAGAACCAAACACATGTGTGTGTTGTTTCCCCCCTCACTCCCCTGCCTTGTCCTGTTAGGCTTTCGTTTCGTATGAGTAATGATCTGAAATGTCAGTTCTTGCAATATAGCTCAATAGACCTATTACCTTTTGTTTTTATCCATAGTCTGGCAGCTGCTCAGTGACACCAGTACTGATACTTTTTCTTCTCACTTCCATTTACTCTTGCTCCTGTGCAACTGGAGCTGTGTAATGTCTTCCCAGTGCTTTATCACTACAGTGAATGTTTAGATATCCCTTTTTCAGTACTCCTGAGCTGAGTTTTGAGACGAAAGGGTAGGCACATACGTAAGTGAGAACAAATAAAGGTTTAACTGTATAGCTCAGAGCAAAATTGAGTAAAATGTCTTTATCCTCTCCCTCTTAATTCGATAATGTATCTAAATTGCATATTATGAACCTTATGATCCTGGAGAGAAATGAAAGAGGAGGGAGACAAGGCAGGAGTAAGGTAGAACAAAAGGGACTGCCATGTATCTAGTGGGTCCTAATTTGATCTTCTTGTATTGTGGGTAATTTCTCATTTCCCCAGACTGTGCTACCAGGCACAGTGACCTGCAAATCCAGGAAGTAGATCTTGCCTTTGAAGAGCTTGGAGTACCTCAGCCTTTCTGTTATTACTAGATCACCTGTTTACCAGTGGAGACAGGCTTTCCTCTGTCTCTTCTGTTGTCAGTGTACCCTTTGAAAGCTTTGTTGCCTTTTGCATCCATTGCCAGTTGCAACCGCAGTTGAACTTTGGATTTCCTAGTTTTATCCTTGAATGCCTAGGTAGTACTTCTGTGTTCCTCATGGGTCATCTGATCCTGCTTCCATGTCCTGTACACTTTCTTTTGTGTTTTAGTTCAGTCAGCAGTTCAGAGTTTATCCAAGTTGGCCTCCTCCCATATTTGCATATTTTCTAGCACATCAGATTTGTTCTGGATTGAAAAGATTGTCCTTTAAGATTGGCCATCTCTCCTCAGTTCCTGTGCCCCAAAAGGCAGCTTCCAAGGGATTTTGCCTACTAGAGCTCTAAGCAAGCTGGAATTTCTGCCTCTGAACTCCACAGTGGTTTAGTTTGCTGCATCCCTCCTCGCTGCCCTCAGGATCTTTAGTTTCACCATCTCACAGCTGTTCGACTGCTAAATCTGGACAGTCCTTCCTTGTTTGTGGGTCATGCTACCAAGAGCATCTTTGCTAGCTGACCAGTCCAAAATCTGTGTCAAAGAAGTCTTGGACAAGAAATTTGCTGGATTGCTTGTGTCCTGCCTTATCACCCTCCCAGTGTGGGAGGGTTGGTGAAGTCCTTAGTGAGAACCAGAGCTTGGTAT
The DNA here is from genome assembly GCF_004027225.2 of Strigops habroptila. Taxonomy (NCBI): domain Eukaryota; kingdom Metazoa; phylum Chordata; class Aves; order Psittaciformes; family Psittacidae; genus Strigops; species Strigops habroptila. Next base: position 55,858,680 of record NC_044281.2, on the reverse strand, counting down.
CATGAGACTCCTTCCATGTGTTTGAGTACAGTCCTCACTTTAGATAAGGACCTTTACATATCTCATTATTTAAAAGATGTATCGTATGATTTAGGATGTCTGAGATGACTGGAAAATCATACCAGGAAAATATTTTTTTATGCCTGCCTGTTCTTACCCTTTTCTTTGGATATGCACCATTGCCAAGAGTTGGAGAAAGAAAACACAGGCAGACATGCATTTGCTTTGACTGGGTATGGGTATTCTTATTTAATGACTAGCAGAGAATTAGCAATGCGTATGAACTCACTGTTATCTGCTATGCTTTTTTTAAATAGCTGAGATTCAGCTTTGCTGAGTCATTTCTTTGTACTTGAACAGTGACTTTTACAGGTTGAGTTAGACCTTATTTGCTCATGTTACAGTTTTGAGTCTGTTCCAAATGCTTTAAGGCTTAAAAGGCAGCTGACCTCACTGCCTAAATTATGGGGAAAGATTAAAAACCAGTGTGTGTAGCTTCCATCCTTATCGTACTCCTTGAGTCTGTACATCACCAGAGGCAGTAATTTCTTTAGCACAAGAGGGAAAACAAAGAGTAGAAGTTAGTGGTATGTTTTTATAAACAGAATAATTTTGATTTATTGTCAGGTTTTCTTTTGGCATGCTAAACACATCTGAGATGTTGTAGAGCATGTACAGTTCAGTTTTTAGAAAAGGTATATATTAAAATGTTCTTTTAATTGCTCTGTACTCCAAAATTTTGGAAAATTAATCATGACCTCTTCTGGTTAACTGCAGCCTAAATAGCCTAATAAATCTTTTTTTCTGTTTATTTCCACAATCAGACTGCTGTAATTGTAGAATCATAGAATAGCCTGGGTTGGAAGGGACCTTAAAGATCATCTCATTCCAACCCCTCCCTGCCATGGGCAGGGACATTAGTCCCTAGTCACTAGTGTTTATCCCATCCAACAAATTTAGGACCCATCCCTAATTATTCTTAAATGATTGTTTGTCACAGGAGGTGCTAAGAAAATTGCTGCACTGCTTTTTTTTTTTTTTTTTTTTTAACTAATGGCAAAGCTAGGAAAGGAAAGAGAAATAGGCAGAGATTTCAATAAGCATAATTTAAAGGCTGATATTCATGGACTCCCTGTATGTTATTGGAGATAGAAACTCTCTCAATGAATTAGGACATCCAAGTTAGGTTCCTGCTCTGAATAATCCCCTGGAGAAAAATGTTGCCATTTGCTTTACTTAAGAAGATTCTATATATCTATTTCTATATATAGATATCCAGCTTAGGTGTCAGTGTTTTGATTCTCATCCTTCCTAGTCCAGAGGGTTTTTTATTCAACAAAGTGATTAAGCAGCAAGTAATAATTCCAGTCATTATTAATGTCCCTGTATGTTCTTCATTAATAAGTTTATGATGAAAATTGTAGCACTGTCTTCACTGATGTGTTTTTGTTGGTTTTTTTTATTGTTGTGGGATTGTTTTCGGTTTGGGGTTTTTTGGGGGTTGGTTGGGGTTTTTTTGGCTTCTTTTTTTGGGGTGTTTTGTTTTGTTTGGTTTTTTTTTTTTTCTTTCTTTTGTAGCTTTACCAAGCCCATATAATAACTTGAAGTACAGGGACCATCAGAGATTACAGTTCAGATTAGTAAGGGTGCTATGTGTAAACATGCTGTCTAAAAGGTTGATTGTAACCCCTGAAGAGTTTGCAGTGTAATTTCCTGCAAGGTAACTCTGTGATCTAGATTCTCTTTTGCTTAGAGTTTCATGAGAATTGTCAGTGAAATCTCCTTTGAGTGACCAAAATAACGCTCCTCTATATTTAATAAAGGATGTGCATTATCTTAATATTGCATTTCTTTGAAAAAGTATGTAATTAGATTGTGATGGAAATATGGCCTGTCTTTTCCCATTTAGCATAACTAGCATTGCAGTGACTATGCAAAATTGTCTGGAGTTCCTGTCAGCATCCCATATGTTTATAGATAACCTACAAGATGAAAAGATTTGTAGGCTGATTTTTCCCTGTCATGTGATATTTTAAATGTTTTTTCATCCTGATCGTGGGATAATGGTTTTTTCTTTGTTTTTAACTTTATAAATACCAAGATTGCAAGTCCTTATCTCTGTGCTTTTATCTTGTCTTAGCTATTTTACTAAAACAAGTTCTGGTTATATGTAAAGGCATATAAGAACCTGGAGGAAGAATGTCTTTCAGGAATTGTGTGAAGTTGAAAGTATTTTTTTTGTATTTTAAAGGATAATGAAAGCAGTCTCAGAAAAGAGAACATCTGGTTGGAATGACCTGGGGATAGAATAGCTCTTTGGAACTGGGAAAAGATACTTAAATTAGCAACTGTCTTGGGTTTAGGATGGAAACAAGGGAGTTTGATAAATGACTTTAATATAGGGCTTATAAATTTCATATTATACAAGCTATTTCATATAATCTTTGATATTTTATTTTTTGTCTTTGGAAATTAAATGAAATCTGTTCTCTCTAGAAAGTGTATTTTCAGTAGGTCTATTTAAGCCTTTAACCATGACTCAGTATACTAAGTGTTTAAATATTGTGGTTTTATTTTTCATTTAGGTTGAAGATTGTAAAAATTTCTTTTAAGTGCAAGCAGTTTTTTATTCAACTTAGGAAAGAATTGGTGAGTACTGCCTTAAATATCACAAAAAATGAGAGCAATGAAATCACTTCATACCACATGCCTGCATTATACTGACTACGTTGATTCTTGCCTTTATCTGCAATTAAAAGTTCAGTTTCACCAACCTTCTGGATATTTCAGTTCTCAAGCAGACCATTACAGTGCTTCATAAGACTTTTTTTTCCTTTTGATTTGTCTTCTATTTTAGATATGTTTAGTTTTACATTTGTATACAGGAAATGTAACTTGCTTATATAAGACAAACATTGAAAAGGTTGAAAGTAAATCAATATTAAATTTAAATTCCAGAAGAAACCAGATTAAAACTAAAGGTAATTCTTAATGCTGCTTCAGTTGTGTATGTGCTTGTAAGTAAATGTTTCATTAAAACATGCTGATTTGTATTATTCAGACTTAATAATACAAGTTGGCTGTATTACTTATATTTAAACAGTAGAGATAAGAAAGTCTTTGCAGTTTTATGTTACATATGGCAATTTTTAATGCTTACTTCTAAATTTGTTGGGGAAAGTGCTGAAGCTTTCTGTGAAGAGTTTCATTGCTTGTGGTGTGTGTTTGCTACCCTGTGAAGCACCACAGCATCACTGTGCATTTAATTCAGCACGAAATAGATTGTTCCATGCCTCCAAGAGATTAGTCTAAACCCATCACAGACATATCACTGGGGAAAGATGGAGAAATTAATAAAAAATATGACTGTGGTTAACTCATCAGATTAGTTAGAAGGTTTTGTACACTTCTTAGAGCTGGAAGGATTTGAAGACCTGAAATGCAGACTTACTGACTAGATAAAAAAGGTGGATTCTAGGCAGAAATGCACCCTGAGTATTATAGGACTATTCCAGATTTAGAGACAGTATGGTTAAGCAAGAAAAATATAAGGAGGAAATATCTGTTATATCAGATCAGGCTAATGGCTGGTGACTAGTACTAGTATGAAAACAGGAGTCAAGTGTATTTCTTAAAAGCATATTCTTTAAAATAAGGCCCAGGAGTTTGCAGTTTTCCCAAATGGAACTACCTGGCCACATGCGGACACCTTGTTGTGAATTAGTTAACAGGAGAGGTTTAACCTGTGTACCTTGGAGCAGTGTGAGTAGCTATCAGTTCAGAAGTAGCATCACAGGAGTTAGAGGATTTTGTAGTAACTCTGTGTAGAAAGAAATGAATTTTGAATATTACATGAAATAAATGGGAGTACCTGTAAATGTGAGCCAAAAAAAAAAAAAAAAAGGTGATGATAGAGAAGAGTGGAGGGAATATTTCATTGTAGTGACACAGGTATTTCTTATTACCCTGCAGGAACTATAGGCTAGTTCTCAAAGGTAAACTGATCTCTGAAAGACCAGAAGTCAAATTTTGTCTTGATTACCAGTGTGTGTAACTTCCATTACAATTGCAGGAGTGTTGTATTTAGACCCAAGATAAGAATCCGGGCTTTTATTTGGAATTCAGAAATTATGAACTGCAATTGTTTTCTAAATCAGAACTTGAGGAAAAGGCTGTAGTAGCAGAGTTCAGGACCTTGATGACTAAGATACGTAGAAATAAAATTGGATTGGGTACAGTATGTGTTTTCTCTTGTTTTCTGCAGAAAAAACATCTGCATATAATAAAAGGTAATATAAAGATAGCTTTCTAATATTATCTTTTATCTGTTGCTTTTTAATATTCTGCATATTGTTACTTGCAGCAGAATGTAGTATATGTAACTACTATAATTTCTCTTCTGAGGCATCTTATTGAAGCCAAAAAATTAAAAAGCCTTGTATTGTTTTTCTTTAAACTCTATGTATCAGATGAAAACTGGTGGCAAGAACTTAATTTTCATTCATTCCGAGTTATGAATATCATAAGATCAAAGCTCAAATTTGGCTTCCAAAGGAGTCATACCTAAACTAATTTTTTAATCAAACCTAATATTAAAATTATTTCCAGAGCTATTTTCCCCGAGTAGACTTGTAGGATAAGATTCAGCTCACCTATACTCAACTTCAGTTAGGTTAAAAGAACATAGTTTCTTTCGCGATAATTAGCTAATTAAAGCTAGTCATTAGACTTCCTCTGTAGTAACCAGACACATGCAAAGGGTGGAACATCTTGCATGAATTGCAAAAACATTTTACAATGGAACAAGTTGCTCTCTGGTAGTATATGCTTACTTGTGCTTTCACTCCCATTAACAATAAAGGGAGCCTAAATGGCTCTCTTTAGGCAGAAGAAACTAGGTGAAGTGACTCAGTGATTGCACATTTGGTATGTAAAATAGGTCTGGTCTAGTGCTTTGAGTGTATACTTAAAAGCACCGATATGGCAGGGAAAATATATTCATGGTATGCTGATGATGTGTTTTGAAGTTTTGTGTAAATATATACCAAATTGTACAGCTGAGTAACCATATTTATTCAGATGCAAAGCTGATATGCTATAGGATATTAAATTAGTGGACTTGGGAGAGGAATTCTCCAGTTTTTTTATTTTTTCGAAACTGGGCTACTATGCTTTTAAATAGTCCTAAACAGATACTTTTCAAATACTGTTAATGAGTGTTGAGAACTTTTAATTGCAGCTGTCCTCCAAAGTGCAGGAGGACTTATCTTTTAATCACCTATTAATTTTATTCCTTGACTTGGCATTGCTTAGAGGCATCAACATAAGTAAAGAATTATTTGCCTACTTTTAATAGATTATATCTGTGTTTAAATAAATCAGTTGAAGTCAGATGAAGCAGTCTAACATCAAAATCATTTTCCACTGGTAGCATAATGTAATCTTGAATGGAAGCTGGTTGTGTATTCTGACAATTAGATAGCTGGAGCATGCATCCAGTGGAGTAAGTTTTCTTTCTATTGTTTCTTTATGATTTTGTGGAGGGAAAAGAATGTTTCATGTATGACTTCTTCATCCAACATTAGAAGGTCTCGGCCATAACCTTAGTGGCAGGGGTTTTTTTTCACCATATTTTTGTTTGTTCTGCCAGTTCCATATGCTGCTTCCCCTCCATGCTGTGAAGCTGCTTGAGAATAATTCAGTAGTTTCATTTTTCTAGATGTTTCCCTAACTTTCTCTGGTTTTAGTTAGTTGTATCCTTAGCTGTTGTAGTGTAAACAGTCAACATCCAACTCATAGTGCTGTCCAGCACACTTTAGTGGTCTGGATTCTTTGACAGCCAAATAAGCTGTTCAACATTGTCTTCTGCTCTTTTAGAGCTCAGATGTCCACTGAAAAATTATTTGAGTCTGTAACAAAACCATGTGATAGGTTTTGTCCACGCTCAAGACTTGGTTTCAGTGAGTGGTCAAATATTTCTGTTTATTTATTTATATATATTAAAAAAATAAAAAATAGGTTATGTATCTGAAGTTTGGGCTTAGAATTTTTTCTTCTTACTGACTTTTTACAAAGAAATTGGGCTAGAATCACAAAGTGATATATGGGCTTATCTGCTCAAGTATATACTTGATCTGAAATAACACTGGCATTTTTTAGATGCCTACTTGATTGTTGCCTAGTCCTATCAAAGTTTCTGTTGGGTTTGTTTTGGGTTTTTTTTGTGAATAGAAGATACTGTTGGTATAATCTGTGTTGCATTTAAGCTTCCACAGGAATTTTTTTCCACTATTTGTGCAATATCTTCGGTCTCTGGTGCATCTGCCATTTATAAAGCGCAAGTCATTTTGTCTCTGTCTGAAATGGGGAAAGAGAATTTTTGCTTTGTCCTGGGATTTTTCTTTGTTTAGGCAAAATGAAAGAGACCCACTAGAGAGTATGTATTTCAACCCAGTTTCTCTCCTGACCAGTAAGAGATCTGCTCTGAAGCCCCTGTTTCAGAGAATCACAGAATGGTTTGGGTTGGATGGAACCTTAAAGACCATCTAGTTCCAACCCTCCTGCCACGGGCAGGGACACCTTCCACTGGACCAGGTTGCTCCAAGCCCCATCCAACCTGGCCTTGGACACTGCCAGGGATGGAGTGGCGACAGCTTCTCTGGGCAACCTGTGCCAGTGTCTCACCACCCTCACAGTGAAGAATTTCTTACATATATCTAATCTAAGTCTCCCGTCTGTCAGCTTAAAGCCATTCCCCCTTGTGCTATCCCTACATGCCCTTGCAAAAAGTCCCTCTCCAGCTTTCTTGTAGGCCCTGTTTAGGTACTGGCTGCTATCAGGTGTTCCTGGAGCCTTCTCTTTTCTAGGCTGAACAAGCCCAACTCTTTGAGCCTGTGGTTATAGGGGTGCTCCAACCGTCTGGTCATCTTCATGGCCCTCTGGACTCACTCTAATAGGTCCACATTCTTCTTATTTTGCGGGCCCTAGAGCTGGATGCAGTACTGCAGGTGGGGTCTCACGAGAATGGAGTAGAAGGGGAGAATCACGTCTTTCTTCCTGCTGATCACACTGCTTTTCATGCAGCCTGGGATACAGTTGGCTTTCTGGGCTGCAATTCCAACTGCTTTGCTCTTTTTCCTTTCTATAGTAAGTCGACTGTTTTCCTCTCTAATAGGAACCATAGACACAATTAGTAAGACTGTAATTTCAGAGCAGAATTCAACTGTGATTTCCTGAGGTCGTCTTCTAACACTGTCTCGTCTGACCTAAGGCCCTGAAATACCTGTATGTCATTGTCATACAGAGCTTTCAGCATCTTCCTGGAGCCTTGTGCTATAAAAATGTTCTCATAGGATGCAGTATAACTATCCTGTTGTTTTGTGTGCTTTTGGCTGAAGTACATGGACATTATGAATGTTGCCTTGGGGTCTTACGCTGAGCCCTTGTTGTTTCAAGCCTACTATTTTCAAGGAAAACAGTGGCAATCTTATGCTAAATCCAGCTACAAGACGGCAGTAGAGCCAGGGCTTGCACTCCAGAATCATCAGCAAAGATGAATTTCAAGTGCCAGACTTACATTTGGGTATCACAGAAGCTGCAAGCATGGATAGGAAAAGGATGGTTGCACTTAGGAGCCAATATCTTATACTCTTCTGTACCTTAAAGATGGATTCCTAGCTGTAATCGAGATGAAGGGTTGGGTTTGAGAAACACTTCTCTCTGCGCTGCAATGAAAGCCTTAAAAGCTATGAATAGAACTATTGTTAAAGTACCTTTAAAGCTCTAACACACCAAGTTCCTGTGAAAGTGCTGTTTCGCATTACAATTAAGCTGATCTAGCTGCAGCTCCTTCTCATCATGATACCAGCTCCTCCTTCATGCTTCATGCCTGATCTAGTGATCAGATGGTGGCATGAGAATCAGATCAGCTCCTTCTCTGGAATACAAAATAGGGGAAACAGCAGGATATTTTATTTTTCCCCAAACCATAATTATAATGCTTTGAGTGACATGAAAATGCGTGATCATCAGCTCATATAACGTGTCAAATTCTCTTTTCCAACGGTGTAAAAGGCTGACAGAGCATTAAAATTTGCTACATCATGAGAACTTTCTTTTGGAATTTAAAATCTGAGCTGGTTCATCCTTTACTGGATCCAGATGAGGCAGTCCATGATTTTACATAGTTAGTCTTTTGCATAATAGCAATGTATCTTGTTTATATTATTGTACATTTATTCTGTTTCATAAAGTCTTTTTTAATTGAATAGGTAATGAATTTAATTTCTGTTATCTTGTTTATGACTTAATTTTTAAGTACTTCTATTAACATGTCTAGAAAATACAGGGAACAGTTGGCAATACTTGGAAATTAAGAAAAGAGAATGCGAGACATTTTTGTAAGTTGAAATAAAGTATCAGGTTTTAGTTTCTTGCATATAATTTCTTGAATTTCACCAATAGAGACTCAGGACTTGCTGTTTACTTTTAAATCCATTTTATTCTTTACCCTTCATCATGTGGCTGAAAATACAGTGTCGTTCTTAGCTGTTAGTCACGAGGACTTCCCAAATACAATGCTGGCAGAAGAGTTGCAGGTCTGTGCCCTGGCATCTCAGCAAATCTGAAGATGAGCAGACCAGCAAAAGCATTACTTGGAGTTACTGCTAAGTGAAAACAGTTAAGGTGTGCTAAATATTTTGGAGGATTTAGTACTGTGAAGAGAAAGCAGAGCGCTGATGTTTTTTGACCTACGAAGGTTGTAATCAAGCTCCCTCAACAGGCAGAATAGCTCAGTTTGCTTTGCAATTTTGCTGCTTTGCTTTACCAGGAATCTAATTAATCATTTAGAACTAGAAGCATCAGTTGCTCTCGAGATCAGTACCTGTTCCCAATTTCTAATTGGCACATGTGCATGATAGTTTCTCGCCTTAACTGTAGTAATCTGGAACCAGGGAAGCATGTTGCCTTAGAGTTCTCTAATCACAGAAATGTTCTAATGCAGCTTGGGTTCTACCTTTTGGGACCATTTCTTTTCATCTACTTGTTTCAGTATCACTAAACTGACTGTTAACCTTTTAGCAGGCTCATTAAAAAAAAAAAAATCCTTTAAACAAAACTTAGAGGTATTTTTAAAGGGTTTACAATCCATAAAGTTAACATAAAAGTAGAGAAGGACTTCAAAAACCGTAATGTAAAAAAAAAAATAAAATAACCCAAATCTAGCAGTATCTATCAAATTTCAGAAGTAACTGGGAATAATTTTTATATGAAATAAATTTTTCTTGTTTTTAGCATGAATCTAGGGAAACGTTACTGGGATTCAATATGGTGAATTACCGAGCATGTAAGAATTTGTGGAAAGCTTGTGTGGAACATCACACATTCTTCCGTTTGGACAGACCACTCCCCCCTCAGAAGAACTTTTTTGCACATTATTTCACTTTGGGTTCCAAGTTCCGGTACTGGTAAGTGCTGATTTTAAATGTATGGTAAAGAACATAAGAGAACAGGCAACTCATTAAGGAACATAGGGAATTACTTAGAATCTGTATTAAAAGGTGTCATAATTCAAATAGCTTTTGAATCCTGCAACTGCCTTCCTCCCCTGCTGGCCTAAGTTTCAAATGTTGTCAGTAATTTTCTAGGCTATCTTGAAAATACAAGTATTGTATTATTAGGGGTTGTTACGGAGTTAGTACTCTGAGATTGTCTCACAGGCTGCATTCCTTCGCCTGCTTACCTGCTGGGTTATGCTTATCTTAAAAATGTTGTCTCAGAAATTCAGAGTCTTTGACCTAGTGTTTTTGAAAACTGATGGATCTCAGATCTTGTGTGCAGCAACAAACCAGACCTAAATAAAGATCAAGGAAATCAAGGAAAAGAAGCTTGTACAAGAAAAGCCCATTAAAGCTAGATGCATACAAATAGGAACTAAGTAAAAATAGAAGTCATATATTTTCTGCACCAAAGCCAGAAGTTTAGAAAATAAGGATGAAGTCCATAACTTTTTAAGGATGAACTTAATAGGTAAAAAGCTTGGAGGTGCAAAGAATGCTGTGGAATAACTATAATCCACAAGTATAATTTTTATGCTAACAATGGAATGGGTGATGTTGGGTTTTAGTGTTATATGCTTTTTATAAAAAAAAAAAAAATAATCTCAGTTCAGTAACTGAGTTAACTGTCTCTGCAAGTCATGCAGCATGCCAATGGCTTAAATCGTGCCTGAAGTAGAGAATAATGGAACTACTACTAATCATCCATCTAGAATGGCCACAGTGTCTGTGACGTATGAAGGGAGATGATGAAAAGCTAGAAAAAACAATAACAGACTATTTCTGTTACACTTGTGAATTGCATAAATGTATAAAGAGGAAAGTAATTCAGTGGCTAAATTTTTATGCCATCTGTGTTTTTGACCAGCATTCACAGCACCCATTTCAGAAACAGCATTCTATGATCCTGAACAGTATTTGAGACTTGATTCAATGTTGCTGTAGTGAATTTGGGGGATCTTTTTCATTTCTCTAAAGATTTTGAATTTGAATCATTGTGGTTACTATTACAGAATAGCTCTTTGATGATGACATTCAACTTATGTTAATGTAAGATGAAAAGGGAAACTGCATAAAAATGAGGAAGGTCATTAAAGTTAATGAAGTTAATAAAGAAAAGGCTAGAATTTCTGCAAGTAGTTTGAGAGATTGTTTAGAGGCAGTAATAGTAGTAACATGGCACACAAGGAGAGGTTAAGGGCGCTGGGCTTGCTTAATCTGGTGAAGAGGAGGTAAGGGGGAAATTTAGTAGCAAGGCTAATCCTACTTCAGGGACAGTGTCAGAAATGATGGAGGCAAACTTGTGCTGGCAATGGCAGGTGGTAGAACAAGGAGCAGCAGCCACAAATTTTCACCTTGGAAGGTTGTAGCTGGAAAAGTTTTTGGGGTTTTGATTTCTAGGATGATAGTGCATTACTGTAACAAGTTAACCAGAGGGACTGTGGGATCTTTATTTTTGGAGGCTTTCAAAACTTGGCTAGACAAAGCCATGACCAGACATGTCCTAGTGTTTGCAGAAGATTGAAATAGAGACTTCTAGCCAACATTTCTGTGATTAAAACCAACTAATAAAATACTGAACTGTCAGGGCTAGACTGAAACATCTTCAGTTCTGAAAGAAATCAGAGACATGAAATGGTTGAATTATTAAATGTGTTACATATTCCATTATATCCATTGGAATAAAAGATTCTAATGCAACAACTCTAAAAAGCTTCCAGGAGGAATCAAGAAGACTACTGATGAGAAAATCTGACTTCTGTGCACTGTGCTTGGATTCTAGTAATATTTCTCACCAAATACTGAAATTGCCAAAACACGAAGAGTTTTATTGTATATTAGCAACTGTGAACTGTCTTAACCAGATGGGAAATGAGTAGGTCCGTTCTTCACAATAAAGGGAAATTACCACTGAAGTGATACAGGGTTTTGTAGTAAAAGCTGAAGTTGACTAGAAAATTTCGGTGGTATGTTGCAATGAGGGGTGAGTAGGCAATAAAATGGTACATCAAGTTCAGTGTCCAAAAATCAAAAATAATCTACACAAGAGGAGAAAAGAGGAGGAGCATCAATTATAAGCAAGTTATTACTGTCTTGGACCTTCGTAGTTCTCTAAAACATTAGATCAATTATTAGCAGCTGTTGGAGAAAGGCAAATACAATGTTAAATTTATTGGAATGGAATAGAGGAAAATACAGATGGCTTACTGCTTGTCAGGGTTAAAAATGTGTAACGCCAGGAAGTTAGGAGGCAGCAGGTTTGAGAAAAGGCATTTCTTAGAATCGCAGCATGGCAGAGGTTGGAAGGCAGCTCTGGACCCTGTCTAGTCTACTGCCCTGTTCAAACAGGGTCCATTATAGCAGGTTGCCTAGGACTGTGTCCAGCCAGGTTTTGAATGTCTCCAAGGATGGAGACTGCGCTATCTCTGAGCAACCTGATCCAGTGTTGAACCACCTTCACAGTAAAAAAGGGGTTGGTTGGGGTGTGTTGTTGTCATTTCCCTCCTCCCCTCTCCCCCCACCCCTGCATTTAAGTAGTGTACCCCATGTTTCAGTTTGTGCCATTGCTTCTTGTCCTGTTTCTGGGCTCTCTTGAGAAGAGTCTGGCTGTGCTTTTTATTTGCCTTTTCAGGTGTTTATACACACTCATTTGATCCCCGAAGTGTTCTTTTCCTGAGGCTGAACAGTCCAGCTCTTTCAGTCTCTCCACATAAGTCAGGTGTTCTGGACCCTTAATTGTCTTTGTGGCCTTTTGCTTGACTTGGGGGACCCTGGAACTCAACACAAGACTCCGGATGTGGCCTTAGCTGTGTTGAGTAAACCTGCTTTCCAGCCGGTTGGCCCTCGGCCTGTGTGTTGAGTTATTCCTCCTCTTCCAGGTGCAGGTTGTTGCATTTCCCTTCACGGAATTTTGTGATATTTCCAGTTGGCTCATTTCTCCAGCCTTCACACATCCAGTAGTTCTGTAATATGAATATGAAAATAGCTAATTATTTGTTTATTTTGTAGTGTGAATTTCCCTGTAAGGGACAGAAAAGAGCAGAGTTTTAAGCATCACTATCATTTTAGGACATGTGTTTTCTGACTCTGTGCCTTGGTCTAAAGTTATAAATGGGGAAGTGGCTGGAAGAGGGAGATTTGCTGGTATCTTGCCCCCAGTTCTTAACTGCTGATAGACACTCAAAAAAAAAACACTGTATTTTTTTCTAAAACAGAAATTATGAAATATTATAAAAGATCTTTGATTTGACACAAGACATCTGGTCTTATCTGAAAAGTCAGCAAGTTCCAAGATCCAATCTTGATTTTGACAAGTTGTGTAGAAGAATACAAGCCTGATGTGCTTATTATCTAATTTCTTCATGGTATTTTGCTGAACTAAGTAGTGACTAAGTTATTAGCAATTCAGGGAATAGTTTAGGAAGAGTACAGAGGGGATGCTATAACTTTTGATTGTGGCTATAACAGGAAAGACTATAGTGTTATCCAAAGATCTTACCTCTTCAGATAACAAGAAAAAGGAAGAGAAGAGAAGAGAAAGCTTTATGTTATGCCTGAAATTAATTGGTCTTTGTTATAGTTACACTATAATAGGAAAGAAGACCTCCACTTCTACCAAATGCTTTCTGAAGTTACACTGTGCTGAAGATGGCACAATTGCTTGAGCATGACTGAAAGAGAATTTGGGTTTGGGGTGGGTTTTTTTGGCAGAGATGGTTCAATTTTAAGCAAGAAATTGTTATGCTAAATTTGTTGTATTTAGTGGTTTGGTTTTGTTTTCCAGTGGGAGAACAGAGGTCCAGTCTGTGCAGTATGGTAAAGAAAGAGCAAACAAAGACAGGGTATTTGCAAGGTAAGTGATTTACATTTGTACAAGATCAGTAAGTCTCCTGTTTGTGTATTTTTAGCTATTATGGGATCATTGTTTCCTGTATGCAAAAATGTAAAATAAAGAGCAACTGTTGTCAACTGTTGCTGGTGGCTTGACTTAACCATATTAAGGAGTTTGATTTTGAAATGGGAGAGTGTTTCTCTGAGTCAGCCAGAAATGGGGGAGAATCTTATGATGGAAAAAGTTAATAAGGGTATTCTTTAATATTTCCCCCTTCAGAATAGCCTTCAATCTCTGTAGTTTGTTCTTATATGTACTAGCCCTTTTTGTGCTGTCTTTATTGCAAAGAATAGTCTCTTGAACTGTTCCATTAAAATATTGAGTTAATGGGTATGTTTTATCCCTGATAAGAGCCTACAACTGTCCACACGTACTTCCTTTAGAATAAGGTACTGTGAGTGTCTCACTTGGTGAGAACAGCTTTATTGCTGTAGTCCCAATGAGGTATTTTACTATGAAAAATTTGGGGGTGAGCTGCTTCTTGAAGGTATTCTGTCACAGAGTAGTGGGTAATCATAGAATCTATTACTTAACTTTGTTTAAGGTTCCTGAGGGGTTTAGTGATTACAGGAAAACAGTCGAGACATAGATTTAGTTCTTCTTTCAGAACTTATGATACAGTATTCACAAGGAAAACTGCTGCTGCATCTGTTTGGCACTGTGCTCTGGTCATTAATAGAAAGAATCCTTCTGAGCAGGGAGCGTGCTCTGTCCTCTTTTTATGCTTATACTTTTGCTGAGATCAGAATGTCTTTTAACATAATTACCCCTTAAGGAACTGTGGAGTTCAAATTTATGCTCATAGACTTAGTAACAAGTCCAGCAACCTTTCTCAAGTACTTGCAAACACTGTTTTTCAGAGCATTGGTGAATTGAGCCTTGATTTCCTGTGTTGTGGTGTCCCCCCTGCCTTCTTTCCCCCTGTACAATGTATAATTTGCTTTTCCAGCTGGGCACGCTGTAGATACTTAGCTCCATATTAGAAGGATTTGAGGGCAGAAGTGCTGTGACATGTTTGTTCAACAGGTAGATTTTATAAAACCAATTTGTTCTGTGTGCTGTAGAATTATTTTTTACTCAATTTACTTTGGGAACCTGCTGAAATTTTTACTTGGGGCAACATTTTTAGTACTCAGAAGACTCATCACTGTGACAACTGAGTTTATTTATTTAAATAAGTTATGAATCAATTCAAAGTTATTTTTCTTGTTGCACTCTGAACTTGGCAATTCCCCACGAGTAAGTAGGGTGGAGGTGAGCCAATACTTGGTTTTGAGGCATGTATTTGTAATTTTAAAAACTCTTCTTCAGTAGATGGCAGTCTTCCCTTTGCATCAGAACTGAACAAGTGGTGCCAGGGTCACTTGTATTTTAAAATGTATATTCTGGATAAAATTGAAAGCCATGGCTAGAACTGCTCTGATCTTTTCTCAAGTCTTTTGGGCTTTTTTTAGTTAAAAAAATACTTGGCTCTTCTGGCCTCAGGAATTTTATTTTCCGCTGTTGCTTTTTAGATTAAGGAATACACGTTCCCTCTCACCTTTTGAGCTTTTTAATAATGTCTGAGGCATATGTGTGTACATCACTGAGCTGAAATTTATGGTGTATTGTAGCACACCTTGAAAAGCTTTCAATAGATCATGTGTCCTCTGTCCTCCCCAGCACAGTGTGCAATGAATGCCTTTTCAATTTTGAAGACTTTTAGTATTTTTAAGGGTGAAAAAACTTGAAACATAAGACTTTCCTAGAACATTATGTGGTTCAAGAAGCTTAATCTAAGAACATTATGTTTTATTCTTGGTCTTCTAAACATTTACATTTCAAGCTGAAATACTGAGTAAATGTTAGCCCATTTGTACTTGTACAGAGAATAAGTTTTGCTTTTTAAGGTCTTCCAGGTATAATGTGGGTTTTGTTCCTGGAACCTTCCTTTCTCTTTCTCAATGTGTCTTTCTCAGACAAAGTCATTGTGTTCAACAGACAAGCAGCTTGCGTTGGTTGCTTTTGAAAGTTCTGCTAGGTATTGGTTGCCTTTTGCTGTGAAGTCAGAGCGTGCTAGCATTACAGTCAGGTCAGTCTTCAGAATTAAGTGAACACAGAAAAAAAAATTAAATACTTACTGTTGCTTTTATTATTGCCACATCAGAAGTTGTGGTTTCAGTGGGGTTTTTTTCTAGAGCTGTCCATATTTACACTCTTTTCTTATCATTATCTAACTAGAAACTGCCTTATTTGAGCTAATTCTGTCTAAGCAAACTTTGGAATAATTTCATTGTAAGAAAATAACACAATTATATTGAGATGTTATTTGAGTTACCTGTTTGTTCTAAGTTGGGAATTGGTGATTGCCACAAGTAATGATCCTTTCACACTGAGCGGAACATAGAGAGCACCAGACATAGAAATAAAATTTTTAACAGCCATTTGAATAAAACAAGCAGTTATAACCTACAATTAGCAGGCTTAGCTCTTTGTCCTCAGGATTTAACTTTAAAATTAGCTGCAGTTGTATTCATGGATTTCTTGATTTCCAAACCAGAAAAAAACACTTAAATTTAACTTTAAAAAATGGAATCTATTACTATAAAGGAGATAGTCTGTAATAAATTCGATATATTTTGTAGATGCTGTTTTCTTAATTTTCATGTAAAAATAAAAAATGCGTAACATTTTCATTCAAATGATCATTCATAAAAACATGAATGATCGTTTATTTTTATCTTTTTCCTGGAGTGTAAAAATATTGCTTATTGGTTTCTGACACATAAGAAAGTTTGAGGGAAATGGGGAGCTAGGAAATCCTGAAACTGTGGAATTATTTTAAAACTGTTGCTTTCCTGGGTTCTGTCATGCAGATTTTTATGCATGATTTTTCAGCATTTAGAAGATTGTTGCTGTGGTTGTTTAGCTTTGGGTTGGTTTCTTTTTTTCATCTTCATTACAACTGTTCTCTTGGCCTCATTTATTGTAGGGTATTCATAACACGAGAAGACCCATGAGAATTCCCAAGAGCATTAGAAATGAAAGTAGATAATAAAAGTGCAAAAACTTTGATCAAGTCATAAATTGAGAGATTTCTTAAAGACCATTGTTTGCTCTTAAAGTCCTTGCAAAGTATTCTAATTCTATTCGATTGTGATGGCGTGTACTGGAAGGTAGTTTAAGCACTTGTGTGATAGTGAGTGGGTATCTCAGTCATTGTATTTGCAAACTCCCTATCATTAAGTTGCAATCTTTATTTCCCAAAAAACCAGTCTTGCTTCAACCATGCATTTATTCAGGTTAATTAAGTAGTTCCTCAGTTGCTTTAAATTGCATATGTAATTTGTGGTGACCCTGCAGATTTGTGTAGTTTCAGTCTTTTGGTCTGAAGCAGGAGTTTCAAGGCTTGCTGAGAAACATCCCTGTGCCCTTCGTCAAAATACAAAGCAAGGCTGTGGCTGCAGGTTATATTTCTTTCTGGGACAGAAGTGATTTAAAAGATTCCCACCTGTATTCCCAAACAATACCCTCTTTCTTTCCCAGCTCCTGCAAGTATTTACCACTTGCAGGACGGAAAACAAATTCTGTCTTCAAAAGCTTTTGTGTACTGTAGCTGAGCTAATATAATTTGTCATGCCTTTTTTTAGTTGCATTATCTGATTTCATCCCTTACACTTGGGGGTTTGTGTGTGTGTGTGTGCGCGTTTGATGTAGTATTGCAGCTTGTATGACTGTTCTTGATTTTGGGGGCAGGTAAAGTTTTTGGTCTCTGTCCCTACTCAGATAGATAGGGCTTCTTCCAGCATTTTTAGTAATGTCTCTGCAGATACACCAGAAATTGAATCTGAAATAGTTTACTCTGTTATAAGCAGTGCCCTGTGCTGAGGTACAGTACAAGCATCCAGACTGAGCAGACAAACATGGAATTCAGAATTTCAAACTTTTTGAAAGAATTCAAAAAAATCTTTTATGGCTTACTTCCCCCTTCCCATCTCCTCAGCTGTATTCTGGCATGAGAAAGTTACTTGAATATTGCAAAGAATTAATAATACAGGAGAAATTTGCTGGAATATTTCACAACAAATCTTTAACTGTAATAAAAAATAACTTATTGTTAGATTTAGAAGTGTTGGCAGGAGGACGAGTGTCAAAAAGCCACAGCACTGAGAAGTTTGATGCTGCAGTGTGGTAATTTTTTCTTTGAAATTTCTGCAAAGACAGGAAATGGAGGCAACAAACATGTGGGTGGGACTCTGAGGTTAGAGCTGTTAATAAAATAATTGAAACGAACCATTGCTGATAAATGCTGCAGCTGTTTAGCATGGTAGTAAGGTATTGTTTCTGAAAGATCAGACCTTATCCACAGAAAAAGGTGAGTT
Organism: Strigops habroptila; assembly: GCF_004027225.2. NCBI lineage: Eukaryota > Metazoa > Chordata > Aves > Psittaciformes > Psittacidae > Strigops > Strigops habroptila. Next base: position 55,840,870 of record NC_044281.2, on the reverse strand, counting down.
TTCTTAACATTGGATTTTTTGGATAGGGAAGAAGGTGCTTTTCTCATTTTAGGGTTATGTTCATTTGTTGCGTAGATTGAGGAAGTTTTCAAAAATGTAGTTACAAACTATCACTTAAGGTACAGTGCAGTGGGGGTTTTTTGAAGCAGTCAGAGATGAAATTTTGGAAAAACTTGGTTTTTCCCCCTCCCTATATATTTCTGTGTCTCTCTATGTAGTTTAATTTGTTTTATGCATACAAGAATAGTGCCTTTTCACTGTTGCGCTTTAAAAACGATATATATATATACACACACCAACTTTCCTGTATTACACTTGTTGCTTATTCACTGAAGGTTTTACGTGTCTGTCAGAAAATACTGTACCTGCAGACCTGTTTAGCACTGGATATATTATGTTCCTCTGCATTTTTTCCCTCAGCCCGTTCTTTGGTTAGTTAGAATCCACCTCTTGGCAAAGCTGGCTCTTGGTGCTAATCTGCTGGCTGCAGGCATGCTGTCAGCAAAGTCTAGCTAATGATAGCTTTGATAAATAAAAGAATAATGAACAGATAACATTAGACATGCCATTCAAATCTGCTGGTTTCTTGTTATTTCACCTGTTCAGAACTGCTCAAATTGCTATGTTTGGGAAGAAAAATAGCTAAGTATTTTGAGATGCTCCAATTTGAAGCAAATTACAGAAGTTGAAATGTTGTTGTAATTGACATGACACCAAGCTAATTACTTTTTGAATCAAATTAATACTGCTTAAATACAGTGAAGAAACCAGATGTGTGTTTTCCCCAGGAATTAAATAATTATTTTCCCTGTTTTCAAATATCAATATGCTGTCAGATTTTTTTTCCCTGCATGTAGTAAGACCTGAAACAGTAGTATTTAGAACAGCCCATCTCACTTAACTGTCTGAAATTTGACAGCTGTTATTTAGTAAGATTTTAGGGTAGCAAAGCAGAAAGTACATGTTCAGAACCGCCTGGGAGTGTAAAACCAGAAATAAACCCTCTACACACTGACCACCCCTCCTTCAGTATCAAACAAACACCACTGACATTAGTAGGAGTTATGTACCTATGTGAAGTTAGGTAATTTGATGCTTGGTTATCGTTGTAGACTTTTTTTTGCTTAAGGTGATGGCTTGTGTTGAGTTTTAAGTTCCACGAGAAGCAAAAATGTGTTTGCAACTAAGGTTCTCATTTTCAGAAGGATGTAATTTGTGTGTGGGTAGTTCCTTAATTTCTTGAAGTTCCTTCCTTCTGGACTTGCACTTTCAGTAAATCAGTAAGATGATGATGAAGGTAAATAACGTTTATGATGTGTCCCAAGAACAGCTAAAGCAGAGATTATTTTGTGATACAGGTGTATAGAGCTGGAGAAAGAAATAAAGGGGTTATGCTGATACAATAATATGTTGTCACCTCATTGTGTAAAGCTGGAAAGTAGATGTCCTGATTTTGGCTGGGGTAGAGTTAATTTTCTTCTTAGTAACTGATACAGTGCTGTGTTTTGGATTTAGTATGAAAACAATGCTGTTAACACACCGATGTTTCAGTCATTGCTAAGTAGTGCTTACCCTGATCAAGGCCTTTTCAGTCTCTCATGCTCTGCTCAGAAGCTGGGAGGGAGCAGAGAGAGGACATCTGACCCTAACTACCCAAAGGGATATCATAGAACGTCATGCTCAGTATAGAAACTAGGGGGAGTTGGTTGGGAGGGGCTGATCGCTGCTCTGGACAGGCTAGGTATCAGTCAGCGGGTATTGTGCATCACTTGTTGGTCCCTCCTTATTATTGTTGTTATTGTTATTTTGTTTTACTTTATTTACTTTATTTCAGTTATTAAACTGGTCTTATCAAAACTAAGAGGTTTTACCTTTTTTCCCAGTTCTCCTCCCCATCCCACGGTGAGTGTGAGCGAGCAAGCAGCTGTGTGGTACTTAGTTGCTGACCGGGGTTAAATCATGGCAGTAGAGTGTAGTGATAAGAATATAAAGGCAAATTAGAATGAAATGGTCATGGCATAAAAGACTGATGAAATTGGGGTTTCACTGGAACAAGAGAGGGTTGGGTAATGATAGGGAAGAAGTTTGAACTATATGGCACCATTGAAGTAGTAGAAGTAAAGTGAAAGCCTGGTAACACAAAATACACAGGACATTTAAGGATTATTTAAAATAATTTTTTCTTGTGGGATAAAGAATTTTCAGTTGAAAACAAATAGCAAAAGTCTGGGTGTGTTTAGTTGCAGGATGACTGAACCATCCAATGTGATGATAAGAAAAAAGCAACCACAATTCTTCGATGATTCATTTGATGATTTCCACTATAAAAGAGAAATAAAGTATTTTATGAGGGATTGCAAGTATGGTCTCATTTGTGCTAAAGAAATAGGTGAAAGAAACAGCAGAAGGGGATTGTAAGTATCCTGGGATTAATCAAGAATGAGAAAAAGTTTCCTCAACATCAAGAAAGGGCAGCAAATAGAAAATACTGTTACTTTTGTATAAAAAAAAAAGGCGATATGACCTTTAACCTGAAGGACATTTGTGGCACAGAACCAAATGAAGTTTGGTTACCCACAAAGAAGTTTAAATAGAATGATTGCATCTGCCACACAGGTGACGAAACATGTTCTGGAAGAAAGCATCAACTGCATGAAAATCCCTGATGAGTAAACAAAACTCAGGAGCTCCATCGTCATGTTGATGACTACCCCACTTTTAGTTCTTCAAAGTCTTTGGGGCTTTTTTTGGGCTGATGTTTGCACTGCTTTGTTTTTCCTGAGATGGCTGAATAGTGTTACTTAGAGGGTTGAGGGTTTTTTTGTGCTTTTTTTGTTTGTTTGCTTGTCTTCTGTTTTATTTCTAAGTTCAGACTTCTTAATGACTATTCCGTTTGAATCAGGTTCTCCTTGAGGCATTAGAAATGTCTAGTGAAGTTCAGTGGGTTCCTCTTCCATCTTAATTGTCTCCCTCCCAGCCAACAGTATTTTATGACTATTTCATTGACGTTCTTCTACAGAGTACAGAAAATTAAGTACAATATATTGAGAAAATAAAGAAATGCCCATGTAAACACAGTTTTGCATAATTCTATTTCCTTTCTTCCATGTAGTTTGGTTGTCTGTGATAGAATATCTGTTTCATTGTGGTGAATTTTATGTAATTTTGTTCTTGTCTCCTATAATTTTTGGTTAGTCATTTTACTTTCTTCTTCTAGATCCCCCAGTAAACCCTTGGCACGGAAATTAATGAGTGGGATGGACTGGGAAGTAGTGAGTAGGAATTCACTGTCTGATGATAGGTTGGAAACACAAAGCCTACCATCACGGTCTCCACCTGGAACTCCCAATCAGTAAGTAGTGTCGAATCTTCTCTCCCTAGAAGTAACTGTCAACCTCTACTGTGAACGACCTGTGTGTATAATAAAAGAATTAATGCATTATGGAGACAAATAACAAATTATGTGCTGAGTGGTTCTATGGAATATTTAGCTCCAGATAAGAGAAACTATTTGGGGGTGAATTTTAGGTACTTCCCATTCAACCTATAAAAAGTGTAAGATGTAGCATGCTACCCTAAATTTGAGAGCTTGAGTTTTCTCGAGCACAGTTAAAACTAAATTATTTGTTTGTCTAAGAAAAACCTGGTAATAAAATCTGTGTGGTATTTTTGAAATAATTGATTCTGGTTAATACTGCTTCCTAAAACATTGGGTAAATTACTTAATCAGAAATCCTTGCAGATTTATTCCCCTCAGTTTTTCTGCATTTCCTTTCAAATCTCACTCTTCCCACATGATAGAGCTTTCTGTTTTATGTTTATAGTTAGTGAAAACTCCTTCCTGATTTCTTTGGGAAAATAACCAGTTTTTTCAGCGTGCTGAAACTGGCTTAAGAATCAGTATTACCCAATTTTGGATTGCATAAACCAGAAGGTTTTAAGATTCTTTGGCACTGCAGCATATTATTCAAAAGACTGTTGTTGTATATATCTGTAGCTTTTAAAAATTCTTGTAAAATTGATTTTATAATATATTTATGTTTATAGCATAATATAAGTTAGTCATGTATGTTTTAAAGCATTTTAAGAAAGGTGCTAATGTCAGTATGCTAGTTTTTTTACATGGGAAAATTTTGGGTCACAGAAATAAGACTCTCAGTGCAAAGCTTATGATCCTTCTAGGAGAAGATGCAGGGGGTAAAATGTTCAGATTAAGTTCTGCCATGAACAGACCTAGGATTTTTTTTCTTGGGGATTAATTTTTCTTCTCATTAACTGGACTGTCGGTTCAGTAGCTTGTTCATTGGACCGTAATGCTTTCAGGCTTCTTTAATTGGGAAGGAAAAAAAAGTATATTAGCCATTTAGTGTTTATGAAAACAAATTTTTAACACTTTAAAAAAGCAAATAATGAAATATAGCATGTTGATCTAACAACATCTTTCAGTGATTTTTTTAAACCTTTAATTAATAAAAATGTAGGTGAACATATGCTTGCACTGAGTGTAAATAATTATTTTAGTATTCCTTTATGGTAGTGTAAGAAATGTAGATTAATAATATTATTTTCATATTGCATTGCTGTGCTTTCCCCTCTTAGTCGCAACTCTGCCTTCACTCAAGAAGGAGCCCGGTTACGACCCTCATCAGTTGGACATTTAGTGGACCATGTAGTTCACACATCCCCAAGTGAAGTATTTGTAAATCACAGATCTCCATCTTCCACCCAGGCTAATAGCATCATACTGGAATCGTCACCGTAAGTTCTGTTGGTCACTACACTATGGTAGCATGCAGGGAGAGCCAGAAAATCTAATAAAAAGGTAGCTGTTATTTCAGGAGTATTAGTAGAGGCCTTACTGAAAATTAAGTGATACAGAAGACCTATATCTGACATGTTCCTGGTGGAGGGTTACAATAACTTCCCCACCCACCCAAAATGCAGATTTGCTATAACATAACCCTCAGTGTCTGGATGTGGAAGTGAAAGTGGTTTTTTTGATGGAACTGTTTTGTGATTAAAGTTGTTAATTCCCGCGAGTTTGAAAATTTTGCTTTTTGTCCAAGCGTAGAAGTATGAGTGAGCTTTGCAAATTACTTACCAAAGTACCTTTTTAGCACCCCATCATTCTAAGACTCCTAGTACATTTGTAGTATTGTTAGTAAGTGTATCTTTAAGATAGCACTATTTCTGTCATGTTGATTATTCTTGACACTGTAAGTTTACAGTGCTATAGTGGGCAAAATAAAAACTGTTATTGTGTATTAAGTTCAGAAGGATGACAAACAAAATACTGAGTTATTCAAATATTTGAAATAGTAACCTGTGACAAAGATGAATTGGGGGGAAAAAGGTGCACAATGTACACTGTATTAACACTGCCACTGTACCTTTTTATATATAGCTATACATGTAATGCTAAACTTGCCCTCATAATTTTGTGTAATCTCTGTTAGTAAGGAAACTGTGCAAATTGTTTAAAAACGTGATAATTTTAAAATAGCACATAGGTAACTACATGTTTATGAACAAATTGTATGTCTCGGGAAAAATTATTCTGGGAAGGTATTTGACACAATTCAAAAACTTTGCTTGGACTATACCTTCCGTTTTAACAACTGTGTGTAACTTCAGGGAGAGAAATAGAATACCAAATTTTTAAAGTTTTGTAAAGTAACACAAGACATTTTTTATGATAGGGTACTATAGTTCTAATTTCACCACCACCTAGTTATTTAGCTTTCAGAGTTATAAGACAGTAATTTGGCCTAATTAATGTAAGATCGCCTTCTTTTGGTGGGCTTTTCAACCTATTCACGTGGCAAGGGAGTCTCAAAACTGTGGAATGCTTGCGAATCTTTTCTTATATTAGAGTGTTGCTGTACAAAAGCCACACAGGGTCAGGTTCCTTCTGTTCCAAGACTTCCAACTGAAGTCAGTTATGGGAAACACTGAATGGTAGAGCGATACAGTCAAGTAAGCACAATTCTTAAATAGTCTGTTTTTATTCATATGCCTTTAAGTTGTAAAAGATGTTCCTGAGTGTCCTTAGGATTTGTTTATTTAATACCTGATTTCTTGTGTAAGTCACCATGGAAATGAGTCTTAAAAGAAAGGAAGTGGTTTTGTAAAGTAGTTATGCAACTGTGGCTGTTCTTTTTCATTATTTTGCACTTTCTATACCCAAGCAGAAAAAGTATTGCTCTTCTGTCATTAAGTTTTGGCTTTTGTTTTGTTTTGTTTTTCCATTGTTGGAAGCTTAAAAGTGGAATTTAGTTTAATTATACCTGCATAGATATCTAGCATAAGATATTTTTTGGAATGAGGACATTGACTGTCAAAAATACATGACCAGTTAGGGTCTTATGAAAGTTTCAGATGGTATTACTGATTTAAGATTCAGGATCTATGAAACAAAATAGTAGTCATGAAGTTCATATTAGCTATATAATTTAAAATTGTATTATTTTAGAGTCCAAAAACCTATTTCTTAAACAGTTTGACCTTTCTGAGTGAAAAAAAAATCAAAAACTGAGTAGTCCATCTGCTAATTTGTTGAGAATTTTTATTTACTGATCAAATTTACATATGTAAGAAAGTCAGAGAAGGTAACCTGACAGGCAGTAGGTTTCATGATCTTTTTGAGTTTGGAGTCAACATAGCAAAAGAAATTAGAGTTTCAGTGCAGTATTTAGAAGAATATTATAGCTTAGCTAATGCAACCTTTAATTCCACATTTTTTTCTTCATCTGCGTGTGCTATTCAAAACCAAATTGAGAGATTTCTGCTTGTAGTTCCCTGAGGTAATTATAACCTTAAATTCTAAAAGCATGTGATATGTGTTTAGTTTAATAAATTTATGGGGATGTGTATGAAACTTTTGCTTAATATATTAAAAGGTCAGACCGGATATCTGTAACAAAAATACCCCAAGCTTGTCAGTGCCAGGGTTTGTGTGTTATTTTATTATTATGTAAATTGCTGAATGCGGTAACAGAGAGCTGCTTTGCGTGCAAAATAGGCTGCTTTCACTGCTATTGTCTAGGCATTCATAAGGAAATTCAAAGCTGACTGGGCAAATATAAAGCAATGAAGTTTTTGCCCAAGGCTTGATTGTTAGTTCTCACAATTCATTATGCTAATATATTACAGTACTTGCATTGCTGCTTCTAAAATGCTCATTTAAGTAACTTTTCAAATCTTTTCTATAAGTTTGTATGTTCGGTAGGAATTTATTTGTGTTTGTTGACATGAATGTACAGACATCTAGTCAAACATAAGATCCCATCTTTTACCTTTATCAGAATGACTTTTTGTCTCTACACTCATGTTTTCTGATCCTATTTTATTCAGTTTAAAACTCTCAGGAGTAATTGTTCACAGGAAAATACATAGCTATGTTGCCCTTCACTTAAAAGGCTGAATAATCTGTGCTGGCCAGACTTGAATGAATAAATGCATAAGCAGTTAAAAAGCTCTGGGTGACCTTTGCAAGTCAATGTCTAAATAGTTTATAGCTGCCTTGAAAGTTCATTTTGCAAATGTTGGCAATCATATTTTATCTCTTTCTCCACAAAAATTTATTTAGAAAAGCTGCTTATCCTGAAAAATAAAAGTATGATATTTTTTACTGTCACGTTGAGAAGTGTTAAGGAATATTATTTTTACTCCCTAGTGTGTTTTGAACATGAGATTCTTCAGACATAAGATACTGAATAATTAGTCAGTTTTTTTCTTCTAACTCTGCATGACTAAAATATATTTTCTGAAAGTGGAAATTAAGCAGAAACATATCAGAAAAAGTATTTTTAGGACCTTTTCAAATGTACTGTTTCATACAGTGACCAAAAAAATTATCAATATTTTCTAAGAAAATCTACTAGATTTTTAAAACTGAAATGGAAAACATGTTTTTTCAAAGTGAAGTGTTCCAGTTCCAATTCAATTTTCATGCTTTTTGAAAGGTTCATCCGTTATTTTAAATCACTGTAGACAGTTGTGATCTGATTTTTTGTTTTTAATTGAAAACATGAATCTGGTATCAGGCTTTCTTTAGTTGCACAGAAAAAAGTCACATGGTATGGAATTTGATGTGTGCCTTCAGTTTTCTAACTTGCAGCAACTTGGAATCCTATGCTGCCTCATAATGGGAGTCTTACCCTGTGAACAGTTTACTGTGGCTAGACCATTTAAATACAGTAGGACTACTCTCGTGGTTCCCTATGCTTTGTAGAGGGATACTGTGCTATGAGTTACCGCTACAGCTTGCTGATAACGAAAGGGGCAGTGTTCTATTTCTGGTGTCTGGGAATGTACTTCCCTCCCCACGCAGTGGTCGGCCTGTGATAAACCAGTTCTCCTTGTTGAACAAGCAGAGAGCTACCCAACCTTGTCCAAAAAATCAATGTATTTTTGCTTGCTTGGTGAGCTGCTTTAGCCAAAGGAGGAGTGCCAGAATGCTGCAGGGAAGGAGCCATGGGTGTGGGTGAAAGAAGGAACAGAGGCACCCATTTTTGGTGGTAGCATACTCTTTAGATTTAGCTGTAACCTGCAACTTCATTCTTGGTGGTTTTTGGATTTGCCACTAGTATCAGTGGGCTGTTGTCGTAAGTCGTTAAATTACTTAATAATACCTTTTAATGTGGTTAGTGGGAAGGAAAGCATGCTGGTATTTAGAAACTGGCATTCAAACAAGTTAATGGGAACTATGTGCTAACTGCCTTTTTGAGCCTCTCAGAATGTTCTTCTTAATTCTTAAATATAAAACCATATAATGAAAAATGAATCATATATTTATGTAATACAAATTATACAGTTAAGCTTTTATTCCAAAAGGACTAATAAAGGAAATTATCCGTATTATACATAAACACAGAGAACATTTTTATTCATCTACAGTAGAGTGCTTGCTGCTCTAAAGCAGAAATAGAACTTTCTGCTATTTAATCTTCAGTAATGGTGGTGTAACTCAACTAAAAAATGCGTGCAATGAATGCTTTTTTTACGAATGTTTCAAAGCTGTACATGTTTCAAAAAGAAAAATGTTCAAGGGGGAAAAAAACCAAAGCTCTCTTCTGTGTATGTGTAGTACACATATACTTTCAATTGAAAAATTAAAATTTAACACTATCATGTCCAATGGACATTTCAAATAAATGCAGGGAGACAGTTGAGTTGTCTTCAGCTTGCACTCCTCCTGTTTTTAGGTCAAAAGCCAAAAACTAGTGTGGAAGCAGTGTATTATGCTGCTTGTGTCTGGTTTTAAGACTTAAATTGCAGGCATTAAGTTAAGATGCAAGCTAATTGATATCGAGGAAAACTTAAGTGACATATCTATTTTAGATTTTTTCTTTTTTTTAGCAAGAGTGCAGAGCATAAATACAGTGAATTTTACAATATTTCAGCGTAAAATGGGTTGATCATAGTAAAACCATTAAAAAAAAAAAAGTCATGTGTAGAAGATGGAACTTACTGGTTCTGTGTACAGTTACTTGTCAAGAAAAAAGCAGCAACATGTCCAGACATACACTTCTAGTATATTCTACTGCAGTACATTTTTGTGATTCTAAAAATACATATAGACATTCAGTTCTCAAACTCTTGAGTTTCTTCTAGCATTTTCAGTTTATTTGGAACCCTGAAAGAACTGTCAATATCTCATGATCATTCCACTTCATACTTCTATTTTGGTATTTAGATCTCAAGAGACTCCTATAGATGGGCAGCCTCCTGCATTACCACCCAAACAATTTAAAAAGAACAGTTGGAACCAAATTCATCATTCTTACTCACAGCAAGAACTGGATAACCATATTAATGAAACATTTGATGTTCCTGCATCACCAGAAAAATCCACAGTAAGTTTTTGGATCCAGTTTAACTATTCTGGTTTTTATTGGAATGATAGTCCTACTTTTCATGAGCTTGGTTCACTTGTGTTTCAGAGAGTTCTTGTGTTTGTGCATTACATTGCAGCATTTCCGTTATATATATACTGTCTCTGTGCTATCTTCCACTATTTTTTCCACTTGCTGGAGTAGTCCTTTGTCAGTTGTCATCAAATGACTTACATTTTGATGGATATGTAAACATTTTAAATACTAGCTTTTCAGCACATGCAGAAATTTCTAACTAACCTCTTATTTGAGAGGTCATTTACTGTCAGTTTTAAAGAAAACATTGTAGACACTACCGCTGGTGTTGAATTTAGCTTTTACAAAGAGCTGAAACTGAAAGTGCCTATCAGCTTTAGAGCGGTTTTGTCAGGAGAGGTTTCTTGAATCTCTTGGTTGCATTTCTCATCAGAATTTCCAAGAAAGAGACTCTAGCAAGACTACCTGTGACAACAAATGTAAAAATCAAATAACAAGTTCTTTTTCCACGCTTAAGCACATGCTAGATGAGTCAATATCAGTCACTTGATTATTGCCTGACTGAGGTGAGATCTCACTGACCATTTTTGTGAATTTTTCTTCTGTCCCTTCAGAAGTTTTCAAGTGGTTCTTGGTTTTACAGTGATAAAAACCAGGGACAGGAGATGTTTTGCAGGATGGGAAAACTGTTTAAAATCCAGATGTAGCAAATACTGTATAAAAAGCTTTGCCAACCTCAGACATTCAGAATTATGAGTCAGCTCCCAAAATTGGTATTTTGGAAATGCCTTTCGTTTATTTTCATTTGCATTCTGAACTCAAGCCTAGGGTGTTCTCTCAGGCCTTGTTACAAAGCTAAAATTCCCATAAACCCCATATTTCATTTCATAGCGGGGGCTTCAATAAAATTCACAGAAGTGAAACTTGTGTATCTATGAGCGTTTTGGGAATGTTGTAAAAAAAATTGCTTTAAATAATAAAACAGACTTTTTAACAGCTTTGTCTTCTGCCAGTGCTTACCTGAGTCATACTGAAGTACTGTTCTGTTTCGAAAGTTAACACTGCTTTACTCATCAAGTTTTTCTGCTTTGCATTCAGTTGTCTTTACCAAATTGACAAAAATAACTTTCAGTTGGTTTTTTTAACTCCTTTTAGTTCTGCAAAACCAACACAGCTGCGTGAGAATGAGATTCTTTTTTCTCTGTGCGTTGTCAGTGTGATTGTTTGCTGTGGTCCAGTGGGCCACATTTATGCAGCCTCGCTTAAGGCAGTACACTGTTGTAATTAAAGATCTAATTTGGTCTGCTGATGGCTTTTTATTTTGCGTATTAGAGAAGAAGGAATGCAGCATTTTGTGAAATTGTGAATTTAAGTTTTGGAATGTGTTTGGTATTTTTTTATTTTTTCAAACTTGCTTTTCTGACCAGAGTTACACTTCAGGTACCTGCACCACTTCTGCTGCTCTGTGTCAAATATTTTAAGGAAACCCTCTCACCACTTTGACTTCATTTAGCTGTTGAATTTCCTTCGTCTGTTGTATACATGGAGAGTCTATTTAAAAGGTAGTGAGACAGATATGGGAATTACAACTTTTTACTCCATCTGCAGTCCCTAAGTATCCAGTCTGAGAACGTCCAGAAGGATTTGGAAACAGGTGTGACCAGAGGTCCTTTCAGTCAAGCAGGTTAATGATGATAGTGCTCACTTCATGTTTTTCATTATAAACTGCTGCTCAAAATAGCCTCTTAAAGCAGGAAATTATTATTCTGTTTTTGTCTGGGGAATGCAGTGGCACAGAAATTGCCAAATGCTGCAGGTGAGCACTTGGTTGTTGTTCATTCTGCCCAGGAACCTGAGTATGGTCTCCCATGCCAGTGAGCATAGGCTAAAATGATTTGCATATGATCAGGCTTCCTAAGTATCCTTCCTTATCAGTAACTTACACTGTTACTTTCCTCTCCTTCCTCAAATTTTTCATCTTCTCATTACTATGAATGTGTTCGAGAGGGTCATTTTGCTTTAACCAAGAGCTTGAAACACCTGAAATTCAGTTTAAGAGCCAAGCTGAGCGGACTTCTTTTACCTATTGAGCCTGAAGCTTTTGAACTTTCTGACGTGTAGAAATGTTTGTTTTAATGAGTTTTGTTTGGTTTCTTCCTTTCTGAGTATCAGTCTTATGCTCTGGCTTGAAACAAGTTTCTTTAATAATACTTCACATCCTCACCATAGAAACTTTAGAAGTACTAGCTGATGTTCAGTCTGTGAAATAAATATTGTTAAGAATAAACTGAAAAGCATTTCAGTGGCACTTAAGTTGATTTTCCAGATTAAAATCTATTTAATATTCCTCAGTTTATTGGTAGTTCCTTTAACAGTGGTGTTGTGTGAATATTGTGTCAGAATGAAACTGAAAAACAAGCAGCTGAAATTGTAAGAGCTTGCTTGGTGCAGATCATGTGTCACACCTCATATTCCACTACATTGAAATGGAATATGGGATATGGAACCAAGATTTTGCCAAACTTGTCCGTGCTTACTACCATTATATTATCAATAGAAACAAGAGTATACCTTCAATTGTCTTATTTTTTGTCATATTACATTTTTACTGCAGGCTTTTTACTGAGGTCTTAACTAAAATGATTTTAAGGAGTTTCCATTTAGTAAACTGTTTTCCTTAAGCCTGCTTGAAGCCAATTAATCTTTTGTAATACTGTTTCTTACTTTGAGCTTGCTTTGAGAGAACACGCTTTTAAGTTATGTCATGGAATCACAGAATGGTTAGGGTTGGAAGGGACCTTTCGATATGATCTAGTCTAACCTCCCTGCCAGTGCAGGGCCATCTAGAGCAGGTTACACAGGAGTGCATCCAGGCAGGTTTTGAATGTCTCCGGAGAGGGAGACTCCACAACCCCGCTGGGCAGCCTGTTCCAAAACTTTTAAATGTGTAACTTTTCCCTTCTATGCAAAACTCAAGATAAGACATTGGCACCATTACTCAAGGGTCCAGGGACAATTACTTGATGAGGAAACTGCAGAATTATTACATACAATATCCTCGAAGTCTAGCTATGAATAATATATACGTTAATATAATATAATTTTTGTTCACTAGCCCAATGGTGGTGTCCCCCATGACAATCTCGTTATGATCAGAATGAAGCCAGATGAAAATGGAAGGTTTGGCTTCAATGTAAAGGTAACAGTACATCTATTCCCTTCATGTCTATTAAGATTATTTTCTCACATTTGTGATTTGTTACTAACCTAATTTGTTTTTAAAGGGTGGATATGATCAGAAGATGCCAGTAATAGTGTCCAGGGTAGCTCCAGGAACACCTGTAAGTTATCAAAAAATCAAACTTGGTAGCAATACCTATGTATCTTAAAACTGTGAATTATTTCATAACTGCCTATGAAAATCAGTTTGTGCTCCAACATTATCATAACAAAGCAAATTATGTTTTGTAGAATCTGATACATACATAATATACATAACATTTTTTAAAGTTCTTCAATCCTCTGAAATATTTTTTTTTCTTACTGAAACAAAGCTAAATTCCTGAAAATTGCAAGGAGTTCCAGATGTTCAGTATGTGCTGTTTCTTGAGCTGTCATCCTAAAAATACATTTACTTGATTACCTTTTTTAAATATAGGCATTCATATAAGTTCACATAAATTACATATAGAAAGAGCCTTTTAGTATGTTTAAAATAACTGAAATAGAAAATATCTCATTTTAGTGACAGATGTAGCTGAATAAAGCCAAGATTTATATTAAAATCAGACATCATGAATCATTCATCAGGTCTGATTGTCTGTTGTTACTGGTGCTTTGTGACTATCAATAGTGTCTTGAAACTAGGCACAATATTTTGTCAGTTGACTGCCAGAAATACTGACCTGGTATTCAGCTGAGAGGAGTCAGCTGTGTTCATACCTTTTAGAGTGAACCATTTATTTGCTAACATTTGAGAAGTACAGCTTGCTTTTTTTTTTATTTACTTTTTTTTTTTTTTTTGACTATTTGAAACTATTCAAATGTTTGCCAGGAGCATTGTTCTTGTCCCTGTTTATTATTTCTGAAATACTTAATAACATAAATAATTTTGGCTGAATGCTTTAAACATCCACTCTCTAAGGAGAAGGTATTTGGTGATGGCATGTGCTCTTTCTTTTCTGCAACGATGTTTAGGCTATGATTATAATAATTATCTTTATTACCTGATAGCTCTCTCTGGGATTACTGGGATTTGTGCATTGTCTTCGGTCCTTGTCTCAGTCTTGTCATTACAGTAGCAGCATTTCACACCTGAAGCATTTAAGCCTGTGAAATCGATTTAGACAAGGCTTTGCCATGTTACTCCCTTCTCTTCAAAGATAAGAACATCCTGCTTTTTAATTGCTTGTACAAAAAATGTGATTCAAACAGACGAGCTTTCTACTTCAACCAGAGGAGTGGAGTAACAGCTGCTGAAAGACATGTTACAATGACAGTCACCTCCCTGTTGCAAATGGATTTGTTCATGTGAATGGCACTGTCCTATATATTGTGTAACACTTAAATTTGTCATTTGAATACAATGCAGCAACCATAGCAACTAAGCTATTAGGATTCTAGTCCCTACATATAGTTACTTTAAGTTGCTATTTTAAAGTGAGAAATTAGAAATTACTTGTTTTACAGATTTTTTTATTACTTTTTCCCCCTCCCCACATTGCAGGCTGATCTCTGTGTCCCCCGTCTGAATGAAGGGGACCAGGTTGTACTGATTAACGGCAGGGATATAGCAGAACATACCCATGATCAAGTTGTTATGTTTATTAAAGCTAGCTGTGAGAGACACTCAGGGGAACTTGTGCTCCTAGTTCGACCCAATGGTAAGTGATTTGTGCATAAGAATAAGAAAAACTAATAAATCCACACCTTGCTTTCATTTTCTAAACCTCCATTTTGTGTCCTGAGATGGAGTGCTTAACGTTGTAAGAAAGAACTCCCTTCCTTGAAAAAGAGTTGCAGCGACACAATGTATTGTACAAATCTTGATCAATCCTATACTCTAAGGAGCTGTGCATAGTAATTGTTTAAAATTAAAGGGAAAGTCAGAGATCAAATATTTCAAACTGAGAGCTAATTTAAATCTAGTTCTCAGTCTCATTGATAAAAATACCCAGAAAGCTATACGGATAATGAGTGCAGTTTCTGAGGTTGCTGTTATTCCCTTAAGGAAAATAAAAACAAAACACAAATCAACAAAAAACTCCTCACTAAACACCTCATGTTTGGATGACTTTGGGAGGTCTATTATATGCAAAATCCTTCCATATACTTCTAAAACAATCCAGAACAGCTGGTAACATTTCTACTTGAGGAGGCTTAATAGAAGAAAGTGCTAGAAATGGAGTCTAAATAACAGCTTGTGCGTTATATTCATGAAATACCCCTCTGAAGCATTGCCAGCAGATGGTCACTGGATTTAATTCAGCTGCACATCTCAATTATAATACAGTTGCAGAGGAAAAAATAAAATGTAAAAAAAAAAATGTTTAGTGGGAATAATTGAAATTACTTTAGGAGAGTACCTCAGCCACCTCATAAACAACTTTTTCCTTAATTCACTTATTTGCACTCCCTGCTTACCTGTGCTCTTACTCTGTGTATAAGTTCTCTTGCAGCTTTTGTGTGCTTACTTTGTTTTTCAGATAAAGTTGCTGGCTTTGTTTACAAATTTACTAGAACAGTTCTTCTTGTGTGTTGATTAGCTTTGTATTTTGGATAAAACATGGTTTCACTAAGGGGAAATCCTGCCTGACCAATTTGGTGGCCTTCTATGATGGGGCCATGGAACTGTTGGACAGTGGCAGAGCAGTTGATGTCATCTACCTGGACTTGTGCAAAGTGTTCGACACTGTCCCACACGACATCCCTTGTCTCTAAATTGGAGAGACATCAATTTGATAGATGGACCACTCAGTGGATAAAGAACTGGCTCGATGGCCGCACGCAAGGAAAACGGCTCGATGTCCAGTTGGAAAACAGTAATGAGTGGTGTCCCTCAGGGATCGGTGTTGGGACTGATCTTGTTCAACATCTTTGTCGGCGACATGGGCAGTGGGATGGAGTGTGCCCTCAGCAAGTTTGCCGACAACACCAAGCTGTGTGGTTCGGTTGATACGCTGGAGGGAAGGGATGCCATCCAGAGGGACCTTGACACACTTGAGAGGTGGGCTGATGCCAACCTTATGAAGTTCAACCAATCCAAGTGCAAGGTTCTGCACCTGGAACAGGGCAATCCCAGGCACAGCTACAGGTTGGGCAGAGAAGAGATTCAGAGCAGCCCCGTGGAGAAGGACTTGGGGGTGTTGGTTAATGAGAAGCTTAACATGAGCCGGCAGTGTGCGCTTGCAGCCCGGAAACCAACCGTATCCTGGGCTGCATCAAAAGAAGCATGACCAGCAGGTCGAAGGAGGTGATCCTGCCCCTCTACTCTGCTCTTGTGAGACCTCACTTGGAGTACTGCATAGAGTTCTGGTGTCCTCAGCATAAAAAGGACATGGAGCTGTTGGAGCAAGTCCAGAGGAGGGCCACGAGGACGATAAGAGGGCTGGAGCACCTCCCGTATGAAGACAGGCTGAGAGAGTTGGGGCTGTTCAGCCTGGAGAAGAGAAGGCTGCGTGGAGACCTCATAGCAGCCTTCCAGTATCTGAAGGGGGCCTATAAGGATGCTGGGGAGGGACTCTTCCTTAGGGACTGTAGTGGTAGGACAAGGGGTAATGGCTTCAAACTTAAACAGGGGAAGTTTAGATTGGATCTAAGGACGAAGTTTGTTACTGTGAGGGTGGTGAAGCACTGGAATGCGTTGCCCAGGGAGGTTGTGGATGCTCCATCCCTGGCAGTGTTCAAGGCCAGGTTGGACAGAGCCTTGGGCGACATGGTTTAGTGCGAGGTGTCCCTGCCCATGGCAGGGGGGTTGGAAGTAGATGATCTTAAGGTCCTTTCCAATCCTAACTATTCTATGATTCTATGATAAAAACAGTTGAGTTGTAGAAGTGAGAAGTTGCCAGTTGTTTTTCTTCATGGTCATGGGACATCATTTAAACACAGGCTTTCGAACAGCTGTCTCTTACGTGTAGTAGAAGATGCATATTATTTTTCAGTTTGTTTATAGGCAGGACACACAAACAGCTTTGATAGCAGTATGATGGCATATATTAAAGCTGTTTTCTCAGGTGGTCTGCACATCTTGCCCTAATTACTGAAGCCTAAAATTGGTTCAAAGTGACTTAAAAGTCAAAATGTAAATGCAATTATAATTACTTCAGAGGCGTGATGTGAGAATCTGAGATTAGGGAGTTACATCAGAGAAGGTAGGGCATAACAAATTTTGATCAAAATTTTAGCAGTCAGCGATGTGCTTTCAGTTAAAATTACTATTAAACAAAAAATTTAATTTTTTCTAGTAAATGTGTATTTTTCTGAAGGAGAAACACTTGTTTATTTTGCTGTTTTAAACAAATGACGCAGAGTTTACTTTACTTTCCAAACGGCATGTTCTGTCAGAGTGTTCATACCTTTATTTGTTACAGCGGTCTATGATGTTGTGGAAGAGAAGCTGGAGAGCGAGCCTGACTTCCAGTACATCCCTGAGAAATCTCCACTTGATGGTGTCCATCAAGATGATAATGCTCTGAGAGAATCCATGATTCAGCTAGCAGAGGGGCTTATCACTGGAACTGTTTTGGCTCAGTTTGATGTGAGTACCTTGTTGTAGCTGTGTGCTACAGTTCCAAGAAATTATTTTAAGGAGAGAGGATTTCAATTAAATTTCAGTAGAGTCAGCATCTTGTAGCAGAACAACTGTCTTACACTCTCAAAAGAAAAATAAGAACCAAAAAAATCCAATCCTGTGTTGTATGTGCAAATTTATGGCGTAGAACAATCCTAATTCTAGTTTTTAGTGTTGTTATAAATAGCTTTATTGGTTACAGATTTTTGTGGTTATCAGGGACCTATGCTAATAAAATGCTTTCATAGAGATGAAAACTGAAAAATGTATACCGAAATGTGTTCTGTATTCAGACCTTTATTCCACATCTAAGTTACTGTAACATTGTCTTTAAACAAATTGTGACAACGTCTTCATAGTACTTTCTTTCGAAAAGCATTATTATGTGTGTTGAAGCTACTGTTGCTCAGTAGTTTATGTTCTAGAAAGTACCGCTAGGCAAATAATAAAGTAACAGGTCTTTTGCATCTATTACGGTCTGACCATTGGTTTTGTCTTTAGCAATTGTATAGGAAAAAGCCTGGAATGACAATGTCTTGTGCAAGATTACCTCAAAACATTTCCAAAAATAGATACAGAGACATTTCGCCTTGTAAGTATGTGTTTGTATTTGTGTTTTTAAAGTATTTTACTGTGGTTAGTAAGTAAGTAACATATTTCTAATTTTTATTTTTTCAGATGATGCTACACGGGTTATTTTAAAAAGTAATGAAGATTACATCAATGCAAATTATATAAATGTGAGTAGCATTTTTCAAAAAGCTGCTGACATTAAGTAATTTTGCACTTTTTCCATGAAATTGATTTTAAAGAAATAGTGCTTTCATAAATCTAGTTCTGACTAGAATGGCTGATAAACCTGTAGTCAGATGGCTTAAAATTTACTGTTGTTATACTTATTTGCTAGTGCTTTGTGGCAGGTGTTTTTATAAATGAATCCCAGAGAAAGAAAAAGCAGTAAGAGAAGCTAGCTCCCTCTACCAGAGGAATTAATTCTTTCTGAGTACTAATGTGGCAGTAGAGTTCAACATCAGTAACCTTTAATCTGGCACCACTTCCTTTTACATCTCCCCCACCACCCCCACCCCCCCTCCATTGTCAATAACAACAAAATTACAGCTACTTACTTTTCCTTTCTGGAA
Source organism: Strigops habroptila (assembly GCF_004027225.2). NCBI lineage: Eukaryota > Metazoa > Chordata > Aves > Psittaciformes > Psittacidae > Strigops > Strigops habroptila. The sequence goes on along the minus strand of NC_044281.2, from coordinate 55,822,067 downwards.
AACAAAACAGTGATTAAATGAAATTCCAAGATCAGCATTTTAAAAGCTAGTGTCAGAAACCCACAGAGCATGAAATGTTTGCACCTGAATTATTTGTCAATTGGTCTATCATTTCTTTTTTCAAATATTAATCTTGATTATGGCAGCAACATAACTGTCAGGTAATATGTGAAGTGTACTTGGATCTTTTTGTGTGCGAAGCATTTTGAAGGATTTTTATTAGTGCCAATCTATATTTAATAACTTGTAATAGAGTTAATATAGTTGATGCTTTTTTAATGTGTTAGTTACTAAACAGTAAATATCTGATGCCTGACTTCAATTTGCTGTAAGCATTAAAATAATTACTTTGTCTTCTTTTAGATGGAAATCCCTTCTTCCACAATAATAAACCAGTACATTGCTTGTCAAGGTCCATTACCGAACACTTGTCCTGATTTTTGGCAGATGACGTGGGAACAAGGCTCATCTATGGTTGTAATGTTAACAACTCAAGTTGAACGGGGCAGAGTAAGTAAAAGATTTCTTTAGTTCCATAGTCTTCTAAAAAATCTATTGGTAATTAGCCTTTAAAAAATTAGAGAAACATACTAGTATGACATGTAATATGACAAGGGGTAATGTTTTTAAACTAAAAGAAGGTAGATCTAGTCTAGATAAAGGGAAGACATTTTTTACAATGAGGGTGATGAAACACTGGAACAGGTTGCCCAGAGAGGTAGCAGATGCTCCATCCTTGGAAACATTCAAGGTCAGGTGTGTTGGGGCTCTTAGAAACCTGATCTAGTTGAAGATGACCCTGCTCATTGCAGGGAGTTTGGACTAGATGACTTTTGAAAGTCCCTTCCAACTGAAACCACTCTGTGGTTCTTCACAGAGGGCAGTGCATTCCTAGTACTGTTGCAGTGATGACTCTTACATTTTAAACCTTCTGATATTGTTAAAGTAGCTAATATTTAAACTTTGCTCAGTTCTGAAATACATTGAAGTCTTCACATATTTCTTAAAATATTTTTAGGCTTCTTTATTGTAAAGTAAAAAGCAACTAGAATTTACCTTCATAGGATTTTTTTTCTCTAAACTTCAAATGAAGGAACTCCAAGAAGTTTCTTCATTTTTTTAGATTAGTTCTTTGATACGTAGGAAGTTTAATTTTTTAAAGCAGCCTACCACAGCTTTGTATTGTTAAGATCCCATGCCTGCCTGGATGGCTGTCTTTAAGAGAATCCTTGAAAAGGATTCAAATCTAAGATTTTTCATAAAATGTTCTTCTGTGGCTATAAACAGTTGTTTAATCATATGAAAGAATCATTTTCCTTTAAATCATTTCCATACAAATATGTGTAAAAATAGAGTACTAGTAATAACATAATTAGAGTTATAAATTACTAAAAACAATTGTGTGTATGGTGCTGTAAAAGGCCTCAGGTGTATTTTGTGGTTGGTTTGTTTCTGGTTTTATTTTTTAATTTATAGTTTCTCCTTAATAGCTTTGTTTATTATGCAGCCCTGTCCTTTGGAGGCAGGCAAAACAATCAAATCTGGTCATATGCACAGTGTAATTCCAGAGATACTGAGTTTATAGTCTGGAACATTCACAGTAGCACTGTCTGGTTCAGTGTGTGGACAGATATGGCACTCTGGAATAAAGGTTTAGTGGAATTTCTCCACATTCAGGATTTCTTTTGAAGATGGATTTATGGTAGGTTGTGAGTGTTCTGATCAACTCAGACTATAGTTCAGCTCTCTGTATATATTTTAACTTTTAAATAACCATATATTTGCTGGGAGGTCAGGTCTCTAAAGATAATTAAAATAATTGAAGGGGAGTTGCAGCATTTTTAAACCATTTTTAGTGACTCAAGTGTTTGCATGATGCTGCCTGCTCCCAAATAAACATGATTAGAGGGAATTTCAGTACAAGTGCCCTTTGAGTTTTCTTTGCAGATCTGCTAAGAACAGACTTGCAATAGCAGTTCTCTGAGGTTCCCCAACCCCTTCAGTAATGATATTTGTGGAGTTCTTTGGAGAGCTGCTTAATAATGAAATAAAAGGACTTATCTGTCTTATACCCATAGGCAGACTCCCTGCTCTAAAGCTGATCATGAGGCTACTGACATCACTAGCCCACTGCATGCCGGGATGTCTCAGTGGAGCAGGAAGTCTGCAAATCTGGCTGCTCTTAAAGAATCGCCAGGTGGGTTGGAAAAACAAAAGTACACTTGAGCTGAAATGACCTCTGCAATTAGGCGTTTAAGCAATATATATGAAAATCTTAGTAGTTGAAGTTTTTATTCACATTTAACAACTTGATTGGGAGTCTTTGAAGTCCACCATCTGCATCCCCCTAATTTCTTGATTAGTTTAGCAACCTTTTGGGGGATTTATTGCCTTTTGGTTCTGGATTTTATTTTTTTTTTTTTTAATTTCATTTGTGCTTTTCCCATATAAAGGTGCTTTGAGAAGATTAGATTAGGATTTTGGAGGTCAGAAAAAATATAAAGCAGCACCTTTGTCACTCAAGTGTAAGATGGAATATTTATAAATATACTTTATTTTAAAATTGTAATGAAAGTTAAAGGCATCCATCTTCAGTTAAACTAACCTCAAGAGCCTGGTGCTTGTGTCCTCTTGAAAATAGAACCAGGAAATCTCCGTGATACCTTATTTTATTAAAGATAAGTAGGTAACACAGCCTATTTGGTAAGTAAAGTAATAGTAATTACAGAATTATCAAAATAGTCTTTAATGAACAAAGTTATAAAGAACTAGAGAGAATGAAAATAATACTCAGGCATCTTTAAAAATGTGTTTACTTTAGGTTAAATGCCATCAGTACTGGCCAGAGCCATCAGGAAGCTCATCATATGGGAATTTCCAGATTACTTGCCATTCAGAAGAAGGAAATCCTGCTTACGTTTTCCGAGAAATGACGCTGACTAATCTGGAGGTAAAATCATACTATATTTTTAAAGTATTAACCTGCGGAATCCTCACAGACTAGCTAAAACTTACTTAACCAGACTTCCATTTCAGCTTCATGGTATATCCACATAGAACTGTTTATTTCTAGAAGCCTATAGAAACCTACTTGTATTGCCATGTACTTATCTAGTATAAATTCTGCTCTTAGAATGATAACAAATCTTTCACTAGCAAAATGTCACAGAGTTTCAATTTCCATAATCATATTAATCAGGTTTAAGTCAGATAAAAGATGTATTGTTTGTCTTAGAAGTCTTTACTGGTGTCTTTCATGCCCTGGCCAAAGAAAAAGAGTAATTAAAGAAGTTGAGGAACTTGTTGTTCCCTTGATGTTTTCAAAACATGAGCCACTAGAGGTATTTCATTATTACAATTGAAGTTCTGTCTTTGTAGAGGCACACAGTTCTTAATAATTCCATTGTGAAGAGTATGTGTAAGTAGATGGAAGATAAATCCTGCTGAGAGAATCAGTTGGGATTGATGACTATATGTAGACAAAGACCTTCTTGAACATGCATTTCATGATTCCTGGGGCATCTGTAGTTTTCAGAGTCTCTCCAGCTAGCTTTTCAATCTCAGAAATGTTTGGAAATGAGTATCTCGTGGTTAGTTCATATACTCATTTCTCACTACTTGAGTTACCAGATGAGGTGCCAGCTTTACAGAGCTGCCTTTTAGTTAGTTTGCAGTTAAAAATCCTTCCCTGTGTCCTGTTGAGAAAATCGCTCATTTGTTATCAGCAGTGGAACCTCTGTAAATGATTCTGTGCCTAAAGGGTATTTAAAGTGTGGCTGCTCCTGTTCTTTGAAATCCTGCTTCTGCACTGATTATATGGCCTGTCCCCTCCACTAAACAGAGGCAGATTATATTTGTGATATTAAAGCAAGGGGCAAGAGAGAGTGGAAAGCAAAGTCATTCTGCATCTTATATATACACTAGATAAAATTAAGAGGTGCAGATAAAGCCAAACCAATGCTGCTGTTCAGGGTTTGAGGAAAAGCTTTTATGCCTGAAAGTCTGGTCTCTCCCTACCCCAGTTCTGTGATTTGATCTAGAAAGATTATACCTCTTTCTGTTAAATCTATTTTGTTAAAAATTTGACCACCTTCTTGTACATCTAATGTTCAGGTAGATCATTGGTAAGCTTGAACTGCTTTGCTATTACATGGCATATAATGCTTTTAACCCATTGAAGATGTAAGCATTTGCGGATTGCCTTTTTTGTTTTTAAGGGGGGGGGGGAAGGAATTAAAAAATCCAGGAGAGCAATGATTAGCAGTAATAAAGTGCTGTTAGTTGCCTGAAGCCACTTCTATTACAGGTACAAGCCACTGTAAATGTACCACTGATTATTAGTTTTTTAATTATTATTTTTTGCCCTTTTTTTTTTCCCCGAATTACCCTCGATAAACTTTGTGTTTCTGATTAGAAAGAGGAAAGCCGCCAACTAACCCAAATCCAGTACATAGCATGGCCTGATCATGGGGTTCCTGATGATTCTAGTGATTTCCTAGATTTTGTGTGTCTTGTGCGAAAGAAGAGGGCTGGCAGAGAAGAACCTGTTGTTGTTCATTGCAGGTATCCCTTTTTTTTTTTCCAACTTTATTAAATCATCAAACTGCTTTTATTTATCGTCAAATAGATTTTCTGTGATTTGTTGTAAATAAACATTTAATTGTATCTGCTTTGGGGATGGATAACGAGAACACAATATTTAAATGAAACAACTACCTAAAATTGTAATCGCGTCAATAAGCAATATTTTGAGTATCTATATGCATTGATATGTGCAGGGATTTTGTTGGGTTTGGGGGTTTTTTTTGTGGTTTGTTTACAGTTTAAATGCTTGTACTAACAGTCCATATAATGATTCAGGGAAATGACAGCAGATACTTAGGAACCTTTTCCTCATGATGACTGTTCTACAGAACTCCAGAATAGCTGTATAAATAATCCATAGCAGAAAACATGGGTGATATATGCAATGATCAAATAAAAGTCTTTCAAGTCTGCAGTCTTAGGCTGCATGATATTTTGATACATACATTAAGATGACACATTTCTCTTAACAATTTACTTTTGTCATGTATTAGAATTGCTCTTTTTCTCAGATTTTTATATACACAAAATGCGGGGGTTTGCTTTTCTTGTGCAGTAGTTTTTAATAGCATTTTACATTTGTATAGTAAATTTCAAAACGTTAATCCTTTAAAATACCTAATTAGTAAACTATAATAATGCATAATACCAAATGTCCTCAAATGAACATGTGCCATCATTATTATCATCCTCCAAAGGTTTCTGGTAATTGTAATATTCCTTATTCTGAAATAAGAAGGTAGGGTTCATTTCAAGAACATAAACATGGTTTTATCAGATCAGCCCAACATTCCAGTAATGGTCATTCCAGGAATTGTCAAATGACAGAAAGTGTACAGTGTATGCTAGGTATTCCTGTGTTTTGTTATCATCTAGATAATAGTGTGGTTTATAATACGATCTGTATAAATATCTCTTTGGAAATTCTGGTTAAGCGAATGGCTGAGTTAAGACCATCCCTCTTCAAGGGATTGACAATTCTGCACTGATTGGTTTTGCTCTGTTAAGGCAGGATGGAGGCTTCCAGTGACACAGACACAATCTTTCTAACCTGTGCCCTAATAGTGTGGGAGTCATAAAGATCAATCATGAGAATCATTGAGAAGGAAGGTCTTTAAGCGTGAGCTACACTCCAGACATGTTGTTTCATTTTCTGTTTTATTTTGTTGTTTTTTTCTCAGTGCTGGGATTGGACGGACTGGAGTTCTTATCACTATGGAGACAGCTATGTGTCTTATTGAGTGCAATCAGCCTGTTTATCCATTAGATATTGTAAGAACCATGAGAGATCAAAGAGCCATGATGATCCAAACACCTGTGAGTATCATAGTTGCTGTTCTGTGTTGCAGAAGAATAATTTGCTGGTATCTAGTTATGTCATTAGATGGATTTTTAATATACTTGCTGTTGATCATACTGCAAAGAGATCACCTTTACCCGGTGCAGATGTAGCCTTGGCTCCAGGCAGGAGTAAATTGCTAAGGCTACTGGAAAGTAGCAATTCTTTAGATTTTCTACAAAGAAAACTTGAAAAAAACCAGCGGCTGTTTCAGAGATACCTGGCAATTACTGTCAGAAAAGGCCAGTTTTCAGTACTGTAAAAATTACTTGGTGGAGACAGCAGAAGCCTAATTCCAGGTGTTAAGAATGGGAGTAGTATAAAACCTAAACATGAGAAGATCTAAGACATGCAAGAAAAACCTTCAGTGGTGCAATTCAGCAATTTTATATTGCCTTAGCTATAATGAAAGCAAGACTTAACTCTGCCCTGTAGTGACTCTGAAAAATAATGTTTTAAAAACTGTGTAATTCAATCTGATTGAGATATATCAGTAATTTTGAGTATATTTAGTCTAAAAAAGTAACTTGCTAGCAATATTCTTTTGGTGCTCTCTTCACATTTGGCATCTTAAGATGCTAGAATTTTTCCTGGATCTGTATATAACGTTTGGGATTTCTTGAGATAATTGTGATGTTGCTTTAATGTATTATATTTCAAAACTGCAAATGTTTTAGAACAGATTTAGAAACTTCTTATTTTTATCAGTCACGTGTATCTAAGTAGTTTGTGTTCTCATTTTTAGAAAATACCTAAAAAGGGTTAAAAGATTGAGTTGTGTTCTAAAAACAAAAGGCATGGACTCATGGTTTCTCCAAGCTATCCAGGAACCATTTCTTAATGCTATTCCAGCTAATCATTCCTGGGTTTTTAATCTTTTTAAATCACTATTCAGATGTAGAGTTTTACTTGTAGTATATAGCATTTAAAAAGAAAGTGTTTAGAAGGAGAAAAGGCACTAGATCCAGTAGCAACTCTCTCTCACAATTACCTGAAAGTAATTGAAGATACAGTTACTTGAAGGTAATGGGTAATAGCTTTAATGTCCCTGCTGCTGTTCCTCTAATCAAATTTGAATAAACCTTTTGTGTTCTTCAGAGAATATTCAAACTGACAAAAGTATATCTGGATCTCCATTTCTAGGTTTCTAGGTCGTCTGTCATTCAGTGCTGCTGTCCAGTATTCATGTTGCACTAGAAAAAAAGTTGTATTATTCAGCTAGCACAGGAAGGATGAGGAAGGTTGTAATACATAAAAAATAAAAATAAAAAATAAAGGGTGGCTCTTGCTGTTTGTGATGACTATACAGTATGAATAGCATATCTCTCTAGCATACATAGAGAGGAAGAGAGTTTTATTAGTAAAGGTAGGAAGTGCAATGGTAAGGGTTTTAACTGTAATTTTTCATACCATGTGCTAAATATCTTCTGGTCTTCTCATTTTTCTGAGAGAAACCAGAATTTTCAAGCTTCAGTGAGATGCAGGTGCTTACTGCGTCAGAGAGAGAGGGGTTAATAAAAGACTTGAAGTGGTTGGCGTTTTAAGATTTCATAAACATTGTCTATTATAATTTCTCCTTTGGTGCTCTTCCTGATTTGTATATCCTGAAAGATTCATTCAGTGTCCACAAGATGGCCCTGTACATGGGTGTCTGCTGTCTGTACTATGAAAGGAGAGTTCAGAGTCTCCTTCAGGAACCATTGGAGGCAAAATAAGTATTTTACACAAATATGTATAAATTTAACTATTTTAATATACATGCAACAGTAAACAATTGTTCTATTACTAAATCTGTGCCCATTAAACATCTGACATCAGTAGTGACTGCACAAGGAGGGATATTCCACAACACTGAAAAGGCAGGCATGCTGGCTTTCTGACCAACATACGCACCATTATGCAGTGTTCAGTGTTGGTTGTGGTGCTTTACAAAACAGTGGCTTTATTTCATTTTATTTTCATTATATTCTAATTTGATTACAGTTGAGAATTTTTAACGATTGTTTGATAAAATACCTATATATATTAGTGGCCTCTTTGTATGCCGGTGCAAGACTTGAATACATTGCAAAGTTAGACATCTAACGTAAAGAAACTGGAGTTCTGGTTTTTTTTTAAACATGAAACAATTTTCTTTTTTATCAAATCCTGAGAGGGAGGTGCCAGTAACATGCCAGCACTAATCTAAGAATGAAAAAGTGCTTTGAAAATAAGCTTTTAAATTCAAGTGCATGAAAATCTCAGGTCAGTGTAACTTCAGCAATGAAGTGAAGAGCAGAAAATTACTGAATAGGTGATGTTGTAATAATAGTACTGGTTTTGTGGGTATGACTTTTGGTATGTATTTCAAAGTGCTGTTCATCTCATTCTTCTATTGAGAAACAAGATGTTCTAATATAAAGTCCCTGGTTTGTGTTTCCTAAACTCACTTTGAAGCTCAGTTCTTGGACCATCAAGAGAATGGGATGGGGAAATCTTAGAGGCCTTTTCTGCTTCCAGATGACATGGTTCAAGTACATTTCTTTTCAATTTACTGAATCTACTTTCCTTTTCAGAGTCAATACAGATTTGTATGTGAAGCTATTTTGAAGGTGTATGAAGAAGGATTTATTAAACCTTTACAAACATCACTGCATAAGTAAAGAGCAAAAAAAACCCCAGGATATCAATTGAGGAATCCTGTCCTCTATAATGAACTGGCAGCATTTTTTGTGCCATAATACTGCTTGCAGGAAATGATAGTGAAGTACAGCAAAGAATTGACAAAGGACTTTGAAAACTTCAGCACTGTTGCACTTTATGTTGAAACAAAATCAGTCTCTGAAACTCTTCTAACCTTCATCTGTTCGAAGACTTTATTTTCGTGCTTTGCTCCGAACAAACCATAAACTGAAAGAACTAATTATGTTCAGGGTAATCTACGATATTTTGTTGTAGTGCCATATACTGCGCTTCTGGTTGAATTGCTACAAACAAGGCTTGGAATTATTTCACTCTGTTTTACACCCATGTCTCTTAAAATGAAAAAGAAATGAAAAAAACACACTAAGCCATGGTCTTTTTCCAGTGCTAGGTTTATTTACTATGTACAGACTCTCACTGTTTTGTTTTTTACAACATTAGCAATATTGCCGTTACTAGATAGATACACACTGCCTACTGATGCAGCACACTTTGTCCTACACCCTTACTAGAGACCAGCTGGTTGTTAGAGGAGAGCTGGCGTCTGTGTTAACCCAGCAGTAGCTGCATAATGCCCACTTACCAGCATCTTGTACAAAATAATAACAATAAAAATATAAAAAAATAAACAGCATTTCTTTGACACAGCTTGTGTGTCATACACTGGTGTATTCTGATTCGTGTGACTTAAGATTACGTGATGGGAACTAGTGCATGCATTATGTCTTAACCCCTTAAGTGCCTTGAGACTTACAGCGTACATCCAGTGAAAGGCACTCACGATTCTGTGGGGGTGGTATTGTCCTGTCATATTTATCTTAATGGGTTCACATTTTAAAAAAGGCCCTTGGTGCTTGGAATGTGTTACCACAAGGGGTCATGGAAATACCATTCCCTCTTTCTTTATACAAGTACCTGCGTGCTACTCTCTGTAGCGAAAGCTCTTTTGCCAACTTAATGAATGAGCATTGTATGCTGCTGTGCTGTAATTATGTGAAAAATCTGACACATTCCTTCATTCCTTCCAACTAGTAACTTACTAGCAGCTTACTATGAAATGCTGGTAGGGTCATTAGAAGCTGATACTTTCTTTTATCCTTTTATTGAGAATAGCTGTCTTACTTGATTAGAACATAACTTTTTAATAGCACTGATAATTAAGTTGAACTTACAATCAGATGTGATTTAATTCCATTATCTGCTAACCAATTACTTGTTAAGTCCTCATAGTTGATTTCAAGCCATGTTCGTACAGGTCTGCCTTTTATTTTATTTTATTTTTTAATTGTTTGGTTGGGGGGAAGGGAGGAGAACACTATGAAGTTGTCCCAGAACTTTATTTTAATTCCATAATGACCCCAGTCGCCTTCTATTATGCTTGTACAAAATTGTTCCAGTTGAATATGGGTTGCTTCTTATTTATGTAGGTAGCAGATTTGTAAGAAATGTCTGTCTGATACAGTATCTGAGCTCATTCTAAAGATACATAAATGTCCCACTTTTAATATTTTTCCAGTATAGGAGAAACCAAGTCAGAAGCAAGGTATCCAGTGTAATGTACTGTAAGAAAAAAATCAGTCACTTCTTTGATTGCCCTGTGACGACATAACTCTGTGCCCTCTATTTAAAAGTTCTAATTTATTGTATTGGTTTCCTGAAAATGTTTATCCAGTAAATTTTGTTGTAAACTATATAGAGCATAGAATTAAAATGGAAAGTTCTACGCTAAATAATTTTTAACTATTGAAGAATTATATTATATAATATACTGTGTTCTATGGACATTTGAAACAGATCAGCTATGAACTATTAATGAAAGGGGATTCAGGCAAAGTTAAATCCTGGCTTAGGACTTAGTAATAAACATGAACCACAATGCCAAATGGAAGATAGAGTTTTAAATATTTTTAGAAAACAAAATCATATTAGATGGCCTGTGGCCCTGTTACTTATATTTCTAGATTTGATGTTTAAATCAATATTATCCCTCAGTGAAAAATTAATATTACAAGAATCTCTGGATCTGATAAACTGAAAAAGAGTAACAAGGTAGCTTTAATCTCGGTTTTATTTTAAGCCATTTGCAACAAAAGAAAACTCCTCTTTAGAATTCTTCTTTAACTTTCATGTGACAATTATTAGCTGAGATACTGGCTAGTTGGAAGGTTATTTTAAGCTCGGCACTTAATGTCTAAAAATTAAAATAATTTATCCATTATATTGAAATAAATTTTCTTCATAGTCAAGTTCTAAATTAAAATAGCATTTCCCGTGTATTCTGAGGGAAATCAGACATGGGAGTTTATAGCAACATTGTATACTGTTGGTATGTCACATATTTAAATATTCCTATGTAAAGTTGCCAAAGCAGTTTGAGTTCAAAAGACCCATTTATACCACAATTAAGTGTGGAATATTTATTGGTTGTCTGTCATTACTGTTTTGATTACAAACACAGGCAAGAATAATAGCTCTCTTCAAAATCTTCTTCTGCACTGGCTTAGGTGAATTTGTAGTGTATTAACTAGTGGCACTGGAGAAAAAATGGAACAAAGTAACTATTCTTAGATAATTGGCCATCAGCGACTCAGTGGCTTTTTGGCTTCTCCAAAGTCAGGATAGTGGTAACCAAAAACTGATTGGGAAAGAGAATAGCACTGAAGCCTTCCTGCACCATAAAACTTTTGTTCAGATGTTTCTACTTGTTGTGGTATAAATGGCCTTTAAAATATTTTTATATGGCCAAAAAAAAGCAAAACTGCTAAATATTTTACATTGGGTTATGAAGGTCTGTATCATCCTTAAGAGTTTTTTAAAAAAGTTTTTTTGTATGTTTCGTGCTGTACAAAACATGAATGTATCTTTCAGACATAATGACCTATAGACCTAAACGTGATTGGTGTTATGACTGTTGGATTTTATGAATAATTATTTTCATACCATTTGATTAGGAAAAATGTTGGGTGGGTGTGGGAAAGAGTATGTTTGTAACACTTCCATGATGCAAATCCAGTTAAGGGAAAAAAAAAATCATTGTAAATAAGAGCAATATTATGACAATTTTGTGCCAATGTATAATGTTAAGACTTTTGTTTTCCTTTTAGGTTGGGATTGAAAACTACCATTACCATCTCTGGTTTAAAGTGTATTAGAAGGGTTTTTTTGGTGGGTTTTTTTTTTTTGTAGAAAGACCTGGGGCTCTACTGGGGGCTTTAAATGTTCGGGGGGGGGCTTTTTTTTTTTTTAATTTTTTTGCTAAATATGAAATAAGGTACAGGTATTGTTTAATAAACCACCTACAGATTGTCAGCCAATCCGCTCTGAGAAATACTGCTTTAGATTCTTCAGGTAACTGAGAGCTGAAGAATTCATTTATCCTGAATTTGGAAACATTTGGTATTTTAAGTAACTTGCAAGTCTTAAGCAGTAAAATACTGCTGTTATGCATTTTATTTTTATATATTCTCTCCCAGTTATGAAAAAGCCTGATTTTTTTTTTTCTCACTACATTTAATGCTAGCTGATGTTTCTTTCATGTTTCTCCGTTAAATCTTGAAAGCTTATGTCCCATATAGATAAAGCAATAACACTTCTTTTAGAATATCTGATTACAGTCTGGCATACCATCTATTAGAGAAAGCAGTTGGGAGCTGGCATTAAGGAACGTGAGAGTTTGTTATGGAACCCATGTAGCTGGCAACTTTCCGTGGAGACCTTCCAAAAAGCTTCGTGGTACCTGTGGAAGGGCCAGAATGCAGCAGACCTGCTGCAGTTGCGCTGCCCAGGGCAACGGGAAGTAGGGAAGGTCTGGCATAGAGATGCTGGAGCTCCAGGTATGCTGTGGAGCTGAATTATGTGGTATTTTTATGCTTCTGCAGTGTGTGTGCAGGTGTGTGGGTGATGTTTGATGGCTCAGGGAATTGGCATGAGCATGAAAAACTCTACAGATCCACCAATTTCCAAGTAAAAGCAGGTCTTCCAATATTTATGCTGTAGTTTTGACCATAGAGCCACTATTCAGCCAGTATTCAAGACCCTCAGCCCTTTATCAGTGAGGATAAAAGGAGGGGTTGGGTTATGGTCCAAATTAAAATTTTGCACATTTATACTTCCACAAAGTACAGGAGCGGTACCCTCTAATGTCAGTTGTAGTCTCTTTGTAGCTCACATTTCAGGTCCCAGGTTGGCTGGGTGCATTTGCTCATTTAAGTACCCACCTTTTGCCTTGAAACTGGAAAAGTTCTTTGCTATTTAGTGCTGGGGTCCAATATCAAAGTCTGGTAAAAACATACTCATTGGTAGATGTGGATCTTGCATGAAATTGCAGGGATTATAATTAGTGGTGATTGGGTAGCTGTTATGAGGGGAAAATAGTTTGTTTCAGTGTAACTGTTCTGTCCAGTCTCTGTTACCCCACTGCAGTTATAAATTGAAACCCATTGGTTGTTTGGGGTTTGTTTGTTTGTTTGTTTAGCAGTCTGCAAAGGAGGCCAGTTCGTTATCACTGGATTGTACCTCTGTGCTAGTTGCTACCACTAATGTGCATCTTCTCGGTTCATAGGGCTTCTCCAGCTACAAGTTTTAACTGGTGCGTAAGTTTTAAGCTCTGGCTGTTGGCTGAGGCACATTTTGCTTGTTGAGAGCACAGTGGTAAGAATTTGAGATAAATCACTTTAAAAACATGCTGAAATTTCCAGTTAAAAAGATTTGGACTTTTTGATTTCTTCGAACCTGTAGCCTCATTTTAAAACAAACAAACAAAAAACCAAACCACCACTGAAATATCTATCATTCTAGTCTGCTAGAGCATGAACTATGGTTTCACGGGCTGGCTGACAGTTTGTTGGTTGTGTTATTTCGTATTTAGCAAGCTTATGCATTTTAAAGGGTAGTTTTTTTCAAAGTGTTTTGATGTTTGAATAGTAGCACTTTATCTCATGCTTACTACTGACTGAACTATTGGACAAAATAAATTGGGTATGGAGAGAGATGCTTAATGGGTTTCTGTACAGAGATGATTTGGATTACACTCTGGTACAAATGTTTTCTATTGTTCCAACCATTTCTGGTTTGTTGCTCATGCATTTCTGAGGGACTTTCAGAAAATAGATATTAATATTTCTATCATGTCAATTTTCCTGTCTTAAAATGGTGCAAATAGAAACTACAGGGTACTTGTAAATGTATCTCTGTGATCTCTCTCAGCTAGCTGCAGATTAGCTATGTTTACTGTAAAGGTTTCTGCTAAGCATTATTTTTAACATTAGATCACCTGGAAATCAGTATTTATTTTTTTTTTACTTATTTGAATTTTGATAACTAAAGATAATGCACAACAAAGTTTAAAAATGTTGTCACCCTTTTACTCTTAGGCCAAGGGCCTAAGACATGAGTGAAAGGGTTAAACAGTTTACATTAAGCTGTTGTTTTCTCTAACTAAAATATATCCACGAAGACTAGGCTATAAACAATCCAGTGCAATTATCTCAGTACATTGGGGCACCGCAGTATCAACCCATAATAATCTTACAGGAAAATTAAGGTAGGAAAACAAAAGTTTTACTTTATCCAGTGTATCTAGATTTGTTTTCCATTTGCTTTGGTTCATTTACTAGTGATGCCATTTTAACCCATCAATTTGGCAGGGCTGTTTGTGTAAGGTTTGGGGTTTTTTCTGTACCAGGTGCTATACTATATGTATATACAAAGGGAAGAACATTATTTAGATCACATTAACAATCAGATGGTGGCAATATTTTTTGCTAGTTACTTCTGGTAATTAATTTGCATTTCCAGGTGTGGCTTTCAGTTGCCAAATTTCATCTCAGTTTCATACTGCTGAATGATGGACTGCAAGTGTGATCATCTCAGAGTTGACTAGCTCTTTCGTTGTTTAGACTAACTCCTGTGTATCTTTAGTAATGTTGGGGGGTGGGAAGGTTCTTCCTATAAGTAGACTTTTGCCTATAAATTTGTTTAAAAGCACATGAGGGGGAGGAAAAAAAACAAACCTAAATGCAACATCTTGGCTAAACAGCCGGGGTCATTGATCAAAAATGATGGAAACTTGAAATTGGTCAACACTGGACAATGTAAAAATAAATTCAGCTTTTGTCACTGCAGCTACTGTATGCTTTAAAGGGCCTTATGTATTTGTCCTCATTTTGATAAAATGAAATTTCTTGCCATTAAAATGATACACTAACTTCTACCGAAAACCAGCAGTTCCCAGGATAAATATGCTAATTAACATTTAACAAGTCTTGTTTTAGTCTTAAGTAAAATTTCATTCTATTATGTGAAAAAATGCTGTTATGCATATTTTGTGGATATATTTAATTTCAGTTGACAGATAGTTGTCTAGGTACAGACTTGAAAATATATATATAGTTTACTTGTGGATCTTAATTGTTTAATTGCAAAATAAAGATGTGCTTTAGTAATTTAAAGTTTTAATTTTTTTGCGATTTTCTTGGTACTCTTCACTCGCTTTTGCTATACTACTTTTATACATTTCTGGCACCAGATAATGTTCATCTTGTGTTTTACTTTTTGGTATCATATGCTGTAAATAGAGCCCTATGGATTGAGCACTAGAAGAGGATGCTAAATTATCAGGAATGAAATTACTTGGGTGCAGAAGAAGCAGGACATATCAGCCAAAGTTTTTTATCTGAAAATATATACTGCAGTTTTTGCTCTACTGGAAGCATAACTCTCTTTTATACAGTGAGTGTTTTGGAGACTGTTTTTAACAGAGATTGTAGTCTCATCACAAAACTGAGGGTGTGAGGAATACTGATATGAAGAACAAAAATTCCAGATGGAAGTTTGTGATGAAATATTTGCTGCCAAAAAGCAAGGAGATGTTCAAAGCAAAACTAGGAAAAAATGATGAAAGGTCTTGAGGCAAGACAAAAATCTCAGGAGGGATGAGAGTCAAAGAGACGAGACCCCCCGCATATTGTCATAATTTGACTCATTAATGCAGATTTTTAAAGTGAGGACAGGGTGTTTGGACTTGAAGTACAAAAATATAAACTACTGGGAAAGCATTCAACTTAGTAGGAAGAGATTTGTTTAAACTGGAATAGAAAGACTGAATAGAAAATGAGTCATAGCTACCACAGTTGCATGTGTGATACTTAGACTGTATCTGAGTAGCAAATACTGAGGAAGTAGATTACATGAAGAGTAGCAAGAGGCTGTTGTGAAGTAGGAAGAGCAAGAATGGGCAAAAAAATCTTTGTGTCATTGAAGCTACAGAAAGGAAGCTGCGAATAACGGAGTTCTTGGTGGCAACGAAGGGAGCTTGTGAGTGACAGAGTGGAAAGAAGCTCAATTTGAAGAAATAATTGAAGATGGGCAGAAAATGTAGGGACAGCCTCTGAGAATCACATAATTCTCCAGAATGCTTTGTCTAATAGGAAAATGTGAATTGGTGTAGACTTAATGTCCAGGAGCTATTATTTTTCTGACGGAGATCTCCACTAAAAGCTAAGCATCCTTGTTATGCAAATGATTGGTTATTTGGTATGCACTGAGAATTCATCAGGTACCTGAAAGCCTCCAAGATAAACTATTTTTCCCCTTTAAATATAATAAGATTGTTTCCTGTGGGAACTTTATTATAAGCTCCTACATATATTTCATGACAGACTACCAGGAGCAAGCCTAGTCCCTGCTCCTCTAAATTCGCCCATTTTGTGATTTATGTTCCTGGGTAAATAACCAGGCACAAACCTGGATCTTGCGTTTCCCCTAAGCTTGTCTTCCTCCTCCTGCTTGGGGCAGGAGAGTATTGCTCTCTTGTCAACCCCGAGGTGCTAAAATAACTGGTTTAAGGTTAAATTGGTGTGTTGCTTCAGCAGCAGATAATGGGCAAGTCAGCAAGTGACATCAAGACAAGTCGATGTATTGGGCACTGGAGCTGATTTTGCCCTAGCAATGTGTGTTTCATTATGCCAGTTCCTCTGTGTGGAGGTGAGTGACCGGTTATCTCAGCTCGGGCTTTTCACTGCTGAGTGTAGAAAATACGGCGTTACCGCTAGCAAAAGTGGTCCCGTTAACAAGCCAAAGTCTGTGCTTTCCCAGGCTGCTAACACAGGCTGGATTCCCAGTCATCCTGGGATTTTGAGGGAGCCTGGAGCTCGTTTACCCAGCGCAGGGTCACCGCTAGCTGGCACTGTGCTTTGCGAGCAGTTTAAGTTGCCTTCCGTTTGTATTGCCTTTCCTGAGGTTTTCTATTTGGAGATCTCAAATAGCAGCTTAAGCACAAGTATTTATGTACTAAAAAAAATACGGTGAAGTGCAGCCCTTTGCCATTGCTGCGGTAATGCCAGCGAGCGGGGCTTCTCCCTGAGGGGGAGAAACAAGCAGGAAAAGCGACCAAAGCATACAGAGCGGTGGGACAAACTACACTCGCGTTTTCAAAGTACGGCAGTGCACAAACTGCATTTCGCCGCCACACTCTTGTTCCAGTGTGTAAACACAGTGTTAGCTTGTCGACGGTTCTGCTTTATTTGATCCATTGCAGCCATCATCCTGTCGAGCGCGTTTCCCTGAGCGTTCCCGTTGGGGACTTGCTGCAGTTTTCTGGCCGAGCCGCTGAGGGAAACTTCCTACCGCGCCTTAGCAGGAACGCCAGGAATTTCGCGGGATGGGTCCAAGCCGCCCCAGCCCCTCACCAGGAAGCGCCGGTCGCTGGCGGCCTTCCCGCTCCCCACGCCTCGCCGCGCGGCGGGGTCCGGCCCCCCTCCCCTCCCGGGCAGCACGTGGACCGCGCCGCGCCCGCGGCGGCCCTCCGCTGGGCGATACCACCTGGCTCGGGGCGGGGGCGTCTCTTCTCTAGGGCGATCCGCCCCTTTAAAGGGGCGATGGCCGCGCTGCGCGGCCCGGAAAAGAGCGCGCTCTGCTGTCCGCGTGCCACGTTCGCTCCCTGCCGGCATTCTCCTTGATCTCCGCTCCTGCGCCAAGCGGGAGCGAGCAGCAGCGGAAGCCGCCAGGTGAGTAAGCGTGGACGGGAGGAAATGGGCCGCCAGTCGTTGCCTGTTTAAGGGCCTCCCACCTCGCTCCGCCATGTTCGGAGGCCCGCCCCCTCCCCGGGGCTCTCCCCCGCCCCTGCCCACCCCTAGGGCCTCGAGGAGCCGCCGCGGGGACGTGCTCCCGCCGCCCCGGGCTCCGCCGCTCCCGCCGCCCGGGCCGCGGGACCGCCCGCTGCTACAGGTGAGCGCCGCGGGGAGCCCGCTGCCACCTCCGGCACGGAGGGACGGCGGCGTCGCGCCGGTGTCCTAGCGGCCGCGGCGGGGGAGGGTGCGGGCGCGACCCCTGAGGCGAGGCCGCCGGGCAGCTGGGGCCGGGGCCGGGGCGTTATGTAAGGGCAGGGGCTTGGGGAGGGGGCTCAGCGGTGCGGCGGCCGTTCCGGGCCGGGCTCCCCCGGCCGGGCAGCGCGGGGTTTCGCCGCGCTGTGCTCTCGGGCCGGGTTGCGATCCGGGGAGACCGTCCGGTTGTTAGGGCTCGGCGCTGACTCGCCGCCGAGCCCCGGGTGTTTGCCGCGGCGGGAGGCCGCCTTCCCGCGCCGGGCGGGGAGCAGCGACACGGGGTCGCCGTGCCCCAACAGCGCTCGGCTGTCCGTGCAAAGCGTCTTCGTGAGGGGCCCGGCGCCAGCGCCCCTGCACGGCCTGTAAGCCAGGTGCTGGGGCAGGAGGGGTCGCCTGCAGGTTTCTTTCGATGGGAGGGATGGAGTGTGTCAGCCAAGGAAACAGCTGGGGTCCGTAGCCCTTAGGTGCTTTCCAGCTTTGAAAGAACGTCACCGCCTCGTTGAGGAGTGCGGCAGCGTTGGTGTTAATGAAAGCTTGCAGTCAGTTGTATGAGATCTACACAGTTGCTGTTTTTTCCCTAACGTACTTACAGATTGTTCTAAAAATCATCTTAACTGCCATCAACAGTTTGAACTGAGTTTTGTTCAAGGTAGCCAAAGACCGGGTGTCTAAAGAAGTGAAACATCTCTTTGGATCTTTAAGAGTTCTTTATCAAAGTCTGGCATTTTTAAAGGACTTTAAATGCAGGGTATTATTTTTCTTCTCTGAAAAACTGACATGTTGTTCTTGCTCTGTGGATTTTGTAGCAAAGATGCTGAGTTTTTTCCGACGAACCCTTGGACGGCGGTCTATGCGCAAGCATGCGGAGAAGGAACGGCTAAGAGAGGCCCAGAGGGCTGCAACCCACATCCCTGCAGCTGGGGATGCAAAATCCATCATTACTTGCCGAGTAGCGCTGCTGGATGGGACGGATGTCAGCGTGGACTTACCGGTACGAACAATGCAAGTCTGTGTTTAAATACTTTTGGCTTGAGTCAATCTGATTGTGCCCTTTGCTGTTTACAAGTTAGTTAAAGGCACATCTGTTTGTCTTAGCAACCGACCCTGTGACTTGATGTCCTCTAAGTTATTGGTTGTAAAAAGGTTTAAAAAGAATAGTTAACTTTGTTGTTGTTCACTGAAACTGGAAGGCGTTATGTTAGATGTCACTGTCTTATGCCTTGAATGCTTTCTAATGTTTTAATGTAATTGTTGTGCCAAAGCTCAATTTGGAGGGGTAAGGTTTCAGATGAACTGGATTTTCTTTTCAGTGAGCTGTGTATATATCTTAAGAAGAAAGGTAAATCTTTAGGTGTAACTCTGTTGAAGAAGAGGGATGAACAGAAATACTAGCAGCAGCTTGCTGCGTTTTGTTTGTTTTGATTTTATGTCAGAGATGGATGCAGTTTTTAGCGCTGACTTGACAGGGGAGGGGAAGAGAAAAATTCTACTTCCTTCCTCTCCTGAGGGCAGACTATATAGCAGGGAACATTATTGGGAGTGAGGTGTTAGCCGCTGTTTTGCATTTCTAAAGCTCCCTTAATATACACGTGTCTGTTCTGATCTGCTTAATTACATACCTGGTTTTGGCCAACAGGATGAACAGTAGCAATAGAAGTGATGGGCTCTGTTTTTTCGTTAGCCTGTGTTCTAGTTGTTAGTGACATGTTTTGAGCTTACATAGCTGAGTTAGGAAACTGTGCATCTGCGAGACATTCTGACTAGTTCTGTGGGACTTTGGCTGCAATAACAGTTGCGCTGTTACTGAAGTTGCTGTAAAGGGTGCGTGGAGCAGCCATTCTTGAAATGGCTTTTCTTTCCTTCCTTTCTTCTTTTAAGCACAATTCTAGAGCCCTATAATATTAGGTAGTCTGAGGAAGGCTCGGCTTTTTAAGAGTATTGAGTGGTGGTGTTGACATAGCGGAAATAACCCTTGTGGTATCCAGAACCCCAAGTAATCTAGAGTGAAAGAAGCAGTTTGGTGTCTTTATTTGTGAAATAACTGTATAGATAGGTGTTTATAGAGGGCAGTGAAACTAATTTGTACATCTCTCAAACAATACAATGAACATCCAGTGCTGCTCAGTGCCCGAGATGTTTGATTTGAGGCCAGGAATGCATGCAAACACTTTATAGCAAGAGTTACACTTAAAAAGTACTCAAGTTTAAATTGGTCTCCACATAACCAGAGCAGTAATCTTTGGAGCTGGAGTTGGCTCTGTAGGCAAATTCCTGGCGCCTCTAACAACATTTCTAAGGCTTTGAGGAGCATAAATTGAACCTGAAGAGGTGTCGTGACCTACCATCTGGACTATAAAACTTCGATCAGGGTACAGTAGTGACTATTTATTTCTGCAGGAAACTTTTTCACTCTTTCTTTTTTTCTTTTTAAGCTAGTAAGAAGCCTTGTCTGTGGACATCTAAGTTATGAGTAACAGAAACAAGCATGCTAAATCAACATAGCTAGATGCAGTAATTACAGAGCATTGTCAGTGTACCTGACACGTACCAGTTCCTTTGGTGATTAAAATACAATAAATTAAGAGTAGGTTAAATGTTTCATTACAAACTCCTTAATGTGTTTGTTCTTATGTCTCTACTTGCATTGTTCATATTTTGGTGTTGACTTTTGAAGAGGAAGAGAAAGTGTGGGGGAGAACAAGAGATGAAGCGGTTGGTACCAAATCCTAGCAAAACAACACTGCTTTCTAGATTCTAAAGCTAAATTAAATATAGATGTGTGTGTATAGAAAGACGTTTTCTATAAGGTTGGGGTTTTTTGTTTGTTTGGTTGGTTTTTTTTTTTTCTTATACAGAACCTTTTCCTGAGAACCATCATCCGGTATGTTTGAGCTAAACACCTTTTCCAAGACTGGTTCTGTTACTTTGTTGGCAGTAGATTTGGTTTAAAATGAACTCTTGTTATCTCAAAGAGGTGCCCTCAGGTCTATCAGTTCAGTTGTGTATAGTCTGTGAGAATGTTTTCTTTAAAAAAAAAAAAAAAATTAAAAAAAAAAAATATATATATATAACAGAAAGTGTTGCTTAAGACTGAATCGCTTTGCAAACAGGTTAGTTCAAGGCCAGAGAAAGAGTCTTGGCAGGACTGAATGCGGAACCTTTTTTAATTCATGGCTACATAAATACTTTTCAGCAGCATAAGTTGTTGCTGCCACAGGAAGAAAAGATGTTGCTTTTGTTATTGCGTTTGTCCTTGTGTTCGCATACCCCTTGGCGGAAGAAACAGTTTCTTGGCAGCCAGGCAGTAAGCGAAGTCAAGAAAATGCTGTGGCTGAAAATAATCAGTATAATTTTGTTATGTTAGTTTCCAGCTGGAGTGATTCTCCAATCTGGTTTCCCATGTGCCTCCACAAATGTGGTGGAGAAACAGTTAGAGGCAGCATCAGGCTTGTGCTTGGTGAGCTATACCCTACAGTGAATCTCCTTCTGAAAGAGGAGTGTTCTGGAGTTATGGTCATTCATATAATTGAGATTGCTGAATTTCTGCTTAAATGTAAAAAAAAAAAGGAGGGGAAAAAACCCCCAACAAAACCCTAAGGAAACCACAGGGAACATTGTCATGCAAGCCAAACATGTTTCCAAGTCTTTAAGCAGCACAGGCTGATGTTTTTGCGAATATTGAAAATGAGACAGAAGGGACATGTTGTAAATGATGCAGTTGAGATTTAATTTATTAAACACAGAGCCAGGATTTGAGCAGTAATTCTGCTTTTTGTCCGCTGATCTTATCTCTGGTGTCTGTCAAGCCACTTAATCTATCTGCTTTTCTATTTCTTCTGTTGTTTTTAATTACAAAATTGCCCGACTTGAACTGTCAAAGCTACAGTTCTATGCAGTACATAGACCTAGACTGGATTCTTTTTAAGAAACTACTTATTTTGTAGCAATGTCAATGACTGAAGAATATCAGTGTTATGTATACTGTTTACTGTCACTTTGGTATGTTCAAAATGGGAAGCATGAAGTTCATGGGAGTTATCAGTGTTGTTCTGGGGCAGATTGAAAAGTTTGGGGGTTTTATGTCCCCACCTTCATCTCAGATTCAAAAGTTGTGTTTTCACCTGTTTGTTTTCGTGGTGTTTTACCCTTTTTTGAAGCTTTATGTTTGTCCAAAAGTATTCAGTGGTTTTGACAGACTTATGTGCTTAGTGAAACACCAAGAAGCTTATTATTCCTTTTATCTATGAAAAGTTTTTGTAAAGTATATGGTGTGTTAACTGTGCTGCTGTTGATGTTCATCATACACTGCTTTACTGTTAACTGAACTAGAGTTCAACTTGGACAAAAGTCGGGTTGTGCTTTTTCTTGTAATTGTTTGAGATCCGTGGGTGGAATGTTTGCTCAGTGGTATGAGCAGTGAGAGGACAAGAACTCTGTTTTGCTGACATCCCTTATCTTACTTTTAATCCTGTTCCCATGTGAAACTAAACCTCATCTTCCCCCACTGCACCCCTGGAATTCCCAAACGCTGTGAACAGCCCTGGTTTAGTACCTCAGGACTCCCATCAGATCAGTCATACCAGTCTGGGCCCCCAAGGGAATCCCTCATCAGCTGGAATTCGGGCTTTTCTTGTGGTTATGGTTTGTGGGGAAAGACAGGTTGGGGAGGGCAACATAGCAATGATTTTCCTTGAAAGCTGTTTTGAATTGGAGTAACCAACAGCTTATGAAATACCTCTGAACAAAAATGCTTGTCGAGAATGTAAAATATAGTGCTGGTTTGAGTTCTGGAGGGTTCCAGAGGATTTTTAAGTCAAAGGATCTAAAAATTGAGTGTTGTAGAGTCAATTCTACGCTATTATTCATAGCGATAATTGGGAGAGGGGAAGGATAACCTAGATAAAGGGGGAAAATGGTACTATAAATGATGTAAATTAGATTACAGGCATACATTTGGAATATGCACCTTTTTAAAAATCGTGGATAGCTTTCTGTGGGAGAACAAGGTCAGCCTTACAGCATCAACAGATAGTAGGTACAGGGTCTCATAGAAGCAGAACTGTTCTTTGTGGAAGCCAGGGGTGTTTCAGTAAAAAAAATTCCTGACCCTGCTTAACCCACAATTTACATAATCTTCTCACGGATGATAGAGCGTTAATTGTATTCCAGTTTCTGTACGTGCAACCGAAGTTTTAGGCAAAAGCTTCCTAGAAGTATAAGGTGAAAGGCACAAATTATGAGAATGGATGCTCTCTGAGTAGTTTTTAATCTTAGGACATTCCTTCCTTATGCACGCATGAAATTTAATATGGAGATTGCAAAATGAGATGGTTTTGTCCTTATTATAATGAAGTATCATTAAAGCGGGGTCTTGTATAAACCAGTCCAAGAGCTCTGTGGAATAGCAGAAACTAGCTAAGCTGTTTACAGTTTTGGAGTAATGCTTACATAATAAGATAAAAAAGACTGTATTTGTAGTGATTATTTTAAATACAAGTAAGAAATCTATCTGGAATGCCAAAAACGCTGTCAGCAAACTGTTAATGAGTGCTGATGGCTTTTTGTGTAGAGGGAGATATCTGTGTTTATCCGACTACAAGATCAGAGATGTGTTATGATAGTTGATTTTACTCAGTAATCCACTCTGTCTGTTTGTTTGTTTGCTTTTTAAAGTTTGTAAAATATTTGTGGCTACTTGTTGAGTACTTGTTGCTGTAAATATGAAATACATAATGCTGTCTGTGGCACAGATGCTTATTAAAAAGACAATTTAGTAATGCTGAAAGTGTTGGAAAAATCAGTCATTGAGTGGAATGAGTAATCTTAAGTGTTTAAGGCTGGCTTTTAAAATTTCGAAATAAAGCTCAGCTGACAAAAATAATGAGTAAACAAATGTGTGTGTGTTAAGACTGTGAAATTTTGGATTAAAACTTTTTTGCCCATGTGATCTTTGTCTTAAACTGTTATCATGCATTTGACTATTTGCTTAAACTTCGGAAAGACCTTTAGGGGACTGAAACTGGAAAAAATCAATCCAGACCTGAGTGTTACAAAGCAGAGGTGCTGTCTGTGTGGTCTAAGGGGGCACGGTCGTAGTACAGAGTGATGTGGTGCTTTCTGAGCTACCAGTTTTAACTGCATATTGAGATTGAATGTAAGACATACATAGAACATGCTGAGTTGCTTCAGCACTTCTGAGCAGCAGCAGAATCACAAACTGCCGTGCTGGGAGTCCGGTCAGTTTGACTGCAGGTGGGCATTTCAGATTGTTGCGATGCAGGCTGCCCTGGCACAGCTGGAAAGGGAGGAAGGGAGCAGCTGGAAGTGAGCTATGACTGCTATCAGAGTAATTTATTTCATCTGCAGTGTCCTGCTGAGTGTTTCTGGGATGGTGCTGCAACCTGGTTTGGTTGCCTGAAGGTTTAGCATTCTTAACTCACAGCGTAACAATGAATTTCGCCTGAAGCTCATCCTTCCTGCTGAACTGCCCCTGTAAAGAGCTCAAAGACCAAGACTCTCATATGCTCTTAACCAAAATGCTCCTGAGAAACCTGCAGGTGGAACACCAAATAATACTAAAATGTTTGAGAGTATACTGGGGGGAAGTATTCAATCTCTAAACTTTAATACTGGACAAACCATTTGGATACATTCTGTATTAGAAGGAACATTAGGAGGTAGATTCAGAAATCGGTTAAATCAAATGTGTGACTAGAAGATACAAACTTTCTGAGAGAGGAAAAATGAAAGACTTCTGGCAAAAGAAACTGACAAGTATGAATGTTTTGTATCTTTGTCTTTTTATGCATAGGGTCAATAAGCCTGAGCACAGTACATTACAATCCTTCTATATAGTATTCTAATAAATGTACATTTATGACAGATATTGAAATGAATTTTTTGTGAAGATTTCTGGGAGATTCCTTTTTTTTTCTCCAGAGAATAATAGAACAAAATCTTTAATCCCAAATGCTTATCTTCCAATATTTGGGAGAGACTGAGTAAATGGAAGAATTGACAAGCTCTGAAGGTAGGAATTACTGTCTGCAGCCTTCCAGCCTGCAGAGGTATTTTACTCACTGCAAGAATATATGGTGCATGTTGTCAAAGGTTGGGCATAAACCAGAGAGAGAAGCAGAACTGGTGTTTTACTGCCAGTGGCATCTATAGATGGAGGAGAAAATTGACTGGGGAGTTTGGAAAAGTTATTTGAAAGATTGATGCTCGGAGTTTGAGGAGAGGAGCAGCTCCATTTGTAGGTCAGTACTTAAAGCCGTAAGAAGATCAGGGTGATGCAAATAATGTGTACTTCTAACACTGCTTTTGTAAAGATAAGGGGGTTTAACCCTCCAATTCTCCAGCAAACTTTAATGGTGTTAACTATAGATACTGTATTCATTATATTGCGATGAAATCTCTTTCCTTTAAAGCTCACAGTTGGAGCTTCCTCGTGGCTTATTTTTTCAAAACATCTCGTTTGGGAGAAGGGGGATAAACTTCATAAAAAAAAAAAAAAAATATGGGCAGGCTCATCTGCTGCTCCCACACTGCGGTGGCCTGCAAACGTGCATAGGTGACATCCTAGCAACTGGGTAGCTGTAAATTCTGAATAGCGGTCCCTAGCTTCTCCGGGTTTAAACCAGGTCTTTCTGAGGAAACTGGTGTGAGTATGAATGGTAATGCTCCTAATAAGTGGACAAAAAACAGGAAGGAAGGGGTTTGCCCTTCAGTAGCTCCTGAAGGCAGAAGCTCCAGTCAGTTATTGTTAAGAAGCAATATTAAAGTAATCATGTGAAGAAATCTTCTGAGAGAAAAGTACAGCGCAAAGACACAAGGGTTAATAATGAAGGTAAAGCCTATTCGTCTTTTTTTTCAGATTTCATCTTATATAGGGACCTCATTTTCTTTACAAATCGAAGAAATAGAGGAGGAAAAATAATTTTCTGATAAGCATTTTAAGAAATTAATTTAGGTGGGCTTTTTGGGTTTGGTGTTATTTTTTTCCAGTTTTGGAAGTTTGAAGTACAGTGTTGCGATTGAAAACCTGATAAAGACCTTAAGAAGTGAGGTGTTCAGCTGGTGTCCACCCAGCACAATGCTCCCTCATCTCCAGCTTTTGTAAGCCCCTGTTGCTTCACCAATGCTGGTCTGTACTGGCTGCTGCTAGTACTGAAGATGGCTTTTCATCAGGCCAGTTGTGGAGCACCGAGTTGCTGGCTTATGCTCTTGAATATGTGTCCATGAAATAAACTTCACCTCTAAGACCATGAGAAGAGCGTATAAATGCTGCCTCTCTAGTTTTAGGCAGTGACTGAGATGCTTGAGCCAAGCTGAATGTCTCCGTATCGCTTTGTTCTGGAGATGAAGGGACAAACCAGCCTGCTGAGGTGAACACCAGAGTTGGCTTTACCCAGCCTTGCTGCTGCTGAGTTACTGGGGTTAAATCCAGCCTTCGTAACACCTACTCAGCCAGCAATTGCAGTTATTAAGAGCAGCATGAGATGTCATTAGGACATAGTTGGGAGCATCCCTGCCATTCCAGGGAGGTGGGTGGGGATTCATGCCAAAGTGATCAAAGATGCTTTTATCTCGTTACAAAGTGTGGCAAAACCACACAGATGACCTGCCTTATATAAATGATATATTTTATTTAAGTTTCCCAGTTCAGTTGTTGATTCTCCTGCTGTGAGATGTTTACTGTTGCTTCCTACAGAGTATTGCAAACTGTGTAAATCGAGTAGTCAGGTTTTACAGAATGAGTTTAATTTGTGCCCTGAAGGGAGGACCATCCACTGGCTGGACTGCTTGTGAGTGGAGTCGTTAATAGTTCATCGGTAACCATTAAGCAGCTTGAAAATATTTGTCCTTTGAGAGTAACCTGAGCTCTGCTGTAAGGAAAACAAAGGCAGGGGGGAGAAGCATGGAGTAGCAGCAGGGTAAAAATGTCATTTAAATTGAATGTTGCCATTAGAAAGGGTAATTTGTCATCAGAAAATGTAATAAAAGTGTAGCTTTGCTACTATTGAAAACAGATCACAAAGAAATTTATTTTGATTCATGAAAATTGACTTGTTATAAAGCAATAGTATTTTTGGCTGCCATTTGTTTAAATAAACAAAGTCTTTAGTAAGGCTTTAAAAAAGAATTTTGATTTAACACTAAATCACATGTGACGTTTTTGCTGACTCACACCAAATGCAGCCATTGATGGTCCTATGCAAAGTACTGCATAATTAATACCATGTTGACAGCCCTGGTGATGTAAATCAGAAACCGAGCAGTAACTTGGCAGATCTTTCTACAGCCACTCCAGTGCTGTTCTTCAGGGACTTTCTCCCACATGAGTCATTCTGAGTCCCCTTAATCTTCAAGTCCTTTGCTGAGATTACCGAAATGGCGAACATGCTCTGAAACGAAATACGACACTGCAGAATTTGGAGCAATAGTGAGTTTTGGTTGTTGGTAATCTGAGGTAGTGTGTATAGTAATTCCAGGCTCGAGTTAAAGTGCTCCATTGCCTGTTCTTGGGAAGGAATGTGGCTGAGATAACTGGTTAATTACAACTTTAAAAAAGATGACTTGTTGAGAAATAGAGAAGGATCTAAAATGTTCTGCCCAATAAGGGGACATTTTCCTCTAGTTTCAGACAAGCTGAAGAAAGCTCCATGCGAAATAAAACATTTTTCTGGTTTGCTGTTTCAAATACTGAATTTATTTCACTTATGTTACTCTATCTTGTTGTTTAAGCAGAAGATACCCAGTGCTGAGAGAAAGTATTAACGGTTCAATGCCTTGCGCTTTAAAGAAAGAGGCTATAGTCTAAGATAGTGGAAGAAATGTGTAGTTTTATATGTAGTCAGTTTGACTTAAGGCTTCAGTTAGGGGAGTTTTGCTGGTGTTTAATAAACCTGTTACCCAAGAATACCTTTTCTTGAAGTCAACAGGAATAACTTGCCCTGATTGAATTTGGTGAGTTCTACATCTCGACATTTTCATTATACAACATATTGTAGACGCTGTGTGAAGGTCCTTCTGGTCTAATTGCCTTCCATCCCCTCTACCTCCCCAATATTTGGAAATTAGTAACTGTGGGAGAACTTGCTTAGGCAGGTTCAGTTTACAGACTTCTCTGAGATTTTGCTTTGGGCTGTGAAATGTCATGTTGGATTTAAGTAACGCATCAAGTAAACCAATGATTATGATTGCAAAGTTGAATATAAAATATTTGAAGATCAGGGTAGAGGAAGGTGGCAAAAATTCTGCATGCTACTTACATGGATATTAGTTGGTGATTAAACCAGATTATTTCTGAGGATATGTATTCTGGCTGGCCCAGAATTTCAAAAGGTGGACTAATTATGCTAATTATTGCAGCTTACAAAAACATATGCATAGAAAGTTAGCCCATTTCTCAAGTTGTGAATATATAAATATTAAGATAAAAATTGCAAGATGATAGCATTATGGAAATAGAGAAATCCTTAAATAACTTGCACAGTGAGCATAAATCCTTTCTGCATTTGTTTGCATTTATAGAATCATGGAATGGTTTGGGTTTGGAAGGGACCTTAAATATCAGTTCCAGCTCCTCTGCCACGGGCAGGGACACCTTCCACTAGACCAGGTTGCTCAAAGCCCTGTCCAGCCTGGCCTTGGACGCTGCCAGAGATAGGGCAGCCACAGCTTCTCTGGGCAGCCTGTTCTAGTGCCTCACCACTCTCATAGCAAAGAACTTCTTCCTAGTATCTCATCTAAATATCCCCTATTAGCTTAAAGCCATTCCCCCTTGTCCTGTCACTGCATGTCCTTGTAAAAAGTCCCTCCCCAGCTTTCTTGTAGCCCTCCTTTAGGTACTGGAAACTGCTCTGAGGTCTCCCCGGAGCCTTCTCTTCTCCAGGCTAAACAACCCCAACTCTCTCAGCCTGTCTTCATAGGAGAGGTGCTCCAACCCTCGAAGCATCTTTGTGACCCTCCTCTAGACTCGCATGAGCAGGTCCACGTGCTCCTTATTTTCGGGGGCCCAGAGCTGCATGCAGTACTGCAGGTGGGGTCTCATGAGAGCTGAGTAGAGGGGAAGGTCATCTCCCTCGACCTGCTGCTTCCACTTCTTTTAATGCAGCCCAGTATGTGATTGGCTTTCTGGGCTGCAAGCACGCATTGCTGGATCATGCTGAGCTTCTTGTCAACCAACACCGCAAGTCCTCCTCAGGGCTGCTCTCAGTCCGGTCTCTGCCAGTTTATACTTGTGGTTAGGATTGTCCTGACCCAGGCGCAGGACCTTATGGTTGGCCTTGTTGAACTTCATGAGGTTCTCACAGGCCCACCTTTCAAATGGTTTAAAAATACCTAGAAATATTTAAAAATAGTTCTTTTCAACACTGTAACTTCTACCCTGATGTAACCTGACCTACTAATTTATTAATGTATTTTTATTACATTTAGACATCTCGGGTATTATTGTTAAGCTTTTCTTTCAGTTTATTACCTTTGTAGTAAGTCCTTTATAGACTTCATAGCATAAAAAATGTGTGTTGTGTAGAAACTGACCGGTGCTATTTACCTGCCTTGTCTTTAAAAGCAACTGTTTAATTTTTTAGATCATCACTGTAAAAATGATGTTTACTTGGGGCCAGAGCTAATTTTTTGTCATAAATTATATATGAGCATATGCGGTGGCTTTTTTTAACCTACAAGTTTTATGAACTTTTGTAAATGTGTTATCTAAGTACTGTTTGTTAAACATGCCTGGCCCAGACTGTTTCCTGGTGGTTGTTAAAAGCCCTTGCTAATGGAATGCTATATCCTAATTCAATATGCTTTGCTACCTGCTTCCAAACTGGTGAATTGCCTAGATATCAACCAGTAGTAAATTCATAAGCAATTTGCTGTACTTTGTTCTGAAAATTTTCCAGTGCATTAATTATTGCAATTGTACTGCTTTTATTCCCACTTCTGTTGAACTTTGGTGAGTAAAGAAAGCCTAAAAGAGACAGCGATAAAACGCCAGTTTAACATTGTGTTGTGCAAGTCAATGTTGACCTTTTCCAAAAGAAAAGGACTGTGCAGGTCCTTTAAGGATATTGTGTGCTTCTTGTGAGGTGTACATTTGCCTTTAAGCAAAACAGCCATCAAAAAATAGGAAAGAGAAAACCCAAGTTTCACATATTTTCAGAAGCTTAATTTTGGGATTCTCTTACTTTTGGAATTACAATATGAAGTATACCGAGAAGGAGGTAGAAGCTATAATAAATCTACCTGCTAAGTACTAAATGCTTTTATATTTTCAGAAAAAAGCCAAAGGCCAGCTCCTGTTTGAACAGATCATGTACCATCTGGACCTTATAGAAAGTGACTATTTTGGATTAAGGTTCATGGATTCCGCACAAGTGGCGGTAAGTGGCAGTGCTTTATTTATTTATTTATTTCAAACAACAGTATAAAGCTGAAATCTTAATATTTACAAAAACGGCATAAGAAAGCTGCCTTTTTTTATTTAAGTTTTTGTGCAGAAGCTCTGTGGTGTGTTAATTTGTGACCCCAAGTTTAATTCCACCTCAAGCACTACAACACATTACAGCACTGTTGTGAGGCTTCCTTTCTTGTCTTTCACTTGTTAGTGTCACACCTCCTGTTGTCATTAGTCAGGCTGGCTCAAAGCATGATGCGGTGTGTAGAAATTTTTGGTGCCCCTGATGCAGAAAGGAAGGGGCAAAGCTAGAGTGTGTGCTTAGCCTTTCATTGTTCTACAGAGTGGAGGAAGTTTTCCTTTGCCAATGCCATCAACTTTCTCCTCAGCAAAAGTAGCCTTGTTAATGTCTGCTTGGGAGATAATCTAGGCAAGAAAGATATACCTTTGGTTTGCTCAAATCAGTTGTGACTCAGACCTGCAACTAGAAATGTTTGAGAGCATATAGGTGTGTTTGTATGTACCAGACAGTTTGAATAGAGCATTCTTGCAAGCCTGAGTTTGTTTTTGAAGTTTGTTGTGTGTTTGTGAAAATGTGACTGCTTTTGAAAACAGAAGCAGAGCCTTATTTGTCAAAAGCAACCACAGCTCTTTCCACTTGTGGGCTGTGCAATTCTATATAGATACTTCTTATTGCCAAGTACTTAGTCCTGCCTACAAGGACAGCTACAATTTAAGCAAGGTGTTAGACAAAGAGTGCATTTTTGTCTCTGTCCTGCATTCCGGTAACTCAAACAAGTATTCACTTATCCCAACATCCCCAAGTATAATGAGATCCGAGTTTTCATACTGTGTATGTCAATCAGTTATTTGCTAGAGGTATGACCTTATTACATATGTTAGATGTAAGATGATCATCTTATATGTTAGATGGATGATGGATGTTTCAAGTCCACTTGAAACAGATTTTTTCCATGGTTAGAATGGCAGAGTGGAAGCACAGACAGTTGCTCCTGAGATAAATACCTGAACTGTTTGATGTCAGCATACAAAATACAGGCAGTGACGTCTATTCCTTTACTTCTGTGAGGATTGATGTCCAGAACAATTTGAAGGTGACATCTTAATTGTTACTCCTTTGTGTAATGGCAAAAAACCTCCCCAAGCTTGAATCTTTGAAAGAAGCTGATAGCTTTGAATAGAGTTTTATCCACCCCAAATCAGACTTTTATAATCTGATAGCTTCTTTTCAGAATTACTGTGATTGAGTTTTTATGCTTAGCTTGTAATTGTAGAGAGCATTCTCTTTGGAGAAAATAATTTGGCTTCAGCATCTGAAGCGAAATTTATGGCTAGTGGGATTAGCTGCTGCTCGGCTGTAGTTCCCAATAGTTAAAGTGGTCTTAAATCTCTTGCAGAACAGCAACATTTAACACTAAGGAGAAAAAGACCATTGCACTAACAGGCGGATGTCATTCAGAACCATGAATACCTCCTGCCAACAGAAATTAGAAAACAGCCCATTGCATACCATTTTATATCTATAAAAATCATGTTAACTGTGTTAAGCATGTGCAGTTTAGGATGTTGATTATTGATAGCGAATTACTCCATTGCATGTATCTTTTTGCTTCAGGAAAAAGATAATCTGTATTGTTTAAGTTGGGTATTCTAACTTAATTTCTGCCTTGTGGCTTCTGAAGTATTTCCATGTGCCTGGAAGATCCCATAAGAGTTCACAACGTTAGTTATAACTGGTGAGACTGTATGGTAGACTTTTTTCTCTTACTATTCTGTTAGCAAATAACATCATTCCATCTTGAATTGGGGAAATAAGAGTTAATCTTTTCTGACTCGGCAATGGCTCATGGCTTGCTTTTGTCCAGCAAATTTTTACTTCCAGTCCAGACAGCACTTGATTGAGTATTTGATACTGCACTATCTACCAGGTACAGGAGATTTCAAACTTAGTTTACTTCCTTTTCTTAACTATGTGTGACTGAAAAAAGGAAGAGTAGAGATAACAATCTGTTTAAACTGGACTTTAATGATATATTCTGTATAATGAAGCAGAAGAGGTAGTGTTTTGCCACGAAGGCTGAACGCCACAGCCAGAGATAATTGCTTTAAGAAGTGAATGAGTGTTGTGATGTCAGCCATCCTTGCAAAGAGGAGCTGGCACATTCTAGCAGAAACCCAATCTGCAGCTGGAAACAAAGAGACACTAATCAAGTGACTTGTCAAAGATTATTCAAGAGACCTGTTAAATAAACAGTGTAGGAATTTAGCCCCTTACTGTGGACAGGATTGTCCGCTGGCTCTGAAGGAGATAATCTTTCTGCTACCCAATTTAAATCTAAATATGTTGCTTTACTAGGTAGTTGCACCTGATGATACACACTGGTAAACTAGCAACATGTAGTTAAACAAAAATTTGAGAAATTCCTCTCTTGTTTTAACTCCAAATGGGTTTTCAATATATTAATTTTGAACAGCTGAAGGAGGCCTTTGTTTCCTTCTCTTGAGCTGCCGAAGTGATTAGTAGTTAGGTGTTTGAGTTTATGAGGTATGGGGAGTGGGGGAACCCAAATATAACACAAACTCTTCCTGACATTTTGAATTTCAAGATTCAAATACTAGCTTCTTTAAAGAAGTTCTTGAAACAATTGGTGAATTGAAAGATTTGTTATTTTCGTGTATTTTCTGTGTTCATTGCTAGTATGATGGTTAGGAATAGATCCCCACCCCCCAGCACCTCCCATAAGCAGGAGGCAGGAGATGGCAGAAGGAGTTACTTGCAAGACTGTGCACTATATATCAGACTTGCTCTAGCAGCCAAGGGAACAGCCTGTTGTTGATTGGAGTAACTTCATTTCAGGCTGACAGTGAACAGTGCAGCATGTCCAGTGACACAAAAGGTGAAGATTGTTGTTAACTTGTTGGGCTATTTGGTTTTTTCTTCAGCAGTGCTGGAGAGAGATTTCTGGTAAGGAGGTGCTGAGCATTTAACAGGTGGTGAATTTCTAATTCTAATTGCAAGAATCAAATACTTGCTCTTCCTAATGAAATTGTACAACACATTAGTTTGTTACTAATGTGGCAGTTTTATCTAACATAGTGCTTAATGCTGAAAATTGTTTGTATAGCATTGCACTAAGAATGTACCCATTCATTCTGTAAAGTATGGGAGCAGTTTTAGCCTCACTGTCTTACAAAAAAGAACAAACAGTATACCTTCGTGAAGTGTTGCTGGGTTTTGGGAGGAGGAGAGTGTTGTGGTTTGGGGTTTTTTGGTGGTTGTTTTGTTTGTTTGTTTTTAATTTCTAAGACAGCAAACTTTTAGTAAGGACTTACAGTACTCTCTGCAGTTTGTTGTTTGTATTGCTTTTTGTTTAGCAAACTTTATCTCTGGATTTTAGCAGTAGACTGTGCTGAGCAAACTCTCATCAAAATGTAAGCTTTTTGCCAGGTCCACTTGAATTCCATGTTAATCACTTGGAATAAATCTTAAGTTTCCTGACGTCTGTGTGTGTCCATGCATGTGTTGGTTTGGTGGTGGTTTTTTTGTTTGGTTTGGGGTTTTTTTGTTGTTTCCCCTGTCCCACACATACACACATACACACACCCCCATTTAAAAGCAGTTCTGCTTCCCTTCTTCCACACGCACCCTTACCATTCAGACAGTGCTCCTGTAGGCAGCAGTGGTAAGAGCTGAGGAGAGTAAATGCTATCAGTGCCTGTCGCGGGCCTCTCAGTTGCCTTCCCATGGAATGTGGAGGAGATGAGAGAAAACAGGAGGGAGATGAAAGAGGCGTGCACAGCCAGTCCTGGAGTCTAGAAATGGCTTTCTTTGCCATTGCTGTATATAAATCACCTGCAAGCCTGCAAGTGGCTAGTTTTGTAGATTTTTATAGTGGAGGAAGGAGTAAGTAAATAGTGTCTTACAGCAAGTGAGTTTATGGAATAGGAAGAGAGATTATTATCATTTTCCTAAAGAAACAACAACAAAAAATGCTCAACTCCTATTCTCTGGTAGTATAAGCAAAGTTGATATAAATATTTATGCTTCATTCTGCCTTAAGCTTCCTGCTTTGTTTTAAATATATATTAGGTATGTTTCAACTTGCTTTCTGCAGCTACTTTGTTTTAATAGGTAATGAGAGCATTTTCAGCTGGGTGCACAGCAGCAGTAGATTCAGTTCAATTCAGTTGTTCTGGTCACTGTTCTGATTCAGTAGGTTCAGTTGTTCTGATCTGCAGCTAATATATCAATCACTGCATATCCTGGGTGTATTACAGGCTGACTTCATACACTTGCTGCAGGAGGCAGGGCTGCTCTGAAGACAGGAATGTTTGCACTTGGCATTGCAACCTGAAAATACCGGTTCTTTCTCATAACCCTCTTGCTTTTCTGTCCTCCATGGGGCCCACTGTGAATTTCATGGCACATAGTTTAACCAAAGAAGTGCTGCTAAAAAATAATTCACCTGTATTAGTTCCAAAATGACGTTTGGGATTGATCAAATGAGGTTGTGTTACCTGGGCATTGTGAACCATGCAGCACATGGTAGATAGCTTGCTCTGGGTGTTGAGTCAATGCAGTTTATGTTGAATAGGGTGCTATGTTTACTCTTTAACTGAGTCACCCCCTTTGGAGGAGGGAGCTGTTCACTATGCACAGCACTTAGCTAGCGGTAGAGACCTACTTCTGTGTGTGAGCTTTCCAGCTTTATTTTTCATTTCTCGTATAAACTCTTCAGCAGTGGGAGTATATGCAATTGTTTTGTGGAGCGTATATGCATAGCTGTTTCTCTCCACCTGCCATCAATAGCTTAATTTTCACATGCTGTTGTATGCAGTATAAGTGAAACTATTATTTTGGCTTCACGTCTAGTATATAGCTTATAATTAGCATTATTAGGTGAGGCAGTAACTTCTGTCCTTCCATGTAAGAGTTAAAATGTTACCTGTAAATAAATTCTGGAGAATTAAGTAGAGCTGACCCTTATGTTGGGACATAGACAGCTTTGCTGTTACTACACTAAAGTCATCTAAAGAAAATGCCTGCAAGCCAGCAATATTTATTTTGACTCTCCCCTTCCACCCCAAGTAAACATTACAAGCAACTGGTTGCCAATCTCCAGCTATGATTTATTCCTCTCTGGCACACTGTCACTGGCTGACCTACTAACGTGTGAATTAAGTATTTGTTTAGACAGGATGAAAATTTTAGTAATTAGAGGGGTTTGTAATAACTTTTTTTTTAAGTACATGATGCTTTCTTGGATATTGGCTTTAAACAGGATGTTTCTCTTGTTCAAAACTGACATTTGCATTACAAACTGTGAGTGAAAGGATCTTTGATGCACACTGAGAGAGCTGTGAAGGATTTTTATTAGATTGTTTTAATGAGCTACTTGTTATTCCAAGATGGTCTTCACTAACACATAATTGTTTTTTTTTCCTTTCTGTTTTTTTAATGTGAGATTTCTTTATTGATAATTCAATGAAAGTAATTTATTTTTCAGCATTGGTTGGACAACACAAAAAGCATTAAAAAGCAAGTAAAAAGTAAGTGTTCTTTCCATTTTCTCCTGGGATCTCATATTGAATATACAGGAGGGACAGAGTGTTGAAATGGGTGCTGAAGAGCAGTGTTCTGTAAGGGGTGACAAGACCCAGGAACGAAAACCCAGCATGGTGCTGCTGATTGTTTAATGACCTCTTCCCTCTATAGCTCGTATTACATTAGTCTCATGTCCTTAATTAAACATGGCATAGGCTTATTAATTGTAGGGGTCAAGGCAGCTGAAGATATTTTAGTGTTATCGATTGTTACCCTGACTATAGGAAAACTTGTCTTCGAGCCTCCATCCTTTGGGGCAGTCCTGAATGTCTGAATCTGTGTTTGGTCCACTAAGTCCTTACCTGCTGCACAAGGGTTTAGTGTGGCCTGGTTTCAGTGGTGCATGCTTGGGTAAGCTGTGATATTGGCTGGTTTTTGTTTAGCAGCTTCCTTGCTCTGCGCTGCGGGAAGTCTTCAGGGATTTGTGGTGCTGTGTTAATACAACAGAGGTTTTGGAAGCACCGAGAGAGAGAAAATTCCTCCTGTCCAATGCAAGAATCAGCAGAGCGCTGCACATTTGTAAAGAACTGTTAATCCATTCTTTTGTAATTAACTCTTTGGTTTCCAGAAAAGGTGATTCTTCCACAGAAGGGTCTGTTAAATATGTCTGAACTTCTGTGGAATAAAGGGGCCCAAGATGTTAGCAGTGGTTATTTCCCAGAGCCCTGGGAAGGTGTAAGAGAGACAAAGAGGGTGCCTGGGGGTTTCATCTTCAGACCAAATGACAGAGTCAAGATGCACAGCTTTCTTGGTGATGGATGGAGTCCTTAAATATAGGGATTAACATAGCCTTCGTGTGCTTTTGGCAGGAAAAATCAACTTAATGTTGGATTGACTTGTAAGATATCAAACTATTTTGTGTGAATATTTAAGTGTCCTTTCACCCTGATGTTTTTCGTGCATTTCCCTATCACAGGTGAATTCCTGCCTTAAGACCTTGTGGTAGGACAGAGCCAATTTCAGTCAAGTTTTGTGATGTGATTCTGTGTAGTAATAAAATAAGATGCCTCATCCAGTAACTGTTACCATTATCTTGAATGAATTCTACTTTGCAGTTGGCCCACCGTATTGTCTGCATTTTCGTGTGAAGTTTTACTCGTCAGAGCCCAACAATCTACGTGAAGAGCTAACAAGGTAAGAGGGATTTTGTGTGAGAGAGGGGTAGCCAAATAAGGCCAGGAAAATGTTTTTGTGGTATTTATCTGAACAGTTGTGTGATATTTTGGAGAATTCCTTAGAGCTGCTTGC
Source organism: Strigops habroptila (assembly GCF_004027225.2). Classification (NCBI taxonomy): domain Eukaryota; kingdom Metazoa; phylum Chordata; class Aves; order Psittaciformes; family Psittacidae; genus Strigops; species Strigops habroptila. The sequence goes on along the minus strand of NC_044281.2, from coordinate 55,784,862 downwards.
TTACTTGGCTTTTTGTAAATGTTTCTGATGTAGTTCTCATGAAATAAATCAACTGTAATACAAAGAGACCTACATATTTACTATATTGATGCACCATTTTCCATTAGGCAATTCTGGCAACTAATCTAAGTAGCTTATACACAGTGGACAAAGCTTTTCACTGAAGAGAACAGACATGATTCCTCTTTCTTTATTCTTCTTAAGTTGCATTTAATTTCAACTGTGTGTAGTCTTCCTGTCTCTGTAGGCAGAAAAGTGTTGAATCGCAAGTTAGAGTTTATCTTTGGCAAAAGTTCAGTTAATGTTTCATTACTTCTGTGGTCTTTACAGAGCTTATGGAAAGGGAAAATAGCATTTTACTACCATGCTGAGATGTGAGTTGACGGTACTATATGTGTAGGACTTGAGTATCAGATGAGCAGCAGTTTCTCTTGATTAAAGTATTTCACAGATCCATTCATAATGCTACATTTCATGTTGCACTGAGATATACTTGGGGTGCTTTGGAAGAGAATACAACCTACCATCTGTCAGTAGTATAAATCTGTTGTATTTCTTTGGCAGTATTTCTTTGTGTTGTCACCACTGCTGATGATCTGTTTTGAGGAGAAAACAAAGTGCTTTCTTGATAGCTGTAGACGCTTCATACCCTCAGCTCTGTGTAAAAGCATTAAATGCATTTGTTTGTTGTTCAGGTTTATGTCTGTGTGGATCTTCGATCTGCACTTTAGCCAAATCCCTGGGAGTGCTACCAGGAAGATTATAGTGGCATTACTCCTTACAGCCATATGTACCCTGTGCAGCTTCGTACTTGCATGTGGTAGCATAAAGTTATAAGTGCTCTTCTTTAATGCTTTCCTGCCGATCAGGGAAGAATATTTTACCTTCTCACTCGTGTTCTTGAATAAACATTTAATTGTCTTCAAAAATAGTAACCATAGACAAAATTTAGATCTACATCTGTACCTGCCACTATGAAACATTTCATTTGTCTTGAGTTCTGCTAGTCAGACCTTGCTATACAGGTTTTAGCAGGGCAGATCTGAAACCTGAGGGCTTTTAAACCCTGTCTGTCTGCTTAGTTAATCCCCCACAACAGGAAAGCAGCAAGTCTTTCTTTTGTCTTGGGACCATTTTATGCCCTAAAGAAGCAGTGGGAAGGGGAGCTCTGTCATGGCTATGTGTGTCACTAGCCGGGGCTTTCCGAGGGTTCTACCTTCTCTTTGTGCAGCTGGGGCCACTTTTTAGTTTCCACAGGTGCAGTTTGCTAATGTTTTCTGCCAGCTTCCCATCAGATGCCACCAGTCAGAGGTCATGTAACACAGCCTCAGCATGGGAAGTATGCTTGAATTGTTTGCAAGTGTTATGTGGCTGATAAGCACAGACTGGACACACCCACTATACACTGGAGGCCTGTGCTCATTCTTTTGATATCTAGGGTCAGCACCAAACAGATTTATTCCTCACATAGGGGCCAGTGCACAAGACTTTGGATAATGTTAGGTTTGGCAAAGTATTTGTGGATTTCCAAGGAACCTGTAGGAAAATGGCCTTCATCTGTTCTGTGTCTATGTATGTGAGTACAAGTAGCCATAGGCACATGTTAGAACAGAAGCATAATCTTTGGTTTTGTGCGTAAGGCTTCTGTTCATCTGTAATAGAATTCAAACTGGATACCATTGTGGAGCCTGGTGTTTTAGTTGATGAGACAGCTACTTCTCTTGTTAAAGGAAAGCTGTGTACCGAAATGGCTCAAGAGGGCTACTCTGGGGGTGTTGGATCGGAAGGATTGGTGTTGCACACCAAAGGGATATTTGTATTCAGTATTTACCCAATTTCTAAGCAAGAAGAGTACTGAGTAAGCAAGACAGTGAAAGAAGGCTGGCTCTGAAGAGTAAACAAGTTGAAAAGGCTGTTTTGTTGTTTTGGTTTGGGGTTTTTTTTTTTACTTTGCAGTCAGCTTTCTGGGTTAGATTTTAACTAAGCAATCCATATTAGGAAGACCTTTTTTTGAGAGACTTTAAAATATTCATTCTCTTACAAGATCTGTATGTCTATGAATAATGAAGAAAATGTGGAAGATGTAAGTTGTTCTTTGCCCTAGTAGGATCAGGAGAGGGAAAAAGAAGACTTACTTAGGTATTCTGTTTCTTCTTCCACGCAACACTGTAGTTCAGCTTGTGACAACTTCTAGTTTTGGGTTTACTTCATTTGAAAAGTGTGCAAAGCATACAAACCCAACTGATAAAGCCTTAAAAGATCACGGTGCAGTTTCTTCAGTCTTGAAAGCCCATGTAAGGAGTAGAAAACATTCTTCTTTGTCAGGCTCTAACTTCCTTCTGTAGGCTGAGTCACACATTAGAAGTATTAATCAATGACTTTTATTTCTTATTTAATCCTACAGGTATTTATTTGTTCTGCAGCTGAAACTGGATATTCTTAGTGGAAAGTAAGTATTACCGATAAACAGCCTTTTAAACAATTACAGTGTGTTTAGCATAGGATTTATTAAACTTACATTTGGATAATTAATAAGTTTTGCTAAGTAATGTAATGTGGGGTTTTTTTCTCTAAGATATGACTTTTCTATGCATGACTAGCAGAAGAGGAATGCTTAAATAATGTAGTGCTTCTTTCTTGTTAATTTGCTGAAAATCTACTAATCCTTTTTTCATTTTCTTATCCCAAACTACTGCAGTTTCTCACTGTTGGATATATAAGTTGTCTGCTAAGTAGTGTCAGCTAAGCTTTTAACAATGCACTTGTCTTACAACAGATTGGAATGTCCTTTTGACACAGCCATGCAGCTGGCAGCTTATAACATGCAAGGTGAGTAGGTACAAGCGGGGAAGGATGAAGTTGCATGAACAGCATTGTGTGTAGACTCTTATTACTTCTTTTAGTCTGTCCTTGGTGTATCCAGAAAATAGGTTCTGCGCAGCTGTTGGCGATCCAGTGAGAAACACGGCTCTTTTTGATTATAATTTTGTTGTGAGCATGTATAGAAAATTAGTCAATTCCTCAGGAAATGGAACAAGGAGGTTCTGAACAGAAACAGCTTTGCTCTAAACTTGTTTTCTCAGGTGCTTGTGTGCAAACCTGTCCACTTCCACACAAGAGATGAGGTTTGCAGCCTTTGTGAATTGCTTTGATGTAGTAACATAGTTCACTATTTTTCATTGTGTAGTTTCTGCCACGTGTTTTATTTGTTGTACAAATTGGGTACAAAATTATTTTGGTTCTGCACTCCATTGAAAAATCCTGCATACAAAACCCACCAGCTTTTGACTTAACCTTATTTGTAGAAACATGTTAGTGCCCTATGTCTCAAGCTGGTACTTGAGCACTTATGGTTGAACTGCACTTGCCAGTATTTCAGATCCTTCTACAGTCAAGAGATGACATGCTGTCATTTCTCATCTATACAGCACTCTGCTTCAGCCCTCTGAGACTCTTATGAATGAGTTGTCTTTAACTTTTGATTCCAGCTGAGACTCCAGCATCCATGGCTTCTCTGAGAGCTGCGGTCTGATCTTCAGTTGCTTGTGTAGGTTGTACATCACTGATCTTCAGGGACAGTGTCTTCTGTTCTTTGAATGAGGGTGTAATCTTAGCAAATATGAAGTTTGCTGTTGTTTCAAGCAGGGGAACTCACAAAAGAAAGTGAAGTTTTAGAAATGTCTGCTAAAGCAGACTTTTAGGTCGTTCTTGGAGGATACAGCTATATGGCCTTATTCAACCCAGTTTGAAGTCTACAAAAAAATCCCAGAACCTCAGCTGTAAAGCTGTTGTACAGTCCTCTTTAATGAAGAGAGAATTTGTAGATATGCCATGTGTTTGTGCTGCACAAATTCTCTACACAACATTCATCTTATAAAGCAGTGCACTGTTGTACTTAGTTTGCAGGGGTTAGGTAACAGGACTAAGTCACTGAAATTCTTTCTTGTACAGATATTTTCCAAAACAGATTTTGTTCTTCAGGCAGGAGTTACTAATGGCTCTTATCATGTGTAGGTATAGAGAGTTGGGATTAAACTGTAAAGATACCTGCCTTTTTACCCTGTTCTTTTGTGTGGAAGGAAAACAGTTAGAATACATTCCATAGTTTAAAATATTAGCATTGTTAGAGCCTTAAGATACGGGTTCAGTGAATAACTTCTGGAAGAAACAAAGTGATCTAATTATGTCATATATCCATTGCTTTTTGTGCTTGTCTTTCCTTTCCTTTCCTCTCTCTATAGTGCCTGTAGCAGGGCTTTAATCTTACTGTCTGACAGCTGTGTACTTTTATTTAAATCAGCTGGAACCTAAGCTGGGTTTGACAGCATTCCTTTCAACAGAGGCAGGCGTTTTAGTGGGAGTAAATTATTATAGAACTACAGACTTCCTCAGTCAGCATTTAAAAAAAAAAAAAAAAGAAAAAAAAGGGGTAAAAAGACTATTATTATGCTGCAGTGTTCAGAAATCCAAGAAACAGGTTTTTAGAGCGTATATAGTTTCTGCACATATGAATAGTGTGTGTGTGTATTTGACTTTTCCATGTTGTCCCAAAGATGTCATTAGTTTTTTTTCCTACACAAATATTGGTGGTTTCTTTTTTCAAGCATAACAATTGTTGGCCTGTATCAGACACCAAGGACCAAGTTATAGAATTATTCCTGAATTTTTGGACATGAGCTGAACATTAAGAAACTGCTTGAAATCAATGGGACGAGCAAATGCTTTAGTGATTCTGAAAATCTGGACATTTTTATAAAGTTTTCTAACTGTGAGTTTCAGCGTTTTAGGCGTACGTCAATCTTCAGAAGCTGGGCTTGTTAGCGTCTGTGGAAGGGGGTTGTGCTTTTGATGTGGCACACCCATTGACTAGTATCTTCCAGTATGCTCTCTAAATAACATCTCTTATTGCCCCTGTTGAGCATGCAGCAGTGGACTGGATGGGCCATTTGACTGACCCAGTAGGGCATTTATTGTGTTCTTAGATGAAAAGGAGAGCAACAAATAACAGGTGCAGGTTTGTGCCCTGACACAGAATAATTATATCAAGACAGGGGAACTTACAGTCATAAGACCAGAAATTGATTTTTAGAACGGACAAATAGTTTTATGAAGAGTCAAAACTGGTTTTGATTTTTGCAGATCTCAAGAGATTCTGTTTTAATAATTTAAGGCAAAATTCCCTTTTAACTTAAGTCCATTTTAACCTGTCGTCTCAATAAAGATGTCAGTGATAAAATGTTGAAAACTTTCTGCAAGAAAGAAAAAAGGTGATCAAAGATGTTGATAACCTTCTTGGAAGTTAACTTCCTAGGAAGCTTGTTAAGGAATGCATCAATGGCAGTTTGTAAAAATGGATGCAAAGCTTTTGTGCATACAACTCAACTACTTGTTCAGTGTTCATAATTTCACTGTCAAAAAAGGTGATATTTCAAATAATTGGGAGGACTGGAGGAGGAGGAACAACACAAAAAGAAATTTAGTATTCTAGATTAACTAGAAAAGTATGCAAAAGTTCTTGTGTTATTGTGAACACTGCTTGACAATGCTGTTCTTTTGTAGCTGAACTCGGAGACTATGATCCTGCTGAACATGTCCCTGAACTGGTGTCTGAGTTCAGGTTTGTTCCCTCCCAGACTGAAGAGATGGAACTAGCCATTTTTGAGAAGTGGAAGGAATGCAGGTACTAGATCTTCCAGTATATGCTAACCAGCTGTTTGCACTGATTTTTCTGTGAGAAAATGTATTAAGATGCTGCTGATGCTTCTTCCGTGGTCCTGTTCAGAAATGTAATTCTAATATCATTCTGTCATATTTTGTAAGAGGATGCAATGTGAAAAATGAAGCTTTTCAAAGGTCTGAGTTAAATGGTGAGGTGCAGGTTCTTAAAATGTAATAATTTTTCAGCAGTGGTTTCAGATTAAAACTTACAAAAGTGACATTGATGTTCAAAGCAAACAAATGTCAGCAGTGTTTGGGTTTTTCACGAACTTGCAGGAAGTTCTTTTCCTCTTTTCTATATACTGGTTTTTGCTTTCTGTGCTTTTTTCAGGCATCTTACCTAACAGCAAAATATTTATTTCAGGGGGCAAACACCAGCACAGGCTGAAACTAACTACTTAAACAAAGCTAAGTGGCTGGAAATGTATGGTGTAGACATGCACATAGTCAAGGTATGTTTAACCACAGCTTGGTGACCTTTGGTAATGATAATGCTAGCTTTGTCCTGCATTTCAACACTGGTTTTGCTTGGGGGTGTAGGGCGGGGGGAAATATTGTACTCATCTAAACTGTGTAACAAGTGATCTGGCTTTGCATCAACATTCTACTTTATGGTATACTTTTCTAGAAAGTGTAACTTTAGACTAAGCATATCTGCTCTGTGTTAAATATGTGATTGGTGTGGCAATATGTAGTACAGTTTGTATTTAGATTAAAAGCTACATGAAAATCATAACAATTAAGTTAAAACTGGCTGGGGTACAGTCAGCTACCAGCTGAAGAACTACAAGTAAAAATATATCCTGTGGAGAAGGAAGTGAGAGAAATACACAAGGAGGTCCTTATCACACAAACAAATCAAGAAACTAATTTTCCACTTTAGTCAGCCTTATTGAGGGGTTGCAAATTAGAAAAATCCATTGCATAAGATTATTGAAACACAAGAGTTTTGTTATATAAAATAAGCAGATGTATGTTTAATTGTAACATTGGGGCAAATAAGCTACATCACACTGGAGTAATTTGGATAAAGGGTCAAACATCAAAATGAACATAATCTTTATTTTGTGGCAATTAGGCAAGAGATGGCAATGATTACAGCCTGGGACTAACACCTACAGGAGTTCTTGTCTTTGAAGGAGACACAAAGATTGGTTTGTTTTTCTGGTAAGCTCTCTGATTGTATGTTAAGATGTATTTTAAATTTTTACTCTTTTGCTTCTTTTGCACTAGCCTTACAGTTGAAAAAGAGTACAGAATAGTACTAGTGCAAGTTTTACATATAATGTCATCTGGGCAGGTTTTTCATTAAAAAAATGTCTCTTTCTGCCCATCAGTAAGGACAAATGAAAAACAAATAAACCCAAAACCAGATCTGTATATAGTCAGGGGATATAGAGCTTCCTTTGTTTTTAATGAACATATGTGCTTCTTTATTTGTCAAGTACCTGAGGAATACCCCACAGTTTCTTAGAAGCTTTGTGATGAAATTTTGCAGGGCTTTATATTGCATAAAACACAAGGTGAAAAACCTAGCTAGCATATTTGGGACTGGGTACACAGGCATTCATGGATTCTTAAGTGCTTTATTCTCTTAATTCCCATCCAGTCTTTCAAAACTGTGTACAAAAAATAAGTAGGCAGATGATAAGATGAGATTTCATCATATGACTAGTTGTTTTGGGTTAACCCAGTCCAATTTTATATACTTCTCAGAAGAACACTCACTTTTTAGGAGAAATATTATCTGTGTGTCTTGTCCCTCTACCATCAATTCTGGGTATTTTTTTGGTGAGCAGGGAGGGGAGGAAATGGCTGTGGTTTTGTGTCATGTCATGCTTATGTTGTTCTGTTTGGCTGGGATTTTCTGAAACAGAGTCATCATAGGAATTGATCTGTGCTATATTGTACAGTGATTTTTATTTCTGTAATAAAGTAGTATTATTTTGGCCTGCCTTTGTGCCTTTCTGAGTTCAGTTCTGTGGGCTTGTGGAGGAGTAGGCAAGCAGGAGCATTTGGGTGCAGTTTGATTTCAGTTCAAGTAATTATTTTAAGTTCCAATAGAATTACCTCCTTAGAAGTTGCTGACTTCCTATCTTGAAGGTTTCTAATTAAATGTTAAATTTTGAAGTGATACGTTGATATCCGCACTATAATCAAGCTACTGCATGAACTTAAAACACCCACAAAACCAGAAAAAAAAAATCTGGTAGAAAGACTTGGATCAACGCGTTGAACGTACCTCTCAGTGAGTTACTAAGATAGTTTGACGTAACTTGCTTTTTCTGTTCATCTTGCAGGCCAAAGATAACAAGGCTTGACTTCAAGAAGAACAAACTCACTCTGGTAGTTGTTGAAGATGATGAACAGGTAGATAACTGTCTGCTTAGTTATGTCTCAGTCTTGATTATACAGTACTAGTTTACATACTCCTGGTCTCCTTTAAGTTTTGAGAATTAACATGGATGCCATGCAAGACTTTTGGTTGTTAGTTGGGGAGGGGAGGGGAATGGAATGGAGGGGCTTAAGTATAAAATAAATAGGCTGAATTACTTTTATTCTCACCCTATTTTTAAAAGGGAAATACCTCGTGAAACTAGTGTACACCAGATAATTTGGAAACTGTGCATTGTGCAAGAAAGTTTACAAAAGGGCTATGTACCACGTTTAGGGGAATGAATTCCTTAAGCAAGTGCCAGAATTGTTCCCATAGGAAGAAATTGCTCAGAGCTGAAATAACAATAATGTGAGCATTGATAATTTGAGGAAATTGGATTTGGAAGCGAGGCCGTGTTAGCGTCATTGAGAAGTACTTTCCTGTTATAACGATGTCTTTAATTTGTATTTCTTCAGAGGTTTGACTTGTTAAATATATGAGCTCTAGTGCTTTCCAATTTCAGACAATGGAGCAGTTGTTCATTACAGCTTCTGAAAAGGTGTAAACATTTTAAACATTTAAACATTCATTTCAGTAGTCATCAAAAACAATTTTTATTTGGCTTGCATTGGATCGTAGCTTTGGCTTATTCAAGCCCCTTGTAAATTGTCAGTGTGCTTTGTGTGCTTTAAGGGAAAGGAGCAGGAGCACACTTTTGTCTTTAGACTGGATCATCCCAAAGCCTGCAAACATTTGTGGAAATGTGCAGTGGAACATCATGCCTTCTTCCGGCTCCGAGGTCCTGTCCAAAAAAGCTCAAGTCGATCAGGCTTCATTCGGTTAGGATCCCGGTTCCGATACAGGTCAGTGTCATCTGTGATTTAGCCCATACCTTCTGTCATTTCTTGCTTTTCTGGAATTATGCATGGAAACAGGAGGGAACTTGGTATTCATTCACCTAGGACATAGAGAGCAGTGAAACTTGCAAACTGAGTGAATTTTATTATTAGTTTTATGAAATTGTATGGATTTTCCCCCTCCGTTTTTCTGATATATCTTTAGGTGATTCTGGTCCAAAGGTTTCTCAAGGTTTATGTTCCTTACATAGCATCTGTAGTATGTTGTGTTTTATAGGCCACTTCATCTTGAAAGCCCACCCTTTTTAAAACCATACCGTAGAGGATTGAGGATTGACTTGCACAGTTGGGACATTGCAAGTCTTTTGACTCCTGAGTTTCCTGACTGTGTGACGGTAGTGCTTCAGAAGCCTAAGATCATGCCCATTCCATGTTAGGCTCTACCAGTGCATGGACAGACTTCTCAATGGCTAGTGGGCTCAGACCAGTCTGCAGGATACTGTCTGTTGCCCCACCAGAGTTGGTGAGAACATATGGAAGGGGGTGAGGTGTGACCCCAGGCAGCACGCATGTACTTTGCTTCCATTTCCAGCAACTGTAGCAATACGTCAAGTCTGCTTTGGGAAGGATCAGTGGTACCAAGGAGTCAGCAGAACAGGAGGCTGCTACTGCCTTGCGGCAGACTCTGGCCAAATTTGGGGAAAAAAGACTTGCCTGGGAACAAGAGGATCTAAATGCTGGATTTTAGTCCTATTACCATCTTTCCTTATGACCTTTGGCAACATACCTTAAGCTTTACTCTCCTAGAATTTTTAACCTCTCCCAAACTGCGTGGACTGTGACCACAGAAATACATAAAGGGCAAATGTGATTTTTCAGCAACTTAATGTTTTAAGGCATCATTGCTTCAGCCTTTTGTCTTGGGAAAATAGGGTGAAGATTAGGATGTTTGTGAAACTCTTTCCCTTTTTTGTGAAAGGCCTTTGGAGTTGTTAAGATCAGTATTTTTTTAATAGAACTGGGTTCAGGTTATTAAGCTATGATTTCAAAATAGAAATGTGATGTTTTGATGAGCAGTGTCTGTATTCTGTCATTAAAAGCAAGCCATTTATTTTATTGGTTTATATTTTTACATGGCATTGTTAGTGGGAAAACAGAATATCAAACGACCAAGACCAACAAAGCCAGGAGATCAGCATCCTTTGAAAGAAGGCCCAGCAAGAGATACTCAAGACGAACACTGCAAATGAAAGGTAAAAGACCTTCTGTTCTGGGAAGTACAATCCACTGTAAGAATCAAGTAATCGTATCCTTCAAAAGTTCTGTGTAGGGATTCTTCTGTAGCTGTTTGCCCTTTTCTTGAGTTTTCAAAATTAGTTTTCTTAGACTTATTTGGGACACCATATATATTTATCAGAAAAAGCTTTTGTCCAGAGCATGTCATCCTAGCTTGCCTAGCAGGTAAAACACCCACTAA